>NC_136073.1:601851407-602451407 GCF_964261635.1 Lissotriton helveticus
ACTCAAAGTCAAAATAATCACTAATTTCCTCATAAAATAGACAATTTCAGAAATAGTAGCGAAGTGTAAGGATAGGAGGAAAGTCAGAAAAGAAGAGGTATACAAATACCTATTATATGAGTACAATGCATATAGAATACAATATTATTTATATCAATTTGTACTTAGTGTTCCCCAAATATACCTGAATATCAGTCCCATAACAGAAATCAATATACACATTGTGTAAAGAATCATAACATATATATATAACTAACTCTTATTCTTATATTAACAGATAAAGAAGGGGTCATCCACCAATAATATCAAGTTCCTATTTCCACATCAAAATTGTCCTTACATTCCTAATTTTTGTGTGAAATCTGTTTATTGGCATTTTTATATAAAAATTCAACAATACAAAAGGCACTGCAGTACAATCAAAATGACTTTGCGATTGTTCATGGGCGGCACTACATCAGCATCACGATTAACAAGGGCGTAAAGGTGGAATACGTAATCAGTACGTATGCAGGATATGAGCGCCCAAGCGTGTCCTCTGTTTAGGTCCCCCCCCAGCAAGGAAGGGGACAAGGTTTGCCTTTCCAACCCAACCCTAGATAAGAAACATGTGCAAAGGAACATAACAGCTAACTGCGACACTGTCACCAAAATACATTATCAGCGTTTGCCCCCATTCTCGACCCCCCCAGCCCACATCCCCCCTTCCCTCCGTTCCTACCATTAAGCGCGCATGGCTCCTCATAAGGTGTCGTCTCGCCGCTGGGCCGCGCAGTGCTCAGAGAGTGTGTCTGGTGTGGCGCTTCCTGCGTCCCGCCCCTCTCGCCTGACATGCCAGCTGAGCACCCCACCGCCCCCTTCTCCGCAGCGGTTCCCGCCTCCTGTAGGGTGTTCAGCATGTGTTCCCACATCTCCACCATAGGCTCCTTACCGAGTCCCATGACTTCCTCCCTCCTGATGGCCGTCCATTCCGCGCGAGCCCAGGACGAGAGCGAAAGGATCCACGCCCTGGTGGCGGGTGGGTCCCCTGCCTTCCATCGTCTGGTGAGGAGTCGTACTGCCGTCACCATCCCTAGGTCAAGGAATCTAGACGACGCCTTATCCTTAGGCGGCCTCTTAAAAAGGTGCAGGAGATACTCGGGCCAATTGCAAGGGATGACTCGGCCAGTGCTCCGCGCGAGCAGTGCGTGAATGTCCCTCTAATAGGCACCGAGGCACAAACAATGCCACAGAATGTGGAGAAGATCTGCATTCACCTCTCCGCATCTAGGGCAGGATGCGTCCGCTCTGTGAAAGTATTTATTTATCAATTCAGGGGTGAGATAGGTCCTATGCACTGTATACACCTGAATTTGGCGGAACCTCATATTCCTGGGGATACGGACCGGGCTTTTGAGGAGCTTGCCCCATTCTCCATCCTCTAACGCTCGCCCCATGTCTCTCTCCCATTTCGCCCGTAGCGGGGCTAAGTCCTGCTCCGTATGCGTCCGCAGGGACGCAGCAAACCACTTAACTAAATGCCTGCCGCAGCCCATAACGTGCAGGTACTGTACCGTCAAATGCTGCGCCGGTTCCTCTGCGACATCGCCCCACCTAGCCACCATATGCGCTGTCAGGAACCTATGTATCAGGAAGCCCCCTGGAGGAAGCCCAGTGTCCGCGACCAGAGTCTCATAGGGTATTAATACTCCATCCTGGTAGAGATCGCCCAACGTCTGGACGTCCGCTTCATGTCATCGTTCCAGCATGGAGTGGGTGAGCGTCGCCCCACCTCCGGGCGAGCCCTCCAGAGGGACCGCTGGCGCATACGGGCGCTCCCCTCTTGTGAGGTACAGGGCCCTGCGAAAGCATTTGAACGCTACCGCCAATAGTGGGGGAGTGGGACGTGTCGGTGCCGCCAGCGGATGGAAAAGGGCAGTAATCCGCTCCAGTGTATACGGTGGGTCTGCCGTAGCAGTATCTTCCCTGCCCCTGTCCGCCAGCCAACGGGCAACCCACTGGAGCTGCGCCACCAGGTAATAGTGTTCGAATCAGGGGGCGGCCAGCCCGCCTCTGTCCGTGGGCAGAAACAGTTTCCCAAGCGCCAGGCGGTGCCGAGATGCACCTCAGATAAAGTCTCTCAGAATCCTATTGAGGCTAGAGAAGAAAGACGCAGGCAGGAAAATTGGTAAGTTTGCAAAATAATAGAGGAGACGGGGGAGCATCACCATTTTAGCGAGGGCCACTCTACCTGTGGGCGACAACGGGAGCGTGGACCTGAAGCCTATTTGAGCCCTGAGCGCCGTCACCGCTCTCCCCAGGTTCCCGTCCATTAGATCCGGAAGCCGGCGGTAAATCTGAATTCCCAGGTATTTGAATGTGTCCACCTGCCATTGGACTCTTGTGCCGTGGAGGCTATACTCTGGGTCCGCCACCCCCTCTTCAAACGCGTACAGGCACGACTTGCCCGCGTTGACTCGAAGCCCTGAGAGATCAGCGAAGCGACTCAGCAATGGGGCCAGTAGGTCCGGTATGCGACTCACGTCGTGGACGAAAACCAATAAATCGTCGGCGTACAATGACACCTGGTGAACCCCGTTACCGAGCGGGATGCCATCGGCCAAAAGCTGTCTCATGGCCGCAGCCAAGGGCTCCATCGCCAGAGAAAATAGGAGCGGCGATAGGGGGCAACCCTGCTGAGTGCCTCTACCAATCACCACTGCCTCCGAGACGTACGGCCCCATCCGGACCCGGACCACGGGGTTGTCGTACAAAAGCCCTACCATCTGCAGAAAATTGTCATCCAAGCCATACGCCTCTAACACTGCCGACAGATATCCCCACTCCAGGCAGTTAAAAGCCTTCTCCAGGTCGAGCACCAGGCATCCCGCCCTGGGTCAGGCTGATGTTGCTTCCGCCGCTACCCGGAAGTACCTCCGAAGGTTCAGGGACGTGGACCTCGCCGGCACAAAACCATTCTGATCCGGGTGCACTAAATGCGGGACCACCGGTGCCAGGCGCTCTGCGAGGAGTTTGGCGAACACCTTGTAATCGGTGTTCAGCATCGCCAGTGGGCGGTAGGAACATAAGGACATGGGGTCCCTGTCGGGTTTAGGTAAGGACACTAAAAACGCTTCCCTCAGGGAGGGCGGGAGCCGGCCGGCGTCCACAGATGCCGTGTACACCTGCAGGAGCTTAGGCGCCAGGATAACGCTGTTAGCTTTGTAGTACTCAGCCGGCAGACCGTCCGGCCCCGGCGTCTTCCCGGACGCCAGCGCGCGGATTGCATCCCCCACCTCCTCTAACGTCATCGGTGCACCGAGCTCTTCATTTTGGCTGTCCTCAACATGAGGCAGTGCAACCGATTCCAGAAACTCTGCCAACTGGGGCGTGCGACCAGCGCCACGTGACCTGTAGAGCTCCCGGTAGTGATCCGTCAGCAGTCGGTGGATTTCACGCTGCGTGTACACCACCGACCCGGTAGGAGAGCGGAGCGCGCCAATCGGGGCCACGCGTTCAGTACTTCGGACTAGCCAGGCTAACAGGCGGCCAGCCCGGTCCGCCTTTGAGTGTGTCCTGGACGTGTGTGCCGCGTAATTGTGGCACCTCAGCCGTTCAAGCAGAGCTGCATGCTCCCCGCGGAGCTCCCCCAGTTTACGTGCGTGCTCGCCTGTTCCCTCCCCCTCTCTCTCATAGCGCAGGAGTTCAGACTCAATACGGGTTAGAGATTCAGACACCTGCGCGCGTATATTCCAGGTGGCTCCCACGCAGTGCCCACGCATGGTCACCTTGTGGGCATCCCATTCTACCCCCGGATCGCTCGCTGTGCCCTCATTCTCTTCGTAGTAAGAGAGGATGGCTGCGCCCAGTGATGACCGGAATTCAGCGTCTTCCAGCCCTGCAGGCTGTAATCGCCAGGTGGGCACCGGGGGTCCTTCCATCTCCCAACTGAGGTGGAAGCAGAGAGGATTGTGGTCTGAATGGGTCCTACCCAAGTACTCCGTCTTGGACAGTAGCGGGAGTAGGGACTGAGAGCCCACCACCCCACCCGGTCCAGGCGGACGTGAAGGCCATGCGCAGCTGAGTAATATGAGTATATTTTGTCTGCATGGTGTTGCTCGCGCCAAAGATCGTGTATGTCCCAGTGTAGTAACCAGTCCCTAAAGGCCTGGGCCGCTGATGTCGCCGCCACCGCACGCAGGGGTGGGAAGGAACGGTCCAGGTTCGTGTCCAGGACCATGTTGTAGTCTCCGCCCAGCAACCAGAGGAGGCCCGCGTAGTTCTGGAGGAAGGGGTTTAGGGACACCGGGAAGGCAGGCTGGTCCGTGTTAGGGGCATAAACGGATCCCAGCAGCAACTCCTGCCCATTAAGCCGCCCCGGACAAGGGTGTACCTCCCGTCAGTGTCCACTTGCGCGCTTATACATACAAAGGGGACGCCAGCTCTCACCCACACCAGTGCGCCTCGCGCATGTGAAGAGTAAGTGGTACCATATATCTGCCCCCTCCATCTCCTGCGGAGTTTGTCTAGCTCCACCTGTGACATGTGCATCTCCTGGAGGAGTGCAACCCCCACCCTGTGTCGCTGCATGTAGGCAAATATGGAGTATCTGCGCGACGGGGTATGCATGCCGCAGACGTTCCATGTCATAATAGCGGTACTCACCATGGCGTGTGTTGGATTGCAGTCAGCTGGGGGGTCGGGGGGTTCGTTCCTCCGGGCCAGGGGGGGCTGTTGCGGTGTGTTCGCTAAGTGTCGCTCCTGGAATATGTAAATTAACAGTAACATTGTAACTTGACGGGCGATTACCCAACGGGGCAAATGTCCAAACCTGATAATACAAGTACTCTTCAAGGCAACGTGATCGCTGTTAGAATGCGTGTGGGGTAGCGCGCAGTCGGTAGCATATTGTGTTAGTCCCTCTCTCTTAGGGCCCTCAGGTTTGTGGCGGTGGTCATGCAGTGCTCAGCCGGTCCATGAAGCGCCATACACACGGGGGGGGGGAAATCCCCCCTCGCCCCAATGCCAAGCGCAGCCGCTTGCCCAAGGTGTAATGCACGCTCGGCGCCGAGGCCCCCCAGTGCGCTAGCAAAACATGTGGCAGTCAAGAAAAGGATACATTATTTGCTGTGCACTGCTCAGAAAACAAAGCTGGCGGACCCCAGTCCGTCACCGCTCATGTTATGAAGTCCACTGCCTGTGGTGTGGTGAATCACTCTGGCGTCCCGCCCCTCACCCACACCGGCCGCGGGTACATGGCCGCAGCGTGATGCGCGCTAAGCACCAGGCCCGATATCCACCACAACAGTACATTAGGCAATCAATGAAAGGATACAGTATACAGTTGGCTCAGTCCAGCCTGCATATCAGAATGTCCCAAGGCCGGCTTCAGTCACACTATGAAGTCCGCTGTCTGAGCTGTAACCGCAGGCATAACAACGTCATCCAACATCTCCGTGGATGGCGACGACGGCCTGTTGGCCTGGGCGTCGCCGTGCTGACTATGGCTTAGGTCATTGTTGATAGGCGCAAGTCCCAGGGTTGCCACCACCTCCAGAACTTCCTGTCTTTCCTGCCACATTTTCTCTGGGCTCGGGGCGGCCTGCCCCAGGCCTGTGTTCCGTCGAGCACCTCTCTTCCTCCTCCGCCTCCTAGAGCATTGCTCCTGCCATTCGCCCTCCTCCGGGCCCATCGGTCTCGATCCCGACCATCGCCCTGTTTCTTCCAGCCAGTCCCAGACTTCTGACGGGGCCTCGAAAAAGTGCGTGCCCTCTTTGGTGACCACTCTGAGGCGCGACGGGAAGAGTAAGGAGTAGGGCAACTCCAGCGTTCGCAGTTGTTTCTTCACTGCCAGGTACGAGCCGCGTCTCCTTTGCACAGTCACCGTGTAGTCCGGGAAGAACAGGACCTGGCTGTTGCCCACTTGGATGTCCCCCAACTTCCGGGTTTCACGAAGCACCGCGTCCAGGTCTCTATAGTTGAGGAGCTTAAAGAGGAACGGGCGGGGTCGAGTCCCAAGTTTGGGGGCTTGCGCAGGCACCCTGTGAGCCCTTTCCACCACGAAGTGTGGTGACAGCGTTCCATCCGGTAAAAGTGTCCGCAGCCAGCTTTCCATGTATTTTTCAGGAATCTTCCCTTCTTCCCCTTCCGGCAGGCCCACCACCCGGACATTACTGCGCCGGGTGCGCCCTTCCGCTTCCTCCGCGCGATCTTCTAGTGCGTGCACCCTGTCTATGAGGTCCTGCAGGGCAGAGGTGTGGCTACGCACCACTGGCTGTAGTTCCTGGACCGTTTGGCGCTGCGCGGCGACTGACTCCGACAGTTTGCGGTGGTCCGCATGCAACAACGTGAAGTCGGAGGTGACTTTATCAAGCCGGTCTTCCAGGGAGGTCTTGGTCTGTGCCAAGGCAGTTCCGATGCGCTCCTCCGCTGCTAAGACAGTGTCCATTTTTGCAGCCAGGGTCGCCACAGGTTCCGAATCGCCCCCCGCATATCTTGCAGTGTGTCCGGGCCACCCGGGCCCTGCTGCTTCATCTGTGGTTTGTCACGTAGTCTGCCCATTGCAAGTTGCTGCACCGTGGGCATCGACACCCCCGGTTCCGGGCTAACAGCAGCGGCGCAGAGATCCCCAAAACACCAGGTCCGCTGCACTCGGCTGGAGGGTCAGTGGCGCGTGTTAGCCGGCCAGCTGTTCCCAGCCAGTGTGGCCTCCAGTTGTAACTGCAGGTGGAGTAGGCTCGCTCAACCAGTTGGGCCGGAAGAAGCAGCCAGCAACCGTCTCTCCAGCGTTTCTCCGTCCGCCACTCTCCCAGCAGCAACTGTGGGGGGAGCAGTCCGACTCCGGCAGGCCTCACCACGCGTTGACCAAGCGTTGAAGAGTTGCCGCAGGCCTCCTCCAGTAGGTGTCCGCGTTGGGTCGGTTAGGGATTAGTCACCCCGTGGACTGGCTTCAGGCCTGCAGCCCACACTCCCTGGCAGACGGGTGCGGGCACGGTCAACAATGTCCCCCCCAGATGCACCCCGACTCCTGCCTCACCTGTAGGTTCCTCACCTCTCAGTTCTGCAACGTTGGCGCAGTGCCGGCGTCCCACAGCGCCCGCAGCAGAGGGAGCGATTGTCGCGGACTCGGGATAGGGGACCAGCCTCCCGCGGGCACCCGGGGCGTCTCCTGTACCAAAATGGCACCCTTGCAACGTCATCAGCAGTCAGACCCAGTCCCACGCCTCGTGTCTCCCTCTCCTGCACTCAGCCTTGGCCCTCGGCTCATTCGTCAGCACAGCCAGTGGACGCACAGCATATTGTGTCCCAGGCGCCCTCCAGCCGCCAGTCCACTTCGCGCCGCTCTCTCACAATCCTCCGGTTGTTTGGGGAATCAGGCATGCGCCCCCGTGCGGTGTCACTTGCCGGCCCAATAGGGACTAGTGGCAGCGTTAGTCGCCCCCGCCTAGGTCCCTCGGGCCGCCCGCCACATCGATGAAGTCCGGTCCGTCAGCTGGCGCCCCTCCGCAGTCCGGTGCGCGCCTGTGGGCAGCAACTCTCTACTCCGTGCACCTCCGCTCCGGCAGCACAGAGGGAGGGGCCGACGATCTCAACCGCGCGAACTCAGGGGCCAGGGACGTCCGCAGCAGGAGAACAGCCCAAGCAGTCCGGCGGGGAGATGGGGGGGGGGGGGCCGAGGGCCTCCGACAGTGCTGGCAGGCAAAATGGCGCCCAGCTTGAAATGGCGCCCGAGGGGGCGAAAGCCTCCGTCCGCCTCTCCCTCTGCACCCTGCAGCTCCGGCCTCCGCTGTCCCGCTGCTCCCCCTCTCCCTAGGTACAGTGTCCCTTTTCCTGGCCCGCCTCAATGCTTATGTCCCTGCAGCTTCTGGACAGTCCGGTCTCGCCCCAGTGTTCTGTCGGCCGGCAGTAGACTTCAATGATGTCCCCGCAATGGCCGCTCACCTCTCTCGTCGGCCACCGGATCTCCGCCGTGTTCCACAGTCCGTCAGAGCCCTCAGCACACACCAAGCCCAGGCCGGGTGCGCAGCAGTCCGCCACCGGTGTACAGTGTGCGTCGCTGGCCGGAGCCCCACCGCCGCCTCTCTTCTCACGATGTGCGCCCTCCGCGGCACAGGCAGCCGCGGCCCGCCGTTCTCTGCTCCCGGCGCCTCGGGCTCCGCTTCTGCGGGGCCTCGCCTCCCGGCCCCCTGCACAGTCTCCCTGAGCACCTCTGGTCACCCGGCCCTCGCACCAGGGCAGTCGCTGCGCACCGGCAGCCCTCACGGGGGTCCGTAGCCCCGATCCAGCAAGCCCTCTCCGCTACCACCACAACAGGGGCCTCCCAGCCTGTCCGGGCTCCGGCGGGTTTCGCGCCTTTCGCTCTCCCCTTTGCCTCCACGGCCCAGCAGGCAATCGTCCTCCACTCCGGCCCCGCTGACTGCCGCCCCGCACACCGGCGGGCTCCTTAGGCAATGCCGCACCTGCTCCGCCCGGCACTGCTGAGCGAAAACCGCTTTCGCAGGGGAGTTTTAGGATAAATAGGGCCCTACAGACTGAGCTCTAAAGAGTTGCGTCCGCCATGTTGCTTGGCTGGCCACGCCCCCGTCCTTACATTCCTAATATCGTGTCTCAAAGTTGATACAGTATGAGTACACATGTCAAAGAGCAAATTATTCTTCATTCCAAACCAGATAGTTCAAATTAATTAAATAAAGCAGTAATATAAACCTATATTCCACTCAATTGAATATGACAATGATGTAAACAGATATTCCATTCAATATGATGTACAATAGAACCCTCCGTTTATTGTTGTCGCAGAAAATATTGGAATTCGTTATAAATATTCATACCGCATTCCACCGCTCTCAACTTCATCAGCCACAGGACCTCCCTTGGCCTAAGTTTCAATTGCCTATTACCCCCTCTCGGGTCCTGGCTGACATGGTCAATTCCATGAAAACTACAGACATGCTCATCCATATTTTCATGATTCTGGACGGCGTGTGCTGCGATGGGGTATCTAGTGTCACCATTCTTCCATGCCCTGAAATGCTCCATCTTTCTGTCTCGCAGTCTCCTAATTGTACTGCCCAAATATATTTTACCGCATGAACATGCTATCACATATACCGCATAAGTGGTGTCACAGTTAATAAAAACATCAATCTCATAAGTACCAGTTTCATTGTAGCTGAAGGTTGTTACCTTCTTCTTAGCCCACCTACAGGAGCTGCACCATCCACATTTGTAAAAACCTTTCAACTTATTGCTTAACCATGTACTTGACCCCCTGATAGGGTAACTGGGACTCAAGGTATTTGCCAGTGTTTTACCTTTTCTAAAAGTTAGACTTGGCCTTTCACCAATAAAGGGCATTAAATCTGTATCTGATTTTAATAAATGCCAATGTTTATTCAAAATAGCAGTAAGTTTATGACTCTCAATCAATCAATCAATCAGTGCATTTGTAGAGCGCGCTACTCACCCGTGAGGGTCTCAAGGCGCTGGAGAAAAAAAGAAAAGGGGGGGTGCTGCTACTGCTCGAATAACAAGGTCTTGAGGTGTTTCCTGAAGGTGAAATGGACCTGGGTCAGTCGTAGGTGTGCGGGGAGGGAGTTCCATGTCTTCGCTGCTAGGTAGGGGAACGATCTTCCTCCCGTGGTGGTTCTGCGAATCCGTGGGACGGTGGCGAGGGCGAGGCTGGAGGAACGGAGCTGGCAGGTGGGGGTGTGGAACGAGATGCGGTTGTTGAGGTATTCAGGGCCTATGTTGTGGAGTGCTTTGTGGGCGTGGGTGAGCAGCCTGAATGTGATCCTCTTGCTGACGGGGAACCAGTGCAGGTTTCTCTGGTGGGCGGATATGTGGCTGTGGCGGGGGATGTCGAGGATGAGTCGTGCGGAGGCGTTCTGTATGCGCTGAAGGCGTTCCTGAAGTTCGGCTGTGGTTCCTGCGTATAGGGCGTTCCCTTAGTCCAGTCGGCTGGTGATGAGGGCCTGGATGACCGTCTTTCTGGTTTTGGTGGGGATCCACCGGAAGATCTTTCGGACCATGCGCAGGGTGTTGAAACACGAGGACGAGACTGCGTTAACTTGCTTGGTCATCATGAGAGAGGAGTCAAGGATGAATCCCAGGTTGCGTGCGTGGTCAGTGGGTGTCGGTGCGGTGCCCAGCAACGTGGGCCACCAGGAGTCGTCCCAGGCGGAAGGGGATTGTCCAAGGATGAGGAATTACGTCTTGTCCAAGATGAGCTTCAGCCGGCTGTGCCTCATCCATTCTGCGACCTCTTTCATTCCGTTCTGGAAGTTGGCTTTGGCGGTGAGAGGGTCTTTGGTGAGGGAGAGTATAAATTGGGTGTCGTCGGCGTAGGAGATGATGTTGATGTTGTGTTTGCGGGCGATGGTGGCGAGGGGGCTCATGTAGATATTGAAGAGAGTTGGGCTGAGTGAGGAGCCTTGGGGTATGCCGCAGATGACCTTGGTGGCCTCGGAGCAGAAGAGAGTGAGGCGGACTCTCTGGGTTCTGTCAGAGAGGAACGATGTGATCCAGTCCAGGGCCTTTCCTTGGATCCCAGTGTTGTAGAGGCGGGTTATTAGGGTGCGGTGGCAGACGGTGTCGAAGGCTGCCGAGAGGTCCAGGAGGATGAGAGCGGCTGTCTCTCCTTTGTCCATCAGGGTCCTGATGTCATCGGTGGCTGCGATGAGGGCGGTCTCGGTGCTGTGGTTGGCTCGAAATCCGGACTGGGATGAGTCGAGCGAGCTGTTTTCTTCGAGGAATGCAGTCAGCTGTTTGTTGACGGTCTTCTCGATGACTTTGGCCGGGAAGGGGAGCAGAGAGATGGGGCGGAAGTTCTTGAGGTCTTTGGGGTCCGCTGTTGGTTTTTTCAGAAGAGCGTTGATTTCTGTGTGTTTCCAGCTTCCAGGGAAGGTGGCTGACGTGAAGGAGCTGTTAATGACGTTCCGGAGGTGGGGTGCGATGGTGGTGTCGGCTTTGCTGAAGATGTGGTGAGGGCATGGGTCGGAGGGGGAGCCGGAGTGGATGGTGTTCATGACGCGGGTGGTGTCTTCAGTGCTGATGTGGGTCCATGCGCTGAGGGTGGTGGTGGGGGTCATTGGTTTGGTGGCTGGGGGCGGGGTCTGGGGTCCGAAGCTGTCGTGTATATCTGTGATCTTGCGGTGGAAGAATGTGGCGAGGGAGTTGCAGAGGTCTTTCGACGGTGTGATGTCGTTGTTGCTGGCGCTGGGGTTGGAGAGCTCTTTGACGATGCTGAAGAGTTCCTTGCTGTTGTGGGTGCTGTTGTCCAGCCGCTCTTTGAACGATGTCCTTTTGGTGGTGCGGATCATCTGGTGGCCTTGAGGGCTGTCATGTTTTCTGATGTCCGTTTGTGGCGCCAGGCTTTTTCGAGGGTTCGGCTCGATTTCTTTGCGATTTTGAGGGTGTCTGTGAACCATGAGGATTTTCTGTTGCTAGTCTTGCCTGGGGGTTTCTTCCGTGGAGCGAGGTTGTCAGCGCAGTTGGTGATCCATTGTGCGAGATTGTCTTCTGCATTGTTGGTGTCAGGGGTGTCGACCGGTGGGTTCTGGCTCAGCGATGTGGTCAGCTGGTCTGTGGTGATTTTGTTCCAGCATCTGCGGGGGATCTGTAGCGTGTGGTGGTGGGATGTGGTCTTCTTGAATGTGAAATGGATGCAGCTGTGGTCGGTCCAGTGTAGTCTGGTAGAGTGGCTGAAGGCAACGTGACGGCTGGCCGAGAAGATGGGGTTGAGCGTGTGGCCGGCATAGTGGGTGGGGGTGTCCACCAGTTGCTTGAGTCCGAGGTTGTCGAGGTTGTCGAGCAGGGTGGTGGTGTTGTGGTCATTGTTTTTCTCCAGGTGGAAGTTAGGGTCCCCTAGGAGGATGTACTCTGGTGAGGTTAAGGCGTGCTGGCTGATGAAGTCGGTGATGGTTTCGCAGAATTGTGTCCGTGGGCCCGGGGGTCTGTAGATGAGCATTCCTCTGAGGGTGGTCTGGGGGTCAGTGTGGATTTGGAAGTGTAGGTGTTCGGCGGCGGTGAGTGTGTCTTCGGCGTTGGTCGTGACGCTGATGGTGTTCTTGTGGATGATGGCGATGCCTGCTCCAGTTTTGTTGACGCGGTCTTTCCGGGTGATTTTGTAGGGATGGCTATGGCGATGTCGGGGGCCGAGGAGGCGTTCATCCAGGTTTCCGTGAGGAAGGCGACATCTGGTGCTGTTGTATCCAGGAGTTCCCAAAGTTCGATAGCGTGTTTGTGGACGGAGCGGGTGTTGAGGAGGATGCACTTGAGGTGGCTGTTGTTGTTGCTGCGTTTGGTGGGAGGTGTGCAGGTTCTGAGGCAGGAGAATTTGCATGCTTGGCAGGTGAAGGGTCCATGGGTGCTCCTCGGCGTGGCTCGGTGGCAGGTGGCAGATCGTCCTGTGTTGAGTGCGATGAGGGTGGCGGTGTCGTACCTCAGTTGGGTGCCCTGGAGACGTCGGGGGCAAGGGGTTGTGGCGCTGGGCGCGGTCCAGGCACGGACAGGCGCAGATGGGCTTGCCTTAGGCACTCCTTTGGCGCGCCAGGGGCGCGCCCGCTGCGCGGTCTTGCAGCGGCCGCCATTTAAAGGGAGGTGGGGTCAGCTGGGAGGTGGGAGGGTGGTCAGCGAATGGGCATGGGGGGCGGGGCCGCACGGGGGGCAGCGGCGGGAAAACGGGGGAGCAGCGGCGAGCGAGGCTCCAAGGGAGAGAAGGGCGACAGTCACACGGGGGTACAGAAATCAAAATGGGTAGCAGACACTGGCACACAGGGAGCAGAGCAGACGGGTTTTTGATCATACTATGATGAATCTACAGATGACGGAGTTGGTACTTAAGAATAATGTTTTTTTGTTTAATAACAAGTGGTACAGGCAGTGCCTTGGGACGGCGATGGGTTCCAGATTCGCTCCGTCTTTTGCTAACCTCTTTATGGGGTGGTTTGAGGCGGAGTGGATCTGGGGCCGTCGCGGACACAGATGGGTAGAATACATCCACTACTGGGGTCGCTTTATTGATGACTGTCTGATGGTATGGACCGGTACAGTGGAGAAATTGAAAAAGTTCTTTTTATATCTGAACGACAATGATGTGAATTTACGGTTTACTACCCATTTTGATCAGGAACGAATAGCATTTTTGGACATCGAACTGTATGTCTGTGAAAACAAACTGTGCAGTAAAATGTATAGGAAAGATTTACACTATACCTTTCGGTGAAATGGTGAGAGCCAGAAGGAATTGTTCGGAGGATAATGAGTTTAAGTGGAATTTGGAGGATATATCACGTAGATTTGAGGCAAGGGGTTATGACCAGATGGCTATTGACAAAGCAAGGAAGAGAGCACGTGGTCTGAAACGGGCACAAACACTGTCACCTAAGGAGGCCAATATTAAGAGTAATGAAGGGCAAAAGGTACGTCTAATTACACACTACAGTGTAGAGAGTCACAAACTTTATGCTATTTTGAATAAACATTGGCATTTATTAAAATCAGATACAGATTTAATGCCCTTTATTGGCGAAAGACCAAGTCTACCTTTTAGAAAAGGTAAAACACTGGCAAATACCTTGAGTCCCAGTTACCCTATCAGGGGGTCAAGTACATGGTTAAGCAATAAGTTGAAAGCTTTTTTCAAATGTGGATGGTGCAGCTCCTGTAGGTGGGCTAAGAAGAAGGTAACAACCTTCAGCTACAATGAAACTGGTACTTATGAGATTGATGTTTTTATTAACTGTGACACCACTTATGTGGTATATGTGATAGCATTTTCATGCAGTAAAATATATGTGGGCAGTACAATTAGGAGACTGCGAGACAGAATGATGAAGCATTTAAGGGCATGGAAGAATGGTGACACTAGATACCCCATCGCAGCACACGCCGTCCAGAATCATGACAATATGGATGAGCATGTCTTTAGTTTTCATGGAATTGACCATGTCAGCCAGGACCCGAGAGGGGGTAATAGGGAACTGAAACTTAGGCGAAGGGAGGTCATGTGGCTGATGAAGTTGAGAGCGGTGGAATGCGGTATGAATATTGATAACGAATTCCAATATTTTCTGGGACAAGAATAAACGGAGGGATCTATTGTACATCATATTGAATGGAATATCTGTTTACATCATTGTCATATTCAATTGAGTGGAATATATGTTTATATTACTGCTTTATTTAATTAATTTGAACTATCTGGTTTGGAATGAAGAATAATTTGCTCGTTGACATGTGTACTCGTACTGTATCAACTTTGAGACACGATATTAGGAATGTAAGGACAATTTTGATGTGGGAATAGGAACTTGCTATTATTGGTGGATGACCCCTTCTTTATCTGTTAATATAAGAATAGGAGTTGGTTATATATATATATTATGATTCTTTACAATGTGTATATTGATTTCTATTATGGGACTGATATTCAGGTATATTTGAGGAACACTAAGTACAAATTGATATAAATAATATTGTGATCTATATGCATTGTACTCATATACTATGTATTTGTATACCTCTTCTTTTCTGACTTTCCTCCTATCCTTTCACTTCACTACTATTTCTGAAATTGTCTATTTTATGCGGAAATGAGTGATTATTTTGACTTTGAGTAATTTGACTGTGAGATAGTCAAAGTCAAAGTCAAAGTCAAAGAATTTATATAGCGCACTACATACCCAGAGGGTCTCAAGGCGCTGAGGGAGGGGAGAAGGATTACTTGTCAAATATCCACGTTTTAAGTTGCTTTCTGAATGCTAGGTGGTTCTGGGTAAGGCGAAGGTAAGTGGGGAGTGAGTTCCATGTTTTAGCTGCCAGGTATGAGAAGGATCTGCCTCCCATGGTGGTCTTGTTGATGCGAGGTACGGTGGCGAGGGCTTGGCTGGAAGAACGTAGTTGGCGGGAGGGGGTGTAGAAGGACAGACGTGAGTTGAGGCATTCTGGTCCGATGTCGTAGAGTGATTTGTGTGCGTGGGTTAGCAGTCGGAAAGTGATCCTTTTATTGACGGGTAGCCAGTGGAGGTCTTTCAGGTGACCAGAGATGTGTTCGTTACGCGGGATGTCTAATATGATCCTGGCTGAGGCGTTTTGGATTCGTTGGAGTTTCTTCTGGAGTTTAGCAGTAGTACCTGCGTAGAGGGTGTTTCCGTAGTCCAGTCGGCTCGTGACCAGAGCATGGGTGACTGTTTTTCTGGTTTCGGTGGGGATCCAGCGAAATGTTTTTTTGAGCATGCGAAGAATGTTGAAGCAGGATGAGGATACGGCGCTGACTTGTCTGTTCATAGAAAGTGAAGAATCCAGGATGACGCCTAGGTTCCGTGTGTGGTCTGTCGGGATGGGTGCTTTTCCAAGGGCTTCCGGCCACCAAGAGTCGTCCCATGCCGAGGGGGATGTACCTAAGATGAGGACTTCTGTTTTATCTGAGTTGAGTTTCAGACGGCTGTGTTTCATCCATTCGGCAACTTCTTTCATTCCTTCATGTAGGTTAGTTTTGGCGGTGCTGGGGTCATTGGTGAGAGAAAGGATCAGTTGAGTGTCATCCGCGTAAGAGATGATGTTGAGGTTGTGTTGGCGAGCGATGGCCGCGAGGGGGCTCATGTATACGTTGAAGAGGGTGGGACTGAGTGAGGATCCTTGTGGTACGCCGCAGATGACTTCAGTGGCCTCGGACTTGAATGGTGGAAGGCGGACTCTCTGGGTTCTTCCGGTGAGGAACGAGGTGATCCATTCAAGAGCTTTTCCTTCTATTCCGATGTTTCTGAGGCGTTGTAAGAGGGTGCTGTGGCAGACTGTGTCGAAGGCTGCAGAGAGGTCGAGGAGGATGAGGGCGACTGTGTCTCCATTGTCCAGTAGAGTTCGAATGTCGTCTGTTGCTGCGATGAGGGCGGTCTCAGTGCTGTGTTTTGCTCGGAAGCCAGATTGTGAGGAGTCGAGGGATTTGTTGGCTTCGAGGAAGGCGGCGAGCTGGTTGTTGACAGCTTTCTCGATGACTTTGGCCGGGAAAGGAAGGAGCGATATGGGGCGGTAATTTTTGAGTTCGGTGGGGTCTGCTGTGGGTTTTTTCAGAAGGGCGGTGAGTTCAGCGTGTTTCCAGCTTTCCGGGAAGGTGGCGGAGTTGAAGGAGCAGTTGATGACGTCTCGGAGGTGCGGTGCTATGATGGAGTCTGCTTTGTTGAAGATGTGGTGAGGACAAGGGTCTGTGGGGGATCCTGAGTGGATGGAGTTCATCAGGCGGATGGTGTCCTAAGTGGAGATTGGGTTCCAGTCGTTAAGGGTACTTAAGGGGGAAGAATGTTCAGCATATGGTTGGGTGGGTTGGTCTCCGGGTTGGTTGTCGAAGCTGTTGTGGATGTCTGCAATTTTGTTGTGGAAGAATAAAGCCAGGGAGTCGCAGAGGGCTTGAGAGGGGGTGATGTCGTTGGAGTTGGCTGAGGGATTGGTAAATTCCTTGACGATGTTGAAAAGTTCCTTGCTGTTGTGGGCGTTGTTGTCTAGTCGATCCTTGAATGCTGTTTTCTTGGCCTTCCGGATTAGTTGGTGGTGTGTGCGGGTGGCGTTTTTGAAGGCGTCCTTGGTGGTTGTGGTTGGGTCTTTTTTCCAGGCCTTTTCCAGGGAGCGGCAGAGTTTCTTGGACTTCTTAATATCATCGTTGAACCATGAGGCCTTCTTGCTGCCAGGTTTGCTTTGACGTTTTTTCAGTGGTGCTAGGGTGTCGGCGGTGTTGGATAACCATAGGGTGAAGTTGGCGGCGGCTTGGTCTGGGTTAGAAGAGTGGGCTGGGGTGTTTAGAAGGAGCGATGAGGAGATCTGGTCGATGGTGATTTTGTTCCAGTTTCTTTGCAGAGTTGGTTGGAGGTGGTTGATGGGTTTAGGCTTGTTGTAGGTGAAGTGAACGCAGCTGTGGTCAGTCCAGAGGAGATCCGTAGTGTGGCTGAAGGAGACATGATTGCTGGAGGTGAAGATGGGGTCGAGTGTGTGACCTGCGATGTGGGTGGGGGAAGTGACCAGTTGTTTAAGTCCGAGGTTGGCGAGGTTGCCCAAGAGGGTGGTGGTGTTGCGGTCGTTGTTCTTTTCAAGGTGAAAGTTGAGGTCTCCCAGAAGGATGTAATCTTTGGATGGGAGCGCGTGTGGAGTGATGAAGTCCGTGATGTCTTCACTGAATTTTGCGCGGGGTCCAGGTGGTCTGTAGAGGAGGGTGCCTCTGAGTGTGCTCTTTGGGTCGATGTGGATCTGGAAGTGAAGGTGTTCAGAGTTGGCGAGATTGACGTCTGAGCTGGTTGAGATGTGGATGGATTTCTTATGGACGATAGCGATTCCTCCTCCTGTGTGGCTGGTACGGTCCTTGCGTGTGATCTTATAATCTTCAGGGATGGCAATGGTGATGTCTGGGGCGGAGGAAGCGTTCATCCATGTTTCTGTTAGGAAGGCGATGTCTGGAGAGATGGTGTCTAGTAGATTCCAGAGGTCAATGGCGTGTCTGTGGACCGATCGGGTGTTGAGAAGGATGCATTGTAGGTGGTTGGGGTCGGGAATCAGTGGTGTGGTCGTAGCGGAGAAGTTGTCGGTGCCGATGAATTTGCAGGAGTAGCAAGAGAAAGGTCCATGGGTGTGTCCAGGAGCGGCTTGGACGCAGTTGGGGGCGCGACCGGGGTTAAGGGCTAGGAGGGTGGCGGCATCGTAGGTAATGCGGGAGGGCTGGGCAGTGCGAGGGGCAGGGGGTCTGGCGCTGGGCGCGGTCCAGGCGCGGACGGGCGTAGACGGGCTTACCTTTGGCGCACCTTCGGCGCGGATTGGGCGCGGTCGCTGCGCGTAAACGCTGCGCGCGGGGACTTCTGTCATATATGGATAGAGGAGGGGGAGGGGCGAGGGCGTCTCAGCTGGGAGGCGGGGCGGGCACACGAGGACCACAACAACAATCAAAATGGAGGCGGAGGGGGGAGCACAGCGGAGCGCTACAGGCAGACGCGCGACCAAGGTGAAAACAGCAGTAAATATTAATTAAAATGCAAGTCAAGCAAAGCGGCCGTCAGGCAGGCAGCAGGCAATAACAATTGGCAGTTTCAGAGGCAAAGCAGCGCTACGATACCAATACCAGCAGGGGACACTGGGAGCGACCACTCAGCTCGAAGAGAGGAGTGAGTCACGGAGCTCTAAGGTAGGGAAGCGCTATTTCAGGTCAGTGGGAGGGCGTCTCAGCTGGGAGGCGGGGCAGGCACACGAGGACCACAACAACAATCAAAATGGAGGCGGAGGGGGGAGCACAGCGGAGCGCTACAGGCAGACGTGCGACCAAGGTGAAAACAGCAGTAAATATTAATTAAAATGCAAGTCAAGCAAAGCGGCCGTCAGGCAGGCAGCAGGCAATAACAATTGGCAGTTTCAGAGGCAAAGCAGCGCTACGATACCAATACCAGCAGGGGACACTGGGAGCGACCACTCAGCTCGAAGAGAGGAGTGAGTCACGGAGCTCTAAGGTAGGGAAGCGCTATTTCAGGTCAGTGGGAGGGCGTCTCAGCTGGGAGGCGGGGCGGGCACACGAGGACCACAACAACAATCAAAATGGAGGCGGAGGGGGGAGCACAGCGGAGCGCTACAGGCAGACGCGCGACCAAGGTGAAAACAGCAGTAAATATTAATTAAAATGCAAGTCAAGCAAAGCGGCCGTCAGGCAGGCAGCAGGCAATAACAATTGGCAGTTTCAGAGGCAAAGCAGCGCTACGATACCAATACCAGCAGGGGACACTGGGAGCGACCACTCAGCTCGAAGAGAGGAGTGAGTCACGGAACTCTAAGGTAGGGAAGCGCTATTTCAGGTCAGTGGGAGGGCGTCTCAGCTGGGAGGCGGGGCGGCACACGAGGACCACAACAACAATCAAAATGGAGGCGGAGGGGGGAGCACAGCGGAGCGCTACAGGCAGACGCGCGACCAAGGTGAAAACAGCAGTAAATATTAATTAAAATGCAAGTCAAGCAAAGCGGCCGTCAGGCAGGCAGCAGGCAATAACAATTGGCAGTTTCAGAGGCAAAGCAGCGCTACGATACCAATACCAGCAGGGGACACTGGGAGCGACCACTCAGCTCGAAGAGAGGAGATCACCAATCAACCCATAGGAGTAGAGTGGGGAGTGCCTGAATTATCATTTGGATATACTTATTGCTATTTGGTTATTTGTATTATTAGTACATTTGACTTTCGCGGGTAGAGAGCATGAGGTCACTTTAACATGGATTGTGATAATGTTTTCACATAGGATACGTAGTATAATCGACAGGGGAATACTTAGTATTCTTGTTGTCGAGATAGAACTAAGATATGAATTGTGAAATCGAATTGATAATAATATAATGGAGTGACGTTTATTATGTACAGTGCATGACCTGTTAGGAGATAGTAATTTGGAGCCTCAGTATATGCTTACATAGACTATGATAGCAGAGCGTGGTACGGGATGATTCTGACATGGACTTGGGAGCTCACACAGATTGATAATGAAGTAGTGTATTTCGATTGGAGACATTAACTGGTAAACGTATATTTGGATGATTACCTGTGCCGTTTTGGTACTGTATGGCACTTAAAGATGGTGCCCATATATCTCTTTACATCTCCCCATTTTGGGGCATTTGGGCGTATATATATATTTAGTATTTATTATACGAATTGTTTGGTCTTATTCCATATATCGGGTGATATTTGATCAGGATTATGAAGATATGAGTGATTTTTGATATATTGCGGTGTACCGGGGATATATGGACAAGTACATATGCAAGACAAGATGGCGCCCGCGTAATTTGTGTTCACTTGAGTGCAGGAATGAATACCTATACATAGTACTTACTTAGCGAATAATTTGGATACTTTCCGAACTATAGGTGTTACTGATATTTGAGATATATTGAGATTTGTTCTTACGTATGATTCATGATTTGACTTTGTTTTGCGGGGATTTATGGATACACACACACTACAAGATGGCGCCCGCGAATTCATGCTATTTAACTGGCATACCAATATGGCGCTGGTGTAGAACGCCGGGTACCGTGGCGAACTTGTGGATACACACGACCAGATGGATATAGGGTGAGCTCTATTGCCCGCGGAGATGGATGTGTGAGGTTTTGCTTTGGTGTTTTTTGTAAATACGGGAGTTAGTGGACGGACATGTTATAACGAGATACCGTCTGATTATATATTGTTTCAGGACCTGCATTCGGTGTGACTTATGACCGATGCTTTGAACTGAGGGAGATTAAAGATTTTGGGCACTTTCAACTTGAAGATATGGGGTGAGTAGTTTGGTGAATTTGCAGTCTATGAATGTACATGGATTATTGATTTTTTGATATTGAAAGTACGTCGTTGGACTTGAATTATACGGTATTCCTATCATTATAATTTTTCATTTTTCATAGTAGAAATTACAACTATCTAGGAGTAACTTAAGACGTATAGAGGTGTTTTTTGGGATGAGTTATGATATACCCTATCGATACGTGACGGAATGTATGGGGTGAATTAGACAGGTATTTGAGACGGATCAATCGGGGCAACACCTTTAGGAATATTACAGTATTGGGGAATTATCTGTCTAGGTGATTTATATTGGGGCAACACCTTTAGGAGTACTATAATATTGGTGAATTATTATTTTAGTTGACTTATATTGGAGATATCCGGTGGAGGAGCAGTGGACTTTTTGTTGAGAATTGAGAGAAAAGTTGAATTCTCTATTATGTGCTCTTATTCCGTGCTTTAATGGTGGTGGCTCATTCACTATGTTTATCACATGATTGGGTGATATCAGTACTTGGGTAATGGTTCTATTCTTTTCTTTAACACGGGATTCTTCTACTTTTCCACTGAGTGGATAATTTGTGTAATTATGTGATATTTAGACTGATATTTGAGTATGGAATTTATTTATTGTTTATTTGTGTCGCAGCCCTGACGAAGTCAATGTGCTTTACTCAGCACGACGAAACACGTGTTGGCTGCGGTTTATGGTAATGAACTTTGGAAAAATAAGGCTGCGTTTTATGGATGTGAACTTGGAAAAATAAAACCTACTTTGGAACACGAGGAATTGGCATATTGGATCAATACATGGACTGTGGATTACTGTGACTGTGCCATTCAGATTGTATTGTCAACAGATATTATGAATGTTTAATATTGAGTGCTCGGGGAGAATTTTGAATGCTTTATGATTCACTTAGTGTGGATCAAGGTGAGTGTTGTATGTTAACCAAACCTTCCCCCCTGGTAGCACTTTGACTATTGAGGTATTTTGACTTTCCCTTACACTTTGCTGAGCACCCGTTTACCTGCTAGTTACCAATCAATATTGCTATTATGCATTACTCATACTACTGCATGCTGCACACTGCTGCCCGCCTCACACTGCTGCATGCCACACACTGCTGCACGCCTCACATTGCTGCACGCCGCACACTGCTGCACACCACACACTGCTACATGCTGCACACTACCGCACGCCTCACACTGTTCCACGACTCACACTGCTGCACGCCTCACACTGCTGCACGCCTCACACTGCTGCATGCTGCACACTGCTGCATTACTCACACTGCTGCATGCATCACACTGCTGCATGCCTCACACTGTTGCACGCCTCACACTGCTGCACGTTGCACACTGCTGCATGCTGTACACGGCTGCATTACTCACACTGCTGCACGACTCACACTGCTGCACGCCACACACTGCTGCACGCCACACACTGCTGCACGCCTCACTCTGCTGCATGCTGCACACTGCTGCACGCCTCACACTGCTGCACTCCTCACACTGCTGCACGCCTCACACTGCTGCACACACCACAACACCACCACATCACTCAGGGACACCCTCAAATCACTCTAGGACACCACCATATCACTCTAGGACACCACCACATCACTCAGGGACAGCCCCACATCACTCAGGGACAGCACCACATAACTCAGGGACACCACCACTTCACTATAGGACACCACCACATCACTCTGGGACACCACCACATCACTCTGGGACACCACCACATAACTCAGGGACACCACCACTTCACTATAGGACACCACCACATCACTCTGGTACACCACCACATCACTCTGGGACACCACCACATCACTCTGGGACACCACCACATCACTCGGGGACACCACCACATTACTCAAGGGCACCACCACATCACTCAAGGGCATCACTACATCACTCAGGGACACCACCACATCACTCACGGACACCACCACTTCACTCAGGAACACCACCACATCAATCAGGAACACCACCACATCACAACAGGAACACCACCACATCACTCTGGGACACCACCACATCACTCTGGGAAACCACCACATCACTCTGGGACACCACCACATCACTCTAATTCACCACCACATCACTCAGCCAAACCACATCAGCACCACAACAGCATCACTCAGCGCCACAACAGCACTGTCCTTGCTTGCTACCAACAAGCACTGCCATAGCCAATAGGACTCACATTAGGAAAGTGTAAGCTATTGGCTTTGTAAACAACAATGCTATTAATTTATATATTTTCAAAGCCAACACATATTTTAAAAAGTTGTCATTTACAATACCACTAGCTCACACTTTACTAATGCGAGACCTATTGCATTGCAAATGCTTGTTTTTAAATGCAACCTGTTTTCCTTTAAGGAAAACGGACTGCTTTTTTATAAAAATTGCTTTATTTAAAAGCAGTCCCAGACATGGTGATCTGCTGTGCCCGGTAGGCCACCTTCCCTGGGAGGGCCGGCCATTCCCAATGGGGTTGCAAAATACAGAAGGCTCATTCATATTAATGAGCCTTGCATCTTGCAACCCCATTGGGAATCGCAATCAGTGTCTTTGACACTGTTGTACATAGTAAATTGCGACTTGCAATTTGCGACTCACGATTGAGCGCAAATTGCCACTTGCAATTTACTATAGTCGTACATCTGGCCCCAAGTCCCTAGAACATAATGCTTCGTAAAAGCCATGTTACTTGATTATATAATATTTGATTGCAAGTTTGCAATTTGAGCGCGAGGGCCATTGTAAGCAGCTAGCATTGGCCTCTCCAGTCCGTATCTTCTCAGACACTACTAGTAAGGAAGCCCTGGAAGAGGGTAATCAAAACACGGATAATCGTTGTGTGCTTTAAAATATAGCAGCGCCATAATTGGCCATGTTATATGCTCTTCCAGCCCCTGCTCTGTCTGGCTCACTGTGCGACAACTTTGGTTGCTTTGTGCAAAGGTCAAGTGCCAATCTCAAAGCTGCTCTTATTTAGTTTATTATATTAAATAGCACGAGAGCTGAGCTGGAATGATATGCAAGGCAACAGAGCACCCTAGTGTAGACACGGAGAGCTGCGATTGCTGCCCCAGGCCTCGAAACAGAGCAGATTTGTAGTGAGAAGCGTGAAATAAGTCATGTCAGGTTGTCCTAGTTCGGAGACAGGTCAGTATATCATGCACACTTTAGGTCCAGGGAAGGCATGGCTTGGCTGGACTGTTCCCATGAGGCACAGGGTCAGACTGATTTGCATATGGCCATGTCTGAACTGGGGTGGCAGAGTGGGTTAAGGAACGGTGATGGATTAAACCCAGATCTTTTGACTGGGTGTGAGTGTTTGATTGGTTCAGATGCTCCGTCCATCACCACCCCCTTTTATACCGCTTTGTTCACCATAAGTTGGCAGGGTATGCTCAGACGTGAGTCCCTTGCTCACTTTGCCACTGGATTCACGCAAGCCTGGCTGAAGACGGCTGAAATGCCAGAAACCGGTCCTAGGAAGCTTGTTTCCGGTCCAAGGAAGGCATGGCTTGGCAGTTCGGGCTGGACTGTTCCCATGAGGCACAGGGTCAGACTGATTAGCATATGGCCATGTCTGAACTGGGGTGGCAGAGTGGGCTAAAGAACGGTGATGGTTTAAACCCAGATCTTTTGACTGGGTGTGAGTGTTTGATTGGTTCAGATGCTCCGTCCATCACCACCCCCTTTTGTACCGCTTTGTTCGCCATAAGTTGGCAGGGTATGCTCAGACATGAGTCCCTTGCTCACTTTGCCACTGGAATCAAGCAAGCCTAGCTGAAGACGGCTGAAATGCCAGAAAACGATCCTAGGAAGCTTGTTTCCGGTCCAGGGAAGGCATGGCTTGGCAGTTCGGGCTGGACTGTTCCCATGAGGCACAGGGTCAGACTGATTTGCATATGGACATGTCTGAATGAGGGTGGCAGAGTGGGCTAAAGAACAGTGATGGATTAACCCAGATCTTTTGACTGGGTGTGAGCGTTTGATTGGTTCAGATGCTCCGTCCATCACCGCCCCCTTTTGTACCGCTTTGTTTGCCATAAGTTGGCAGGGTATGCTCAGACGTGAGTCCCTTGCTCACCTTGCCACTGGATTCAAGCAAGCCTGGCTGAAGACGGCTGAAATGCCAGAAACCGGTCCTAGGAAGCTTGTTTCCAGTCCAGGGAAGGCATGGCTTGGCCGTTCGGGCTGGACTGTTCCCATGAGGCACAGGGTCAGACTGATTAGCATATGGCCATGTCTGAACTGGGGTGGCAGAGTGGGCTAAAGAACAGTGATGGATTAACCCAGATCTTTTGACTGGGTGTGAGCGTTTGATTGGTTCAGATGCTCCGTCCATCACCGCCCCCTTTGTACCGCTTTGTTTGCCATAAGTTGGCAGGGTATGCTCAGACGTGAGTCCCTTGCTCACCTTGCCACTGGATTCAAGCAAGCCTGGCTGAAGACGGCTGAAATGCCAGAAACCGGTCCTAGGAAGCTTGTTTCCGGTCCAGGGAAGGCATGGCTTGGCAGTTCGGGCTGGACTGTTCCCATGAGGCACAGGGTCAGACTGATTTGCATATGGACATGTCTGAACGAGGGTGGCAGAGTGGGCTAAAGAACAGTGATGGATTAACCCAGATCTTTTGACTGGGTGTGAGCGTTTGATTGGTTCAGATGCTCAGTCCATCACCGCCCCCTTTTGTACCGCTTTGTTTGCCATAAGTTGGCAGGGTATGCTCAGACGCGAGTCCCTTGCTCACCTTGCCACTGGATTCAAGCAAGCCTGGCTGAAGACGGCTGAAATGCCAGAAACCGGTCCTAGGAAGCTTGTTTCCGGTCCAGGTAAGGCATGGCTTGGCAGTTCGGGCTGGACTGTTCCCATGAGGCACAAGGTCAGACTGATTTGCATATGGCCATGTCTGAACTGGGGTGGCAGAGTGGGCTAAAGAACGGTGATGGATTAAACCCAGATCGTTTGACTGGGCGTGAGTGTTTGATTGGTTCAGATGCTCCGTCCATCACCACCCCCTTTTGTACTACTTTGTTCGCCATAAGTTGGCAGGGTATGCTCAGATGTGAGTCCCTTGCTCACTTTGCCACTGGATTCAAGCTAGCCTGGCTGAAGACGGCTGAAATGCCAGAAACCGCTCCTAGAAAGCTTGTTTCCGGTCCAGGGAAGGCATGGCTTGGCAGCTCGGGCTGGACTGTTCCCATGAGGCACAGGGTGAGACTGATTTGCATATGGCCATGTCTGAACTGGGGTGGCAGAGTGGGCTAAAGAACGGTGATGGATTAAACCCAGATCTTTTGACTGGGTGTGAGTGTTTGATTGGTTCAAATGCTCTGTCCATCACCATCCCCTTTTGTACCGCTTTGTTCGCCATAAGTTGGCAGGGTATGCTCAGACGTGAGTCCCTTGCTCACTTTGTCACTGGATTCAAGCAAGCCTCGCTGAAGACGGCTGAAATGCCAGAAACCGGTCCTAGGAAGCTTGTTTCCGGTCCAGGGAAGGCATGACTTGGTAGTGCGGGCTTGACTGTTCCCATGAGGCACAAGGTCAGACTGATTTGCATATGGCCATGTCTGAACTGGGGTGGCAGAGTGGGCTAAAGAACGGTGATGGATTAAACCCAGATCGTTTGACTGGGCGTGAGTGTTTGATTGGTTCAGATGCTCCGTCCATCACCACCCCCTTTTGTACTACTTTGTTCGCCATAAGTTGGCAGGGTATGCTCAGATGTGAGTCCCTTGCTCACTTTGCCACTGGATTCAAGCAAGCCTGGCTGAAGACGGCTGAAATGCCAGAAACCGCTCCTAGAAAGCTTGTTTCCGGTCCAGGGAAGGCATGGCTTGGCAGCTCGGGCTGGACTGTTCCCATGAGGCACAGGGTGAGACTGATTTGCATATGGCCATGTCTGAACTGGGGTGGCAGAGTGGGCTAAAGAACGGTGATGGATTAAACCCAGATCTTTTGACTGGGTGTGAGTGTTTGATTGGTTCAAATGCTCTGTCCATCACCATCCCCTTTTGTACCGCTTTGTTCGCCATAAGTTAGCAGGGTAAGCTCAGACGTGAGTCCCTTGCTCACTTTGTCACTGGATTCAAGCAAGCCTCGCTGAAGACGGCTGAAATGCCAGAAACCAGTCCTAGGAAGCTTGTTTCCGGTCCAGGGAAGGCATGACTTGGTAGTGCGGGCTTGACTGTTCCCATGAGGCACAGGGTCAGGCTGATTTGCATATGGACATGTCTGAACTGGGGTGGCAGAGTGGGCTAAAGAACGGTGATGGATTAAACCCAAATCTTTTGACTGGGTGTGAGTGTTTGATTGGTTCAGATGCTCCGTCCATCACCACCCCCTTTTGTGCCACTCTAACAACACAGCACCATAGCTCCACATGGCAACAGCCAGGCCCCCACTCTGTGATGGCATTTAAAATACAAGTAGTTGCATCCCAGCCCGGCCGTGGTATTAAGCTTCACCAAACACGAGTTTTACATATGCACGAGGTGGATGACGTATCAAAGCAGTGAGTTAACGCCCTTCTGCCCCTATGGAGGAGCCATCTCTGTCCTCAAACCAGAGACTGAACATCCATTATTACTGTGAGCTCTGGGCAGGGTAGGGAGAGCAAATTGTCACAAGTCAGTTTGGTTTCTGTTTGCCACCACTAAGGGTCCCAGGCTGTCTCCTCCGAGATTCAGATGATGTTGGACAGATGGTGGCATGCTGACGAAAGGTTCCACTGAAGGACCCGCATGCACCTTCTGTCAAAACTTGATCTGAGACAGGTGGGATGCATGGGGGTGAAATGAAAGCTAGGGTGCTGACTCTTTGAATGATCTACAGCACATATCCATTCGACGTGATGCATTTCCAGCTCAGGGGGAACAATCAGATCCTGCCCCCTACTGACTTAAAAGGACAAATAGGCAAGGGAGGAGGAAGTAGAAGATTGTGGTACCTGCTGGAGTGAATGGTTTCGGCTGCCCCCGCGTTCGCTGAAGATGCAAAAGCTCTGAGCTGGCTAGGAGGGCTGCTGTTGGTATGCCAGGCCCAGTGAGGAGACACTGAATTTCTGTATTGCTAATGAAATTGACTGGCCAAGGTGAGCAGCCCTAACTATCTACAGCATGGCTGTATTTAAATGTTCCTAAAAATGAATCAGCCTTCTCTACCAAAAATCTAGAGCTATCCATTAGGGTCGGCTTGGACATTCCCTAAAAGTCTAGTTGCATGCCGCCCACCTCAATTTCCTAGTTAAATTGATGGTAACTGTCAAGAGCATTTACCATCCACACAAGTTTTTTTTATTTAAAAAAGGGCTTTAAGCCCATGCCACTTGTCGCCCTCAGTGTCTGGCTACCTTTTGCCCTTGCTGAGAGGATAATCCGTCCCGTCACTACAGTACACTCACTAGATAATGTGTCCCTCTCAGTAGTGAGAGGGACACATTATCTAGTGAGCACGTACAACACAACTTTATCTGTTTTCAAACAATCCCTAAGCAGACTAGGGGATGACCTAGTGCCAGCCCTAGCCTGCAATTTTCGGGGGTATGAAGAGACCTCCCATTCATGATGCACAGCAGCGCCATATTTGTAAGCAATCACAAACGTCAAGGGCAGTGCTTAATTTGTGCCGGTGCTTTCCGGTGCTCAGCACCGGCACTTATTTCACAGGGCCGGGTCTATAGAATCTAAGGACACGTTGTGACTGCCAATGCTTGATGGCTGCATTCCTCAGTATTGTCTCTGCCTCGGAAGGGAAACGGAACATGGGTGGTTACTTTCAGTGAGGGTGAGAGAGAAAGAGCAGTTCTTCTGCCCGGGTCATAGCACTGTGCAGAGCTCACAGACGGAGAGAATCGAGCATTGCAACATAAGGCCCCACAGTGCGGGGGCAGGTCACCTAGCCCCTCTCCGCCTGTTTTGTGCATGGCAAAATGATACAATTAGCTTCCGCTGCTGCCAGGCTGGATCCTGTGTTTTTCAGGAACTGAAATGTATCTATTTCGTGAGGCAGGAGGCCCGGGCTTTTCTTTCCAGGAGTGTCTTTTCTCGATTCCTATCGAGCCCTGAGCATGAAATAGTTAGTATCATGTCTTTTGTGCATTTCTGTGAGAGATCAGTGGCAAGTCTGCAAGGGCTCGTGTTCACCTATATGTCTGTGTGCCAGCAAGAATCATAGTATGCCAAAGGGGTTTTGCCCTGGAGCAAATCTTGTTATCAGAATGATTCTAGTTGCTGTGTCTCTTTTGTCGGTCCCAACATAGACACCCATAGTGTATGGTAGCATTTTTTGTTTTTCTGTCTTTTGAGAGTGTAATTGCTTTTGTTGCTGGCATGGTTCTTCTAGCATATGGGATGATAAATATTATGCCTTTTGTGCGTTTCAGTACGGGAACAGTTACTGCATAATGGCAAGGATTGTAGGATGCCATGATGGTATTTTCTTGGGACTTGTCTTTCATTTCCTGTATTTCCTCTGCTTATTGTGACACCTGTATCCATTTTGCCTGTTTTTGTTATATAATTCCTTAAGGATTTAGTAATGGTTGCTAGGTGGAGAATGAAACTGCCAAAGTAGTGTGGCAAACTAATGACACATCTCATTTTAGAGGCATTTGCGGTGGATTGAAATTCCTGATAGCTTTTACATGTCGAGAATCAGCTTGAATTTCTTCGATTTAGTTGTATGTTTTGGAAAAGAAAGAAGACGTGTTATTGTTTTTGGTGAGCCCGTGTTCTCAGATTCTGCATCCTTCCTGCTTTTAAAACAGGTAAATCAAAGTAGACAACTCCTTCCTGCTGGCCTCATTTTTTCATTTCATATTTCTTGACTCTGCATTGCCAACCTTATCAGAGAAAAGTACTGATAATCTCTTCATGTTTTAAAATTCTGCAAGGGCCTGGACAGGATTCTTACGAAAAACCTCATATAAAAAGGTCTCTACTAAGTCTAACATGGGCTTTCTCTCTTTTTTTTTGCGTTAATTGCTAGTCTGGGTCAGTAGAACACATTTCTGCATCTGGAGAAGTAGATGTTTCGGCCACACTGTTGTTTCCTCTTTTGGTGGTATTTGGTTTCCAGCTCACTAGTACTCACATTGAAATCAATGATAGCTTGACGTAGCACCTCAAAGATGAAACTGTATGTCTTGTGTTATGAAAGCTATGCATGATTCACAGCAGCAAGAACATGAACTTGCTATACTATGATACTTGGATGATGGCGCTTGGCATTTTCTTACTCCCAGCTCGTCTGCAGGAAAGGCATTAGCCACCCTAGCTATCTTACCAGAAAAGCAAAGACCTGCTTCCTACAAACCAGTGCCTGCAATGGGCACTTTAACCCTTTGAGCTAGTCATCTACATATGTATTTATGTACCACATTGTACTGCTTGAAGAGGATAGCCGAAAGGTCGCATGTTTGAATCTCGTTGTGGTAGCACAGCCTTTCATGCTTCTAGGAATGATAAATGGGATTTTGGAAGTTGGATAATAATTTAAAAAAGCTATCATTTACACTTCCACTCAACTGTGGTACTGCTTGCTACGTAAAAGAAAAAGTAGTGCCAGTGTGTGAGTCACTTATGAATATTTGTATTATGATTGGTTTGTTTTAGCCCATTCGCAGCTTTGAAATTTACGAACCTGGGAACTAATGCTGGCTCTTGATCCAACTTTATTCAATTCTGTTTTCCTGCCCTGGTCAGCTGTGTCACTGTATCTCTGATCTAATTCTAACAAAGGTTGTAGTGCTAGAAACTGGCTAGCCTCAGAAGTACTATATTAATTCACATTGTGTTGCCAATAGTGTAGGCTTTTTGATATTGCCAGCTTATAACAGATAGCAGCACATGGGTGTTAGTGATGGATGCTTTTGTTCTTCATATAATGCAGCACCACTGATGCTGCCCATTGAATGGCCGAATTATCACTTAGAGAAGCCTAGTAAATATCTCGTCATCACTATACAAAGGGTAATTCACTGCCACAGTCAGTGTGTGGAGTGGGGTCTGGAGTGGGGTCGACTCAGGAGCAGTTCAGGGTGTGGGAGGACGGACCTGTGCAGGGTCCAAAGGAGAAGAAAGGTGAAGCAGCTCAGGCTCAAACATGCAGCACAGCACAGGAGAGGAGCAGAGAGGGCAGAGAGTGGTAGAGAAGAGCAGAGAGGGTGGCACAGAGCGCAGAGAGAAGTGAGGGGCAGAGCGGAGCAGAGAGTGACAGAGAGGAGCAAAGAGCAGCGCAGAGGGGCAGAGAGAAGTAAACAGGAGCAGAGAGCAGCAGAGAGAAGCAACAAAGGTAGGGGGAGTAGAGAGAGGCAGAGAGCTGAAGGGTGCCAAGAGAGCTCAGAGGGGTGACACTAGCATGCTGCAAAGATAAGCACAGGGTCTAAAGAGGATAGAAAATAAGACCAGGTCTAGGGTGGTGGAGGGGAGAGAATACTGCATTGTCCAGAGAGGTGGGGGAGTAGCACAGGGTATAAAGGGACATAGCGGACAGTGCCTGGACTAAGTGGAGGGACGAGACCACTGAAGGGTTCTAAGGTGTTAGAGACCAGCACAGGTCGGATATAGGGGCCAAAGAGCAACGTAGGATAAAGGAGGGTTGGAGAGCAGTATGTTTAAAGGACAGGTGTTAGAGTGCTTACCATGTGTGCTCAGGATGGGCCTTTGTAACTATACTTTGAGCTCAGGGTCATAAATCTAAATCTCGGTGTGGCCACCCAGTCTTTCATCTTTCTGAGGTTACTAAGATTAGTGCCATGGAGTTGGATAACAACATTTTTAATGTGGTGTCAAGACCCTTTATGGTGAATATGTGCTTTACAACATACATAGTGTGGTAAGGACACAGAAATGTATTTTGATATTTTGTTTATCAAAGTCTTTGCAATATTAAACTGTCATTATTCCCTCAGTCCCTCTTTGACCCAGTACCTTTCATACCTGTATCCATTCTCTTGACCTCCTTTCTTTCCTTCGTACCATCTTTTTCCTTTCCTTTTTTATCTTCCTCAGCACCTCCAGCCATGCCTCCATTCTTCTTTCCATTCTTGCTTTCTTACATCCTGATTCTTTCCCCATTCTTCCTCCCTTGGTGCATTAGTTCCATCTTCCTTCATTTGTTCCTTACTTTCCTTTTTCCTGCTCCTTCCTTAATCCCTTCTTTTATTTCTTAATTTCATATCCTCAACCCTTGCTTCTGATTTTCTTCCTCCTTTCTTCTTTCAATTCATCCATCACACATCATTCACTTCATTTCTCCTTCTATCCCTTCATTTCTTCCTTACACATTCTTTTCTTAGTTTCTCCTTTTTTAATCCATAACAATTTCCTCACTCCAGTACTCCCCTTCCTGCCTTCATTTGTTTCTACCTTCTCTAATGTATTCCTTCCTTCCTTCAACACTTCCTTTCTTTTAAACAGCATGGTACAAGCACATTCTCTTTAGTTTGCAAACTTGCCTCAGGTCCTCAAATTACCTTTCCTAAAGCTGCATTTTGAGACGTACACACATTCTCTAACTTAAGTTCACTTTTGAGTTGGTGTCCATATGCTATATTATGTTATGGTATATTGATTCATATAGTGCACTAATCTCACCCAAGAGGGTATCCAGGTGCTTGGGCAGGTGTGTAGGTGTGAGGTCCCAGAGGTGCTTTTATGAAGAACCCAAGAAGTGAGGAGGTGGCTCTGATGTGTTAAAGCTTGTGGATGTGGGTGGAACCATTAACGGAAGTGGGAGGAGCCAGTGGAGGAAGTAGGTGGAGCCGGAGTGGTGGGTGTGGCCTCCTAAAAAATGTGAGCACCTGCACTTAATATTTTACAAATTAAGCACTGGTCAAGGGCATAAGCTCTGTATTCCTGGGACTGCCTGTCAGTCCTTTTAAAGGCTGAAAGCAACACTCTTTCCTTATACGTCACCTGTGTCGCGTTGAAAAAGAGTGTTGCTTGCAATCTGTAAAGGATTGAGGGCGTGTCACTCAAGGACACAGAATCACGAGACTCTGTGACCACGAGCCACATGCATGCTGTAAATAGGTACGTTTTGCATGCTAGTATCTGTTTAGAGGAAAAATTAAGGTATTTAAAAGTGCTTCCTTTGTGTGCTTTTAACAAGCGAGAGTGTTTTACTTAAGTACCTCAGCTCATATCACTAAACTGAGAGGCATTTATTAACAGTTTTAATAAATGCCACTCAGTACAGTGATATTAACTGATGTACTAAAGTAAAACACTCCTGCATGTTAAAAGCATATAGAAGAGCACTGTTAAATATGCCAGTTCTGGATGTGTGCATCCTGTACGCACATATTTAAAAGCCTCTTGTATGCCTTTAACATCAGGGAGTGTTTTAGTTAAGTATATGTATATCCGTTTTTATCACTATATTGATAGGCATTCATTAAATCTGTTAATACATGCCTATCAGTATAGTAATATGAACGGATGTAGTAGAGTGAAAACTCCCACATTTTAAAAGCACACAAGAGGTGCTCTCCCTTTTCAAATCTTACCAGCCGCCACTGCTCTGGCTCACTGGCTGTCATCAGGATTAGTCCTGGCACAGGCTCCATCGAAGTCTTCAGGGGCATCTGCTCTGAAGGCCCTGGCCCGCCTGCAACTTGAGGCCAAGTTAACATCAGAAAGGGGTCGGGGTGGGTTAATTGTTAACGGGAGGGATCTGCTGGTCGAAGTACGACTGGTGGCCTCTGCAGCTCTGTGGGGCCCAAAGGCATTCAAGTGGGATCAGGTAGAGTCTTAAAAAATCACTGCATGGCCTCTTTGAAGGCTTCTCTCTGCTGCGGCATTCCAGATGGCCTGGGAATTTCTAAGCATACTGCTACCAACTTCAGAATGGATGCTGTAACCCATATGCCTTTCAAGTGTTGAGTCTGATGGTTCTCACCTGACTTTGATTGGCGACAGGGGGGTCAAATGGCCTTCTAGGATCTTGAACCAAGGTTTGGACAAGAACAGCCCAGCGATCTGGAGCAGCGCTAAGTTTCGGAGCGGGAATGGGACTGCTGCTTCATGCATGACCTCTAATGCTCTGCTATATACAGCTGTGCTTCCTGCTCTCTAATCCCCATCAAATGATTCAGGGTACACTTATTACACAACTTTGAATCGTGGCTGGACCCCAAGCTCTAGAAATATGCTGTTGGAGGTCGATGTCCGACATCTGCTTCCAACAGTTGCAGCATGGCATCAATCAGGCAATTTTTGAGGTGGAAACATTTTTCTTCCCCAACACACTGTCTTGTGGTTCTGGAACCATTTTGAAACAGATAAGTTGGGAGACGTCCTCTGGATGGGTGTCAAAAGGTGTAGGAAGGAAGGAAAAACTTCAGGGCGCAGAGGTGGTGCCTATATGTGGCTCTGCTCTGTCACTTCCAGTGAGGAACAAGTCCATCGTGGAGCAAGACAGCGCCACCTAGGGCTGTGTGGGCACTACTTGTTTTTTAGATCCCTGGCTCTATTCCGATCCCTGGCAATATTTCAGACTGCAGCAACGTTTTCACCACCACCAGACAAACATGTTGAAATGCAAACTGAACTCTTTTTAGGTTGAGCCTCTACAACGCTTACACTGTCTGGAAAACCTATTCTATCCTCTTCTATGGGCGATGGCACACCCAACGATTGCCATTGGTTATTGTGTGTGGCATTCAGAAATGCTGGCTTGTTATTGATTCATTCGTGTAAATGTCCCTCTTTTGTTTCCTGAGCTTTCTCCTCTCGTATGGGCATTGCAGGTTTATGTTGTTTATAGCTGGCTTCGGCAACAGAAACAAAAGAGTCCTTCTACTTCAGGCTCGAGTCGGGGTACCACGCGGGTGGACGGCGTCCCCCCACTTATTTTACAGGGTGGAAGCCGTCCCCCCGGCTAAATAGCTGGACTTCACCCTTTGGCCTCTCTGGGACGAGATCGGAGCTCACAGCATGCTGCTCACGCGCTGACTTCTCAGATGCAATCGCATCTAAGGGGTGAGCGAGGGGAGGCAATGAGCCCGATGGTGCAAGCCACCGTTCGTGATGTCACTTCCTGTCGTGACGTCACTTCCGGTGACAGCGTCCCCCCACTTCTTTTTTAGGTTTCGCCTGGCGTCCACTGCGCAGCAGTGTTCGCGCAGGCGAAATCTTTTGAGTTTCAGTATGGGGCTTTAACCCGCCTCTCTGTTCCATTGGCTAGCTCCATAAATGGAGGCTAGACATTGGAACAGAGATGCGTCAGTCATTGTCCGAACAGATTCGTGGGCGTTCCGGCGATTTTTTTCGCTCTCCGCCCCTTTAACAACGTCATTGCGGCAGTGGGCGGATGTTTTTTTTTTTCTTTTTTCCGTCATGTTTTCGTCTTTTTCGAAGTGTCTTTTGCCGGAGTGGGCTGCGCGATTGTCGTCTCCGTGGCTTCTTTCTGTCTTGTTTTTTTGTTGTCGTCTTTGTTTTCCGTCTTTGCGTGGCTCGTTGTTGTCGTGTCTGTTTTCCGTCTTTGCCTGGTATGTATGCTCCTGTTTTTGCATTTAAGGTAAACTCCTGGCTGTCGTCTTTGTTTTCCGTCTTGTGTGTGTGAGCTCCTCACCCCCCTCCCCTCTCGTTCCTTGTGTGCGTGCGCTCCTCACCCCCTCCCCCCTCGTTGCTTGTGTGCGTGAGCTACTCACCCCCTCCCCCCCTCGTTGAATGTGTGCGTGAGCTCCTCACCCCCCCGTTGCTTGTCTGCCTTTAAGATCTAAAACCAATGCAACCCCTGTCTCACAAGTTTATTGAACATAAACGCCATCCGCCCTAGTTACATCTGATTACCTAGTTCATGCTAAGTTGTAAATTTAGTCTATTTTTATGAGGATATGGATTGAACAACAATACTGATCGTGGAGCATCAAGTATATTAGTTTAATCAGATGTAGGGGTGCTTGTTACTAACAAAACTGCATCCTTTTCAGCCCAGGTCAGCCTAGTGGAGGTAGGTAAAGTCTGTGAGAAAAGTGAAATTGTTAAAAGCGCTCTGGTTGTTGGTTAAGTGCCATTGTCTTTTGTTTTTGTTGCTGAAGATGCATGGCAGAAAAAACTGCTTCATTTCGAAGTGGTCACGGTGATAATTACTTCCCGTTTTTTAATTGAAATTAATGGGTTTGCTGCTTTGGGGCCCGGCTACAGTTCTAACTTGCTGCGAGTATACTTTAAATCTGTGTGGGGGGGCTCGCAGTGTGTGGGGCTCGCAGTGTGCGTGAGCTCCTGACCCCCCTCCTCCCTCGTTGCTTGTGTGCGTGAGCTCCTCCCGCCTTCCCCCGGTTGCTTGTGTGCGTGAGCTCCTCACTCCCTCCCCCCCTCGTTACTTGTGCGCGTGAGCTCCTCACTCCCTCCCCCCCTCGTTACTTGTGCGCGTGAGCTCCACATCCTCCCCCCGTTGCTAATGTGCGTGCGCTCCTCACCCCCCTCCCCCTGGTTGCTTGTGTGCGTGAGCTCCTCACCCCCTCCCCCCCTCGTTGCTTGTGTGCGTGAGCTCCTCACCCCCCCTCGTTGCTTGTGTGCGTGAGCTCCTCACCCCCTCCCCCCTCGTTACTTGTGTGCGCGAGCTCCTCACCCCCCTCGTTGCTAATGTGCGTGCGCGCCTCACCCCTCCCTCCTGGTTGCTTGTGTGCGTGAGCTCCTCACCCCTCCCCCCTCGTTACTTGTGTGCGTGAGCTCCTCACCCCCCCTCGCTGCTTGTGTGCGTGCGCTCATCATCCCCTCCCCCCTCGTTGCTTGTGTGCGTGAGCTCCTCACCCCCCCCCCCTCGTTGCTTGTTTTGCACATCTTTCCAGAGTGAGGCCAGTAGAAATAATTAATTTTGATTTTATGGGCAATCCCAAGGGGCAGGGAAATTAACATTGTGAGCGAGCCAAAGCTCAAGTGAACCCTGTCGTGGCATCAGTAGGGGGCTCGCAGTGTGTGGGGGGGCTCGCAGTGTGTGGGGCTCGCAGTGTGCGTGAGCTCCTGACCCCCCTCCTCCCTCGTTGCTAATGTGAGTGTGCTCCTCACCCCCTCCCCCCTGGTTGCTTGTGTGCGTGAGCTCCTCCCGCCTCCCCCTGGTTGCTTGTGTGCGTGAGCTCCTCACTCCCTCCCCCCCTCGTTACTTGTGCGCGTGAGCTCCTCATCCTCCCCCCGTTGCTAATGTGCGTGCGCTCCTCACCCCCCTCCCCCTGGTTGCTTGTGTGCGTGAGCTCCTCACCCCCTCCCCCCCTCGTTGCTTGTGTGCGTGAGCTCCTCACCCCCCCTCGTTGCTTGTGTGCGTGAGCTCCTCACCCCCTCCCCCCCTCCCCCCTCGTTACTTGTGTGCGCGAGCTCCTCACCCCCCTCGTTGCTAATGTGCGTGCGCGCCTCACCCCTCCCTCCTGGTTGCTTGTGTGCGTGAGCTCCTCACCCCTCCCCCCTCGTTACTTGTGTGCGTGAGCTCCTCACCCCCCCCTCGCTGCTTGTGTGCGTGCGCTCATCACCCCCTCCCCCCTCGTTGCTTGTGTGCGTGAGCTCCTCACCCCCCCCCCCCCTCGTTGCTTGTTTTGCACATCTTTCCAGAGTGAGGCCAGTAGAAATAATTAATTTTGATTTTATGGGCAATCCCAAGGGGCAGGGAAATTAACATTGTGAGCGAGCCAAAGCTCAAGTGAACCCTGTCGTGGCATCAGTAGAATTTGTGGCTTAGAAATCTATTCTCTTTGGGTCGTCTCTACGATTGCTTCATCTGCTTGTGAGTGTGAACCCTGTAAAATCTACTAGACATCCATGGCCAATCATTAATTTAGTGGAAGAAAAGAGGCCACTATAGTCTCTTCCTAGCTCTAAACGATCTCAAGGTTTCGCTGATCGCTGATGAATAGATTCTTACAAATATCTTTGTTTTGGTTCACTGTAAAACCTTTACAATATTGCACGCATATTAATGCAATAGAAGTGTATAGAGAGGCTGGTTTTAAGTCAATATTTTAAGAAAGGCCTTTAAGATCTAAAACCAATGCAACCCCTGTCTCACAAGTTTATTGAACATAAACGCCATCCGCCCTAGTTACATCTGATTACCTAGTTCATGCTCGTTGTAAATTTAATCTATTTTTATGAGGATGTGGATTGAACAACAATACTGATTGTGGAGCATCAAGTATATTAGTTTAATCAGATGTAGGGGTGCTTGTTACTAACAAAACTGCATCCTTTTCAGCACAGGTCAGCCTAGTGGAGGTAGGTAAAGTCTGTGAGAAAAGTGAAATTGTTAAAAGCGCGGTGGTTGTTGGTTAAGTGCCATTGTCTTTTATTTTTGTTGCTGAAGATGCATGGCGGAAAAAACTGCTTCATTTCGAAGTGGTCACGGTGATAATTATTTCCAGTTTTTTAATTGAAAGTTATGGGTTTGCTGCTTTAGGGCCTGGCTACCGTTCTAACTTGCTGTGAGTATACTTTAAATCCGTGATACTCAATGTACGGCCCATAGTACCGCTTGCGTCCAACTTGACCTTTACATGCGGCCCCTCCTTGTAAACAGCTGCAGTGTGTGGGGCTCGCAGTGTGTGGGGGGCTTGCAGTGAGTGGGGGGCTCTGTGTGGGGGGGCTCAGAGTGTGTGGGGGGGCTCGCAGTGTGTGGGGGGCTCTGTGTGGGTGTGGGGGGGGCTCTGTGTGGGTGTGTGGGGGCTCTGTGTGGGTGTGTGTGTGGGGGGCTCTGTGTGTGTGGGGGGGGCTCTGTGTGTGTGGGGGCCTCTGTGTGTGTGTGGGGGCTGTGTGTGTGTGGGGCGGCTCTGTGTGGGTGGGTGTGTGTGGGGGGCTCTGTGTGTGTGTGGGGCTCTCTGTGGGTGTGTGGGTGTGGCATTTGCGAGAGATTAAGCTATTGGCATTGTAAATGACAATGCCATTTATTTATCTGTTTTCAAAACCAACACATAAATAAAAAAATTGTCATTTACAATGCCAATAGCTCTAACTTTTGCAAAGGCGAAACCGTTGCATTGTAAATGCTTGTTTAGGACTTGTGACGGTTCCACTTCCTTGTATGTGAGGGCAGAACAGAGTGTTTTTAGGAATGTTTGTGTGCGCTGCAGATAAGTGCGTCTGAGCACTAAATTGAAATATTTTTCTTTTTTTTACTGTTCTTAATGGAAACTGCCATACCGACTGAAACTGATACCATTCCATTTCCTCTGTGGATTTTCCTTGTTTACAGTATCTTTCACTTTAAATATAAACCACATACAATGTAGTGTATGCATCCCTGCAGTAGTTAACAGGAAGTGCTTGAGCTTTGGGAGGATTTTGCGAAGGCCAACCGTGAGGTATATGTAAGAACACTGCACAGCCAGAGATGAGTGGATAATTTAGTGTGCGGCAAGAAAGCTATTAGTCTTATATTACTACTTCCGAAGGGCAATCACAGATGTAAAATTGACGTGCGCCCACTATGGTCTCGATTACAAGTAGCTCAATAAATCCAATGAGCCAGGTAACTAGAGTAACGTCCGTTGTAATTTAGTGTTCTTGTGTTTAATACAACGATTACCACACAGGTTTCTACAACATCTTGTAATCCACATTATTTCCCCACCTCGAAATTACTGAGGCACCTAGTAACAGTAATTCTGGACTGACAAACAAATGAGCATGATTCCGGGATGCTCGTAATAAAGGCCTTTGGGTTCCTGATTTCGGCACGGGCCCATAATTCAGGGGCTGACAATTAACTGCAACCATGGGAAAAACTTTATATAGTTTAGTTGTTTTAATGCTGATTGTAACATGCTACCAGAAAGCTTACAGTGCAGGCATTCCTGGTTCACAGGCAATTAACAGCTGTTTAGACTCTTACCAGAGGACACAAATACCTGTCAAGACAATAAACGCCTCTACGCTCTGGAGAAGATTGAAACATCTTGCTTGATTTGAAAGACATGCATTTGTAAGCTTTTCCTACAACTGTACAAAATGCTCCATAATAACGGTTTCCTGATACTGCAAGAGAACAAATAAACAAAATGTTTCTCTATTTAAGGGAACAGTTATTACTCCTTCAGAACAGCTGGTTATGAATGGATATTGTATATCGGGTCATTACACGTTTGTGTAACAGCTAAAATGTGCAGGAGCACAAATTGCGTTTCCTCAAGATTTTGTTGCAGGTATTTACCACTAACAGGCGTGCAAGGTGTAACGACATAGACAAATTGGGTGCAAAACATGTTTGCCAATATTGTTCCAATTACACACAAATTATGTAATAATCAGACGGACATATATCCCAACATTTAATTTTAATGTAATTTGCGATAGTGTTTTTAGGTTGAGTGTAGGCGTACAACCTCTTGTATACTTTAGTACACATGTATCTCTGTGGGCCAAATGCCATTCCTTGCTTCTCATTTGTTTGTTTCAATATCCTTTAAAACAACCTTGCTTACTAGTGGCCAGTCCTGCCTCTTTGTCCCTCCTTTTTCCTCCAAGCAGCAAGGACTTAGTACAATATCATTACACTTTGTTCTGTTGATTTGCTTGTGGGGGGACTATTTTATCATGTTTTCAACCTCGTGTTACATTGTGGCTGCTCAGACCCGTAGCTGCTTACATTTTAATGCAGCATTAACCCTTACTGCTTTTCTGTTACTTGCAGTTTATAAGTTAAAATCCTAACCTAGAACTGTGAATTTATAACCATCATCATGGAACTAAATGGACTGCAAAGTATAGATTAGAGCAGATGTTAATGTTGCAAAAAGGGTTCATGTGGGTAGAAATTGGTTCTTTTTATTGAAGCGAACCCCCAACTGGGGTGTTCTGTTTTGTGCTTCTGGGGCCCAAGCACTCTTTAGCAATGCTGCCTAACAATATGCATGACTTGTGACTCCTACACCCTGAATTCTTCTGTCTTATGTAAAATTTCCTTTACGCTAATTTATACACTTATGATTGATTGCCTCTGTGTAATTTGTGTGTCATGCAAAGTGCTTTGACACCATACACTGGTTTGAGCGGCGCTTTATAACTAATTAAATGCATCTGAACATTAGTGGTTATGGAGCCTTAAGAAACACAGTTAAAGGGTGGTGGTGATGAAGGAATCCGCAACACTCAGCCTTACCTCAACATCACCTCAGCACCACCTCAGCATCAGCGCAGCACAACCTTCTCATCAGTGCACCACCACCAGTGCAGCACCAACTCAGCATCAGCGAAGCACCAACTTAACATCGACACTGCACCATCTTTGCTTTAGCATAGCACTATCTCAACATTAGTGCACTAACAGCAATGCAGCCCCACCTCAGCAGAAACTCAGCACCAACTCAGCACCAGTGTGCCACCACCTCAGCACAGCACCAACTCAACCACTCAGCACCACCTAAGAACCAGTGCACCACCACCTCAGCATCACTCAGAACCAACTCATCATCACTCAGCACAGCACCACCTCCTCATCAGTGAGCCACCACCAGTGCAGCACCAACTTAGCATCCAGTCAGTACTACCTCAGCATCAGTGCAGCACCAGCACATCACCATCTTTGCATTAGCACAGCACCACCTGAACACCACCACCTGAGCATCAGCACCGCCCCATCCCAGCATCAGCACAGCACTACCTCCTCATCAGTGCAGCACAACCTGAGCACCAGTGCAGCAGCACCACCTCAGAATGACTCAGGTCCACCTCAGCTTGACTCAGCACCAATGCAGCACCACCTCAGCATTAGCACAGCACCATCTCTGCATCAAGGCAACACCAACAGCACATTACCACCTAAGCACCAAAGCAGCCCCACCTCAGCAGCAACTCAGCACCAATACAGCACCACTTCAGCATCAGCCCAGCATCACCTCAGCACAGCACTAACTCAACATCTCTCATCACCACCTGAGCACCCGTGCCGCACCACTACCTTAGCATGAACCAGCACCTCTGCATCACTCAGCAACACCTTAGCATCCCCTCCTCATCAGTTCACTACCAACTCAGCATCAACACAGCACGACCTCAGCACTAAGGCAGCACAACGTAAACTTCAGCACGGCACCATTTTTGCATCAGTGTACCACCACCAAGGCAGCACCATCTTAGCATCACCCATCATCACCTCAACACAGCACCAACTCCGCATCACTCAGCACAACTTCAGCACCAGCACAGCACCACCACCTCAGTGTAACGCACTACCTCAGCATCACTCAGCACCCCCTGAGTATCATTCAGCATCACATGAGCATCACATCTGCACCAGCACACCACCACCTCAGCCCCACTTCAGGATTATTTAGCACCATCTCAGTGTGCCCTCGAAATCTGGCATCTGATGATTCTCTCCCAGTGCCCGTCCGCTGCTTGTGTTGTAATTCAGGTACTATTTCTCAATCTCCACCCTCCTATTGTTTATGTCCCTTCATTCATAACAACACAAAAGCTATAATGAACAAGCATTACAACAGTCAGGAAGAGGTTGCCCTCATTGCAAGGACAAAAAAACTAGAATATATTTTTTGTTAATTATTTTTTTAATAGTCATTCAATTGTACATAATGTCTTATTTAAACTCCACTACGTAACACTCCACAACACAATATACCATTCCACATGCTTACACTCCATTACACACAGTCCCACTCCACATAATTCCAATACACTCAAAAACACATAATTACTATCCACATAATACAACTGCACATCATATCACTTAATTCCAATACACAAATCCACACCACACCGTTTCACATCACACAATACCACAACTAACGAGTCCAATCCAACCCAAATAATTGGAACACACCACATACATCCACTGCAATCTATAACACATAGGTAAGAGTCATTTAGAATGCCAATAGCTCCAACTCTATCCTTTTTTTCAAACACACAGATCTAATGCATAACTCCTACTTATTTATTCTTTTCCATCACCAAAAACACAAAGCTATACACACAGTTCCATGCCACACAATTCAGCTCCACACATTCCAGTCCACACCACATAATTTAGCACCAAAACACATATTACAACTCAACACAATTACATAACACACCACATACATCCAATCATCACCACACAATTCAACAGCACAACACATAAACTGAACTACTTACCACTCCACAACACACAATCCCACTCCACATAATGCCACTACATTGAATGCATCATAATTGCGAACTATATATTTCCACAGCACACCATGCCACATAATGCCACTACACAAATCCACTTTACACAATTCCACACCAAGCAATTGGACAACTAACTAATCCAATCCAACCCATGTAGTTCCACTACACACCACATACATACACTTCATAAAACATAAGAAAAATACATTGCCATTTACAATGCCAATAGCTCCAACTCAAACAAATGCAAGACCGGTTGCATTTTTAATGCTTGTTTTATCTGTTATTATTTCATGGGTGTAAACGCCTTATTACAAGAGCGACTTTAATGCAGAGGGCCTAAAATGGAGGTTACTGGCCCATCAGAGCTACAAAATAAGCAGAAACATTATGGATCTGGAGCGTTTCATGCTGACATTTTGGCTGCTGACAGCAAACTCCAGAGAGAAATGAGGAATTACTGGAGACTCATGTGTGGTACTCCCCATTCCTCAAGGGACCCTCGAGGATCAACTCTTATTGCCGCAATATTTCAATCCTTCCACCCCCAATAGTTATCAATGCCCTTGGTATCCGGAACTCTGAGGGAATTAGCAGGAACGTTGCCAGGGCACTCTTGAATAGGCCGAAATGAACCTGTAAATATTTTCTAGTAACTTGTTCAGCATTAGTGAAATTCATATTAGTTATCTAAGGGCACTGAGGAATAATTTAAAACAGACAGACATCACACATGAGAGTAATAAGTGCTGAATTATTATTTTATATTACAAAAATGAATCTAAGCAATCAGTTGTGAAGGTGTTTTCATTTTTAGTTATGAATGTGTGCCTGTTTGAAAATGTTAGTAATTATGTACGTCAATACTCTGTTAGGAATAATGGTACAAAACATGGTATTGTTATTAACTTTCCTAATTGTAGCACAACCCTTTAAAAATGCAAAAGCCAGGACTCTTGGTGGGAGGGGAACAGAGGAGATGGTGCAATGTTGACCAATTCTGTCCATCTTGAATATTTTCAATGAAAGTGCTTTACAAGGTGTGGATCTCAAAGAACTTCATAAATGCTCACATTATCTGGATGGGAACCACATAATTCCACTAACACCACATACATCCACTCCTTGATATATAACTAAAAAATATTTACATTTACAGTGCCAATAGCTTTAACTCTCTCTCTCTTTCTAAATAATAACTCCACTGCAAACAAAATAACATAAGTAAAAGCAATGTCATTTACAACACCAATAGCTCTAATTTTCACAAATGCGAGACCGATTGCATTGCAAATGCTTGTTTACAATTGGAATACCAAAATTAACACTGTAGCCCTGATTATGGGTGACCTATTTTACCTCACCAGTTATTACCAATAGTAGCATCAGCGATTTGTTTCTGTGGGCGGGGGAGCATCACCTCCCGCTTACTGCAAGCCATATGAAGAGTTAAATATGTAAATGTATTTTTATTTATATAGCGCACTTCTACCCAGAGGTCTCGTAGCACTGTATTCATACCGCTATGGAACCCATCCTGGCTTTTCTGTGAAATGTCCACTCCTGGGCACCCCCAAGGTGAAGCCAGGCATCCAAGCGCTGCTGGGGCCGTTGTGGAGATTAAGCAAGCTATTGCCCAGAGTCACAGAGTGGGACCCATGATTAGACTAGGCACCGAGGCGAGAAATATCAGGTCCGGGGAAATTGAGTCCAAGAGCCGCCGAGGCGGGAATCGAACCCTGGTCCCGAGCCAGACCTCTGCATCAGGGTCTGCCGCTCTAACCATTGAGCCACGCATCTCCAAATATAAAACGGCAATAAAATCATTTAGCTGCTATTTTATTTTTAACCAAGGTGCGCCGCAGCCTGCCTCAAAGCCAGGAACGAATGTCCCCTGCTGCCGATTGGCATCAGGAGGACTTGAGTAGTCGTGACCACGCACTTCAAAGTGCGCATGTCACTTTGGAAGGTGGTCTTGCACCTGCTAAAGTGACATGTACACTTTGAAGCTATCAATTTAGTTTAAATTAATTAATATAATGTGTAATGCATGTATTGCTTGTTTTATTTTGGAGAGAGAGGTTGTTTTCATGAGGGATTGTGAGTTTTTTTTTTCTTTTTTTAGTATGGGCTTTTGTAGGGAGAGAAAATGAGTTTCTGTTTTTTGGGAGGTTTTGGGCCACAGGTTTGTGTTTGCTGATTTAGGCATAATTTTGGCAAAATGACTAATAGCAATAAATTGGAGAAGTCACTCTCCTCCGCTCTAGAGCCGTTGGTCGGGGAACTTGTGAAAATAGACAGAAGCTGCAGCCGGTACATTGCAGGTACAGAACAGGTGAGAAAATCTTGCTATATCTATTAATGAATTTGGTGTTGTTAGAAATGGGGGTCTCTAATTAGCAGAGGTAGGTACATTTGTCCAAATAGGGACCATTGCTTCTAGTCAGGGTAAGGGGGATACACACTTAAGATAACCCCTGCTCACTCCCTTGGTAGCTTGGCATGAGCAGACAAGCTTATCCTAAAGGCAGTGTGTACAGTATTTGTACCAACACTCACAGTAACACAGTGAAAACACCAGAAAAGGACACCACACCAGTTTAGAAAAATAAAGTACCTTTATCTAAAATAAACAAGACCAAAATGAAAAAAATCCAACATACACAGTTAGAAATATGACTTTCAAAAGGTTTCAAGAACTTGTACCATAGAAAACTATGGATGCGTGACTTTTCACCAAAGTACCTGTAGATGTGTCAAAGATCTCAAGCCAAACAGCAGCAGCTTCGGAAAAGATAGAGATGCGACACTCCTGATACCTTGGGGAAGCGATGCGACAGTCCGGCTGCATGCAGAGGAAGGGTTGCGTTGAATCTGGTCTGTACGGGGAGTGATGCGTTGATTCTTCGTGGCGGTTCTGGTCCGCCGGTGATGCGTTGGAAGAACTTCCTGTCAGGTACAATGTGTGGAAATCCAGGATGCGTCGGCCATCGATGAGGCGGCATCAAGCGGCGCTGCATCAGTCCTCTTCAGCCACAATCGCTCGATGCATTGAGTCTTGCAGTGGTGACAGGCAGTGCAGCAGTTTCCGCAGCGGCGCGGCGATCCGTGGAAATTCTTCATGCGCTGTGGAATTGCATTGGAGAAACAGCCACAAGAAGCGTGATGCATCAATTTTAGCAGTTCTTCACGTTTCTTCTTTCCTAAAGCTCCCAAACAGCAGCAACAACGTCCAGAGACCCAAAACTGGCACAAGCACCTCTTGGCAGGCTAGAACTCACAACAGCAGAGTTCAGGGGAGCTGGAGGTGAAGTCTTTGTGTCCTTAAGACTTTAGAACAGGAGACCAGCTCACTTCATGCCCTTGGAAACATTCTTCAAGCAGGGGACAGAGCACACAGCAAAGTCCTTCTCCTTTCCTTGGCAGAAACAACAACTTCAGGCCAGCCCCAGACACACAGCAAGGGCAGTACTTCTCCTCTTTCTCTCCAGCTCTTTCCTTGGCAAAGGTTCCGCTTGAATTTCAGGATTGATCTAAAGTTCTGGGGTTTTAGGTCTAATACTTGTATCCCAAAATGTATTTGTTTTCTTTGTGCATGGGGCTCTGAGCCCAGTTCAAACTAGTTCTGGGGGGGGGGCACTCTGCAAGTGCACAACAACATCTATTGTCAGTGTGAGCCTTGACTCCAGACATACCACAGGGGGGCAGAGCCAGCATTGTGGATTTCAAGAACAGCCCTATTCATGTACATGTGCTACCCCTCCCACCACTACAAATGCAGATCAAGACTATTTAGCCTAGTGCTGACTCATCCAGACTACTGGAGCCACTGCACCTCCTCAGCCCCTGTCACTCCAAAGCCAGACAGTCAATCCACAAACAGGCAGAGGCACACATGATGGTTGAAAAAGAACATAGGGTCCGCTTTAACTGAATGCTACAAAACATTATTCTGAACATATTGTTTTTCAAAATTCAAATGAGTGTTATGACTGTTCTTTTGATATGTAAGATTGTAACAAAATACAAGTTATCAAATACATTTTTTACATCACATGTGTGCACTATGTTTAATTGATTAGAGAGCAGAAGAAAAATCTTCATACCTTAGATAGAAATCTTAGGGGCTGCTCGCAGTGCGCTGTGGTTTGCAACGGAGCTTTCTCCGTTTCCATTTCAGATTGACCAAGAAAATAGCCACTTTCTAAAAGAGATATTTTCGAACACACAATTTAAAAACCATCTTTACTAAAAGATGTGTTATTAAATCCTGAGTTCAGGGACACCAAACTCCATTTTATGATCTTATCCTTTGGGAAGATATGCTTGTAAAATGTTACAAAGCATTCCCTATTCCGTCCTATGGGGAAAGATAGCCTTTCAATAGTGAAAAATGATCCTGGCAGTATTTCACTATCAGAAGAGGTTACACACACCAGTACATGTCCTACCTTGCCCATACACTGCACCCTGCCCACGGTGGTACCTTGGGCCTCACATAGGGGTGCCCTATATGTAAGAAAAGGGAAGGTTAGAGCCTGGCAAGTGGGTGCACTTCCTAAGTCGACATGGCAGTTAATAAACTGCACACAGGCACAGTGGTGACAGGCCTGAGACATATTTTCAGGGCTACTCATGTGGGTGGCACAATCAGTTCTGCAAGCCCACTTGTAGGTTCTGATTTACCAGCCCTTGCACACTAAGTGCACTTTACTAGGGACATGTTGGTAAATCAAATATGCCAATCATGGATAAGCAATCACAATAACAATGTACGCAGAGAGCATATGCACTTTAGAACTGACATTTACTGAAGGGGAATATAAAGTTGTATAACAAGGAAATAACTTTGGTGCCCTGCCAACGGCCCCTAAGGTTCTACTGCTGCAGGCCCCTCCCATTTTTTAAGTACATTCTGTTAGAGTTTCCTATCACCTTGAGTTATGGTTAAAGCCAGGTACAGAGAAAGGGAACGGGCAAGGGAACAGATTATCATACCACTCCCTGTGGTTACACACATTAGAAGGAGAGGAGTTTGGAGGACAACAGATCTGACTGATGATGACTAAACGGAAAAAAGTAACTTATTATGTTTATTTCTAATACCTCACTTTTTCTGCATTATAACTGTCGTGATTCAAATTCTTGTTTTCTGTGATATGTTAGGGTTAAGAATCCCCTCTAATATAATAGTCAATTGTGTGTACATTTACATCGCATGCCTTTACAACGCGGTTTTTACAACGCACACCTTTACAACGCATAGCGCTTTGGGGTGCTGGATAGTGAATAGTTTAATTTACTATTCCAACTTCAGTCCCCGTGGACACTAGGGAAGGTGTTGGACAGTAAATTAAACGTATTCCCTATCCTAGAGCGCCCCCCAGCGCAATGCGTTGTAATGGTTTGCGTTGTAAAAGTTGCGTCGTAAAGGCACTGCGTGGTAAAAGTTGCGTTGTAAAGGATTTTTCCCGTGTAGACTGATTTGGTGGTTAAAAAGGGGGTAGGCAACGTTTACTACTTCTCACAAAATAACCAAAGAGATTCTCATAAAGAAAAGCATTTTAGCCTATGGGTGTAACCCTTTCCCTAACACGGGCCCTTAAAAAGTTGTTTTTACAGTGGTTCCAATAAAAAAAAACATTTTCTTTAAGTTCCCAGATTCTTAAGTACTCATTACAACAGTTTAATTTACTTTGTAACCCACTTCTACAGTAACCACACACAATTACTGCCACTTTGATATCAGTGGATACACAATGTGATTCGTAGTCAAGTGAAATGACAACCATTAGAGCTACCAGTAACAGGTGCTACCGGGAGTAGTGGTAGGGCGGGGAGGGGTGGTGTTAAAAAAATAAAAGGGGAAAAAATAAAGAAAAACACACTTACCTTCTGAAGTTTAGCTCTGCCCCATCCTCAACGCATGAACAGGAAGCACCCAGGCTCCCCTAGTCAATCACAACGCGGCCTTACATTAGCGTTTTGATTGGTCTGAGTGGTTTGGTGCTCAGACGGAGAAAGGCAGTCTTTGCATGTTCCTCACCAGTCTGTTTAATGCAGCCTGGTGGGGAACATGAATAGTGCACATGACTGTTTGGCCGGCCCACTGAACGCTATGCTCCAATCCAGAATCAGTTTAAATCAAATCATTTTAATTAGAATTGCTTTCTGTAGACCCAGCAAAGGTGTTTACATTGCCACTCAGTTGTTTAAATGTCATTATTGATTTTACAAACTTTCATGTTTTACAGACTTTACAGATAACTGAAAATTATATAGTTGCTTCGCTCACAATCACTTCTTACCACAAATGTTGGTCCTTTATGCTGCTAGGCTTTTAACTAAAACCAAATAGGAACAGGATACTGCACTTATTATAGCAACATGATATTTCATCTACAACCATTCCACTAGAATGTACACAGTATTGCTTGTAATAACATAAAGTCTTATAAGGGGGATAACAATAGGGTAAGGGTAAAGGGAACGGGGGGTTGCATCTCACTGAATTGGTATATGAAGCGTAGATGGTGTTGCTATCATTGTGTATGGCATAGGCCCCGTCGCCTTATATGTTGTCAACATTTCGTTTACTTATGCCCCATTGGCATCGCCTGCCTACTTGGAGATGTGTCAGGGGTTACTGCGCGTGCACCAGCTATTCCGCACCTGAATCATTGCCATTAGAGAGAGGGAGGAGGGAAGGGTAGAAAGGGCACCAGCTGTTGTTGGGATCCCTCCGTGTGATCTTATGTCCCCACTTGTTGCCTGGGAAGACCTATGTGTCTCCGAGTGTTCCTGCCATGCATTTAGGAGGTCTTGAAGTATTGTGTCCCATACCACTGCTAGGGGAGTCTTTCGTATGCCAATTGCATCCTCGGGGCGAAGCGCTACACTTTCTGCTTGCGCCCAGCATATCATGTAGTGATACCATGCCTTCACTGATGGGGGTCAGGGTACTACCATGGCTTGGTTATGAGGCCCTTTGCCACTATTAGTCCCAGATCTATAAAACGGGTCATCACCTTATGCTTCTTCCTTCTCTGGTATATCCCCTGTAGGCACACCTCCCAGTTCCATTCTAATGTGCGATCTGTGCAGCGTGCTAGGTATGTAGTGATAATCTCCCAGTAGACAATCCGCTTGCGGCATGCCCACCGCATGTGCAACAAGTCTCGGCCCACCAGTTCACAGCGTGGGCACTGCGCATCTACTAGATTGAATATCCTGTTAATTGAGGCTAGTGTTAGATAAGCCCTTTGTGTTATATAGTATTGTATAAACTTAAACCTGGTGTTTCTTGGTATGTAGGTAGGGCTTCCTAATATTATTGCACATTCCCGGTCCATGCTTTGTCTCTGCAGATCTATGTCCCAGTGACCTTTCAATTCTTCTAGTGGGACTGCTGCATGTGTCTGCAATGACTCTGCTAACCATCTAATAATGTGACGGCCTGTCCCCATAATATGCAAATATTGAAGTGTTAGGTGTGTTGGTTGCTCCTCTGACCTCTTCCCCCAGATCGAACGCAATGATCTAATGAGTACTGCGTGTAATAAAAACTGGCCCTGTGGCAGGTCATATTCGTGTGCAAGCTTGTCAAATGGGAGTAGTTGCCCGTCATGATGTAAGTCCCCCATTTTCTGAAGTCCCACGTCCTCCCATGAGCGCAATTCCACCGCCGTGATTTCTTGTTGCTGTCTTGGCGTACCCAACAGCGGTGGAGAGGGAGTGTATGTGACGATCTTTTCAGTAAGTCAGAGGACTCGCTGGAAGCAGGCATATGCCACCTTCACCAGCTGCTAAGTAGGACCCAGCCTCCTTCTACCCAGATGAAACATGGTCGCTATTTGCTCTTGAGTATTGCCCACTTGTTGTGTAGCGGTGTCAGCAAGTTCTCTCCCACTAAGCCAGCGGGCTACCCATTGCAGTTGAGCTGCCAGGTAACAGTGCTCCATATTTGGGACTGCCACCCCACCACCATCCACGGGCAAGTACATTTTGGCTAGCACCACTCTGTTGCATCCGCCATGCCAAATTAATTGTCGCATTTCCGCCTCAAACGAGCAGGGCACTGCTGGCTTGATGTACACTGGTAGGTTTGCAAAGTGATGCAACAGCTGTGGAAGTGCCACCATTTTCGAAAGCGCCACTCTGCCCATAGTGGCAACAGGCAGAGTGCACCAAAAAGCTATCTGCAACCTCAGTGCCGTCATTGTTCTGGTGTAGTTGCCCTCAAAGAGATCTTGGTGTTCTCTAAAGATCCGAAGCCCTAGGTACCGAAATGCGCTCAGCTGCCATCGTACCAGTATGCAATTGACCACCAGTGCTGGGTCGGAGGTGGTGTCATTAAAGGGGTAAAGGCATGACTTACCCCAGTTGATGTGCAACCCGGACAGAGCGATGAAGTATGAAAGTGCCCTTGCTATTGTGTCACTTGGCTGTCGTAGATCGTGCAGGTATATCAGAAGGTCATCGGCATATAGGGAGACCACGTGAATCCCATTACCCAGCGGTATTCCCCTGTCTGCCATTGTGCTACTTAGGGCCAGCACCAGTGGTTTGATAGCCAGAGTGAACAATAGCAGAGAGAGGGGGCATCCTTGCCTTGTACCACGACCTATTGGGATAGGCTCAGAGATATACGGACCTGTCTTGATCCTTGCCGTAGGACCTATGTATAGCAATTTAACCAAGCCAACGAAGCGATCTCCCAGGTCATATTTGGCTAGCGTGGCAAAGAGAAAGTCCCATTTGAGCATGTCAAATGCTCTTTCGAGGTCCAACACTAAGCACCCCAAGTGTGGCCAGCACTCCCTAGAGTAGAGGGCAACTCTGAAAAACCTCCGTAAGTTGAGGGATGTATTGCGTGCTGGTACAAACCCATTCTGGTCCACATGTACCAGTTGTGGGACCATTGGGGCCAGTCGACTTGCCAATAGCTTGGCAAGGATTTTATAATTCGCGTTCAACAATGCCAAGGGGCGGTAGGAGCCCAGAAGCTCTGTATCTCTATCCGGCTTAGGCAGCGAGACAAGCAGGGATTCGCGTAATGACCTAGGTAAAATGGATGTCTCTTGTGCACTAATGTATAGCGCTAGCAGTTTCGAGGCGAGTGTTTCTTGGTACCCCTTGTAATTTTCTGCCGGCAGCCCATCCGGGCCAGGCACCTTACCTGTAGCCACTGACCGGATTGCTAACTGCACTTCTAGTAGCATTCATGGCTCGTCCAGTTCAGCTCTCTGGGAGTCGTCTACCATTGACATAGGTAGTTGGGATAGATACTCTTCTGGTTCCTCTGGTGTCACCTGTACCACCGGTTCAGTAATGGATCATAAATTCACCATGTATGTCACATTGTCGCGTCAGCAATTGACCCGTCCGGACCGTAAGCACAGTGTCGGTTGTTGTGCAAGATCCTGTTGGATGAGAAGTGCCAACAGTCTCCCAGCTCTGTTAGCAGAGGCATGAGTGTGGTCCGAATGCACTGCATAGTTCAGACAGCGCAACCGTTCCATCACCGCCACATGATTTTGCCTTTGATCATCTAGTACCTGTTGCATATTAGCACCCCCTTCGGAGTCAGCTTGAAAAGTGGTAAGAGTATCCTCTATGTGTTTACCTCCATGGCCCAGCTGTCAACGCATACTCCAAGTCAAACTCAGACATTGTCCAGTACTACCGCTTTGTGGGCATCCCATAATGTCCCACGGTCTGCCACCGACCCTTCGTTTAGGTTAAAGTATGTGCTGCTGCCTGTAGCTGCCAAAGTTTAGGTACTGGTGCTGGGTCCGCCCCTCCTATCTGGACCACATGCGAGTTATGGTCAGAGTGTGTGCTCCCTAGGTAGTCCGCAGTCATGCAGTCTGCAATCAGTGCCGCACTTCCCACAAATCTGTCTAGCCGCACGTGGAGATCATGGGGGTGTGAGTAGTACAAATAAAGTTGTGTGTAAGGACTTAACGTCCTCCAAAGGTCCACTAAGCCCTAACTACCGAGCCATTCATTCAGCCTTTAGCATTAGAGGCAGCGGTAGTCTGCTGTAAAGGCGGGAAAGACCTATCCAATCCTGTATCCAATACTGAGTTATAGTCACCCCCTAGTAACCAAGGGATATCACACCACTGGGATAGCCTCACCAACAATGCACACCAGAAGGAGGCCTGGTTGGTGTCAGAGCCCGTCTGAGCGCCTGCAGTACAGCGCATGCGATACGAATGACTGTTTACACTTTTCATTGAGGAAAAACTACGTTACCCAGAGGCCTCGGCGGAGGCTACATCAGTCCGGGTGACACGCATCCTGTTGCGTGTTATTCTGTTTCCTGCTATCGTTTTGGAGGAAGGAGGTCGCGTCTTGTTGCTGGCTTGGGGGCTCGTCCTGGACGGCTGCTGTGACTCATTCAGCGTTTCAGGTAGGAGCGGCCCCTCGCCTTGAGCTTCCCCGTCATTGAGCGGAGCGCTGTGGGGATCCACGCGTTGCCGTTTGTTGTTGAAGCGCGCAGTGAAGGAACTGCAGCGTTTGCCTTTTCGTTTTGGGAATTTCAGAGGAGCGGAGCGGAGTGGTAGGGCGCCACACGTTGCCGTGTCTTCTAACTTTTGTTTTCTATTGTGGCCATACTTGTTTACTACTACTGAAGTAGGCGGTGCGTGGTGGCGGTCGCAGCTCCACGCAGTCAGTACAAGCGCTTGTAATTTGTTCTTTGTTTATGGGACAATTAGTTTCTAAGTACTCGAGGAGCGCTGTGGCGGTCGCAGCTACGCGTTGCCATAAGGAGTAGAAACGTCTAGGAGGTTGTGTTGTTTCATGGTGGTACATTACTACTTCCTTTCCAACAACCTTCGTTTATTATTTACTTTGCTCTCTTCCTTTATTGGTGCCTGGGGACTGCCTGGTGTTCAGAGTGTACTTTTCTCGAGGGAGCGGAGTGCAGTGGTTCTTGCTTCCCACGCATTACCGTGTCCTGGATTTAGACACTTTCACATCTGCATTGTTCTCTCTCAAACCTGTTCTTCTGTCATGGTGGTGACTCCCACCCGGAATCCCTTATTGTGCAGGCATAGGCTGTGATTAAGGTATAGAGGAGGGTCCTGTCTGGGTCATGAGTGTGTTAGTACTTGATATCAGACTGAGGCTAACCTATGTGTGTTCCCTATAGGTCTCAAGCTTGTATATCTAAAGGGAGAACAGAGAAAAAACCAGTAGAAAAGGCCTGCCTTTTCCCCCCACAGGTATTCAGTCTACTAATCAGTACATTAGATGTTACGGTGTTGCACGATAGGTGATCTTACCTCTGTATGTTCTGTCATTTCAGGTACATCCCTTTCCCAGCTGTTCCCTTCCTTCCCTTCCCTGTTTATTATTTTACTTTTCCCCTCACCTAATGGCTCAAATCCTCTGTTGACTCAATATCAGAGTGTTTGTGACGTTTGGAGGTGGGCTTTATATTCATCACTCGGATCCTGTGGAGCGTACCTGACAGAATAACACGCCCACAAATTCAGCTACACCCGATCCGGGTGAGGACTATATGGCTACCTTAGAGGATGTGCTTCAGGCGTTGGTGTTGGTGCAGCAAGAACTTGCTGCTTCCAAGGCTGAGGCCTCTGCCCTTAAAGAAAAGGTGGACAGGTTGAGTAGGAACCCCTTTGATGCCTCTCCCTCACAGATTCAGGTTACGGTTCCTCCTCCTATACCCCTTGCCAGCCCAGAGAGGTATTCAGGGGACCCGGCAAAGACCCAGATTTTTTTTACTCAAATCATGATGCATTTTTCGTGCAAACCGGCCTCTTTCCCGACCAACCATTCCAGAGTGGCTTTCGCCATTTCATATTTGATTGGGGATGCGGCTAATTGGGCAGTACCATTGGTGCGCAACGATGACCCTATACTGAACAACTGGTCAGCGTTTAGGGCCGAATTCGAGCGAGTGTTCGATCGCCGGGCTACAACCTTCAGCGCAGATCGCGAGTTACTGACACTCAGACAGGGAAAGAGAGACCTGATATCCTATATGACAGATTTTAATCGGCTGATAGCGGAAACTGCTTGGCCAGAGGAGAAAAGAATGTCCCTATTCTATCAGGGGTTGAGGGATGGCCTTAAGGATGTTATAGCCCAAATAGATCCTCAGCCAGCCACTTGCACAGACATGATAAATTTGACATTACGTTTGGATAGCAGAATGAGCGACAGAGGGGGTGATCGGAGAAGATGGGATAGGGGGTTCCTTGGGTCTGAAGCTAGCCCCCGAAGAGCGATAACGGCTCCCGAATCAGGTTCTGAACCCATGGAGATAGGGGCAGTCAAGGCCCCGTTATCCAAAGAAGAAAAGGAACATAGGCGGGCCTTGGGCCTTTGCCTCTATTGCGGTAAAAAAGGCCACGATGTTAGGGACTGCCCTACCAAACCCAAAACCAGTGGCACGTGGAACCGCAGCAAACGGTTGGCCGTCACGGCATTGGGGGCAGTGGAAAAAGGAGGTAAGGCGGACTCTTCCTTCGATGCCAGTACTCCCCCCTATCAGATCCCTTCATTAACAGTCATGACACTGTTAGAAACTGAAACACATATACTCCTTCCCATGTGCTTAGAGAGTCATTGTCAGATTCATCAAGTGAGGGTCATGATAGATTCCGGGGCCACGGGGAACTTCATCGATAGTGGGTTGGTAACAGCGCTGGCCTTGGAGAGAGTGCCAAGAGACGTCCCGGAGGACGTGTTGGCGGTGGACGGAAAGCCTCTAAAGTCAGGAAAGATCACTGAACAAACCGACTCTTTGGTGTTGTCAGTTGATATCCCGGGAGGTAATCACAGGGAAGTGTTGACATTGAACATCATTGAGGCACCTCAATACGAGGTCATTTTGGGTATGCCCTGGTTAAGCCATCACAATCCTACTATCGATTGGAGGTCCAAGGAGGTCCGGTTTGCATCCGAGGAATGTAGGGAGCATCTGGTTCCCGCATGTTTGACGACCGCAGCGATGTCTTATCTACCTTTGGTGGTTGCCACAGCTGCCGAGAAAATGGTGGTTCTGCCTTCGCAATATAAGGCCTATGAGGAGGTGTTCAGCGAAAGCATGGCGGAACAACTGCCTCCTCATCGTCCTTATGATTGTAGGATAGACTTAGTGGATGGGGCTACTCTGCCTTCTTGTCGTGTGTATGCCCTCTCGGTTCCTGAGACAGCACACTTGAAGGAGTATCTTGACCACTATGTGAACATCGGGTTTATCCGTCCCTCTAGATCCCCGGCTGCCTCCCCCATGTTTTTCATAAAAAAAGCCAACGGAGAGTTAAGAGCGTGTGTCGATTACAGGGTGTTAAACAAGAACACCGTCAGGAACAGATACCCCTTACCCCTCATTACTGTACTACTGGATCAGGTGAAGGATGCTCGGATATATACACGGCTTGATTTGAGAGGTGCCTATCACCTGGTTCGGGTTAGAGAAGGCGATGAATGGAAGACTGCATTCAAAACCCGTTATGGCCTTTTTGAGTATACTGTAATGCCGTTTGGGCTGTGCAACGCCCCGGCGGCATTTCAGTATTTCTTGAACGATGTTTTGAAAGAATTTGTGGATGTCTGTGCTGTTGTGTACATAGATGACATCCTCATCTATTCGGACAACACCATACAACATCAAGCTCATGTGTCTCACGTCTTGCAGAGATTGGGTGAGAACAAGTTATACTGTAAATTGTCCAAGTGTGAATTCAGTGTGACTGAAGTGGAATTCTTGGGGGTGGTGTTGAGTCATGCTGGATTACAGATGTCCGACAGAAAAGTGAAGGCGGTGCAGGATTGGCCGATTCCGACGAGCATGAAGGAAGTACAAAGCTTTTTAGGGTTCTCAAATTACTACCGTCGATTCATAGCACAATTCTCTCAGGTGGCTGCTCCATTGTCTAAGTTGTTAAGAAAAGGGGTCCCTTTTCAATGGACAGAGGACACCGACAGAGCTTTCCAGACCCTGAAAGATGCGTTCACTTCTGCTCCTATATTGGCACACCCTAAACCTGAACATCCTTTCATCGTTGAAGCTGATGCTTCGGATGAAGCTGTAGGGGCCATTCTGTCTCAAAGGAATCACCTCACGGGCCAATTACATCCAGTGGCATATCTATCAAAGAAGCTTAGCCTGGCAGAGAGGAATTACACCATAGCGGAGAAAGAACTGCTAGCTATCAAAAAGGCATTTCAGGAATGGCGCCAGCACCTGTGGGGTGCTGCGTTTCCTGTTACTGTTTACTCCGACCACCGGAATTTACAGTATATGAAGACTGCTCGCAACCTCACTCAGAGACAAATGAGGTGGATGCTTTTTTTTTCGGAGTATGACTTTGTGATCACTTTTCGTCCTGGGGCTGACAACAAAAAGGCTGATACTCTATCTCGACAACAACAAGGGGGGGTGTCAACAGAGACCGCAAGGCTGGAACCCATTGTGGAACCCGGGAAGGTGTTGTGTGTGATACATGCTGACTCGTTCCTGGATCGCGTTAGTCGAGCAAAGACCCCAGGGGAGTGGGTCGTGTGGGCTACCCAGGGGAGTGGCCGCACCATTAATAAAGGCCTCCCTTTTCAAAACGCGAAGCTGTTCCTCCCAAGCGAAGCGCTCAAAAAGACTGCCTTTGGATGGTGTCACGATTCCCACTTGGTGGGACACCAAGGGGTGTGTAAGACAGTTCAGTTGTTACAAAGGTACTTTTGGTGGGACACGATCAAAAAAGACGTCGTTGCTTGGGTAAGATCGTGCAGTGTCTGCGCCATGGCAAAAACAGAAACTGGAAAAAAGAAAGGGTTGTTGTGTCCGCTACCAACTCCCAACAGACCATGGCAACACATCAGCATAGACTTTGTAACTGGTCTACCCCCAGATCAGGGTATGACCGCCATCCTAGTGGTGGTAGACAGCCTCTCCAAACTAGGACATTTCATCCCTTGCGTAAATTTGCCTACAGCAGGACAGACAGCCCAGCTACTGATGACCAACATCATCAGGCTACATGGGATACCTGAGGTCATTGTATCAGACCGGGGTCCGCAATTTATCGCCAGGTTTTGGAGGTTTTGGTGTCAGGCCCTGGGTATCCGCTCCTCTCTGTCTACCAGCTTCCATCCGCAAACAGATGGACAAACGGAGAGGTTGAACCAAACCCTTAAGAAATATCTCCGGTGCTATGCTGCAGATGCTCATGACTCATGGGTCTCGTTATTATGGATGGCTGAGGTGGCCTATAATAACGCCTGGCATTGTTCTTTGGGAGTGTCTCCGTTTTGTGCAACATATGGGTATGATGCTAAAATCCTTCCCCTTACCCTTCCTAGTGGTATAGCAGATCAACCTACGGTTCTGGGCCAGATGCGGAAGATTCAGGCAGTGCACAAGAAAATCAGGTCTCATCTGATTAAGGCAAAGAAGGAATACAAGAAGCACGAAGACAGACACCGAAGACAAGGACCAACGTACGCAGTGGGTGACAGGGTGTGGCTTTCGACCAGGAACATCAGGTTCAAACTCCGCAGCATCTTCCACCCTAAGTACATTGGGCCGTATGTGGTGGTGAAAAAGCTCAGTTCGGTGGCATACAAACTGAAACTGCCTGGTTCGCTTCGTATCCACCCAGTATTCCATTGTAATCTGCTGAAACCTGCGTTCTCGGACAGGCGCAGGGCACCTCCTCCGGTTTTGTGCGATGGGGGTTTTGAATATGTGGTGCGGAGCATCAAGGACTCGAAGTTCAGGATGGGGGTGCTTTGGTACCTGGTGTCGTGGAAGGGATATTCCGTAGAGGACGACTCCTGGGAACCGGTGTCTAACATCCACGCTCCGGAGGCTATCCGCTCCTACCACAGACGGTTCCCTCTGCGCCCTGGTCCTAGTAGGCGCTAGAAGGGAGGGCATACTGTCAGAGCCCGTCTGAGCGCCTGCAGTACAGCGCATGCGATACGAATGACTGTTTACACTTTTCATTGAGGAAAAACTACGTTACCCAGAGGCCTCGGCGGAGGCTACATCAGTCCGGGTGACACGCATCCTGTTGCGTGTTATTCTGTTTCCTGCTATCGTTTTGGAGGAAGGAGGTCGCGTCTTGTTGCTGGCTTGGGGGCTCGTCCTGGACGGCTGCTGTGACTCATTCAGCGTTTCAGGTAGGAGCGGCCCCTCGCCTTGAGCTTCCCCGTCATTGAGCGGAGCGCTGTGGGGATCCACGCGTTGCCGTTTGTTGTTGAAGCGCGCAGTGAAGGAACTGCAGCGTTTGCCTTTTCGTTTTGGGAATTTCAGAGGAGCGGAGCGGAGTGGTAGGGCGCCACACGTTGCCGTGTCTTCTAACTTTTGTTTTCTATTGTGGCCATACTTGTTTACTACTACTGAAGTAGGCGGTGCGTGGTGGCGGTCGCAGCTCCACGCAGTCAGTACAAGCGCTTGTAATTTGTTCTTTGTTTATGGGACAATTAGTTTCTAAGTACTCGAGGAGCGCTGTGGCGGTCGCAGCTACGCGTTGCCATAAGGAGTAGAAACGTCTAGGAGGTTGTGTTGTTTCATGGTGGTACATTACTACTTCCTTTCCAACAACCTTCGTTTATTATTTACTTTGCACTCTTCCTTTATTGGTGCCTGGGGACTGCCTGGTGTTCAGAGTGTACTTTTCTCGAGGGAGCGGAGTGCAGTGGTTCTTGCTTCCCACGCATTACCGTGTCCTGGATTTAGACACTTTCACATCTGCATTGTTCTCTCTCAAACCTGTTCTTCTGTCATGGTGGTGACTCCCACCCGGAATCCCTTATTGTGCAGGCATAGGCTGTGATTAAGGTATAGAGGAGGGTCCTGTCTGGGTCATGAGTGTGTTAGTACTTGATATCAGACTGAGGCTAACCTATGTGTGTTCCCTATAGGTCTCAAGCTTGTATATCTAAAGGGAGAACAGAGAAAAAAACAGTAGAAAAGGCCTGCCTTTTCCCCCCACAGGTATTCAGTCTACTAATCAGTACATTAGATGTTACGGTGTTGCACGATAGGTGATATTACCTCTGTATGTTCTGTCATTTCAGGTACATCCCTTTCCCAGCTGTTCCCTTCCTTCCCTTCCCTGTTTATTATTTTACTTTTCCCCTCACCTAATGGCTCAAATCCTCTGTTGACTCAATATCAGAGTGTTTGTGACGTTTGGAGGTGGGCTTTATATTCATCACTCGGATCCTGTGGAGCGTACCTGACAGTTGGTGTTCGGGGCATATATTGATCTAAGTACTATCTGTCTGCCACTGAGCCTGCCCTTTGACAGAACAAATTGACCATGAATATCTGTTTCCGTTTCTTCTGAGATATAGTGCGTGCCTTGCCGGACCCATATTAGTACTCCCTGCGCATACGATGAGTAGCCTGTGGCAAATATCTGCCCTCTCCATTTACGCTGTAACCTAAGTATTTCGGGCTGTGAGATTTTTGTTTCTTGCAATAACGCAATGTGTGAGGGTGTCTCTTTATATATGCATATGTGTTATATCGGTGTGCTGGCGTGTGCATACCCCTGACATTCCAAGTTATTATTGTTGTCGGTGGCATTGTTTATATGTACAACATAAGGAAGAAGCCCAGTGGTTTGAGGCTTTGCCAAGAGGACGTGTGGGGCTTGTGTGTGACCTAAACCTCTTCCACTATTTCTCCACCTGTGAGTACCAATGTCGTGAAAGTGAGAAATTAAACTTTTGTGGCATAACGGTGACAGAGCAGAGGAACAGGTATCTGGCCAATCTTTGAACTGTGTCTTTCGGCAACTATCGCCCTTGTATGCCGTGGTACTTATTGTATGGAGGGGGTAGTCCTGACTGAATGCGTAATGAGCTAACGGAAGCTCTTGCCCTGCGGTAATAATCTGTATGTTTCCTGTGTTTCTTCTACTAGATGGTTCAATGCCAATGTATCCATGACAAGAGTGGGGGCAGCAAGAAAGAGAAAGTTGTGGGGCTATATTCACAGTAATTCACAAGACAAGATGACAAAATCCACCCCACAATGCTACATTCTACTCTCTAGGATAACTGCCTCCACTAAGCGCTGCATAATAAGTATGGTGATACTTCATGTTTACATTACATATTGTCATCTGCTGTTTGGGGTGTCACTTCTGGCATTTGTTGCCATCTTGTGGATGCGCTGTCCGCACTAATGGAGCGTTCTGATGAGGCATCAGTGTCCCTGCGCGTTACGCTCCTTCGTATTGTTGCCGTTGTATGCAAAGTGGCACGCCGCTCCTTTAGGCGTCGCTCTAAATCAGGGACAGCCTTAACCCCTTGGCTGCGGGGCTGTTTCCCCCCCACTGTGCTGGGGGGTGGAGGGCGCGCACAGCGCCCCGGTGCTCATGACGAGGTCAGCTCGTCACAAGCAACGGCGTTCCGGTGCCATTGACGAGCTGATCTCGTCATGACCGCGCCCGTTTAATGTAAACGCTCAGCACAGCAGGGTGAATTAGCCCAGCGTGCGTGCGTTCCATTAAACGGGCGCGGTCATGACGAGCTGAGCTCATCATGAGCACGGGAGCGCCGTGGCTCATGACTAGGTGAGCTCGTCATGAGCACAAGAGGGGTTAAGCTGCGATGGCCGTTTCCTGGGTCGTCTGCCAGGCTTCTGCCAGTTCCTGCGGTTGCTGTTATGTGAATTCTTGACCACATTCCGTTTACTTGGTGACACACTGTGGCCCTCCGATTCAAGCCAGTCTCATGCCTCTTTCGCTGCATTGAAGAAATGTGTGACACCATCTTTCACTACTCGTAGCCGGGCCGGAAAGAGAAGGGAGTAGTTAATTTCCAACTCTCGCAACTTCTGTTTGACTGATATAAACCTGCTTCTCTGTTGCTGTACCCCCAGAGAATAGTCCTGGAAGAATATCACTTTAGAGTTTTCAACTCTAACTTCTTCTAATTCGCGTATTTCCTGTAGTATTGCATCTCGATATTTGTAGTTCAAGAGGCGGATTAAGAATGGTCGAGGCCCAGCGCCTGGCTGCCGCTGACCCGCCAAAACTCTGTGCGCCCCTTCTATTGCTAAAAAGGGGGAGAGTGAGTTAGGTGGCATAATAGTTTTCAACCAGGTTTCCGTATAGGACACCGCATCCCGCCCCTCCGTTCCCTCAGGTAGTCCTACGATCAGGACAATATTGCAGCGGGAGAGTCTTTCCGCATCATCTATCCTACTCTCTTGGATGCGTACTTTCTCCGCTAGTGCCCGAACTTCAGCGGCAGAGGCTTTGGTCGTGGGAAGAATCTCCCCTATTTCACCTCCATCTCATCAACTCTCTGGCTCTGCTTCTGGGTGTTTGGGCGGCGCCGAGGCGGTTGTGGGCTGCGTGGATGTTCCTATCCGTTGTCTGCCCATTATTGTAACTAGGCCAATCGTGTCTTTGCGCACTTGGGTCTGCCTCTGTTGCTACTGCTATGTGATGTCCGCAAGTAAAGGTTCTATGGGGATCTACCCACCTGTGGTTGTTACAGATTATGGCGATAAAGTTAGCTGTTTACAGGCCAGCTGTATTCCATGAGGTGATCTGCTGTGGTGCCGCACGTCTCAATGATGGCCGCCTCGCCTATGCCCAGGGCCGATGTGTGCTCACTACGCACTTCCATGAGTCTTCCTTGGAATGGAGGGTCACGTACTCAACTTGCCGCCTTCCACTATGTTCTGGGATGCAGCCCAATGCAGCGGTACTCCTGAGGTACTCTGTCAACAGTTATGACTCAGATTGAAGCCCTTAGTTGCTGTGCTCCTCTGGGCCTCAGTCTCAGCAGCAGTCCTGCGCACCGTGAGCACCCGGGTATACGGTGACTTAGGTATGGAACCTTACTGTCCGTGCCCTACCATGGGGACCAAGCTTGCTGTAGCCCCCTGACCCAGCTGCATGTAGTACACATTCACACACCTACAGGAGCCACAGGATCCACCATATCTCTGCTTTATGATGGTAGCCAGTTCCCAGTGGCAATTGGTATGCGTCACCGCCACTGAGTCGTATTCAGGTGTGTTCAGGACAGCACACGTCGTCTGCTCTAGTCGTTCCCCTTTGCTGTGTCCAGTGTCGTGGCACTGTGTGGGCCAAATCAGTAGCTCTTACGCCTTTAAATTCAAAGTGGTGTGGCTCTTCAGTTACTGTTCATGGTAACATATGTGATTATAGTGGCGATGCCCCCGTTGTTTCCGTCTGCTACACCGTATTGGAGGCTGCTGCCTCCTCTGCACCCAGGCCCTTTACCACACCCTCATGTGTACGCTCTTCACCTGTGCAGCAGTAGCTCACACACTCTACACATTGTCTCCACACTGATTCTGGGGTGTAGCCCATTTGGCTGTACCTCTGACCTTCATTTTGGATGAGCATGCCCCAGCCCAATGCCCGCCTGGTACACTCCGCTCCGGTCCTCGGCTTCAGGAATCGTCTGGACCGCCTCGGCCGCTCGGGCCTAAGCGGAGCTCATCGCGTCCACACAGGCATGTGCTCACCCCCGCTGGGACTAGGCTTGGACCAGTCTCCGGACCCCAGCCGCTCAGGCACTCCTCCAATCGTGCCGCTCAGTTGCTCCACAGGCACGTTTGTCGACACCTGTTCACTATGTCTCACAGCACCGGTGCCCACGGCTCCAGGCCTGCCCAGCTCACCTCACCTCAGTTCGTGACACTCAGCTATTTCATTTCTGGCCTCCACTGCCTGTGATCGGGGCGTCCCCTCCACCCGATGGTGACACCGCCTTTGGGCTGTCCACTATCACTCATCGCCTCCGCTGTCACTTACCAGCAATCCCCAGGCCACCGTCACCATAGTGGCGCCCAGGCCTCTTCCGAGTCTGCAAGAATGGTTCCAGTCATGGCCCGCTCAATGGCAGTGTGGATCAGTTCTTTTATGAGAGACGCTTCTCAGCCGCCAAACCCGCCTCTGGAGTGTGCAGCACAATGTTCTCAGTCTGCAGCGACTACGAAAGATTCCATATGACACCAGGGAACATAAATTTTCGGCGGATAACCGGGCCTCAGCGCGGAGCTGTCTCACAGCGCGTCCGCCATTGTGGCCAGCTAGCCACGCCCCCGCCACACTGGTGCGCCATAGGTAAGACTATCTACTAGTTTTGTACAGAGCACTCTCTGGAAGGCAGGTACATTGGGAGCACTGTATGTATTAAAACAAACGCATAGGATGAGGTTAGTGAACTCCATGCAGACCTTCTTTCTGATCTTCCAAAGGGACCATCAAATATAGTTGGCAAACTGACACTGTGAATCTATTTATAGCACGGAGGCTCCCAATGATTGTCTTCGTCCTGCTAAAGGCATGATCTGGTTTTTAGTTACATCAACTATCAGGGGTTTTTTCAGGAATGATCCATCAGTGTACTGGGTTTAGAGAAATACGTCCACATATGACTACAAAGTCTGCATAATAAAACTTCACATTACTGCACACCTGCAAGCAGAAGTAGAGTTCTCTAGAACTACTATGTTGGTTTATATTTTAGTGATCTATCCCTGAACTTAACAAAATTAAATTCCTGCCAGGCACTTGAAGAAAGCACTGTGGATAAGGAAGATTCCATAAACACTCACATAGATTTAGAAAAAGTAACTGTAATCATCACGCTTTTTCATGTCACAAACTGCTAGTACTTTGAGCTTTCTGGGTGCAACTCTGTGCACGTTCAGACATTGAGAAATGTGTTCTGTGAGTTACAGATCACAAAGGAGTATGTCTTTTTACTGATTTAAGGATATGAAATGTATGGGGAGAGAAGCAAGTCAAGTCAAAAGTACTTTATTCGGTTTAAAACAAAACCATAAAAGTATACTAAGCATTTTAAGTCAAAACCAAAATTATTATCAAAAGACAATAAAAATACAATACAGAAGTGCAAAACTAAATATATATACACAGTACCTATTCAATTCATTTACAAAACAAGCATTGGAAATGCAATAGGTCTCGCATTAGGAAAGTTTGAGTGATTGGTATTGTAAATGACACTTTTTTTATTTATGTGTTGGTTTTGAAAATAGTAAAATTAATAGCTTTGTCAGTTACAATGTCAATAGTTTTAACTTTCGCAAATGTGACACCTATAGCATTTGTAATGCAATGTGTGTTGTATTTACGTGACTTAGATGTATTGATATTACAAATAACAATGGCTTTTAATTTTGTAAATAATGTGGTGGTGGATGCGGTGGTGGTGCATGTGGTGGATGTGGTGGTGGATGTGGTGGTGGTGGATGCGGTGGATGTGGTGGTGGTGGGTGTGGTGGATGTGGTGGTGGTGGGTGTGGTGGATGCGGTGGTGGTGCATGTGATGGATGTGGTGGTGGTGGATGTGGTGGTGGATGTGGCGGTGGATGTGGCGGTGGATGTGGAGGTGATGGTGGATGTGGTGGTGGATGTGGTGGTGGATTTGGTGGATGTGGTGGTGGTGGATGTGGTGGTGGATGTGGTGGTGGATGTGGTGGTGGATGTGGTGGTGGATGTGGATGCGGTGGATGTGGTGGGATGTGGTGGTGGATGTGGTGGATGTGTTGGTGGTGGATGTGGTGGTGGATGTGGTGGTGGATGTGGTGGTGGATGCGGAGGTGGTGGATGTGGTGGATGTGGTGGTGGTGGATGCGGTGGATGTGGTGGTGGATGTGGTGGATGTGGTGGTGGATGTGGTGGTGGTGGGTGTGGTTGATGTGGTGGTGGATGCGGTGGATGTGGTGGTGGTGGATGTGGTGGTGGATGCAGTGGTGGATGCGGTGGTGAATGTGGCGGTGGATGTCATGGTGGATGTGGAGGTGGTGGTGGATGTGGTGGTGGATGTGGTGGTGGATGTGGTGGTGATGGTGGATGTGGTGGTGGATGCGGTGGATGTGTTGATGGTGGATGTGGTGGTGGTGGTGGATGCGGTGGTGGTGGTGGATGGGGTGGTGGTGGTGGATGGGGTGGTGGATGTAGTGGTGGTGGATGTGGTGGATGTGGCGGTGGATGTGGTGGTGGCGGTGGATGTGCCGTCCCAGAGTGATGTGGCGCCGTCCCAGAGTGATATGGTGGTGTTGTGCGGCGTGCAGCAGTGTGCGGGGTGCAGCAGTGTGAGGCGTGCAGCAGTGTGAGGCATGCAGCAGTGTGAGGCGTGCAGCAGTGTGAGGCGTGCAGCAGTGTGAGGCGTGCAGGGGTGAGAGGCGTGCAGGGGTGAGAGGCGTGCAGGGGTGAGAGGCGTGCAGGGGTGAGGGAGGGTGAGGGTGTGTGAGGGTGTGTGAGGGTGTGTGAGGGTGTGTGAGGGTGTGTGAGGGGGTGTGAGGGTGAGGGGGTGTGAGGGTGAGGGGGTCTGAGGGGGTGTGGGGGTGTGAGGGTGTGAGGGTGAGGGGGTGTGAGTGAGGGGGTGTGTGGGTGAGGGGGTGTGAGGGTGAGGGGGTGTGTGGGTGAGGGGGTGTGTGGGTGAGGAGGTGTGTGGGTGAGGGGGTGTGTGGGTGAGGGGGTGTGTGGGTGAGGGGGTGGGAGGGGGAGGGTGTGTGAGGGTGAGGGGGTGTGAGGGTGAGGGGTGTGAGGGTGAGGGGGTGTGTGGGTGAGGGGGGTGAGGGGGAGTGAGGGTGAGGGGGAGTGAGAGTGAGGGGGAGTGAGAGTGAGGGGGAGTGAGAGTGAGGGGGAGTGAGAGTGAGGGGGTGTGAGAGCGAGGGGGTGTGAGAGTGAGGGGGTGTGAGGGGGTGTGGCGGTGTGAGGGAGAGGGTGAGGAGTGTGAGGGTGAGGGGGAGTGAGGGGGTGTGTGAGGGTGAGGGGGTGTGCATTCTGAGGGTGTGTGGCGGTGTGAGGGGGTGAGGGCGTGTGAGGGTGAGGGGGTGTGCATTCTGAGGGTGTGTGGCGGTGTGAGGGGGTGAGGGCGTGTGAGGGTGTGTGTAAGGGTGAGAGGGTGGGTGTGTGTGAGGGTGAGAGGGTGGGTGAGAGGGTGGGTGAGGGTGAGGGGGTGAGTGAGGGGGTGAGGGAGGGGGTGAGTGAGGGGGTGAGTGAGGGTGAGGGGGTGAGTGAGGGGGTGAGAGTGAGTCAGGTGAGTGAGGGTGTGAGAGTGAGTGAGGGTGAGAGGGTTGTGAGAGTGAGTGAGGGTGAGAGGGTTGTGAGGGTGAGTGAGGGTGAGTGAGGGTGAGTGAGTGAGGGTGAGGGGTGAGTGAGTGAGGGTGAGGGCTCTGAGGGGGTGTGGCGGTGTGAGGGAGAGGGTGAGGGGGGTGAGGGGGAGTGAGGGGGTGGGTGAGGGGGTGTGCATTCTAAGGGAGTGTGGCGGTGTGAGTGGGTGAGGGCGTGTGAGGGTGAGGGGGTGTGCATTCTGAGTGGGGGGGTGGCGGTGTGAGGGGGTGAGGGCGTGTGAGGGGGTGGGTGAGAGGGTGGGTGAGAGGGTGGGTGAGAGGGTGGGTGAGGGTGAGGGGGTGAGTGAGGGGGTGAGGGGGGTGAGTGAGGGGGTGAGGGGGTGAGTGAGGGGGTGAGTGAGGGGTGAGAGTGAGTGAGGTGAGTGAGGGGGTGAGAGTGAGTGAGGGTGAGAGGGTTGTGAGAGTGAGTGAGGGTGAGAGGGTTGTGAGGGTGAGTGAGGGTGAGTGAGGGTGAGTGAGGGTCCGAAGTAAATGGTGGCAGGGCAGACATCATTGCAGCTAGCAAGTCGATCTTGACATTTGTATACTCTCTACTCCGACCAAGGCTGGAATTAGTCACTAGTTACAGACCTGAAGACTGGATGTGCTCTCTGAACACACTGCAGCGGCAGAGCTGTGAACATCGGCCCGATCAGATCTGCACACAATTTGTCATAGATAGACAATAAGCACATTGCATGGAGAGCAAATGTTCCTTCTGCTGGACTACGAAGCAGTCCGTAAGACATAGACACACACTACATGCTCTACTGCACAACCTCATGAACACACTACAAAGTCCGCAAGAGCTAAAGATAGAGCTAGGCAAACCCAAAGCGCAGCATACATATATCTACGGAAATCTAAGATGAAGCAAAATTAAACTCAAGGCTCACGGTGCCCTCAAGCCACAGTCTAGAACACCATGACTGGGAATCCATTTTAGACGGAGCCATAATGAGCGAGTGGCCAACAGACCCTGTAAGTCCCAGTGGGGTACACGTGTTACTATGGTAATCCCTAAACTAAAGCCACAATAAACATGTGGTAAATGGAGACTATAAACAACAAGCTCTCGGCATTGCTGTGGGGGAGGCGGGGGAGCGGAGCGCATTCCTTTGAAGTGTGATGATATGGGGGGGGGCAGGGGAGAGGAGCGGCCACATCAATGGAGAGCTGATGAAGTGCTAGGATTCCCCACGGCCAGACTGACTTTTGCGTGGCGCGCAGCGTACTTGGGAACACAGCGACATATAGCATGGGACAGAGTAGCAGCGTGAGAGGGACAGAAATGCATATTTTTAGCGCACAGCATGGGCGGGGGCAGTATGTGACAGAGGCAGAGCGTGGGCAGAGTGGGACGCAGCAAGAATGTGGGGTCAGAGGGGCACATAGTATGGACGGGGGTGGGGGATCAGAGGCAATATGTGAAAGGAGCAGAGCGTGCCATGGGGCGGACAGAGTGGTGCACAGCATGGACGGTGTTGGGGGAACGGAGAAGGCAGCATGTGACTGAGAGGCAGAGCGTGGGCAGGAGACAGCGTGGCGCGCAGAGTACTTGGGTTGAGAGGGACACTTAGCATGGGGCAGACTATCAGTGCGAGAAGGGCAGAAATGTTGATTTTTAGCGCACAGCATGGGCGGGGGGCAGTATGTGACAGAGGCAGAGCGTGGAATGTTTTTAAGACAAACTTAAAGAGAGGGCTAAGCGTCCCAGCAGACCGCGCCCTAATTTAAGCTCGGACAATTTTATAGAAGCAGCCGAGGGCAAGAGACTGCCCGCTGGTAAAAAAAACAAGCCTTTCACCGTAACACGGCGGGCAGGGGAGGGGGCGGAGAGGGGAGAGGTGCGAGGTGCGACACGGCAGGCAGGCAGGGGAGGAGAGTAGGAGGAGGAGGGGGGAGGAGAGTAGGGGAGGCACGGCCTAGCGGCCGTGCAATCAAGTAGTGAGGGGGCGGAGCTGGGGGAGGCTGTGAGAGAGAGTAGGCAAGGCAGGCGGCTGGGGGCATGTGCACGCGCATTTAAGCTCAATGCGCATGCGCATTGAGCTTAAATTTCTCGTGCACTGCAAGGAATCGCCACGATTCCTTGCAGTGTGGATAAAGAGCGGATAAGTGCCAATACTCTCGCCTTGCTCGATGCGCATGCGCATCGACAGGCGAGACCTAAACATTATATAAAACCAGATAAACATTTAAAAAGAGTATCCTCAGCCACAATTCCTTTAATCTATTTTAACACTTTGACTAGTCCCATTTAATTTTCTTCTTTAATCTTACAGCCACAGTAAGGAAATTAGCAATATTAAAAATCTCCCATACATTAGAAAGTAGCTGCAAGTAATGGAGGGCTGGTTTGACTTGGATAAAACCTTTGTCTTTTTAAAGAGGGATAATAAAACGCTTGCGAATTGGAAGAAAATGCTCCCAAAAGAAGATAAAGTGCATTGTGTCTTTAGTGGAGAAACCATCACAAGAGCAAATCACCAGATCTTCCTCTCTTTTCCACCCCGATGACCCAGCGAGGAGGAGATGAAATTGATTCAACCTGAATCTAGTTAATAAAAAGCGGTGGTTGGAATTATTTACAATGTTCTGGTAAGGTTCAGTAGCCCGTGATGTTTTTATCAATTGATGAGCCCTTACAGTCCGTTTGACCAACTCTCTAACCTCTCTGGCTGAGCAGGTCGTTAAATTGTAGGTGTCCTTGACCCACCTGATATCCCCTTTCACCAACTTATCAGGCGAGTTAAACAGTTCTGGTCGACCCAATTTAACAGATAACTTATGGACGTAACTCAGCCAGGGGTTATGGTCGCCAAAATCAAGTACTAGACAATCTCTGAGGATTTCCTGATTTAGTACTAGCTCGGGGTTTAACCAGATAGAGATCCATTTTTATAAGTGGGGCGATGGCAATGCGATCTTCCAGAAAACCAACTCCACACTCATGGTGGACTATGAAATCGGATGTGGATTGAGGAACAGATAAAATCGTTTTCAGGAACTTATCCTCCACCAGTTGAATGGCCTTCACATTCTTGAAACCCCAAATGTCTGCCCCGTACATTGCTAGAGAAACACATTTAGCATCATATATCTTTAGTAATGCTTGAAATAGTTTAACTCCCAATTTGCGGGCAAAGCCCAAAACAGCTAAAATGGATCTAACCAGTACATTTCGTTTAGCTATTAATTGGGGAGACCATGTGCCCCTATCATCAAAAATAAAGCCTAGCTATGGAAAAGTGGATACCCTAGACAGCACGTTTCCATCAAAATGCAAGGTTTTTACCCCTTTCACTTTGGCGCCAACCATCATAACCTGTGGTTTGGAAAAGTTGACGCTAAGATCAATAGATTTCATAAAAATAGAAAACGAAGTTAAAAGGCTTTGCAACCCTACCGCTGTACGCGCTAAAAGGGCGGCATCATCCGCATATAACAATGCCGGAATTAATCGTTTGCCTTCCCTGGGTATATCTTTACAGGCCTCAGACAAAACTGAACCAAGATCATTAATGTACACGGTAAAGAACAGGGGGGCCAAAATGCACCCCTGCCTCACACCATTAATAATGGATATCTTCCCTGTACAGTTGCCCCTTCAATCGTATCTCACTGTAGCAGATAAGTCCCTGTGCAGGTCAGCAAGGAAGTACACAATATTTGTATCCACGCCCAAGTGAAGGAGCATTACCCATAATTTGGACCTATTCACCCAGTCAAAGGCCGAGGAAAGGTCCATAAAAGCTAAGTATAGGGAGCCCTCTTTTGCGATTGTGTACTTTCCAATTAATAATTGTAGGTTGAGACTTTGATCTATTGTGCCCCGACCTTTCCTAAAACCAAATTGCAGGCCCGAAAGGGTGTTAGTTTCTTCCAACCACCCTGTGAGCTTGCTTAATACCACCCGACCTAGCACCTTTACAGCAGAATCGATGAGGGAAATGGGTCAATAGCAACTAGGATCCCCTCTATTGCCCTTTTTAAAAATAGGTACTATTACCGATTCAGATCAGGAATCTGGCAAACCTGATTTGCACGTCTCATTAAAAACATTGCACAGAACTTTTGACCATGTCTTGACATCCGATTTAAAAAGATCGGCTGGGACGCCGTCTGGTTCGAGAGCCTTGTTACATGTCATCTGGCGGATTGCCTCTGCCACCTCTGACTCAGTAATTGATAAAGTATAAGAGTCATGCATGAAAAAGGATTTAGCCACCCCACCGGGGTCTGCTCCTTCATATACAGATTTAAAATGGGCACACCAAACTTGTTCCTGGATACCACAGTCTAATTGACTGTTGCAAGAATCTTGGAAAAAAGGTTTATTTACTACTGCCCAAAATTTAGAGCTATTTTTAAGAACATCAATAGATGTTAGCTCATCCCATGCATCTCCTCTGATTTCTCATCTTCTGTTCTCCAGGGCAACTTTATAGGCTTTCCTTAGGGCTGATACGATCGATTTATCAGCCGGATTTTGCTTCAAAGCCACCAGCAATTTCCGGTGAGCTAACGAACAGTTATGATCAAACCATCCCTCCCCGGCTATGTCTTGCCCCCTACCCGGCCGTTTAAGATCACTAGCAACCTGTGTACAGATTTTGGTATAAGCTTCTAAGACCTCCTTACCCCCTGCATGTTCATTCAAGCAAGTGGACATTTCATCTCCAACCTTAATTAATAGGTTGGTTTTAAAATCCTCGGGAACTACTCGGCGCCACCTGATTCTGCGAGCCTGATCTGTGGGCCGGATGTCTAATTTATCTATCTTCCTATTACATATGACAAGTTTCTTGACCACATCCACCATGGTCAAAACCACTGGATTATGGATGCTGAATGTGGACCAAAATGCAGTATAAACGCATACCTTGGCACCCAACCGAGAACTGATAAAAATATAATCAATAGTTGATGGTGTCCCATTCCCTTTAAAAGTAGGTACAGCCCCTTCCGATTTACAAGGATATATTAATCCATTTTCAGCCATCAGTGTTTCCAAAACTTCTCCTTGCGGGGAATGCTCAAAGCGGATGTCCCCCTGGTCTGGTGGGCCAAGACTATCCATAACCTGACAGTTTTCAGGGCAGCCGTGCACTTTAAAATCTCCTAGAACAATAACCGAGTACAGGTCTATGTTATCTTCTCTATATGTATCAAGGAAACAATTCAGGCTGACAAGGTGTTCTGTGGCAGTAACTCTAGCAAATGAGTTATAGAAATTAATAATCAAAATAGTGCCCACATGAGTGGAAGCAATTTGTACTGCCAAACAGTATGGTGAACCTGTATCCAATTTAATGTGAGTGCCTGTAATAGATGCGGAAATCAGAGTCACTAACCCGCCCTTCGCCCTCCCATATTGGAGGCAATAACTGGGGAGAAGTGGGATGTATAACTGTCTAAGCATAGCAAATTCTCCCATGTTTCCTGCAACCCAATGATATCTGCCCCACATAAAGAATTTCTACATAGGGCATCATTTGATTTATTTCTTAGGCCTGCGATATTCCAGGTTAAGATTTTGGTATTTAAATAAACAAAGAGGAAGTGTAGAGGTAATGGTGATAGAATCACCCTCCCTGGATGCGAATTTAAACAATGGGATTCTATCAATGTGATAAAGAAAATTATCGGTTTGGTTTTTCTGCTTATTTTGAAGAAAGTTGGGTGAAGAGCCTCTTCTTTGTCAATGGCAAAGGCAAGCACTATGTGTTTTTAAAATACCCCTCACACACTTAGAATCCCTTAGTGTCATGCTTCATCATAGGGGTCTTCCTGTCCCTCTACGGGGCGGAGCGTGCTGCAACCTACGAACTACGTGGGAGCACTTAGTTTTTATGAGAATAGGCTATGTGAGGTGTGAAGGAAATGTGGGTGATAAGGGATGTGTAGGGACTTATGTGTAGGAATAAAAAGGACTTAAAACAATTTCTGGCTAGTAGAAAAAATGATGTATTCGCTTCTCTAGCTGAAAATATTAAAAAGGGGTTGGTAGTAGAGCTGTGATGCGCCCTACTTGGTCGACATTTTTCGTAAACAGTCCCCTACTGTTTACTCCTCAGGACCTAAGGTAGTCCCTACTAAAAAATGATTCAAGTAACTCACTTGGTTGTATGCCTATTGTCCTAAAATAAAGTAGCAAAAATCGGCTACTCTATTTATAATGAGGGTTTGTATGAACCCTGTTATTCAGAAAAAGGGGACTTGATTCAGTCTATAGACAAGAAATCTAGCGTGCCCCATGAGCCAGCATCAAGGGTTTTCCTTGCGGTCAATCACCGTCGAAGAAATTGTCCTCATTCCTGCCCCTGCGCTGCTCCGTGGGATTTTGGTACCCTCAGTGGTTTCATTAAGACTAATCGTCTCAATAGAGGAGATACATGCTGCTAATGGTTCCTTCACCCCATTCAACCGAACGGCATTATCTGGTGTTCCTGGGGTCACTAGTCAGTCGATCTCTTCCAAGTTTGAAAGTGCTTCGAATCTGAGTAGATACAAAGAATTCACGAGGACCTCGGGCCTTTGAAAATTGCTTGCGTTCTACCCTTTCGTTCATCATTACAATGGAGTCTCTATAAAAAAACCCTAAGGGTACAACACCAATACCATCCTCTGAGCAAAGCCTAGATGCAGCCCTCTCCAAAATCAATTTCACAATCTGCGGTTAGGCAAAATTCAAGATCACACAGTACCCTCTGCTGGTTTTGACAGAATTCCCTACCCAGGGGATCCTACGTGTCATTTTGAATTCTTTAAATAAGTGTATTCCCAAACCTGGCAGATTATTAACGTGATGTAGCGCCTTATTTCGCAAGGACATCCAATGTTCATCCACACCGCTCTGAGCAGGGGGAACATTTGTCAAGATGACAGTATATAGTCTCGCCTCAGGAGGAAGATTTAACCTGTGTTTTTTGTGCTGACGTGCACAGTCACCCCACCCTGGGACCTCATTTATCTCACTCCTGTGGACCTCATTTATATCGTTCCTGGGATCATCCCTAGATCTATCCTTAGAGAGTGTGGCATGCTTGCCACCTGTATTCACCACTGTGGCATTTTTAGTTACAATAGCCCTCACCTCTGCCACTATAGGAGTCTTATTAGATCCTACCCACAAAATCCCAGACTGGGCAATGGAATCACTAGGCTCACCAGCCAATGAATTACGGGCAGGAGGGAATAGTTGATTTTCGATTCTATCCAGCCTGGAGTCTATGTCAGAAAGTTTTAAGGAAATAGGTCTCAATAACTCCATTAACTTCTCCTCAAGTTTAGATACAATTCGATTTTCCAGGTCACGGGACACTTGCTCAGACCGTGCCTGAGTGCTAGTATCCAGCAAGCTATGAACACTCGAGCTAGCGGCCTCACGCTAGCTCCCCTTCTTTCCCCGTGTGACACCCCTTTTTTTGATACTTTACTGGCCTGTTGTAGAGTAGCCAGAATACTACCCACTTTCCTTTTTGTTGAAGTTGCATTTGCCAGGTGCTCCCCCCTGTTAGCTTTATTCAAGCGTTGCTGGTGAGTCTGTACTTTGGGGGATAAGGGAAAAATAGGGGAAGCATTCCTCTCTTTATGAGTGTCAACCTTGGATAGCTCTGGAAAGGACACTGATGGTCCCTGAGGGAGCGATGCATCCCCTTGGCCTTCTCTATCAGCAACAAATCCAACTGGGTCTAACAACAACAAAAAACCAGTTGTAGGAACACCGATTGAAGAACGACGGTGTTCCAATGAAAGGCACCTTTGTGTTAATTCAATTTCCAGGCACACTGCCGATTCTGCTCTTATTAAAAACACATCGAGGGTGCCCGCTACCCGTGAGCCCCCGCCCCCTTATCACTGCCTTTGCTCATGGCCTGAGGTAACTAACAATTTATGCAACAGTAATAAAACACAAAGTTCAGTGAAGAAACGCCACCAGAACATAAAGTCACTAACCACTTTTAAAGAGGAACCCAAGATGTCAATTTAAAGAGGGCTGGCCCAGCCCAGCCTCCTCCTGGCTTCGACGGGCGTGGACGGGCCCGCCCTTGGCCCGGGCTTGGCCCAGGCACGCCAGCACGAGTCCCGCGCTGCGGGAGGCGCCCTGGTCTTTTAAGCACCTCCGGGCGCTTGGGTGTGACGTCAGGCAGGGGCGCTGTAAACAACAACAAGGGAACCCAATCGGTTATCCGGGGACCGTGGGTAGCTATATTCTAGAAACAACAGTGGTCCCCAAGAGTATATGAATTCAAAAAGATAAACAATAGTCCACAATGGAAACTATGTAGGCCACTGTCCAGCCGGACAGGGTAATTTATTTTCCAATAACACAATTACTGGGGTGTGGAAAGGCACAATCCTGTACCTATTCTAAGAACAAACTTATAGAATTTTTTAGGCAAGAAGGAGCATGATTGGCCACTTGTGATTCAGTAGACATTCAAAGTTGTGCCAATTTGTAGTGCTAGACACAGCAAAATATAACACAATAGTCGGGCTGTGAAAACACTTAAAACAAGTCGACGTTTCGATCCCTTATGCTCAATGTTACGGGACCATCATCAGGACTAACAGTACATACAATTGCTTGCCTGGTTTACACAATTTAAACACACATCCGCCTATTTGGGGAGGAAAGGGGTGAAAGAAAACAAAAGAATAGAATATATATGAAACCACTTCATTGGTAGACTTGCAAGGCGACACTACACTTTATTCGGAACCGACTTATCGTGTTCGTTAAAGTCCATGCAGGTGGAATCATTAGCCTAGGAACACGTGTTGATCTGTGTGTATAGCCTTGAAACATACACGGGGTGCAGCAAGTGACGTGTGTATGTGAATAAAAACATGTTACTCTAGATATTGATAGCAACCATTTATATTGTCCAGAAATTAACTATTCAAAAATTAATCACTTCATTAGTAACGAATGCGATCAATTCAATGGATTCAAATAAAGCGTCATTTCCATGCAACCACTGCATTCATTCTCCATTCATGTCTGCTTTTTATCAGCATGCATATTCTATCACCTCACACAGTGACCACTTACCCCTGTGGGTCGGGTGGTTTACTCGGGTATTGTATTGGGTTGCATTAACCTCGTTTTGTGAGCCGCCTAAATAGGGGAGGAAGCGGAATTATAAACTTGTATTTAAGCGCTATGGGCTCCCTCAGGATTCAAATCATCGTAACCAGATGCTAATACCTGTAAAATAAGCGCGGTTCCGCTATTTGCGCCTCAGTTCCAGGGTGCAGTGATATCTGTTGAATACATAATTATGAGTACAGGGGCGATTCACATTACGGTGGTGAGCATCAGAGACCCAGCATTGTGGGGGAGGTTAAGACACACCGGCTTACCTTGTGTTTAGACATCGGCCGGTGTGGTCCGATCTTGATCAAAACGGGTCTGGAAAGGGAAATATGAACCCGTTTTCAGTAGGAGGTTTAAGCTGTAATTTGGGGTGGCAATCTGGGGCGACATACTGGGTCATTGCGCTTACCGGTTCGGGGCTAAGCCTCCGTGGTGTCTGGGGTCCCGAGGAGCTCTGCCGGATCGCAGTCACTGGTGTCAGCCGGGCTGGACGCTGGATAAGCGTGCACCGGTGGAAATGGAAGAGGGACAAGGCGCACATGGGCGCCATCTTGGAGTGGGGTAGATACACTAGGGGGAGTTAAGTGCATGTGTTGGTGCTCAACTGGCTATAGTAAACGGCGTAGTGCTCCGGTGATTAAAAGCTTAAACACACAATATTTACATTTGGTACAATGATTATATTTACATGTATAAAGATTCAGTGGCCTATTGGGGCCAACTCACTCTCTCATTTATCGTTTCAAGTGCATAATCACTAGTCCACAGTGATTATAAAATGTCAATGTTTCAAATTCAACACTCATAACAAAGTAGTCCAGTCCTCTGCGCGATTTAGACCGTCGCGAATGGTGTTGAATTGGATCATAATCCTCAGCTCCTCTCTATTGAGCATCTGTGCAAGGCTGCCTCCTCTCGGTGGGGGTTTCACGACTTTTAAGACAGTCCATTTGATGTCGTTCTCATTGTGCCCAGCTTCATTGTAGTGATCCACAAGTGGTGCATTGGTGGTATGGCACCGGATTCTGCTCCGATGCTGGCAGATGCGGGTCTTCACCTTCTGTGTGGTCTGGCCGACATACAATTTAGGACACGGGCATTGAATCGAATAAATTACGTTCTGCGTGTTGCAATTGGACAGCGATCGTCTCTCGTACGTGGACCCTTTGTGCGTGAAATCTTTTCCCTCCACCGTGAACTCACAAACGGTACATCCACCACATTTAACATGTCCTGTAATTGGGGGCATTCCCCACAGCGTGTCAATAGTAGGATTTTGGGTTTTGGATGGTAATGCTGCTCTAACAAGGTGGTCCCTTAAGTTCTTGCTCTTCTTAAAAGCAAAAAGTGGTCTTTCAATGTTTAGGGTCCCCACATTTAGCGTTGGCCAATGTTTCAGGACTGACTTCCTAATTTTGTTAGAAATTGGGGAGAAGGTTGTTACACATGCAATGATCTCTTTCTGAATTTTATCCTTAGGGCATAATAAAACCTCTCTCGGGCAATACCAAGCACGCTTTAGGGATTGTTTAATGATTCTTTTAGGGTAGCCCCTGTCTTTCAGTTTGTTGGAGAGAGTTGCGGCTTCCCTGAAATAGTCCTTTCTGCATGAACAATTTCTTCTGATTCTCAGAAATTGTGAGTAGGGTAGAGCATCCCTCAGTGCTCTCGGATGATTACTCTCATAGCTTAAGAGGGTGTTTCTCTCGGTCGTTTTCCTAAAAAGCCTTGTGAGCAGCTTGCCTTCTGTGTGGTATATGGTGAGGTCAAGGAAAGGTATCGATTCTTTGTCGCACGTCTGGGTGAAAGTTAGGCCACAACTATTATTGTTTAGCCAGTGGAGGAACTGGGTAAGGGTTTCTACTGGTAGGCACCAGATCATGAAAATATCGTCTATATATCGTCTCCACTCCCGTATCCCGGAGTGGAAAGGGTTGGAGTGTGACAGAATGGAACTGGTCTCTATTTGGTCCATAAATAATATGGCCAGATTTGGAGCAAAAATAGCCCCCATGCTGGTCCCCTTAATCTGCTGGTAATAAGTGTCATCAAAGAGGAAAAAATTCCTCGTGAGGCAGAGTTCGAGCAGCTGTAAGATGAACAGGGTTGGGACTCTCTGCGGGTGTGGTCGTGTGTCAAGAACCTTCTGAATAGTCAATAATGCTGTGACCTTTGATGAAAAAGTCTACGTATGCTCCGAGAGGCTCAAGGACCGATCCATCATTTTCAAAATCACATCCAAAGCTCAACTTGACGGATTCCTCAGTAAGAAGGAATCCCACTTCCTCAACACTAAGTCGCCGCGCATTCCGGTAATATACACCTTACCGAAGATACACAAGGACACACAGAATCCGCCTGGCAGACCAATTGTGTCAGCATGTGGATCGGTCCTTGAGCCTCTCGGAGCATACGTAGACTTTTTCATCAAAGAATTCGTGCCAGCTACCAAATGCTATGTGCGCGACAGTATGCAAATGATTAATTTAGTGGAGAATCTTGATTTTGATCCCCAGCATGAGACACTGTGTACAATGGACGTCGAATCATTGTACACAAATATCCCTCAGGTCACAGCATTATTGACTATTCAGAAGGTTCTTGACACACGACCACGCCCGCACAGAGTCCCAACCCTGTTCATCTTACAGCTGCTCGAACTCTGCCTCACGAGGAATTTTTTCCTCTTTGATGACACTTATTACCAGCAGATTAAGGGGACCAGCATGGGGGCTATTTTTGCTCCAAATCTGGCCATATTATTTATGGACCAAATAGAGACCAGTTCCATTCTGTCACACTCCAACCCTTTCCACTCCGGGATACGGGAGTGGAGACGATATATAGACGATATTTTCATGATCTGGTGCCTACCAGTAGAAACCCTTACCCAGTTCCTCCACTGGCTAAACAATAATAGTTGTGGCCTAACTTTCACCCAGACGTGCGACAAAGAATCGATACCTTTCCTTGACCTCACCATATACCACACAGAAGGCAAGCTGCTCACAAGGCTTTTTAGGAAAACGACCGAGAGAAACACCCTCTTAAGCTATGAGAGTAATCATCCGAGAGCACTGAGGGATGCTCTACCCTACTCACAATTTCTGAGAATCAGAAGAAATTGTTCATGCAGAAAGGACTATTTCAGGGAAGCCGCAACTCTCTCCAACAAACTGAAAGACAGGGGCTACCCTAAAAGAATCATTAAACAATCCCTAAAGCGTGCTTGGTATTGCCCGAGAGAGGTTTTATTATGCCCTAAGGATAAAATTCAGAAAGAGATCATTGCATGTGTAACAACCTTCTCCCCAATTTCTAACAAAATTAGGAAGTCAGTCCTGAAACATTGGCCAACGCTAAATGTGGGGACCCTAAACATTGAAAGACCACTTTTTGCTTTTAAGAAGAGCAAGAACTTAAGGGACCACCTTGTTAGAGCAGCATTACCATCCAAAACCCAAAATCCTACTATTGACACGCTGTGGGGAATGCCCCCAATTACAGGACATGTTAAATGTGGTGGATGTACCGTTTGTGAGTTCACGGTGGAGGGAAAAGATTTCACGCACAAAGGGTCCACGTACGAGAGACGATCGCTGTCCAATTGCAACACGCAGAACGTGATTTATTCGATTCAATGCCCGTGTCCTAAATTGTATGTCGGCCAGACCACACAGAAGGTGAAGACCCGCATCTGCCAGCATCGGAGCAGAATCCGGTGCCATACCACCAATGCACCACTTGTGGATCACTACAATGAAGCTGGGCACAATGAGAACGACATCAAATGGACTGTCTTAAAAGTCGTGAAACCCCCACCGAGAGGAGGCAGCCTTGCACAGATGCTCAATAGAGAGGAGCTGAGGATTATGATCCAATTCAACACCATTCGCGACGGTCTAAATCGCGCAGAGGACTGGACTACTTTGTTATGAGTGTTGAATTTGAAACATTGACATTTTATAATCACTGTGGACTAGTGATTATGCACTTGAAACGATAAATGAGAGAGTGAGTTGGCCCCAATAGGCCACTGAATCTTTATACATGTAAATATAATCATTGTACCAAATGTAAATATTGTGTGTTTAAGCTTTTAATCACCGGAGCACTGCGCCGTTTACTATAGCCAGTTGAGCACCAACACATGCACTTAACTCCCCCTAGTGTATCTACCCCACTCCAAGATGGCGCCCATGTGCGCCTTGTCCCTCTTCCATTTCCACCGGTGCACGCTTATCCAGCGTCCAGCCCGGCTGACACCAGTGACTGCGATCCGGCAGAGCTCCTCGGGACCCCAGACACCACGGAGGCTTAGCCCCGAACCGGTAAGCGCAATGACCCAGTATGTCGCCCCAGATTGCCGCCCCAAATTACAGCTTAAACCTCCTACTGAAAACGGGTTCATATTTCCCTTTCCAGACCCGTTTTGATCAAGATCGGACCACACCGGCCGATGTCTAAACACAAGGTAAGCCGGTGTGTCTTAACCTCCCCCACAATGCTGGGTCTCTGATGCTCACCACCGTAATGTGAATCGCCCCTGTACTCATAATTATGTATTCAACAGATATCACTGCACCCTGGAACTGAGGCGCAAATAGCGGAACCGCGCTTATTTTACAGGTATTAGCATCTGGTTACGATGATTTGAATCCTGAGGGAGCCCATAGCGCTTAAATACAAGTTTATAATTCCGCTTCCTCCCCTATTTAGGCGGCTCACAAAACGAGGTTAATGCAACCCAATACAATACCCGAGTAAACCACCCGACCCACAGGGGTAAGTGGTCACTGTGTGAGGTGATAGAATATGCATGCTGATAAAAAGCAGACATGAATGGAGAATGAATGCAGTGGTTGCATGGAAATGACGCTTTATTTGAATCCATTGAATTGATCGCATTCGTTACTAATGAAGTGATTAATTTTTGAATAGTTAATTTCTGGACAATATAAATGGTTGCTATCAATATCTAGAGTAACATGTTTTTATTCACATACACACGTCACTTGCTGCACCCCGTGTATGTTTCAAGGCTATACACACAGATCAACACGTGTTCCTAGGCTAATGATTCCACCTGCATGGACTTTAACGAACACGATAAGTCGGTTCCGAATAAAGTGTAGTGTCGCCTTGCAAGTCTACCAATGAAGTGGTTTCATATATATTCTATTCTTTTGTTTTCTTTCACCCCTTTCCTCCCCAAATAGGCGGATGTGTGTTTAAATTGTGTAAACCAGGCAAGCAATTGTATGTACTGTTAGTCCTGATGATGGTCCCGTAACATTGAGCATAAGGGATCGAAACGTCGACTTGTTTTAAGTGTTTTCACAGCCCGACTATTGTGTTATATTTTGCTGTGTCTAGCACTACAAATTGGCACAACTTTGAATGTCTACTGAATCACAAGTGGCCAATCATGCTCCTTCTTGCCTAAAAAATTCTATAAGTTTGTTCTTAGAATAGGTACAGGATTGTGCCTTTCCACACCCCAGTAATTGTGTTATTGGAAAATAAATTACCCTGTCCGGCTGGACAGTGGCCTACATAGTCAGGCAGGGGCGCGGCCCCAAAGCACCCTGGGGAGTGTGGTTCTGACCTCCCAGTGCTGCGTGGGCGGCGGTTCCTCAAGCAGCACAGCCGATCCTGCGGCAAGGCTTCTGTGGCTCCCGACAAAGGTAGGGACACAAAAATTATCACTAAGGGGAGAGAAGCAATTTAGGCAGTGGCGGCTGGTGACATTTGAAAGTGGTGAGGTGTAAAATTATTGCTGCACTGCCCCGTGGCAAGCACAGCGCGCGAGCCTGAAAAACTTACAGGGGGTTCTCCCCCCATGAAAATTTTGAAAAAAAGAGTGGATAAATGGTGCATTTTCAAGCAAATTTGAGGAAGCAGGAAAGTTAATAAAGCAATAAGAAATGGGTGCATCCAATGGCAGGAGGGTGTAGTTGACAGGAAACATGACAGAATCCGAGTTATCCATGGTGTCACACAACGCACCCAGAGCTTTCCATGACGCAAGGGCCAGCCTGAAAGTTTTAAAAGCCTTCCCTTCAGGCACCACCAGGAAGAAGCAAGAGAAACAAAACACTCTTCCCTCCTCCCCACCGCTCACCACTTCAAGGACAGCTGTAAGGCAGAAACAGAGAACACCATCTGCTCTTTCATGGATATCTAGGTCACGGTGGTACAAAAGGGGGTGGTGATGGACGGAGCATCTGAACCAATCAAACACTCACACCCAGTCAAAAGATCTGGGTTTAATCCATCACCGTTCTTTAGCCCACTCTGCCACCCCAGTTCAGACATGGCTATATGCAAATCAGTCTGATCCTGTGCCTCATGGGAACAGTCCAGCCTGAACTGCCAAGCCATGCCTTCCCTGGACCGGAAACAAGCTTCCGAGGACTGGTTTCTGGCATTCCAGCCGTCTTCAGCCCGGCTTGCTTGAATCCAGTGGCAAAGTGAGCAAGGGACTCACGTCTGAGCATACCCTGCCACACTTATGGTGGCCAAAAGCGGTACAAAAGGGGGTGGTGATGGACGGAGCATCTGAATCAATCAAACACTCACACCCAGTCCATCACCACCCCCTTTTGTACCGCTTTTGGCCGCCATAAGTGTGGCAGGGTATGCTCAGACGTGAGTCCCTTGCTCACTTTGCCACTGGATTCAAGCAAGCCGGGCTGAAGACGGCTGGATTGCCAGAAACCAGTCCTCGGAAGGATTAGCTACTTACCTGTAATCCTAGTTCTCTTCCAGGGGTATACTCATTAAAGTCATAAGCACTGAATTATCTCCGCCCATGAGCGGGAACCCGGAACACATAAACAATATACATATATATGTGTAAATATATCAAAAAGTACATAGTACTAAACTAATTATACACATATACATGTATAATAACCATAATATGCAGCCTAACATATATACATAGGCTAATAAAGCCAAAATTACACACGTTCTGAAGCATGAAAATATGCTATATATAAATGCAATAAACAGGCATGAGCCTAAAATGCATTTCATAACTATGAAAACCTTTTATTTTCATCAAAGAACCTGTTGTAAACAGTTCTTAGCCTAAAAGGCTGCATATGAAAAAAATATCTGTGTACAGAAAATCAGACTGGCACCCTGCCTTTAAGGCCCCAGAGAATCTGCACACTTTGCCTTTAAGGCCTCCAGGAGAACTCTGTTCCCTTCATGCACCACAGGTGACAGTTAGGTCAGTTCATTTGTACGGTACAGTAAACTTTAGCAGGAATCTGCATTCAAAAACTACATAATACATTTCGAAAAAACCACAATGCTACTGCTCGCACGGGGAGGCGGGAGGGTGCTTATGACTTTAATGAGTATACCCCTGGAAGAGAACTATGATTACAGGTAAGTAACTAATCCTTCTCTTCCAGGTGATACTCATTAATAGTCATAAGCACTGAATAGAGTAGCAAGCTCATACCCACTAGAAGCAGGCGAACAGATAATGCATAGCCGCACTTTTAAACCATAGTGTTTAGCTAGAATTAGCAAACAAATTTCTGAGGGATGCTTGTCCCACTTGTGCATCAACCTGCGCATCTGAATCTAGACAGTAATGGCGTGTAAACGTATGCACTGAACGCCAAGTAGCTGCTTTACATATCTCTGACATAGCCACATTCATAAGGAGAGCTGTGGTAGAAGCTTTCCCCCTCGTAGAATGCGCCCTAGGTCTACCTGATAAAGACTTGTGGGCTAGCTGATAAGCCAGACGAATACATGACACTATCCATCTAGAAATGGATCTCTTGGACGCTGCCAAACCAGTATTCGTAGGACCATAGTTCACAAACAGGCGGTCCGTGTGCCTCAAAGACTTTGTTCTGTCTAAGTAAAATTTCAAAACCCTTTTCAGATCTAACGAATGTAGAGCCCGTTCAGCCGGACTCGAAGGGTTTGGGAAGAAAGTCGGCAATGTTATGGTTTGATTAATATGAAAATCCGACACCACCTTAGGCAGGAAAGCAGGATGAGTCCTGAGCACCACTCTGTTTCCATGAAAGATAGTGTACGGTTCCTTGCAACACAGACCCTGGATTTCGCTCACCCTACGAGCAGAAGTGATGGCCACCAGGAACACTACTTTCCAAGATAAGTGTTGTAAAGACGCTTTATGTATGGGTTCAAAGGGGGGACCCATTAACTTGGTCAACACCACATTAAGCTCCCAAGGTGGGAAAGGAGACCTGACTGGAGGATACACCTTCCTTAAACCTTCCAGAAAATCCTTCACCACAGGCATCCGAAAGAAAGATATCTGTCTTGGCGATTTTCTATAAGCAGTTATTGCAGCAAGATGGACTTTGATGGAACTAAACTGCAAACCAGATTCAGCAAGGTAAAGTAAATAAGGTAAGATCACCTGTTCTTGACCCTGAATAGGGTCAAGACCCTTACTCTGACACCAAAGGTAAAAGCGTTTCCACTTAAATCCGTAGGATTGTCTTGTAGAAGGCCGCTTTGCCTCCTTAAGGATGTTCATACACTCCGGATTCAGCTGCAAATGCCGGTACTGGATGACTTCAGGAGCCATGCTACCAAGCGCAGGGAGGGCAGATTGGGATGAAACACTCGCCCCTCCTGTTTGGACAGAAGATCCGGGCGACAAGGCAATCTCCTGTGTGGCACCTCTGACAACTGGAGGAGATCTGGGAACCACCACTGGCTTGGCCACTCTGGGCAAATCAGTATCATTCTGGACTCGGTCTTGTACATTCGGTTGATCACTGCCAGTATCAGTGGTGTCGGTGGAAAGGCGTACAGCAAGTTTTGACACCAGTCTATCAAAAGGGCATTCCCTTGAGACCCTCTCTGGGAGAACCTGGACGCGAAGACGGGGCATTTTGTGTTTGCCGCGTCTGCGAACAGATCGATGTCTGGTGTTCCCCAAGCCTGGAAAATGCTGTGCGCGATGTCCTCGTTTAGAACCCAGCCGTGCGCTTCGACGAAGTCTCTGCTGAGGTCGTCCGCCTGTGAGTTGAGACTCCCTGGCAGGTGAACCGCTGTTATTGACAGGTCTCGTGCTAGCAACCAATGCCAGATGGTCTGGGCTTCTATGGACAGAGTCCTGGACCTGGTACCCCCCTGCTTGTTTAAGTAATACATTGTAGTTGTATTGTCTGTTTGCACCAGGAGGGACCGAGTCTGTAGAGATGGAGCCAGGGACTTGAGAGCAAGATGGACCGCTCTGAGTTCGAGTAGATTGATGTGATATCCTTTCTCGAAGTCTGACCATAGCCCTTGTACCTGCAGAGGGCCCATATGCGCACCCCAACCTTGGAGAGAGGCGTCCGTGATCAGAGTCTGCGTTGGTGGGTCCTGATGAAAAGGAACTCCCTTCATCAAGTGTGTCTTCTTCATTCACCATCAGATGGAATCTCTTGCAGACTGTTGGAGATGAATTCGATCCTCCCAGCATCCTGTCCTCTGCTTCCACTGATCTTCCAGACACTGTTGTAGAGGACGCATATGCAAACGTGCGTTTGGCACGATGAAGATGTACGATGCCATGGACCCCAGGAGAGAGGACACTTGCCGAACTGTCGGACGTGCAGACTGAAGGAGAAGAATACACTTCGCCTTGATGGATAACCACCTCTCCTCCGAAGGACACACGTTTTCTTTTTCCGTGTCCAGATGAGCACCCAGGTAGTGGATCTTCTGGGTGGGGTTCATTATGGACTTCTTGTAATTGACTTGAAGATCCAACTTGCACATGAGTTGGAGGCATATCGATAGATGTTCTTCCAGTAGAGATGGGGATGAACTCTTCAGAAGCCAGTCGTCTAAGTACGGATATATGAAAATCCGTCTCTTTCGAAGACAAGCCGCAACTACCGCCATACATTTGGAAAATGTTCTGGGAGCTGATCTCAGGCCGAATGGGAGTACTGCGTACTGATAGTGATGAGCAGCTACTTGAAACCTGAGAAACTTGCGATGTTTTCTGGATACCCGAATATGAAAAAAAGCATCCTTCAGATCGATGGAGCACATACAATCCCCCTGATGTAACTGGGGGAAGATCTGATGAAGAGCCAGCATTCGAAACCTCTCCTTTCGAATGAATTTGTTCAATCGTCTCAAATCCAGAATGGGTCTGAACTCCGTAGCTGGACCTTTTTTCTTTATGAGAAAAAATCAAGAGTACAGGCCTTGACATCTCTGCTGAGATGGTACTAGTTCTATGGCCTTCTTCTCCAGGAGGATGTTCGCTTCCTGTTGTAAGCGCTTTACATTGAACTGTAACATCTTTAGAGGACGTATGACAGGGGGGGGATTCTTGAATCTCAGAAGGTACCCGTTCTGAATGATACCCAGCACCCATCTGTCCTTTGTGATATGTTTCCACTCGTCCAGAAAACACACAATACTTCCTCCAACCGGAGTGGCACACGGTTGTGGAGGAAGCCTCCGTTCATTGTTTTTGAGGCTGTTTGGTAGCGGATGACTGCTGCCTATTTCCATTGCCTCTACCTCGCCCAGGTCGCCGCTGTTGGAATTGCGACCTCTGTTGATTGGCCTTGGTTTTGCGAGGACCAATTCGTCTGTTGGCTCCTCTGCTGGAAAGGTCACTGTCATAGGGACGAAAATTACCCCGACGTTTAAATTATTTCTTCTTTTCTAGACCTACGGCCTTAAGAGTGTCCAACTCCACTTTCATCTTGGACATCTCATCGTCAGCATGAGATCCAAACAGAGTCGAACCATTGAACGGTAAATTCACTATTTTCCTCTGGGTCTCAGGCTTTAGCCCAGGAAGGCACAGCCAAGCTGAACACCTAGCACAAATACCGTGCGCATAGCCATGCGCTGCCAGATCCGCTGAATCAGCAGCCGCGCTAATGCTCTGGTTAGCCACCAGTCCACCTTCTTCCACAATCTCCAGGAAATCCTTTTGATCTTCCTTAGGGAGTTTATCCGCAAAACGAGCCACCGAGTCCCATAGTAGACGATCATAACGGCCCAGTAAGGCTGCAGCACTGGCCTCTCTCATGACCGACCCAGCGGTGTTAGCCATTCTTCGCCCCAAGGAATCCATACTCTTGCTATCCTTTTCAGGTGGAGCAGAAGAGGTAGATGCTGCAGAATGCACTTTTCTGACTGCCGCCACAATAAGAGAGGCTGGAGGTGGATCAGAGCGCAAAAATATTGGATCTTCCTCTGGAGCTTTGTACTTTTTTGCAATCCTAGTAGGACCTGAACCCACCGTGGCCGGAGTCAAGAATGTTCTCATTGCTGGTTCTATCAAACCGGGCACTAACAGAAAGAAGAGGTCTGCCAGACGTCTTGTGATGTAGGGTTTCAAAGATGACTGACGATGTCACTTGGGGAACTGCCATCTTGATGTTGAACTTATTCGCCCCATGACATAGTACATCATTAAATGTGCTCAAATCATCTACGGGAGACACTCTGGAAGGTGGAGTAGATGAGATAGTGGGAGAATAGTCTCTATATGACGACCTTGAAGAGGACGCAGATGACGTAGAAGATGGTGAAGGGTTTCTACGCCGTCTCTGAGGAGTTGCCGATCGCTGCCTCCTACGCTCCCTCGAACGCTCTCTCACTCGGGATTTCGAGCGTGATCTTCTATGCAGCTCCGACTGAGGGACCGGAGCCCTCATCCCCATCAGTCCAGCATCTGGATGCATCTTCCAATGTCTCAGGCTTTCCAGCGACCTCGGTGACATGTTAAGAGGCCGCTCTACACGCACAGGTGAAGCTTCAGGTGAAAACTGCACAACATTTGCTGAAGACTTGGAGGCTCTGGAGACTACACTGTGCTCGGAGTTCGATGAGCCAGATGGAGTCCGTTGTCTGGACACCAATTGTCTGTCATGTGACACCTGCCCTGAGGTTGAGCCAGAGTGCGCCACCACAGAGGAGTCCTGATGCACTGTCTCTTGACCCGCCACAGACCTGCCGTCTTGCTGACCCCGCGGTGAAGACGCCACTAAAGGTTGTGGACTTATTTCTGACCTCGACAAAGACCTAAGTGAGGTCCGAGAGGCTGGTCTTGATAGTCTCGAAACCGACCTTTCATCAGGTGGGGGAGACCTAGACTCTGACATTTCATGCTTCGAGCCCGAAGCATGTTTCGACGTCGACATACGTCGCAATGGAGACCTCGACCTTCTCTTTTTAGGTCTCGAAGTCGAATTCTTCGACGCCGATCTTCCTCTCGACGTCGACCTTTTCCTCGACGACGACTTACGCTTCGACGTCGACCGATGACTCTCTCTCGACGTCGACACTGGATCCTTCGACGTCGACACTGGATCCTTCGACGACGACACTGGACCCTTCGACGTCGGACGCTTCTCTTCCCTCGACGTCGATCTCTCACGATCCTTCTACGTCGAACCTTGCGCCCCCGACGTCGTCCTTACTGCAATCGACACCAGATGTCTTGACGTCGAAAAAGATTTCGACGGCGACTGTCGAGACGCTGAACCTTGCCTTACCGGCGAAGTCCTCGACATCGATGGAGCCCTCTTCGACGCCGATAATGCTGACGGCGATCTGGATCTCGACGTCGAGCGCACCTTTTTTGACGGCGACGCTCCCTGGAGTCGATGTTTTTTAGTTCTACCTTCAGGAGAAGCTGTTCTTCGACATTTTTGTTGAGAAGATGGCTTAGCAGATGATAACACGCTCTTGGAGCCCTTCTCACCACGGCTTTCTCTCTCAAGAAGGCCAAGTAACCTCATTTTCTCCCTTTCTCTTAAAGTCCTACTAGAAAGGTTGAGGCAGTGATAACAATCTTCCACCTTATGAGAAGCTGGAAGACAAACCACACAAACAGAGTGTGGGTCCGTTTTTGACATCTTCTTCCCACAGGAAGGACATTTGTAAAATAAAGGTGGCATTCTGACTAAAAAATCACCAACAGTTTAGTCAGAAAAGGGTATTAAATCACCACCAGAGAGGTATATTGTCAAAAAGACAGGAAAAAACCAACGTTTGACAGAAAAACTGCCAAAATGAGCAGAGCTCAAGTTCCAGGTTCCTCACAGAACAAGCCGGAAAAAAGAACGGACCTAACTGTCACCTGTGGTGCATGATGGGAACAGAGTTCTCCTGGAGGCCTTAAAGGTAAAGTGTGCAGATTCTCGGGGGCCTTAAAGGCAGGGTGCCAGTCTGATTTTCTGTACACAGATATTTTTTCAAATGCAGCCTTTTAGGCTAATAACTGTTTACAACAGGTTCTTTGATGAAAATAAAAGGTCTTCATGGTTATGAAATGCATTTTAGGCTCATGCCTGTTTATTGCATTTATATATAGCATATTTTCATGCTTCAGAACGTGTGTAATTTTGGCTTTATCAGCCTATGTATATATGTTAGGCTGCATATTATGGTTATTATACATGTATATGTGTATAATTAGTTTAGTACTATGTACTTTTTGATATATTTACACATATATATGTATATTGTTAATGTGTTCCGGGTTCCCGCTCATGGGCGGAGATAATTCAGTGCTTATGACTATTAATGAGTATCCCCTGGAAGAGAAGCTTGTTTCCCGTCCAGGGAAGACATGGCTTGGCAGTTCGGGCTGGACTGTTCCCATGAGGCACAGGGTCAGACTGATTTGCATATAGCCATGTCAGAACTGGGGTGGCAGAGTGGGCTAAAGAACGGTGATGGATTAAACCCAGATCTTTTGACTGGGTGTGAGTGTTTGATTGATTCAGATGCTCCGTCCATCACCACCCCCTTTTGTACCGCTTTTCCATGCACAGCCAATAATGGACAGAGCGACTAAAAAAGCGGGATGGGGTAATTCATTTAAAAAAAAAAAATGCCAGTCAGAGCAAATTAAAATGTAATCAGGATTCGTTATCCAACACAATGCCAAATGTAAATGAGGAACATGCTATGTAAAATGAGTTTTCAATGACAAAATTTGTATACATAGCTTGTGTCTGCTTAGAGCATACAACAAAGGGCCTGGCACGCGGCTATTGTTAATAAGCCTCTATCCAAGGGCACCTGATTCAAAGGAGTATGAGAAAGAGGCGAGCTGCGTCCCCGTGTTGCACCCCGAGAATTGGATGTTGATTCATTGTATTTTGATATTATTTGGAAACCAGAAATAGACTGATGAAAAAATTTGCATAGCCTTGAGAAAGCCCTGGCGTTATTCGCCACATAGGGTGAAACACGTGTCGTCTGTTTTTGTCATGATCAATAAAGTTTTACAAATTTTACAAAAAAGAAGTTAAATGGATTAATTGAGAAATGAATGGATGGAATATCCAGTAACAGGATCTGCTTCCGCAATATCAAGGCAATATGGATTTATCCATGCTGAAGGAATACTCACTTAATTAGAAACAAGAAACATATGCTCGCATTTAACCACAGTTGTCCCTTTGAAGCTATTATGGTCCAGAGCTTTGAGCATTCTTCCTTGATGCCTTTCAACTCTTTTGGAATTGAGATATAGACCTGGGTCCTCTGGACCAGTCACTTTTGTTGGAACAAAGGGCAAATTATGCATGCAGTTGGGGGGAGGGATACTTGGCTGCAGTCCCGGAGGGTTTGGTACATTTCACAGACACATCTGCTGCCCGGCTCAAATATCGCCCAGGGATCTGTGTGCAAAGTGGCAGTTGACCGTGGTTCATTTTACAAAAATAAGACATAAGTACCCTAACTCGCCTTCAACCCCTCCATTCCTGTATTAGGGGATAAAACAGCATCCATGGCGTCAAAGAGCACGAATCATTGTGGGCGCAGCTCTCTCATTGGACAGCAATAACCCCTGGTCTCCCTGATAAGGATGCAACATCCCGGAAACTGAAACAAGCCCACAGCTCTTCCTAGAATTAGTACGTTATGACCTTCCTAAAAGATACAACTGCCATTAAGCATGACTGGTTTTAATACCGATTTTGAGAATCATAGTCAACTTTAAGACCTTTCCGATTTTACCACATGTTCAGAACACACCCCATGTCAGTTGCTGAGTCAGTCCCACTGCCACTGAAATCTCTGAGCCAGTGCCAAAAGACCGTGTCTCTGGCACAGAGGCATGTCAGGGTACCAACATTATGTAAATTATTTCTTCTCTTAGGATGAGTTTCCTAAAAGTGGATAGAGTTGAAGTCCGAATGCGAAGAACTATGGTGTGAGTACTAGACTATAGCTTAAATAAGTCAGCTTGAAGCACACTTCCTGTCTCAGCCTCTGAAGTTGTCTGATCTTTGGCTTGCAGTTGGCCCCGAATGGCGATTCAGTCGCGACTCGCATCGCAATACTCGTGGGGGGGGGGAGGGGTTCGCGCAGGGTTGGGGGCCGGGGAATTAAAAGAAAAAAGAAAAAAAGAAAGAAGACTTACCTGACCGCTGGTCCGCGCTGCCTCTGCTGGGGCCTTGGCGTCTTCACTGGAGTGGCAACCCCTCAGCCAATACTGGCGCTGCTGGAGCAGCGCCAGGGTTGGCTGAGAGCAGGGTTACTCGCCGCCCGCCTACCCATTAGGAGACCGAGGGTTGAGCCTTTGATCGACCCTCGCTCTCCTAATGGGCATGCGCCAGCCAGAGCTGACACTAGTGTGCATCACTGGGCACGGCGGAATAATTCACAGACCTTCACCAGTCATGCACGCTTGTGGTGCTGCCTGCCCCTGGTCTGACAATGCATCATGCATGTCAGTCAACATGACGCCGGACCGCCCACCCCCTTAAGACTCTGAAGGGGGTGGGCGGTCCGATGTCATGCTGACTGACATGATTGTCAGTTCTTCCTCTGTGTCTCGGAACTTAAGTAAACTGAGTCAGTTTAGTTAAGTTCACAGACACCAAGGGAGCTGCGGGCGCGGGCTTGTGGGGCAACACCCTGCGCCCTAATGGACGCACCACCACTAAATTTAGGGTTTATTTCCAGTCAGGCACTGCATCTTGAGGTACTACTGTAATGTTGTGATAACATTAATGCATTTAATGGCAGGAAAAGGCTGGAGGTAAAAAATCATAAAACAAACAGTTAAGGTTAGGACATTTGGAACACAAGATTATATACAGAGCATGTTCGATGCGCACTCCACATTTCTCAACATTTTAAGCATTTTCCCTCCAATCTTTTGATAGTTGCATTTTCTATAAGGTAATGCTGCAGCCCCCTCATTAAACAGAGCCAGTGACAAATGGGGCAATGTGCGGTAATCTGATTCGTATCTGACATTTCTACCTTTGCTGCATCGCTCTAAATGATTATATAGTGAGAATTGCATTTCAGAAAATACACCGTGGCATTTAGTTCTGCTGTCACTGCCATCATCTGGCTGCAATTGAAAACACGCATTTCTCATAAGAATCAGCACACACCCCACCTGCGGCCTTTTAGATGAACTTCACTTCACAAAAGGGACAACTGGCCTGATAAAATTGTGAGCCTGCGCATGCGAACGGCGCAACGTGCCTCCCCCATTTGTTTCATGCGCATATGTATTATACACATAATATGCTATATTTATGCAACTTGAAACCATTCGGAGCAGTCTATTCTCTCCGCCTCACTGCAGAAAGCTGAAGCACAGAATATCATGGATGAGCATTTTTATATTCGACCATTGTTGAACTCGTTACCAGTCACTCTGTTCAGGGAAATGTTTCCGGGGCTTCTCTGGATTGGAAACAAGTAAGAGAAGGAAAGCATACCTCAGGCTTTGGATTCTGCAATGGGGGTTTTTCAGAGCTTTGCATATGGCTTCAATCCCAGCATCCTTCAGGTCATTGTGATTTAGCCTGAGAAACAAAAACAGTTTATTACAACTGCATCAAGCTGCACATGAAATTACAATTAATTATGCATGTATTTGCCATCTCCGAAAGATAACAGTGAGCTTTACTTCCTTGGATTATAAATCAATAGCTTTTGCCCAACGAGGTGGCTCAGTGGGCTAATGCAAGAGCAACGAGATGTATGTGCGTGTGCGTGGCAGGTCTGAGCTCGGCTGGTAAAGAACGATATTTTAATCAGTCAAAGAGCACAGTCCACCACATAGGGGAGAAAAAGAGCAACTGACATACAAAGGGAATGGAGGGGAATTTTCGGACATATACACACTTTCTGCATCCTAAATATTCCAGAGCACCCGAGTACAAAGAACCTCTAAAGAATCCAGGCTTGCTTTTAAAAACAGTTTACTTTATTTAAAGGTGATTATAGTCATGGTGGTCTGCTGATCTTAGCAGCCACTGTAATGGCTACCAATCAGAATGAGTCGTAATTTGTGACCTACTTTTTTAGTGAAATTACTTATTTGTGCATAGGTCGGTTCTGTTGATCACTTTTTTTGACACACCGGCGGCACAGTTTGCCTGCCCATATTTACAAGGCAACCCTGCATGACTTTTCATGGCCTTGTAAATATGGGCTCCTTTCAGGCATTACTCTGCGTGAAAGGGCTGTTCCATGGGTGTTGCTTTTGATGTTCCCAAGCAACATCAATGGACACTGACACATTACCAGATTTACAAAGTTTTGTAAAGCTGGGAATGTGGGTCAGAATCCTTCGCCTCGTAGGAGTGGCGCAACACGGAGGAAAACGTTTTTTTCTCCTTGTTTATTCAGAACGCAGCACGCATAGAAAGAAAAAAATGCCATCAATTATTGTTTTTTTGCAGGAAGGTGTTCCTTCCTGCACCAAAACAATCATCCCCGCAACGCAGGACCCAGTGCAACATGATGCAAGGGTGCCTGTGCTCACACATGGCAGCCATTTGTATGCCAGCGCAGGGGAAAGCAAACAAATGTGTCGAATTGTTGTTAATACGACGCATCCCAGTGCTTTTAAAATGACGCAGCTCGTGCAGCAAAATGGCGAGCGGCGCTGCACAATTTTTCGGGTAAATGATGCCCCTGGTATACAAAGTGTGACCACGTTTGGCTACCACATTCTTAGTACATCTGGCCAAAATGTGTTGTATCCAAATAGAACGAAAGAGCATTCTTTTCTATCTATACATCTGAAATCAGCAGTGATATGATTAATGATTTACTGATAGCATGCATTTATTTCTTTTATTTGATGTCTAATAGCACCTAGAAGGACGTCTGTTGATGAAATATTTTGTGATATGAGTTAGTAATTACTGATATAAATGTTTATGTCATGAAACGTACTGGGTTTTTAATTGATGTCCGAGAGGATGTTGACTTCAAAACACGTTGGTTTGTGTATGTAAAAACATCACAATCACCTTATCTAAAGTTTATTTTTCTAAATTTTAATTTAAAAACTGTCCAGCTTACTAGTATTCTTCTCTGATAAATGTCATACTTACCAAAGAGCGCATGTGTGATAGTGATTGGTTCTAGTTCGCCATGATAGGTATGCGAGCACAGCAGGCCTATGGCTGCAGAATTTGGAATAAAAGCTTGTGGAGACTGGGGTAACATTTGAGAATGCACCTTCAATTTCAATGTTTTTGCCCACAATCTTGATGCAATTTTTTATTGTGCTCAGAGCGTATGCTTATTCAGAAAGTGTGGTCATACAACACACACACACTTATACACTCTCAGCCAGACACTGGTCTATAAACTGCTTTATGTCCAGACCATGTTGAGTAGGAACGTCATATGACTTGGTGTTTGAAAAAAATATTTTTTAGAAATATTGGGCTACAGGAATCTGAAATTAAATATTGTGACATACAACTGTATTGATCCACAAATATCGATGACAAGAATATCGTTTTTGAGGTAAATAATATCATTATAAATAACATCAATATTTTTAATATCCTTTTTTAGGGCTCGGCATCGAGCCCTATTGCAGTTGAGTTCGCTCTCAAGGGAGGACAGAGCGGTGCACGAGCCTACCAGGGTCTGTGGACGCGCACACACACAGGCAGGCAGGCAGGCACGCCCCAGACACACACAGACAGACAGACACATGCACACACACACACATACACACACACACACACACACACACACACACCCCCTCCCTCTCTGCCCACTCCCTCTCTGCCGCCCCCCCTCTACCCCCACTCACCGGGCTCTTTCCCTCCAGCGGGTCAGTCACGGCAGCAGGCAGACTCGGTGTCTTCTCCGGCGATCTTCAGCTGATGTGCACGCCCACGCTGCGTCACGTGCGCGCCCACCACGCTGTTTCACGCCCGTTGATCCTCAGCTTGTTATATACTTTGGCTATGGACAATTAGACCACCGTTTTGCTCCGTCAATCATGTTTTCTTGGGCTGCGGTGTCTACAAGGCAAGGGGGCAGTGCACTGCACATGGATTTATCCTCGTCACGCCAATCGGTATTGTTTAATTTTATTTCTTTCGATCAGCATGTTTTTTTGTAATCTCTGGGAGAGCCGACGCTGGGACTTGAACCCCATTCCACAGTGTCAAAGTCCGGACACGGAGTGAAAGAACGTGGCTGTGCAAGCTACCACTGGACCCACTATACTCAGTTACCATGAGGTGGCGATATCTGCCACTCACTTTCCTCACTGCACCTTTGTGTTAGCCACGATTATCATAATCATTTCTATCCACTTCCATAATAGGCTTGTATTTTCAAAGATATCCTCTAATACTGAAAAGAAATTAGGGCAATAAATATCTATACAGCAGAGTACATAAACACAAAATGTCATGACATTTTGCACACTGTTGCAGGTCCGCTGTAGTCAAGGAGATTGTCTTCTGAGAAGTGTTTACATCCTCAAAATGACTTTCCAGTGTAGAGGACCATTGGTGCACCTGCTTATCTGGCAATATGCATAAGGATTACTACCTATCTCACTAATATTTTATCTTCGTAAATAGTTTGTTCACAGTACATTGTAAATTGTTTTCCCATCATGGGAGCTCTAAAAATGGAATTCTGTTCATCGCTTCTAAATGAGGCGCTTTTTTTGCATTCTTCGACAATGCTTTCAAACTAATTTCTGCTACTGCGGTAGATGGATGGCACTCCGGAGAATACTGTGTTGATCGGTATAGCTCTATAAGCCGTGCGCGCCCGTGGTGACCCTCACGCCAGACCCCAGGTCTGCCCAGTAGAACGGCGCTCACTTCATCCCTCTGTGAGGCAGAAGGTGAGTGTGAGTGCAGAGTGCGCAGAGTGTGAAGTAGTGAGTGCAGAGTGAGTGTGCAGAGTGAATGTGCAGAGTGCAGAGTAGTGAGTGCAGAGTAGTGAGTGCAGAGTACTGAGTGTGCAGAGTAGTGAGTGTGCAGAGTAGTGAGTGCAGAGTAGTGAGTGCAGAGTAGTGAGTGTGCAGAGTAGTGAGTGTGCAGAGTAGTGAGTGCAGTGTAGTGAATGTGCAGAGTAGTGAGTGTGCAGAGTAGTGAGTGTGCAGACTAGTGAGTGCAGAGTTGTGAGTGTGTAGAGTAGTGAGTGCAGAGTAGTGAGTGCAGAGTAGTGAGTGTGTAGAGTAGTGAGTGTGTAGAGTAGTGAGTGCAGAGTAGTGAGTGCAGAGTAGTGAGTGCAGAGTAGTGAGTGCACAGTAGTGAGTGCAGAGTAGTGAGTGCAGAGTAGTGAGTGCAGAGAGTAGTGAGTGCAGAGAGTAGTGAGTGCAGAGTGCAGAGTAGTGAGTGCAGAGTGCAGAGTAGTGAGTGCAGAGTAGTGAGTGCAGAGTAGTGAGTGCAGAGTAGTGAGTGCAGAGTAGTGAGTGCAGAGTAGTGAGTGTGTAGAGTAGTGAGTGCAGGGTAGTGAGTGCAGAGTAGTGAGTGCAGAGTGCAGAGTAGTGAGTGCAGAGTAGTGAGTGCAGAGTAGTGAGTGCAGAGTAGTGAGTGTGTAGAGTAGTGAGTGCAGGGTAGTGAGTGCAGAGTAGTGAGTGCAGAGTGCAGAGTTGTGAGTGCAGAGTGCAGAGTTGTGAGTGCAGAGTGCAGAGTTGTGAGTGCAGAGTGCAGAGTGCAGAGTTGTGAGTGCATAGTTGTGAGTGCAGAGTAGTGAGTGCAGAGTAGTGAGTGCAGAGTAGTGAGTGCAGAGTAGTGAGTGCAGAGTAGTGAGTGCAGAGTAGTGAGTGCAGAGTGCAGAGTAGTGAGTGCAGAGTGCAGAGTAGTGAGTGCAGAGGAGTGAGTGCAGAGGAGTGAGTGCAGAGTAGTGAGTGCAGAGTGCAGAGTAGTGAGTGCAGAGTGCAGAGTAGTGAGTGCAGAGGAGTGAGTGCAGAGTAGTGAGTGCAGAGTAGTGAGTGCAGAGTAGTGAGTGCAGAGTAGTGAGTGCAGAGAGTAGTGAGTGCAGAGAGTAGTGAGTGCAGAGAGTAGTGAGTGCAGAGAGTAGTGAGTGCAGAGAGGTGAGTGCAGAGAGGTGAGTGCAGAGAGTAGTGAGTGCAGAGAGGTGAGTGCAGAGTAGGGAGTGCAGAGTAGTGAGTGCAGAGAGTAGTGAGTGCAGAGAGGTGAGTGCAGAGAGGTGAGTGCAGAGAGTAGTGAGTGCAGAGAGGTGAGTGCAGAGTAGGGAGTGCAGAGTAGGGAGTGCAGAGTAGTGAGTGCAGAGAGTAGTGAGTGCAGAGAGTAGTGAGTGCAGAGAGGTGAGTGCAGAGTGTAGTGAGTGCAGAGTAGTGAGTGCAGAGTAGTGAGTGCAGAGTAGTGAGTGCAGAGTAGTGAGTGCAGAGTAGTGAGTGCAGAGTAGTGAGTGCAGAGTGCAGAGTAGTGAGTGCAGAGTAGTGAGTGCAGAGTGCAGAGTAGTGAGTGCAGAGTAGTGAGTGCAGAGTAGTGAGTGCAGAGTAGTGAGTGCAGAGTAGTGAGTGCAAAGTAGTGAGTGCAGAGTAGTGAGTGCAGAGTAGTGAGGAGTGCAGAGTAGTGAGGAGTGCAGAGTAGTGAGGAGTGCAGAGTAGTGAGGAGTGCAGAGTAGTGAGGAGTGCAGAATAGTGAGTGCAGAGTAGTGAGTGCAGAGTAGTGAGTGCAGAGAGTAGTGAGTGCAGAGAGTAGTGAGTGCAGAGAGTAGTGAGTGCAGAGAGGTGAGTGCAGAGAGGTGAGTGCAGAGAGGTGAGTGCAGAGAGTAGTGAGTGCAGAGAGGTGAGTGCAGAGTAGGGAGTGCAGAGAAGGGAGTGCAGAGAGTAGTGAGTGCAGAGAGTAGTGAGTGCAGAGAGTAGTGAGTGCAGAGTAGTGAGGAGTGCAGAGTAGTGAGTGCAGAGTAGTGAGGAGTGCAGAGTAGTGAGGAGTGCAGAGTAGTGAGGAGTGCAGAGTAGTGAGGAGTGCAGAGTAGTGAGGAGTGCAGAGTAGTGAGGAGTGCAGAGTAGTGAGTGCAGAGTAGTGAGTGCAGAGAGTGCAGAGTAGTGAGTGCAGAGTGCAGAATAGTGAGTGCAGAGTGCAGAGTAGTGAGTGCAGAGTAGTGAGTGCAGAGTAGTGAATGCAGAGTAGTGAGTGCAGAGTAGTGAGTGCAGAGTGCAGAGTAGTGAGTGCAGAGTAGTGAGTGCAGAGTGCAGAGTAGTGAGTGCAGAGTAGTGAGTGCAGAGTAGTGAGGGCAGAGTAGTGAGTGCAGAGTAGTGAGTGCAGAGTAGTGAGTGCAGAGTAGTGAGTGCAGAGTGCAGAGTAGTGAGTGCAGAGTAGTGAGTGCAGAGAGTAGTGAGTGCAGAGAGTAGTGAGTGCAGAGAGTAGTGAGCGCAGAGAGGTGAGTGCAGAGAGGTGAGTACAGAGAGGTGAGTGCAGAGAGTAGTGAGTGCAGAGAGGTGAGTGCAGAGTAGGGAGTGCAGAGTAGGGAGTGCAGAGAGTAGTGAGTGCAGAGAGTAGTGAGTGCAGAGAGGTGAGTGCAGAGAGTTGAGTGCAGAGTGTAGTGAGTGCAGAGATGAGTGCAGAGTAGTGAGTGCAGAGAGTAGTGAGTGCAGAGAGTAGTGAGTGCAGAGAGTAGTGAGCGCAGAGAGGTGAGTGCAGAGAGGTGAGTACAGAGAGGTGAGTGCAGAGAGTAGTGAGTGCAGAGAGGAGTGCAGAGTAGGGAGTGCAGAGTAGGGAGTGCAGAGAGTAGTGAGTGCAGAGAGTAGTGAGTGCAGAGAGGTGAGTGCAGAGAGTTGAGTGCAGAGTGTAGTGAGTGCAGAGGTGAGTGCAGAGTAGTGAGTGCAGAGTTGTGAGTGCAGAGTAGTGAGTGCAGAGTAGTGAGTGCAGAGTGCAGAGTAGTGAGTGCAGAGTGCAGAGTAGTGAGTGCAGAGTAGTGAGGAGTGCAGAGAGTAGTGAGTGCAGAGAGTAGTGAGTGCAGAGAGGTGAGTGCAGAGTGTAGTGAGTGCAGAGAGGTGAGTGCAGAGTAGTGAGTGCAGAGTAGTGAGTGCAGAGTAGTGAGTGCAGAGTGCAGAGTAGTGAGTGCAGAGTGCAGAGTAGTGAGTGCAGAGTGCAGAGTAGTGAGTGCAGAGTAGTGAGTGCAGAGTGCAGAGTAGTGAGTGCAGAGTAGTGAGTGCAGAGTAGTGAGGAGTGCAGAGTAGTGAGTGCAGAGTAGTGAGTGCAGAGTAGTGAGTGCAGAGTAGTGAGTGCAGAGAGTGCAGAGTAGTGAGTGCAGAGTGCAGAATAGTGAGTGCAGAGTGCAGAGTAGTGAGTGCAGAGTGCAGAGTAGTGAGTGCAGAGTAGTGAGTGCAGAGTAGTGAGTGCAGAGTAGTGAGTGCAGAGTAGTGAGTGCAGAGTGTAGTGAGTGCAGAGTAGTGAGTGCAAAGTAGTGAGTGCAGAGTGCAGAGTAGTGAGTGCAGAGTGCAGAGTAGTGAGTGCAGAGTAGTGAGTAGTGAGTGCAGAGTAGTGAGTGCAGAGTAGTGAGTGCAGAGTGTAGTGAGTGCAGAGTAGTGAGTGCAGAGTAGTGAGTGCAGAGTAGTGAGTGCAGAGTGCAGAGTAGTGAGTAGTGAGTAGTGAGTGCAGAGTAGTGAGTGCAGAGTAGTGAGTGCAGAGTAGTGAGTGCAGAGTGCAGAGTAGTGAGTAGTGAGTAGTGAGTGCAGAGTAGTGAGGAGTGCAGAGTAGTGAGGAGTGCAGAGTAGTGAAGAGTGCAGAGTAGAGAGGAGTGCAGAGTAGTGAGGAGTGCAGAGTAGTGAGTGCAGAGTAGTGAGTGCAGAGTACTGAGTGCAGAGTAGTGAGTGCAGAGAGTGCAGAGTAGTGAGTGCAGAGTGCAGAGTAGTGAGTGCAGAGTAGTGAGTGCAGAGAAGTGAGTGTGCAGAGTAGTGAGTGCAGTGTAGTGAGTGTGCAGAGTAGTGAGTGTGCAGAGTTGTGAGTGTGTAGAGTAGTGAGTGCAGAGTAGTGAGTGCAGAGAGTGCAGAGTAGTGAGTGCAGAGTAGTGAGTGCAGAGTGCAGAGTAGTGAGTAGTGAGTGCAGAGTAGTGAGTGCAGAGTAGTGAGTGCAGAGTTGTGAGTGCAGAGTAGTGAGTGCAGAGTAGTGAGTGCAGAGAGTGCAGAGTAGTGAGTGCAGAATGCAGAGTAGTGAGTGCAGAGTGCAGAGTAGTGAGTGCAGAGTAGTGAGTGCAGAGTAGTGAGTGCAGAGTAGTGAGTGCAGAGAGTAGTGAGTGCAGAGTGCAGAGTAGTGAGTGCAGAGTGCAGAGTAGTGAGTGCAGAGTGCAGAGTAGTGAGTGCAGAGTGCAGAGTAGTGAGTGCAGAGTAGTGAGTGCAGAGTAGTGAGTGCAGGGTAGTGAGTGCAGAGTAGTGAGTGCAGAGAGTGCAGAGTGCAGAGTAGTGAGTGCAGAGTGCAGAGTAGTGAGTGCAGAGTGCAGAGAAGTGAGTGCAGAGTAGTGAGTGCAGGGTAGTGAGTGCAGGGTAGTGAGTGCCGGGTAGTGAGTGCCGGGTAGTGAGTGCCGGGTAGTGAGTGCCGGGTAGTGAGTGCCGGGTAGTGAGTGCCGGGTAGTGAGTGCCGGGTAGTGAGTGCCGGGTGGTGAGTGCCGGGTGGTGAGTGCCGGGTGGTGAGTGCCGGGTGGTGAGTGAAGGGTAGTGAGTGCAGGGTAGTGAGTGCAGGGTAGTGAGTGCAGAGTAGTGAGTGTAGAGTAGTGAGTGCAGAGTAGTGAGTGCAGGGTAGTGAGTGCAGGGTAGTGAGTGCAGGGTAGTGAGCGCAGGGTAGTGAGCGCAGGGTAGTGAGCGCAGAGTAGCGAGCGCAGAGTAGTGAGCGCGGTGTGCAGAGTAGTGAGTGCAGAGTAGTGAGCGCAGAGTGAAGAGTTGTGAGTGCAGAGTTGTGAATGCAGAGTTGTGAGTGCAGAGTTGTGAGTGCAGAGTTGTGAGTGCAGAGTAGTGAGTGCAGAGTAGTGAGTGCAGAATGCAGAGTTGTGAGTGCAGAGTAGTGAGTGCAGAATGCAGAGTTGTGAGTGCAGAGTAGTGAGTGCAGAATGCAGAGTGAGTGTGCAGAGCAGTGAGTGCAGGTGCAGAGCGGTGTGTGCTGTTGAGTGCAGAGTGCTGTGTGCTGTTGAGTGCAGAGTGCTGTGTGCTGTTGAGTGCAGTGTGCTGTTGAGTGCAGAGTGCTGTGTATTGGCAATGTAAATGACAATGTCATTTGTTTATGATTTAAAGAAAAAAAAAGAAATGTCATGAGCAATGCCAATAGCTCTTCCTTTAATGATGCCGAGACCATTGCATTGTAAATGCTTGTTACTAATACAGGGGCTACAAAATATATTTTCTAATCATTTTTTATCTGTCTTATTTGATATATTCATTTTATGTGCTTTTATTCATTATATAAATATTAGTATTTGTTTTTAAAATATAATATATATATTTATATATACATTTTTGATAGTGATATATAGTGCTGTATTGGGTTGTTGGTTTTGTAGGGTGATAGGGTGGGAAGTTAATTAGCTATAAATAATTGAGAATGATTTAATATTTTTATTTAATTTATGATTAATAATTAGTATGCAATTTATGTAATACTGATTTAATTTCGCTAAATTTCATTTGTGGGCTGTTATGTTTGTAGGGGTACAGGGTGGGAAGTTAAATAACAAATAAAAATGTATTATTAATTGGAAATTCATTATTTAATTGATTTGGAATTATGTAAAATATGGAACGCTGATTTATTTTACTCATTTTCTAGTTGCAGAATGCTAGGTTTGTAAGGGTATACGGTGGGAAGTTAATTAAGTAATAATTCATTACCTATAATGTTTAAATTGTAAATTAAATATATAATTGAATTTTAAATATGTATCACTAAGTTAGTCCATCTTGGATTTTCAGAGGCAAGATGGCGGCCATGGTGTTGGCTGTGTGAGCAGCTCGGTCTCCCGCTCCCGGGTTCTTGGAAGGAGAAAGCGCTATCGGCAGTTTCTAATACAGCTTGAGACGACCTGCTTTCGGAGCAATGAAGTGATTTCGGTGTGTCCAGAGAATCGGAAAATTCGGAGGATTCGGTGACACTTCAGTGCTCTCATAATCTGACGGAGGATATCTTCTGCTTGTTTGCTATTGTTTGGGGAGGAGCTACCTGTTTTCTGCCGGACCGCGCTGCCCTGCTTTGGCCTGGCCGCGCTTGCAGCGTTTGGATGGTGGCTGGACTGTTGCTTCTCCGGCTTTTCAGAGCCCCGGTTTGGCGGCTCCCTGTTTTCTGCCTAGGGTTCTACCGGAGAGTGATTCGCGGGCACGGAGGTGCACAGGGCGCCATACGAAGGAGAACGCCGCCGAAAGCGACTACTCGGAGAGGTAAGACAAAAACGCAACCCGCCGCCTTGGAGGACATTGAAAGTGGTGAATTAAGAGTGATGGATGAGAGGGGGGAAGGTGAAAACGATGGCGCACAGAATCTCCCTAATGTTAGCCAAAAAAAGGGGCGAACGAGCGGGGAAATTAAATACAGTAGCACGTCAGGTGAAGCAGGGGGCACAAACTCTTCCAGCTATGGTTGAAAGACAGACATCGAAGAATGCTCTGCTACAGTCTGCTCATGGAGAGGAGATTGTTTAGGATGTTATTGACATTGGCAACAAAACAATGGGTAGTATCTCCCCCCCTTGAGACAATGTATCATCAGAGTCTACAGTCGCGACCACAAAGTTACCAATTATCAGTCTCGAGCAAGTTAAGAGCAAGGGAAAGAAGTCTTGAATACTACCAGTACAGAGAGGAGCATTCTGGGAGCTGTGGTTCCTGAAACCTCTGTGGTTCCTGAGAATTCTCTTACAGATGGAATGATTGGTAGTTTGGGCAGCCTTGTGTCGGAGATAGATTTGTTGGTTTTAAATGATGGTGCCTCCTCACAGGACTTGACAAGGTCGCAAGAAATAGTGGATAATTTTTATTCCATGTCAGATCACTCTTCTGATGAAAGTACTAATGTAAGTAAGGATTTGGCTGATTATCATGAAGAGGGTAGCTGTTCGGACGATGAATTAAGTCTAAATACAGTCTCCCCAACTACTGCTGTAACTACTGTCAAAAAATTAAAAACTAAGGGAATTCGTCAAGTAAGTTCTAAGAATGTACATGTAGGAATAGATGTGATTTCCTGAGAGAACACGAGGGTGAGACTAGACACGGAACAAACACCAAGGCTTGATGTTGAGTCGAGACCCGTGGAAGAGACCCCAGTTCATGAGATAACTTTTTCTCTGATCTATAATACTATGATTGAGCATTGAGCAGAAATTAAGTCAGAGAACTCCCGCACTCAAGCAACATGCCGTAAGGTGCAGAACGCTGTTCGTCGAGTGATGAAAATATGTTCCGATACGGCTCTTAGGGTAACCGAAGCAGAGTCTAGAATTTCAACGTTAGAAGACGACTTGGCTGGTCAGAAAATAGAAATTAATTCGATTGGAGCTCATCGGGACGATGTTAGCTTTAAACTTTCTGAGTTGGAGAACCAAGCCCGAAGAAATAACCTCCGTATTTTAGGTATCCCAGAGAAAAAGGAAGAATTGGATGTCCGGAAATTTGTTTGTGAACTTTTTGCTGAGGCTTTCCCTGAATTGACTCTCTGGGACTGGACAATGGAAATACAAAGAGCTCACAGGTTTACATTCACTGTGAGAAAAAGTAGGCAAGGAGAGGAAGATTGTCCAAGAGCTATCCTTGTGAGATTTAATAATTTCCTTGCCAGAGAAGCAGTTTTTGGTTTAGCTAGGTCTGATAAGAAGAGACTGGCGAAAGGTTGTAATTTTTTTGTTAGACTGGATTTTTGTCAGGCCATGGTAACTAAACGTTGGCATCTTCGTCAGCTCATATCTGGGTTTCAAGAAAAAGGGGCAACAGTATATCTTCAAAATCCGGCCAAAAGTTGAAGGTTATTTTAAAGGGTCAGCCTAGGTTTTTTTTTCCGAGATTGAGGCTAAAGAATTTTTGTTGTCTTTATAAGTATTGAATGTTCAAGTATTATCTGACTCGGTTTATCTTCGCTGTATGGGCAACTGCTTAGGGGATTTTGTTACATGAATGATTTAAGAAAATGATGACTTTCTCTTTCCTACCCAGTCGGGGTGGGGGAGCGGCACTCCATATTTTCAGGGACTAATAGTCCTTGTGCCTCATATGGTGGGTTGGGAGGGATGGGTGGGGGACAGAGGAGGTTGGGAGGGGGGCGGGGGGAGAGTTGGGTGAAGGTGGTGGGGTGTGGGTGGAGGGGGGTTGAAAAGTCCGCAGTAGTCAGGGTGTTAATGCAGGTTGATTCTTTTTCTGTCAAAAGGTTGCATGTAAAGATTGGTCATACAAAAAATGCCAAAAGATGTGCTATCTATTCTTTTCTGTTTTCATTTGCCAGGTATCTCCTATTTTTTTGAAAAATGGTTAGGAAACTAAAGATCTGCACACTCAACATCTGTGGGCTGAATGACGTTAAAAAAAGGGATGTACTAGCTACAATTGTTCAGTTATCAAGTATTGATATATTATGTTTACAGGAAACACATGTTGCATGGGCTAAAAGGTAATGTTTACAAAACTTTAGGGCTAGAACTGGTTGCTTGCTCTAAACAGACAGGGATTAAGAGAGGGGTAGCTATTTTAATGAAACAGGGGCTTGGTTTATGTATAAAGCATTTGGAAGATAAATGGGGTCGCTGGGTAATTTGTGAACTTAGGATTGGTCAGCAGAGAGTGACGCTGTGTACTGCATATGGTCCGAATTTGGACGGTTCTGAGCTCATTAAATTTTTAAACATAGAATTGGCCCAATGGCCCCAACCAGTGGTTATGTGTGGCGACTTGAATATTCATTTGGAGGCCAATTCGGACATAAGAAAGAATACGTTCTACACTGGTAGAAAGCAGGAGATATTCACTGCTCTACGAGAACTAATTTTAGATCATGGGCTCTATGATGTTTGGAACTTATTATATGCAGATAAACCAGGTTATACTTTTTTCTCGGCCCCACATAGTAAATTTGCTCGTTTAGACTACTTTTTTATTTCGTCGCAACTTATAGGAAAGGTCAATTTAGAGATCCTGCCCAAACTCATATCTGACCATAATCCCTTAATACTTGATCTTATTCTAGGCCCACATATAGGAGAAGGAATGGCTTGGTCTTTTGAAAGAACTCTGTTATTGGATGAAGATTATTGTAAATTTATGGCTAAGGTGATACAGGATTTTTTTGGAAAGTTAATAAAGGAACTGCCTCGAATAAGATAGTTGGGGATACTTTTAAAGCCACAATCAGGGGTGAAACCCTTAGTTTGTCGATTGGACGTCGTAAAGGATTATTGGTTAAACATAGGAATGGTCCTGTTAGCTGAACAACATCTAGCCGAGACTATTAGACTTGGTCAGGGCGTCGTTGCGGGCCAAAGAGATCTTACCAAAAAAAGAGCTACTGTGTATGCTAATATCGCTGATCAAATCGCGTTAAAATATATCCAACATAAGGAGGAATCTTATGAATTTAATGAAAAAACTGGGAGAATCTCGGCTAAAAGGCTCAGGCAGAAAGCAGTTTTCAATGATATCTCCAAGATCCTCGACACAAACAGTGTTATGCAAGAAACTAAAGAAGGCGTCTTAGGTGCCTTTCAAAGGTTTTATCAAGATCTATATAGTGAATCAGCAGACGAGGCATTAAGTAATGGAGAAGGTGGATACTTGAGAGATTTAGAGACTGTTGCACTTACAGATATGCAAAAAACGTTTCTGTCCGCTCCTATAACCTGGGAAGAACTGGAAATAGCTTTATTAAATTTAGCTCCTGGTAAGGCTATGGGTCCTGATAGCATACCACTCGAGTTTTATCGCACCTTCAGAAAGTTGCTTAACCACTTGGATGCTAAGGGATTACAGATTTCTTAATGCAATTTCCATTGAAATCAATGGAAACTCCATGACGAGCTCAGCTCGTCATGAGCGTCGAAGGGGTTAAAAAAGAGTTAACAGAAATATGTCAACAATCTTTCTTGGGCAACCCTCCAGACTCATGGTCTGAGGCTCTTATAGTAATTTTTTTTTTTTAAAAGGCAAGAAGGATACTGATATGGGGTCGTATAGACCGATTTCTCTTTTAAACGCTAATAGCAAGATCTACTCAAAGATAATAGCTAATAGGTTAAATGATCTTATGCCTAGTTTAGTATTTAAAAGACAACATGGGTTTATTATGAAACGAGATACAACTGATCATATTAAAAGAATCATTTCCTTGTTGGACTGGTGGCGAGCTACTAATTCCCCTGTCGCGGTAGCCCTGTTAGATACAGAAAAAGCATTTGACAGGGTTTCCTGGAGGTGTCTATGGTCAGTCCTAGCCTGGAAGGGATTCCCGGTGGAATTTTCTAAGGCAATACAAGCTCTGTATATTCAGCCAAAGGCCTCAATCCGTATCTCGGGTAAACTCTCTGGAAACATAGCAATAACAAGGGGGACGAGACAAGGGTGTCCCTGCTCCCCCTTGTTATTCGCTCTGTACATTGAGCCCTTTTTAAAAAGCTTAGAAAATAACGTTGGAATTGAACCAGTTTGGATACATGATATAGCGTATAAGGTATTCGCATACGCAGATAATATTGCAATCACAACCTAAGATAGTGGAAGTAGCCGACAAATTTGGGGAGCACTCGGGGTATAAATGAAACATCCTCAAGACTCAGCTACTTCACTCAGAAGCGGGGCGCCCAAATGATATGAATTTCGAATCGGAAGCTACATATCTGGGCATCAAAATTACAGCAAAAATAGATGATATTGTCCGGTTGAATCTCGACCCAATCACAGTTTCAGTAAATAAGACGTTAGAACGGCTGAATAATCTTCATTTATCTCTTTATGGGCGCAGTAATGTTTTAAAAATGCTTATTTTTCCCAACTTTTTGTATTTATTTCGTACGATCCCTCGGCTTTTTCCTACATCCTTTTTTGTTCGAATTGATAGAATTTTCTCTAGGTTTCTTTGGAGCTACCGTAGGTCTAGGAGAGCTATTAAATGGTGTATTTTACCTAGGGCTAGAGGAGGGTGGGGGCTACCTAATTTCCGTTTATACTATTGGACAGCTCTTCTGCAACATATGGGAGTTTTGCTCTTGCAGGATGTAAGAATGGAAGAGTCAGTTAGTCCCTCAATATATGAGATGGTATTGGGCGAGGAGGCCCGACAATGTCTAGTGCGTATAATTGAGCCAAGTTATTATAAAAAAACTAAATTTAAAATCATTTCGACGGCTTTTGAAATTTGGAGAAAAATAAAAAAGAGAATTGGCCTGTACTCAAATCTAAACTATTACACTCCACTAAATAACTGCCTTATATTACCAGGTGTGTTTAGAGATCAGGTCACTGTGAGATGGTACCGAGCAGGCATACGCCAATTGGGAGATTTATTTCAAGGGAATCAGATAGCCTCTTTCTCGTTTTTTGCAGCAGAAATTTGATATAGTTTGGATAGAATTTTTTAAATATCTCCAGTTGCGCAGCTTTTTAGAGCAGAAAATAACTCAGGATCAAATTTCGTTTACTAAAGTTGAGGTCCTCGAAGCAATTCGAGTAAGATCCAGGATAGGTCCCATTTATCAATTAATGGTTGTAAATCTTGTGGATGACTTGACAATGTGGGAGGATAAATGGCAAAACAAATTGGGGGTGAATAAAGTAGATATGGACAGAATAATTGAACTGTCTACAAAAGTTTTAATTAATGGCTCGCTAAAAAGTCAACATTTCATGTCCATATTTGATTAATATTATTCTCCCGCAAAACTAGCAAAGTGGAAATCCACAAGAGGGAACAAATGTAATCGGTGTGGATTAATTGCGGCGGATGCTGCTCATATGTTTTTTCAGTGTCCCAACCTGAGTCAATTTATTAAGGATGTTGAATATTTTTTGAATGTTAGTTTAAGTATCCGGATTCAACTTTCGGCAGAATTGGTTATTCTAGGACTACAGGAAAGTTTAACTAGTCCTAGAACAGTAGCAGAGGAAGGATTTTTATTTATTTGTATGTCTATCTTTCGACTATGTATAACATCTCAGTGGCTCGATATGGATCCACCAATTTTCAGCAACTGGCAAACTAGATTACTCTCTACATATTATCTGGAGATGGCCGTATACAAATCAAAAGGAAGGAGGAAAAAGCTAATGGGTCAGAAACTGTGGTCTCCTTTGTCAAAATGGATCTAATATATGAAATTATGATCTAATGTGTGTAAATGGAATAACGCTGTAATATGAGATTGGGGATAATGGTCATAATCTGATTTTAATGGGTTGGATTGTCTTTTTTTATTGTTGTTTTCTCTGACTATCTGCTGACATAAATACCAATAAAGAAATTTAAAAAAATGAATTTTAAATATGTAAATTGTGCGCTACAAAGTAATTTCATTTTATTTTACTTGCAAGATTCTAGGTTTGTAGGGAGAGAGTGGGAAGTTAATTAAGTAATAATTAACAATTAATTATTAATTAACTATTTAATTTATTTTAAATATGCAAGTTGTGGAATACTTATGTTTTGAGAAATTATTTAATTAATATTTAAACAAAAATTATTTATTCATTTTGTTTATTGAATAGTACCTATGCAAATTGATTAATTGTTTGAGTTTTTTTAATATATGTTTTATGTTACTTATTTTTTTAATTAACAGTTTAATATTTATTCTACATTCTTGGGGTTACTTGAAGTGAAATATGTTACCTCTTTTTGCTTAGACTATCGTAGGAATGTTGTACTGTTTGAAGTGGGAATAATAAATTTTACCCTCCAAAGTCCAACACTTTCCCTACTCTTGCACTGTTTGGCGTGGGAATAGTAAATTTCACCTCTCCAAAATCCAAAACTTTCCTTACTATTTCACTGTTTGGAGTGAGAGTAGAACATTTTATCACTCTAAAATCCAATGCTTTCACTACTTTTGCCCTTGCTTAGACTGCAGTAGGAATGTAGCACTGTTCGAAGTGGGAATAGTTCATTTTACCCCTCCAAAGTCTAACACTTTGCCTACTATTTCGAGAGGAAATAGTATATTTCACCTCTCCAAAATCCAACTCTTTTGCTGCTGATGCAGAAATTGGAATGAGAATAGTAAATTTCACTCCTCTGAAATCCATCCCTTTTCTACTGTTGCACAGACTAGAGTGGAAATCGTAAATTTCACCCCTCTGAAGTCCAACCCTTTCCATACTGTTGCAAAGATTAGAGTGGGAATGTTAAATCTCACCCCTTCAAAATCCAACGCTTTGCCCTGACTGGATTGGGAATTGTACATTTTACCGCTCCAAATTCCAAACCTTTACCTACTATTACACTGTTGGGAGTGGGAATCGCACATTTTACCACGTTCAAATCCAGTGCTTTCCTATTTTTGCCCTGGCTTAGACTGCAGTAGGAATGCTGCTCAGTTTGAAGTGAAAATAGTAAATTTCACCTCTCCAAAATCCAACTGCTTCCCTACTGTTGCAGAGATTGGAATGATAATAGTAAATTTCCCTCATCTGAAATCCATTGCTTTTCTACTGTTGCACAGACTAGAGTGGAAATAGTAAATGTCACCCCTCTGAAGTCCAACTCTTTCCATAGGGTTGCACAGATTGGAGTGGGAATAGTAAATGTTACCTCTCCGAAATCCAAAGCTTTTCCTACTGTAAAATGTATTTTAGTGTTTATTATTAATTATTGTATATATTTATAGTAAGCAATTTAAAATAGAAAAAAATATAATGTAAATCGTTATTATGTTACTATCTATCTATCTATCTATCTATCTATCTATCTATCTATCTATCTATCTATATATATAAATGTCGCTCGGCTGGCGATGTGAATGGAATGGCGCCTGGCTGGCAGTTTGCATGAACTGGTTCTTGGCTGGCGGTGTGAGTGGACAGGCACTTGGCTGGCGGTGTGAATGGACTGGCGCTTGGCTGGCTATGTGCATGAACTGGGACTTGGCTGGTGGTGTGTGAGGGCTGGTGCTTGGCTGGCGGTGTGTGTGGACTGGCACTGGCGGTGTGAATGGACTGGCGCTTGGCTGGTGGTGTGCGCCAACTGGTGCTTGGCTGGCTGTGTGCGTGGACTGGCGCTTGGCTAGCAGTGTGTGAGTAGTGACTTGCTGCTGGTCACTACACACACTGGTAGCCAAACGCAAATCCACACAATCCGTCAGCTGGTGTGGTTGCATGTAGCTGTGTGAAAGTGATTGGCCCTCGAATGGCGCTGTATGTTGATGTGGGTGTTGTAATGTGAAGGGCCCGCGTTGGCGGTGTGAATGGTTCTGTATGTGTCACACTTATGAAAGGTGTATGAATGGCCTGTAAAGAGGTTGGTGCCTTGTCATGGCTGTACAGCTCATAAGCTGTGAGCCATTGGTTCAGTTTGTTGTCCTTTTAATAATTAACAGTGCATTCTAATTTTTATGAAATCTCTTGTTAATAAAATTGTGTATACTGAACCATCACTCACTCTTGTGCCAAATCCAACCAGTATGTATGGGTGCTTGAGGAATAGATGGTTGTGCAGTAATATTTGTCTTTTCTGTCTTTCTCAAGCAGGGTGTAGCTTGTCCCATTTTGTGAATGTTGTAATGTGTTGGTTCAGTGCCTGGTTGTGTAAATAGTCTTGTGTGTATCACGTACGAAAGGTGTGTGAATGGCCAGTAAAGCGGTTGAGGCCTTGACGCGGCTTTACAGCTCACGAGCTGTGAGTCACTGGATCTGTTTGTTGCCCCTTCAGTTATTGACAGTGCATTTCCTTTTTGTAAAATCTCTTGTTAATAAAATTTTATATACTGAACCATCACTCACCGGGCATGACCGGCTGTAGTGGGCACCGGGTGTTTTTTCCGGTGGGCTGGAAGAGTGGAAGCCGATTTTGGAATAGTGTGGGTCAGGTCTGGTACAGGGGCCGGTTTTGCAGCAATGCTGCAATATCTCCTCCTGTACCAAAAGCAGCAGCAGTGTTTCCCACCAGCTCCCCCCCCTCGCGGCTGGTCAGACTTAATTGCCAGGGCCGGTTTGTGTTTCCAGTCCAGTCCTGTCACTCACCCAAATCCAACCAGTAGGTATGTGTGCTAGAGGAATAGATAGTTGTGCTGTAATAGTTGTCTTTTTTGTCTTTCTCTGCCAAGATGTACATTCCATCTAAGAAAACTCGGGAGACCAAGGGGAACGCTAGGTGGTAGGACATTTGTGCCGGCACGGTGATCCCACACAAAATACGTGGAAAAAGTAATTTTTTCAGTTAAATTTGAGGTTTGTAGGGGATTCTGGATAGGAAAACATTGGGGATCCACACAAGCCATACCTCACTGGATTCCCCAGGGTGTCAAGTATTCAGAAGTGTGTGGATTTGCTAGGTTTTCCTAGATGGTCACGCGCCAACAACTCAGGTGCCCCCTACAAAACCTAGCCATTTTATGATAGGTTATTTTGAAGTCTCCACAGTATGATTTGGGCGATTGCCTGTTGCGTCCACTATACCTACCCACACAAGTTAGGTACCATTTTTATCGAGAGACCTGGGGAAAATTTGTGGTGGCCAAATGATCCCAAAACTTTCCCACACAGAAAAGTGAGGAAAATGTGATTTTTTAAAGTTAAATTTAAGGTTTGCAGGGGATTCTAGGTAGGCAAATGTTGGGAGATCCACACAAGCCACACCTTCCTGGACTCCCCTGGGTGTCTAGTTTTCAGAAATGCCTGGGTTTGGTAGGTTTCCCTAGATGGCCACTAAGCTCGTGACCATAAATGTAGGTGAACCCCTTGAAAAAACAGGTTGTTTTGTGATAGATAGGTGAGCACCTGTATTTTTGGTCCCGGATTGCAGACATATAGGGGAACCTAAAAAACCTAGACATTTCTGAAAACTAGACACCCGTGAGAGTCCAGGGAGCTGTGGCTTGCGTTGATCCCCCAACATTTTCCTACCCAGAATCCCCTGCAAACCTCAAATTTAGCTGGCAAAAATCAAATATTTCTTACAGTTCTGTGTGGGAAAGTTGTGGGATCACTGGACTGACACAAATTTCTAACCACCCAGTGTTGCCCCAGGTCTCCCGATAAAAATGGTACCTCACTTGTGTGGGTTGGCCAAGTTCCTGAGGCAGGCAACAGCCCACAACGTATTGTGGGAAATCAAAATTACTTTTTCTGCTAAATTTGAGGTTTGCAGGGGATTCTGGGTAGGGAAATGTTGGGGGATTCACGCAAGCCATACCTCCCTGGACTACCCAGGGTGTCTAGTTTTCAGAAATGCATGGGTTTGGTATGTTTCCCTAGATGGCTGCTGAGCTTGGGGCAAAAAACCCAGGTGCCTCCCTTGAAAACCAGGTAGTTTTGTGATAGGTAATTTTGACGTCTCCACAATACGTTTTGGGCCCTTGCCTGTCGCGGGTACTTGACCCACCCACATGTGTGAGGTACCATTTTTATCTTAATACTTTGGATTATGCAGCGTGGGTGGGAGTTTGTTGACTCACGCACATTCCAGGCCTTTCCATTGCAGAAATGCAGGGGAAAATGTGTTTTTTCCCCCCAAAGTTTGAGGTTTGATAGGGATTCTAGGTAACAGAACGTGGTGTGAGCCGCACAAGTCACCCACTCCTAGATTACCCTGGGTGTCTAGTTTTCAAAAATGTGTAGGTTTGATAGGCTTTCTGTTATAATGTGCCCTTAGCTTTCTCATGAGTATTGCATTCTTTGCATTCCTTTTGCATTCCATGTACTGTATCTTCCGAATGTCAGGCTGACCTCACTCGACTGTTGGCAGTTGCACTGGACTGTTGAGGTGGTCGGATGCCAGGTTGTGCATTACGATTAAACTTACCTTAAATCATCCTGCTTCAAGACTGGTTTCTCCACGAAGCATCACAACAATTTTGGCGACGATCTTGTGCCGTGCTGTGTGTTTCCCTGGACTTGTCCCACAACCTGGTGATCAGCGATCACCTTACTGCTTGCTGCATTCTCTTCATCAGTTTGCTGGATATTTGCTTGAGTTTCCAGTGTTTCCTGACTTTGCTGCTGTGATTCTTCATCTCCAGGTACTGTCTTTACATTTTGGAAGTGGTTGCGCTTTTGCGCTGGTGCCGAGTCGCAAGCTCTTTCTTGAGCCCTTCGACGGTTGAGCTGAGCATTCGTCACTGGAACGCACACTGCTTCATTAGAGCGCATACTGCACGTCTTGACTTACGCACGTGCAGTGCAACTTGTCATAGACGTGCCGCCATCTTGGATTTCATTGTGAGTAGTGTTTCACTCAAAGCTCTGTCTTCGGTATTCTCCAGCCAATTTATTTAACTACGAAGATATCGTTTGACATTTCTACCTGAGCGCTGGTGCAAGTCGGTTTACGGGGATTTACACACCTTGTTTTATAGAAGTTTCTTCCCAGGAATGTATACCCCACGTTTGTGCAAGTTTCTTCACGGTGATTTGCACACCTCTGGACACCTTGTTTTATAAAAGTTTATTCACTGTAATTTATATGCTTCGTTTGTGCAAGTTTCTTCAAGGTGATTTGCACACCTCTGCATATACTTTTGATCTTGTTCATTTAACTGCATATTTATTAACTATTCAGCAAATGTTCTCTTTTGGTCATACTTTTGGAGATTTGTGCTATATTTTGACCATTTTGAGTATTGTTTTTACGTTGAATAATTATTTATTCTTCTTTTTATTGCACACCATCACTTCTATTATGAATTCAAATGTTGTTACACCTCCAATGTTTCTTCCACTTCCCGGCACTCCTGTTATAGATTGGGACGATTGCGTGGAAATGTTAGATAGTCCCAACAGCCAACCCATGGACGATGAATACAAAGAGGCTCTCAAGAGACTTGAAACAAGGTTAGCTAAAGAAGTTAATTTAGTCATGGCCAGGTATAGATTTTATACTCAACCACAAGCGGAGAATGAGAGCATAAATGACTTTGTTTCTAGACTACGTGAATTTTCCATAAAGTGTTGGTTTGGAAAGACCGATGAATTAATTCGCGACCAGCTTATAGTACAATGTCGTCACAGGAAAATTCAAGAAAGACTTTGGGCAGTGAAAGATCCTTCTTAAAAGGATGCCATAGACATGGCTAAAGTAATAGAAGAATCCCAAAAATGCATAAAAGAGTTAGAACGTAGAAATAAAAATTCATCTCAGATTGGCAATGTTGAGCTTGATGTTAAAGAGGATGGTTTTGATGTTAATGCAGTTTCAAAAAGATATAACAAATCTAATAGTGCCTCAAATATTTCTCCTAAGATTAAAGGGAAGGAGTGTTGGCGTTGCGGAAGTCAGTTTCACCTTGGTGATTTCAAGAAATGTTATGCCTTAGATCAAATTTGTAGGAAATGTAGTCGCAACGGTCACTACTCTAGGATGTGCAAACAAGGCGAGAGTTTAGACAAGTGTAAGTCTAATGGGAGTTTAGGCAAAAATAAGTCTAAGGTTAATGTCATACAACAACCATCAGATTTCACTCGGAAAATTAATAGAGTGTTGGTTGTACAAGGAAATACTGATGGTATTGTTGGGGAAGTCAATGCCGATCCTCTTAGGTTAACAAGACCTTCTGCAGAATTCATGGTGTGTGGGCAGAATGTTTCTCTCATGGTTAACTCAGGATCCTTGTTCACGATAATTCCTGAATCTCTGTTCACCTCATTGTGGGAGGGTGTTACTCTATTCAAAAAAGATATTAATCCAGTAGGTTATCAAGGTCAGACTATTGATGTTCAAGGTTATATGTTTGGTACCATTACTTTTGGAACTAGGAGTGTTGAAGGTAAGATTTACATTGCCAAAGATGAACAACCTTTTTTGGGTTGGATGCATCAATTTGATTTGCATATTATCATTAATCCTAGGTCACCTAACCTCGTCATGGTTGTTGAGGATGATATTCAAATTGGTGGTATTTTGAATGCTTCCCATAAGGTTTTTGAAGATAAATTGGGTTGTGTTAAAAATTATCTTCACTGAATTATTTTAAAACCCAATGCCACTCCTGTCCAACATTGTAATTGTATTGTATTGTAATTGCATTTATATAGCGCTTATTACCCCATACGAGGCGTCGAAGCGCTTTTTCGGCGAGTAGCATGCTACTCCGTGACCCATAGAGGATTAGTGTTGTATAAGTATAGTGAAACATGCAAGTACATTTTAAGTGGTGTATAGGTTAGTCAGTTATTTGGATTTGGAACGATAGCAAAAGGATAGAGGAGGAAAAAAGGTTTGTATTTATATAGCACTTGTTACCCCTGATCGGGTGTTAAAGCACGCTACTCCGGAAGCCCATAAAGGATTAGTGGTGAATTAGTATGATGAAATATGAAAGTAATTTCAGTGGTGGGTATTAGTCAGTTATTTGGAGTGAGAAGGATAGCGGAGGGATAAAAGGGGAAGAAAGGTTTGCATTCATATAGCACTAGTTTACCCTGATGGATGTTGAAGCGCTTTTCTGGCGAGTAGCACGCCACTCCGGAACCCAGAAAGGATTTGTGTTGAAAATTAGTATAGTAAAATATGAAGTAATTTGAGTAGTGGATATGTTATTCAGTTATTTGGATAGAGAAAGGTAGGTGGCAGGATAGTGAAGGGAAAGAGGTTTGTATTTATATAGCGCTTGCTACCCCTTATGGGGTTTTGAAGCACAAGTAGCACGCTACTCTGGAACCCATCAGGATTAGTGTTTAATTAGTATAATAAAACATGAAAGTAATTTTTGTGGTGGATATGTTAAGTCAGTTATTTGGATTGAGAAGGGTTCGGGAGGGGTAGAAAAGAGGGAAGAGTTTAGAAAGGTTTGTTTTGGGGGATCGGTATAGTAAAAGAGGTGTCAGATGATGCAAGGAGGGGTAGTGTAGGGGAGAGTCTAGAAAGGGTTATTTTGGGGATCATAGTAGTGGTATGGGGTTTGGGGTAAATGAGAGAGTGCATGTAGAGGATATATTGATAGATGTATAGGATGAGAGATAGGGTAGTGCACTGGAAAGAGTACTAGAAAGAAGTTTGAGATGAGTCAGAAGGTTGGGCTAGAAGATATACCGAGCGAAGTATAGGCTGAGAAATAGGGAAGTGCATTGGAAATGCTAAATTAGAAGAAAGTGATAAATATATTGATCCATGAGTACATTGAAAGTATGTAGATACATAAAGGTGGTATGTATAGTGGGCAGCATTTCTGGCCCTAGTCCCGACCAGTCTCGAACAGGCTAAAACAGGAAACTGCCCTTGTCCTCTCTGCCCTTAGCCTCGACGCCCAGGCTGAGATGCCCTAAGTCTGGCCTTTTTTATAGCCCTAGTAATCAGGTGACCCCTTCAGCCAATGGGAACCCTAGCCCTAACACTATCCAATCACAACACTAGCCCTAAAATCTAGAACTAATAGGAGACCAGGACCTTACAGCCAATCATAGCCCTAGTCCAAGCACCCAATCAGTTCAAAAACCCTGACCTCAGCGTCCAATAAAGGCTTTAGCCCTAGTTCAAGTTCAAGTTCTAGAATTTATATAGCGCACTACTCACCCAGAGGGTCTCAAGGCGCTTGGGGAGGGTATTCATTATTTGTCGAATAGCCAGGTTTTAAGTTCTTTTCTGAAGGAGAAGTGGTTTTGAGTAAGGCAGAGGTGAGAGGGGAGTGAGTTCCAGGTCTTGGCAGCCAGGAAGAAGAAGGATCTGCCACCCATGGTGGATTTTCGGATGCGCGGGACTGAGGCGAGGGCTTGATTGGACGATCTTAGTTGGCGGGTGGGTTTGTAGAAGGATAGTCGAGAGTTGAGGCATTCGGGTCCTAGGTTGTAGAGGGCCTTGTGTGCGTGGGTGAGAAGACGAAACGTAATTCTTTTGTTTACGGGAAGCCAGTGGAGGTCCTTTAGGTGTCCGGAGATGTGGTCTCGGCGAGGGATGTCCAATATGAGTCTTGCTGATGAGTTTTGGATGCGTTGGAGTTTTTTCTGTAGTTTTGCTGTGATTCCAGCGTATAGTGTGTTACCATAATCCAGTCGACTCGTGACCAATGCGTGGGTCACAGTCTTTCTTGTTTCGAGGGGGATCCAGCGGAAGATCTTTTTGAGGATGCGAAGAACGTTGAAGCAGGAAGATGAGACTGCGTTAACTTGTCTGGACATCGAGAGAGAGGAGTCTAGGATGAAGCCAAGGTTACGTGCGTGGTCAGTGGGTGTGGGTGCTGAGCCCAGAGCGGAAGGCCACCAAGAGTCGTCCCAGGCCGAGGGTGAGGATCCTAGGATGAGCACTTCAGTTTTGTCTGAGTTGAGTTTTAGGCGGCTTTGTTTCCTCCATTCTGCTACTTCTTTCATGCCTTCGTGAAGATTAGTTTTGCCGGTGTTTGGGTCTTTGGTGAGGGAGAGTATTAATTGGGTGTCGTCGGCGTAAGAGATGATATTGAGGTTGTGTTGGCGCGCGATGGATGCGAGTGGGCTCATGTAGACGTTGAAGAGGGTGGGACTGAGTGAAGACCCTTGTGGTACTCCACAGATGACTTCTGTGGCTTCTGAGTTGAATGGGGGAAGTCGGACTCTTTGAGTTCTCCCGGTGAGGAACGAGATGATCCAGTCAAGGGCTTTTCCTTGTATGCCGATGTTGCTGAGGCGTTGTATAAGGGTGCTGTGGCAGACCGTGTCGAAAGCGGCGGAGAGGTCGAGTAGAATGAGGGCCGCAGTTTCTCCGTTATCCAGTAGTGTTCGGATGTCGTCTGTCGCTGCAATCAGGGCGGTTTCGGTGCTGTGTTTGGCTCGAAATCCAGATTGAGATGGATCGAGGGAGTTGTTGCATTCAAGGAAGGCGGCGAGCTGGCTGTTGACGGCTTTCTCAATGACTTTGGCGGGGAAAGGGAGGAGGGATATGGGTCGGTAGTTTTTAAGTTCAGAGGGGTCTGCTGTGGGTTTCTTCAAGAGGGCGCTGAGTTCGGCGTGTTTCCAAATATCTGGAAAGGTGGCAGAGTTGAACGAGCAGTTGATGATATCACGAAGATGGGGTGCGATGATGGAGTCAGCTTTGTTGAAGATGTGGTGGGGCAGGGGTCGGTTGGTGAGCCAGAATGGATTGAGTTCATTAGGCGGATGGTGTCTTCAGTGGTGATTGTGTTCCAGGCGCTAAGGTGATTAGTTGACGGAGTGGGATCTGGGGGGAGTGGGGAGGGTAGATCGTTGGGAGTGTTCTCGAAACTGTTGTGGATGTCGGCGATTTTGTTGTAGAAGAAGGAGGATAATGCGTTGCAGAGGTCTTGAGAGGGGGTGATGTCGTTAGATGCTGCGGTGGGGTTGGTGAATTCTTTGACGATGTTGAAAAGTTCCTTGCTGTTGTGGGAGTTGTTGTCGAGACGATCCTTGAATGCTGATTTCTTGGCGGATCGAATCAGTTGGTGGTGGTTGCGGGTGGCTGCCTTGAGGGTGGTCATGTTGTCGGCGGTTTTGTTTTTTCTCCATGTTTTCTCCAGGGTGCGGCGAAGTTTCTTGGATTTTTTAAGATCATCATTGAACCAGGAAGTCTTTTTGCTGGTTGGTTTGATCTGGTGCTTTTTCAGGGGTGCTAATTCGTCAGCACTGTGGGTGATCCATTGTTTGAGAACGGTGGCCGCTTCGTTTGGGTCTAATGAGAGGGTGGGAGGATTTTGGTTGAGTGATGAGAGGAGTTGGTCGGAGGTGATTTTGTTCCAGTTTCTCCGAGGAATGGGTTGTGGGCGGTTGTTGTTCAGGGTGGTTTTGTAGCTGAAGTGAACACAGCTGTGGTCCGTCCAATGGAGAGCTGTGGTGCGGTCGAAGGAAATGTGCTTGCTGGAGGTGAAGATAGGGTCGAGCGTGTTTCCGGCTACATGAGTGGCTACCAGTAGTCCCAAAACAAGTCCATGCAACCAATGGCACAGGTAGCCCTAGTCCCTACTTCCAATAGAAAGCCTAACCCTACTCTAAATCCCACACCTAGTCCAGCAACCAATCACACCAGAAGCCCTAATCGCTACTTCCAATTAAAGGTCTAACCCTAGCCCTAGTACCACCCTACTCCCAACAACCAATAACATAGGAAGCCCTAATCCCTACTTCCAATCGAAATCCTAACCCTAGCCTTAGTCCCAACTCTACAATGATTGAATCACAGACCCTGAAACCAATCAGAAACCTCAAATACCCAAGTGTAAGTGTACAGGAATTTATATAGCGCAAATCACCGAGCGGTTTCTAAGCGCTTGCTTAGGGAACCCGTCCTGGTATTCCCCTGTGAGATAACCCTGGCAGGGTATCCGCAAGGTGAAAGCCAGGCATCCCGCCGCGAGGGGCCGTTGTGGAGATTAAGCAAGCTATTGCCCAGAGTCGCAGAGTGTGAACCCGTGAATCGAGTAGGCACCGGAGCGAGAATTGTCAAGTCCATGGACATTTTAGGACTCAAGACCCTGCCGAGCCGGGAATTGAACCCTGGTCCCGGGCTGACCTCTGCTTCCAGGTCTGCCTCCTCTAACCAGTGAGCCACACTTCTCCACCCAACCAATGAGCACATTAACCGTAATCCAATAGAAACACCAGATACAACCACCAATCAGTGTAAACATGTACCAACCACTAGCAGACCATATAAGGTACCAGCGCCCTCAGACAAGGTTTGCTGGCCAGGGAGTTGGAAGCTGCTTCTCCTGTTCAGAATCTCCTAGGAGACAGACAGGCTAAATCCACACTTTGGACTTCAGCAGGTAAAGGGCCTCACTAACTTGAAATCTAAAAATACTGTTTGAATAAAGCTTTACTCCCCCTGGTGGCCAATAAACCCCGGAGGTTGAAGTGGTCCTTTGGCATACCGACTGCCAAACTCATGATATGGCGGTCGGACTGCAGGTGCGGTGGTGCCCACACCGCCACTACGGCTCCGGCAGTCAGTAGGACTTTCGTTGTCGTAATAAGCCCCTAAATCACATGGGCTACACCTATACCCAAGTAAGTGCCTCAACAGTGAATATAAATTGGAAATGTACAAGATATTATTCTAATGCATGCTATGGGGCGGCAATTACAAAAGATGATGTTGTAATTCATGTAATAGAGCACTACTGTCTACTTGTGGCAGAACGAGAAGTAAGGAAGGTATTGCAGGATATAAGAGAGGAAAGCACTAGCTCTCTAGGCCCCACAACCAAAATCCTTTAAGATATACTGCCTAAAGTCAATGAACACATTACATGCCAATTACCACCTATACCCACTTTAAAACGTTTAATTGCACAAACTAAAAAAGCGTCCAGCGATACTCCTACAGTCCCTAAAAGGTACCAAGACATAGAAATATCTGAGCATTTAACCAGAACACACAATGAGGAACATTTTGTTTGACATGATAACGTAAACAATGAGACACTATTCCTAATATTCTCTACAGCAAACAACATACTAAAACTAAGCTAATGTAAAACTTGGAAGAAAGATGGGACCTGCAGAATGTGTCCCAAAACATTCACTCAGATATACACCATACACAGTGAATATCAAAACACAAATATCACTTTTATATATGCCCTTCTACCATTCCAGGATATAAGAGAGGAAAGCACTAGCTCTCTAGGCCCCACAACCAAAATCCTTTAAGATATACTGCCTAAAGTCAATGACCACATTACATGCGAACTACCACCTATACCCACTTTAAAACGTTTGATTGCACAAACTAAAAAAGCGTCCAGCAATACTCCTACAGTCCCTAAAAGGTACCAAGACATAGAAATATCTGAGCATTTAACCAGAACACTCAATGAGGAACATTTTGTTTGACATGATAACGTAAACAACCTCATATACGCATCTCCCTTCGCTGACGGGGGAAGTCAGGGTTTCCTATGACTGGAGTTAGGGGCGAGATACATGTGGAAAGGCATCTTGTCTCCTTTACCCGGTCACACACTCCAACCGTGGATCTAGTGACCGTGAAAATATAACCCCCTGATGGGCGATGTTTTTTAGGGAGCCAAGGCATCTACCAGATATGGAGCCCCGCAACAGCTTGGTCAATAAAGCACCAGTGTTTTTCGAATCTGGCCTGTATCACTTTATCAAATAGCGTAGTTGGGCCGCCTGGTGATACCTCTCTAAGGGCCCGATTACGATCCAGTAAGGAAGGCCTTCCTAGAGCCGTCCGGCGCCTCCGACCAACTCATACAGGGGTCTGGTTCTTCCAAACAACGAAGTACAATGCCCAAAATCCTTTACATACCGAACTACCCCGTCACTCCGAGTCGGTCTCCATTTTCCCAATGAGAACTCTCCGGAAACGCTGAATGGAGTCGTCCGGAGGTATTTTCACAGCCTGATTCTGAAAGGTCACGTACAATGCGAACTCCCCATTTGCCAAATCAGTCGCCACAACCAACACGTCAGAGCATCTGGAAGGGGAGTATTTCAGCTCCGAATCGTGCCACAACACAATTCCGGTGAACACGACGGTCCAGCTATGTATCCTATTGTGCATGTCATCCCTATACTCTACATTTACGGTCAATACTACAACCCCCACCGACGCAGGTTTCGCAGGCGGTAAGTCCAACACCTATCCCCACACAAAAACGGGTTGTTAGAGTAAAAATAAACATTTTCTCAGTTTTGAAGATATTGGTCCTGCCATTACCACTATAAATATTTGATGTTCTTGTACTGTTAATAATATGCGACTACAGTTGTGTTTGTTTGATTCCTGATTGCTGATCCATTTGAAATGGTTAGTATGATGATATCTTGGGCCCAGTGCTGGACTTATACAGGGGAGGGGGATTTTGTTGGATGGATGTATATGTGGGATGAACTGAGATTGGTGCAGACATTGCATTGGGGGTTATGTGAGATGATAAGTATTTCAGCTTGTCCTGGCCAATGTCCACATCAATTAGGTTGCAGTTGTACATGTGATGTATGCTGGATATGTGTCAGGTGTGTTTAAGTTGGTGGTTTGTTTATCCACAAATGAAGGGTGTTAACTTGTCTTACCTTTGAGGAGTTCTGCACGGACATGTGTCAAATTTCATGTGTGTACCTTACACCGATTTTACCTAGATGTGTGACACATGCTGATTGTGCAGTGTTTGCTTTAATGCTTTGAACTTACACATTCCCTACACATGCATGGTACTTGGTACTGCTATTAGCTTTCCATGATATACTTCATTTCACAGGTCCAGTCCACATTGAGTTTGTCAGGCATTGTATGTGCAAAATTGCACTGAGCCCCAGGGCCCTAATCTTTCAGGGTTCCCCCTGATAGAGGCATATCTATCCTGCAGAGTGTGTTTCCATTGTGCCATGACAATGCTTCTCATACTGATTCTATTTAATCCAATTGACTGACATTGCTTTTTCATGTGGGTGATGGGTGAGAGTTCAATACAGAGTTGCAGCAGATATGGTGTGTTTCAGTTTATTGACACATTCAGAGAGATGTTAATTGAAATCAAAACAGGACCTGGGATGTGTGCAATGTGAGTGTGTCACATTACTGATTCTTGGATTGAGTTGCTGTCAAAGGGCCTCTTGAAAGTTGTAGTATTTCTATGTGGGTTAACCAAGACGTGACAAATGGTAACCTGGATGTGAAGTGATCAGCAGTAGTGACATACCCGACAAGTGAGAAAGAGCAAAAGGAGAACAGCATCTTGGTTTGTGCTGCATTCACAGGGCCTCATAGTAGTTGTAGTGATTTCTATGTGGACTTACCAGGAATCGACAAATGGTGACCAGCATGTGAAGTGACCATCAGTAGTGACATGGCAGAGAAGTGAGAAAGGACAAAGGGAATATGGCATCATGGTTTATAGTGCAGTTACAGGGCCTCATGGTAGTTGTAGTGATTTCTATGTAGACTTACCAGGCCTTGACAAATGGTAACCTGCATGAAGAGTGACCATCAGTAGTCAATTTGGCAGACAAGTGTGAAGGGGCAAAAGAAGTGTGTCACAGACATTAATAGGTGTGATATTGATGAGGAGGTGATATTGTGGAACACAAATGAATGCTCACATCCCTATCCCTGAATATGATTTATAAACACATGACCATTGTTGTACAGTGCCTTTGCATTATCAGTGTTTTGGCTTAGGAGGGCATCCTACAGATGTCGTTTTTAGATTCATATGAAACATACCAAACAGGGTCCCGTGAAACTGTTTTACTTAGTGACCTCGACTCCCTTGCTTGGTCAATAGCGGGGAATCGTTTTGCTGAGGAGTCTATGGGAACTGGTAGCTGAATGACTTACCGCCGATTTTGTTTGTGATGGAGTGGGTTTTGGACGTGAACGAGCAGGTACAGCAGCGGCAGGACGTGCAGAATCAGCTCCATGGTGGCACAAGATGTGTAGAGTTGAGTAGAGGTGAGATTTGCCCTTCTATCCCTACCTTTCCGCCATCTCAGATGTAGTGGTTTAACTGCCACGGTCATGCTGACTGTAAAGCAACTTATAATTGGGCCAGCGGTTTCACTGGTGGTCCAAGCCTCCTACAGGCTCATTGGCCTATTCCATGCCTGCTGCAGTCTAGTTGGCCGGAGGTGTCAGCGGGACCGTGGCTGTGTTTCTTTCATTGAACAACATGTCTCGTAATACCGCAATCAGACCACCGAGCTCATGGCGGTCAGACCGCAACCATGGGCACGGCGGTTCCCGAACCACCAAACTCGCAATCAGGCCCTTACAATGATATTTTTACCCTCAACATTCCTGTTTAATATATTTATGACGTCTCGTTATTCTTGATGCAATATTTTTGTATAACAATATTTGTTTTCCCAATATTTTGTCGAAATACCCTTTCAGGCTTCTAATGCCATACAAGTTGATAGAATAATGCATACAAAAGAAGCTTGGATGATGTCATCAGTGATGCAATCAACAATGTCATCAATGATGAGATTTGAGTTGCCATTGGTGATTTCCCTGTTGTCGTAGACCATTTAATGAGTGATGTAATATGTGAGGTATAAGCAATGCATGGCAAGGGTGCACGTTTTAGTTAGCTCCGCTAACTATAACTGGTGAGTTACTGTGGTTTTTTTCAGTTCAAAATGTTAAAGTTGGGGGCATGGCCAAGATGGCGACCTGAGCAGTCACAGGGCTCCGAGGCTCCCCGCTGCACGCCCCCTTATCCAGCCAAACTCTTAAGAAAAATCCCCCGTTGTGCCCGCAGACAGTGGTACGATGAACAGGAGTGTGGCGACTACCCCGAGAGTAAATACCGTCAAGGGGCGCTTCCGGACGACACTCTCCACGGTCCGGCAGTTAGTAGGTGGAAATGGCGCCCAGGCTGGGAGCCCCGTAGACCAGTGGAACGGGGGAGAAAGACACGGCCCCTGGTCGGCGGGGACACTGACTGACCGGACGACGGCAAACAGAGGCGGCACCCAGTGAATCGGTGCATTAATAGACGCAGCAAAGGAGGTGGTAAGGCAGAAGCAGGGAGTGGTGCAGGGGGAGACGGTGGGCCTCACCTCGGCGGCAGCGTGTAATTGATGGCGCGACCTGCAGGCCTTCTTGGGCACGCATCCAACGCCTGAGGCGCGAAGCGGGGAAGAAGCTGCGCTAAGTGCCCCCACCCAAGAGGCCCAGGAGGAGAGGTGATTGGCTCCGGTGGGGGGGCATTGTGATAGGCAAACAGTCACCACATCAGCCCCAGTCCCCGGGCCGCGTAGGAAGTCAACACCAAGGTTGCAAACTAATGGGAGCGCCAGGTGGCAATGCCGGCCCTCGAGCCCCCCCTCTGAACACAGCCGCAGCCTTGGTGCCACCAAGTCAGGTAGAGGTGCCGTGGGGCCCAGGGGAGCGCATGCGACCAGCGGGCACACACAGGACACAGCTCATACGCCTGGTCCGACAGCAACAGGAATGGCGCCAAGACGGAGCTGGGGTAGGGCGGCGAAGCGCACAAGAGCGGCCGCATGCCTTCTCAACAGAAGCAGCAGCGGACCTGGGGGTCGTCCGCTCCATTAAAGAGCGATCACCTGCGAAGGTCACAGAAGCCCAGAGACAGCTTGGGCCAGCCCCCACTCAGGCAGCAGTGGACTTTAAGAACGAGGATCAAAGGCCAACCTGGGCGGGCCCTGGCCCCTAAGCGGAGAAGCGATGGATGATCCCACTCATCTGAGGTCATAAGTGGGATAAGATTTAGACTATAAGGGGCCCACCACTATATATACAGGGTTACCCTAGGAGCCACCAAGGACTGTGCGACAAACACTGGGAGCTGGGCTACAGCCGATGCATGAGAAAGAACCCCGGCGACAAGGGTGAGACAGGCCCCGGGGCTTGTCTGCTGATTATCTCCGCAGCCCAGCGGCGAGACCTGCTAGCAATACCAGGTGGGCACACACGAAGAAAGGTTGCATAGCCAGCAAATCACGCCTCCCCCTGAGCCCTAAGAAGCGCTGTGACACGGAACACAGAAGCGGGAGACCTTAGAGAACACCCAGAAGCAGCTAAGCCCTCAACACGGACTGGAAGGGAGGAAGAATCCCATAGAAACACATCAAAGCGGATCAAGCATCCGTTTACCTTATATTACACACAGAGTTGTCCCCTTGTGATGCATGTGCTGACCAGAGCAGAGGCTCTCAACCGGCAGACGGAGGACCCCACAATGTCCACAGTGAGGAAGAAAGGGGAGAGATCGCTAAAAGAGATGCTTACTAAAGGCTACACGACAGGGGAAAAAGGAGGTTGTGCCTCCCCGGCCCCTAAATCACAAGCAGACCAAGATGATGAGGGAAGTGCCAATCACTCGGGCATTTCACGAAACGCTCTTTAACACTCTAAGGGAGGACTTTCAAATGCTCAAACACGAAGTGGAAGGAGAGGGGAAAGAGATACGCCGCGATTTTGAGATCGGGGAGCGAGTGGCCGTCATAGAAGGTAGTGAACAAACCAAAAGGGAGGAGATAGAGCACCTACAGCAGGAACTCATATGCCTAAAAGACCAGCAGGTGGACTTGCAGGCTCACGCGGAGGAACTTGAAAATCGGTCAAGGCGGAACAACATCCGCGTTAGGGGGTTCCACATAAAGAAGAGGGGGCAGACGTCACCCGATACCTACAGGGCATGTTCCGAGAGATCCTGGGAGAGGCCTCTGACTTCGACATTCGCATTGACTGAGCACACGGGGTGGGCATAGCAAGACAGGTGACAGTCCATCCACCAGAGATTCTAGCCTTCCTACCTGACTTTCCACTCAAGGAGCGTATACTACGCGAAGCAAGGTTGAAGCGACCCCTCCAGTATCAAGGCCACTCCATAGCGCTCTATCAAGACCTGGCCTCAATTACCCTGCAAAAGAGGAAAGCATTCAGGGAAATGACAACATTCTTGAAAGAAAAGGGAGTTCCATATTCATGGGGTCACCCCTTCAGATTTATCTTCAAATGGAACGGCAAACTGCATTGAATGCGCTCTCTTAAGGTAGCACAGGCGCTCCTTGGCCTAGAACAACGAAGCACAGACGTGTCACCCAGCCACACCCAGCGATCTTCAGGGGGAGGATGGCAGAGAGTGAGCCGCGGGCGTTCACCTCGGGTGGAATCACGACCGGATCTCGCTACAGTGATGCAAGAAAGGACAGCAACCCTAGAAGCGGTGTCACAGGATACCGCATCGCCGGATAGACTTTAACTGGCACAGGGGGACACAAATGCATTGAACTAACACTGGCTGGGGGGGACTGGGGCGGGGGGCCGGGACGACAGGTTTACATGTTCACCCTACTTTTTCACTCCCCTATGGCCGCATTCGTGTCTGAAGGGCATTGGACTATGGTAAAACATTGGGGTTGTTTAGTTGGGGTTAGGGAGGGAGCGGGGGTATCGGGGGCTAGGGTGGAGGGGGGAACACACACGTTGTTGGGGCTCGGGCGGAGGGGGAACCGGTGTGCTGAGGGGGACGGGGCATGGACGAGGGCCTGAATCAATATGGGACAGTGCCACGACATGGGGATACGGGCAAGCCAGATACGGGCAAACCAACAGAAAGGGCAGACCTCCAAAGTCACAGCTGAGATCACTCAGATACGCACTATGTCACAACATACCCTTCTGGTACTCACACTTAATGTGAAAGGGTTAAATAACCCCGTTAAAAGGCAAGCTATTTTGTCTAGAGAATTCCGGGGCTTCGGTGTGACTTCCTCAAGAAACACATCTTCTCTCCAGAGATTGGCACAGAATAAGGTCCCGCGCCTTCCCCCAACAATTTTACTCCTCTACAACAGACAAGAAGGCGATTGTAGCCATATTGTTTGCCAGACACTTCCAGGGCAAAGTGGGAGATAAAGTGACAGAGATCAAGGGTCGGTTACTGGCACACAGGATATGGGTGGGCGGGATTCCCGTGGTGGTGTTGTCCCTTTATGCCCCCAACTCAATTCAAGAAAACTTCCTCAAAGGAGCCATGTCAGAGATTCTAAGCACCCAAGAAAGACAGAAACTAGTAGGAGGTGATCTCAATCTGGTCATGGACCCGGAGAAAGATAGATTGGGTCAACGCTATGGACAAACGGGAGCCCTATCGACAGATGGGAGGGAATGACTGGGACACAGGGGTTGGTAGACATTTGGAGGGAGGCCCACCCCCGGAGCACACAGTTCTCCTTTTACTACCATGCACATCGCACATATGCCAGACTAGACCACTTTATTGGGTCATCAGAGTTCAATGCACTAGTAACTTCAGTGGAACTTACACCAGTGGCACTTTCTGACCATGACACGGTGACACTCGACGTTCCCCGACACACAGACCAAAGGGGAGGTGGAGACTACGGGAGAATCTGCTTCACAGCGAAAGGGGTATCCAAACAGATACACAAATGCATGGGTGACTATCTCGAGACAAATGACAACCCAGACACATCTAAGGCAGCAATTTGGGGAGCCCTCAAGGAGGTGGTGAGGGGCGAACTAATAGCTATTTCCGCTGCGAAGGCTCGAGAATGGAAAGAAAAGAGAGACTTACTCATGGCAAAGGTAGTGGAACTAGAGAGAGTACACAGTCGAACCGGCGCCCCTAGGGTATGGCGCTAACTGAAGGCGGCCAGAGCGCAATTAGCAAGCTTGGACCTAGATAGAGCTGAATACGCGGCCCTGCGGCTCAAACTTACATATTACATAGGGGGTGATAAAACAGGACGCCTCCTAGCGAGTAAAATTAGAGCCCGCACCCAGCGTTCTAAAATCACAGACCTTCATACTACCACGGGAGAGAAGGTGGAACAAGATACCCAGATAGCGGAAGCCCACCGGGATTTCTATGCCTCATTATATAGTAAACACCCGCAACTAGAGGTTGATGGTGGGGCATATCGTCAACGAGCTGCAACGACAGCTGTGAGCACGGCAGGGGCGGAAGCGCTGGATGCACCGATTAGGATTGACGAAGTGGTAGGTGCAATTTCCCATCTTAAGCCTCTGAAATCACCAGGGCAGGATGGCTTTTCGGACGGATTTTATAAAATGTTCTGCCCACTCCGTGCCCCGATCCTCACTCGCCTTTTTAATTCCTTTCATGGCCCTGGATCTATCCCCCCAGACATGCTCGCGGCAGATATAATCGTTCTTCCCAAACCTGGGAAAGACGTCACTCAGTGCGCCTCCTACTGGCCAATTTCCCTACTCAATCTGGACCTGAAGTTACTTACACCGGTTCTTGCGGCAGACACATATGCCCGGAATTATCGACCCAGACCAGTCTGGCTTTATTCCAAATAGACGGAGCAGAGACAACACCAAACGCATCCTGCACCTTATTGATAAAGCCCATCGCACCAAGATGGATGCACTGCTTCTATCAAAAGATGCCGAAAAGGCATTCAACAGGGTAGACTGGGGCTTCTTGGACACAACAGTGGCACACTTCGGTATCGGAAAACGGTTCAGGGCGTGGGTCGCGAGCTGCTACGACAAGCCCAAAGCCACAGTACGGGTGAATGGGACAATCTCGCAGCCCTTCGACATCCAATGGGGCACAAGGCAGGGATGCCCACTGTTGCCCCTCCTTTTCGCGCTCTACGTTGAGCCCCTTTGGTTTTTCCTTGTTCGCCCTAAGTTGGCAGGGTATGCTCAGACGTGAGTCCCTTGCTCACTTTGCCACTGGAGTCAAGCAAGCCCGGCTGAAGACGGCTGTAATGCCAGAAACCGGTCCTGGGAAGCTTGATTCCGGTCCAGGGAAGACATGGCTTGGCAGTTCGGGCTGCACTGTTCCCATGAGGCACATGGTCAGACTGATTTGCATATAGCCATGTCTGAACTGGGGTGGCGAGTGAGCTAAAGAACGGTGATGGATTAAACCCAGATCAGTTGACTGGGGGTGAGTGTTTGTATTGTCAACGCTCCGTCCATCACCACCTTTGGTTTTCCTTATTCGCCCTAAGTTGGCAGGGTATGCTCAGACGTGAGTCCCTTGCTCACTTTGCCACTGGAGTCAAGCAAGCCCGGCTGAAGATGGCTGTAATGCCAGAAACCGGTCCTGGGAAGCTTGATTCCGGTCCAGGGAAGACATGGCTTGGCAGTTCGGGCTGCACTGTTCCCATGAGGCACAGGGTCAGACTGATTTGCATATAGCCATGTCTGAACTGGGGTGGCGGAGTGAGCTAAAGAACGGTGATGGATTAAACCCAGATCAGTTGACTGGGGGTGAGTGTCTGTATTGTCAACGCTCCGTCCATCACCACCTTTGGTTTTTCGTTGAGCCCCTAGCACAAAGGATACAAGATAAGCCCGATATCCTTGGCATTCCCTTCGGAGGAGAAAGGCACACAATCAGTCTGTACGCGGACGATATTTTGGTGACTCTTGAAGCACCCAAGCGCTAGGTGGCAACCTTCCTTCGGGAATTGACTACATTCGGCAATGTGTCCGGCTTTAAAATAAATATAGGGAAGTCGATTATCCTACCTCTAGGGCGAAATGAGGACCTACCCGAAAGAGCAAACAGGGAAAACGGAGAACTCCAACCCCAAGCCATGATGCCATACCTGGGGATAGTCCTGGCCCCTTCTACTGGGCAAACGGTCACAACAAACTACACTAACCTCCTCTCCCAAATACAGGGGGATCTTTGTTGATGGCATAAGCAACCTCTGTCACTCCTTGGCCACATCGCTGCTGTGAAAATGTCCATATTGCCTAAAGTGCTGTATATCTTCCAGACCATCCCGGTTGGGCCCCCCACGGGCACCATTCATAAGCTACAAGGGGCAGTGCAACACTTTATATGGGCCGGGAAACGACAGCGGATGCGTGGAGATTTATCCTATCGTCCCCCAGATGAAGGAGGGTTAGGGGTTCCAAACCTTTTGGAATACTTTTGGGCGACACAACTCAGATACTTGGTCGAATGGAGTAGAACAGAGTCCGAGAAGAGGTGGTTGTTTCAAGACAGGGCTTTGGCGCAGCTATCCCTCCGGAAAGTGCCCTCTCTAAAATAGTCTAATAGACCACCGAACCTCAAAGGCTCCCCAATTACACGCACAGTGTTGCGTGTGGGGGACACGGCAGCGGTCAAACGTGGACTCACCTCCTTTCCCTCACCATGAACACTGTTGTTCGAGAACCCGGAATTTCCGCCAGGGCTAGAAGAACGGCTGTTCCCGCAGTGGAGGGCCTCGGAGTGCAAGTCAGCAGGACATTTATTTGACCTAGAAGGGTTCCTCAAGTTCTCAGACATGTCACACGTTCACGATATTAAGGAAACTAAACGTTTCCAAAACTTCCATATTCGTCAGTGGCTCCTGTACTCGGATGTGCGCCCAGAGGTCAGTAGAAAACTAAAAACCTACGAGAAATGGCTCACAACCAAAACCTTAGACCAAAATATGATCTCTGAACTATATAGGATGCTACCCCCTCCGGCTACGCCGGGGATTTCGGCCGGGCAGAGGCGATGGGCGAAGGAATTGGGGAGAGACCTTTCAGAGAAGGAGTGGCACAATGTTTATTTCAAGGCGAACCACACAGCCAGAAACAAACCAAGTAGAGAAGCGGCGGTTAAGGTGGTACCTATTGGTACTTGACACCTGCCAGACTGCATAAGGGAAATCCTGATCATAGCCCGACAATGTTGTCTTTCCAAAAGTCGAAACCTAGTCCAGACAGTTGGCCATAAAAAGCTGCAGAATAAATCTGTTTTGTGTTGGTTAACATAGTTTTCAGTCCTGTTTTGTTTATATTTCTAAAGTAAAATGATTCTGGATCGGATACATTGAACCCTGAAAAGTATGGGAACTTATTGGCAAAAGTTTTTGTGCTACCCTTTGGTGGCGTAGGACAATGTTTCCATTGGTTATACATATATACATTTCTAGGAATTGTTGATTTGTGCAACAAATGATGACCATAGTGATTATAACAATACATATGGTAATAGTCTGATGAACCTTCTAAATATTCATGATTAGTGAATAATGCTGACATTTCTAAGTCTGACATGATATTATTAACAGTTTTGAAGTCCCAATCATCAGAAAAGGTACTAGATGAAACAAAGTCACTTAATGATATCTTGAACTGGTGTAGAATATTCAACAACTCCGACGGGCCAAAAATGTCATATTCTGTTCTGTTTATGGTGAGGCGAGTCCTCATCCCATCCTTTATGATTTTTGTATAAGGCTGGAGCTTGGGCCACTGCCCATTTTCTGGCATATGTATACTTTAAATTAATTGGAATATGGTTTGAGAAGGCTGGCATAATGATGTCTTCGCCATGTGGGCACTCCTTGACAAATTGTGGTGGCCAGTCTTGTTCAGCTAGAAGTATGGCATAACCCTTAGAAAGTTGCTCCCAAAAGAGTGCTTTCACTTTTTTTGGTATGTCTCCCTCCATCCGGAGTGTTATTTCATATAACCTATGTGGAGAGCTAACCCTGATATCTGCAGTTTCAATTTGTTTAACTCATTTAAGTCCACTGTCTCCAGAAGATCCTTCAGGTTCTGGCGAGCTATTGTGACTTCTGCTGCGCTGTCCAACATTGTTTGAGCCCATTCTCCGTTCTTGAGTTGTGTCCTCAAGATCCTCGGCATGTCTGATTTTTAGACCCGCTACCTTCTTTTTGATGAATTGAGGTTTCTTGTTTTTCTGAACGTGTTGATCGTCTTTGGACTTCACACATTCTTCCTTGTTTTCTTACTGTCCTCTTCTTTTGGATTTCTCTGACGAAGTCTCAAAGGTACAGGAGGAACGTGTATCAGTATCTTTATATCTATCAGGTTTTTTCAAATTATCCCTATTCCTGAGGTTATACCTCCTTTCAGATGGCTCCTTTTGAGGAGACCTACCTCGGGAATGAGAACGCTTCTGTTTAGAAGTTTGTTTGCTATTTTCCCACTTCTTTTTAGAAGAGGTCGGAGAGTTTTTAGTAAAGACCCTTTCAGGACTTTCAGACAGTTGTGGTTTAACTGGTTTCCCACCTAGACTGTCTCTGCCTAATTCTTCATAGGATTTTTCAAATATTCTGGCTAGTTCTTGAGGTTGCTCGGTTACGTCAAATTCCCTCAATTGCTGGCGGATCGCCACAGATGCTGCTTCTCCTTTAGTATTAACTAATATTATTGCTGAGACCTGTGTGAAATCTTTTAGTAGTTTCATACCCAAATTTAAAGCAGGCTCTGCCCTGTATTCATTTTGAATCTGTTTCAGGACGTCAGGTATTACCGCCATAGACGGGACACCATGTGTTTTAGTGTAGATTGCAGCGAAGACTGTATCCCAAGTGGTGCAGTCCTCCAGATGTGGTGTGATCCCCATTGGTAAACAGATTGTTAAAATTCTGTGTTTTTCATGAGGGCTAGTATTATGAAATACTGCTTCGATTTGAGTGATTTTTTTTAGCTATCCAGAATGGAATCTGTTCACATTTTGCAAGTAATTTACCTGAGACTGAGTGTAAAGTCTGCGGTGTAATTTTTAGTGTATTCCCCTGATGAGAGGTATGTTGTGAAATAACAACTGCAGGTTGGACTGTGAGAGTCCGCATAACGTATTGAACCAATTGTCTATAGATTTTGATGAACTCTTTTAATTGAGCTAATAATTCCTCATTTGATATTTCTTCGATGCCAGGATGAGCTGTGTAGCCGGCTAAAATCGGCCATGTAGCTCCTGGTCTACCTAGTGGACCGAGCCTGGTAATGTGATTTAAATGTTTTAGGGCGCCTTTAAACCAGAGCTCATGATACTGGTATGTGAGTGGAATTTCAATATCCTCGAAAGGAATATTTTCCTCTGGTGGTTCATCTTCTTTGTAGAAGTGAAACATATGTGTTACTGGATTTGCTTCTGGGATGACTATCAATGAATAGAATACCTCTGTCTGGTGATATTCATGTGCCTCTATCACAAAAACTGCCCTACCACCTCTCGATGTTAGGCCATGTTTTATACGTTTTATAGTGATGGCTTTCCTTAAATTTAGAGGAATTGCTTTAGCATCCTCGTCGGTTTCTTGAAAACTTGTAAAGTTAAGAGTTGCAACGCATGGATCAGCCGCAGCTTCACCGGTTTCGGTGTTGTTGTCGTTAGTCGACATTGTTTAATGTATTTCTGCAGATCAAGTTTCAAGGAAACAAAGATAAGGTGCACAATATTTTGGGACACTGTATCCTTCAACGTTGAACAAACCAAACATCTAATACGTAGGATTTTCGCCCTACTTAGCTATGGTGGATATTATCCTTTACCCACTCCAGACGTGTATTGGAGTATTATGAGTATGGGGTCTCTGAGAAAAGCACAACTGAGTTACTTCAGTATCTAGCGTTAAATTAGTGCCTTAACAAACGTTAGGCGCCATGTAGTGTAGTTCCTATATTCCCAATAGGCTCTGCGCATTGGAATATTATACACTATAGTTTTGACATAGGACTTAGGTCAGTATGTCACTATCGAGTATACTAAACTTATTTGTGTGTGCCAGCTAACTAAGAGGTCACTAGAAACTTTATCGAGTAAACAAGAAGGGATTAGTCTCTGAAAACTGCATAAACATGACAACTTTGTTTCCTCCTAGAACTGGAATAATATCTTCAGAGTCGTGGAAACAATAGATAACTATTTCACTCAGTCAATCGTGCATGCTTAGTTTCTACAGAGTTGCACAGAAATAGTGAGACAGGAGTTTCAATAGAAGGATTTATTGAACAGTCTTATTTCTCATGCAAGAGATATGAACTGCTACAATCGTTAGACAGACTGCAATGTATAATGCGTACAGCGAGAACAGTAATATAAAATAATACTGTAATAGCATTGTCTGTTACTATGACATTAATACAAATACATACATAAATAACACAGGCTAAAATACTCAACTGGTGCTTCTAAAATACGCCTACCCCAATGTACCTAACCTAGGTCTAGTACCAGGGAAGAAGTAAGTGTTGCCTTAGCATAGGGTTAGTTTTGCCAAGAATTAACAAAGGTTTCTCTAGGTTCTAATCAGCTCCATACCTTAGATTGAGAGAGGTTAGTAGCTCTGTCTCGGGACTCGATTTCCCAACACCCCGCAAGGGGAGTCAGAAACACTGGAGCTGGATTCTCGGCAGGAGGATGACAGCTTCTTGGTCTGTGCGTCAGCTGGAGAGTTGGCTTCCTTCGGCACTTGCTGTAGCGAGCTGCGTCGTGCAAGTCGATAGTCGAACTGCACCGAACCACACCGTGCTTTGCCATAGCAAGTGAAGGTATATTTATACCTTGAAGGTGTTTAGGAATGCCAGCTTTGACGTAAAGTCGGGCATATGAATGTCATGAATGAACCCCTAAGGAATAGTTGTTCATGCATAATAAATGAGTTCTTGGAGAAATCAATATCTAATCAAGGGGAAGTCCCTAACGGCTTAAGAGTCTGGTTTTCCAAGAAATCGTTGTGACGTAGATGACCAGATGGAAGTAGCCATGTCTGTATATGGGTAGCATGGGCTATGCCTAAATAAGGACTGGATATCTATGCCTATATAAGGGCAATATAATTGTACCTATATATGGGCATAAATCTGGAAATTCATTCGGAATCTAAATCAACATACAACAAGCCGAAGGATCTCTCTTGCCACAAGCCTCTGCTTCCGACTACCTGCAGGCAGCCAACCCCATGCTATGCAGAGACTTTGGAGTGCTCAATGTAGGATTAGCCTTCGGGCCCAGGAGACCCCATCCCATAGGGGCCAAAACATGTAATAAGGAGAGAGGGGCATTCAGCACATCTCCTCTACTCTGAATTGGCCAGGGGGACCCAATTTCCCTGGGAAGGAGACAATAAAAAATGAGAGGGGAGGTCTCACATGGAAGAGCTGTCTAAGGGTGTAACAGGGCTGCTAATAGACTAATCTAGTTTAACCACTAGGACATTCACTTTTGGAAGTACCCTTTCTTGAGGACTACATCACATTTCTTGTTGGCACATGACATGTTTCTATGTACAGTTGGGAGAAACATGTACTGGTTAATGCAAGAACAGGCCAATAGCTTCAGATATATAGAGCGGCATAAGGCTGTTGCCCTGTAAACCCAAGGGATTATGTTAAACATTTCATAACAAATACTCAATAACTTGGTAGCTTACCTCACCTCAAAACCAGTAATGTTTAAAAGAGAAGAAGAAGAGCGGGACTGGAGCCACCAATGAGTCCCGCACGTATACAGTGGTATAGGAAACCCTCTATTCAGCAGCTACAGCAAAGACTGCTATTTGGATCTAAGCACTCACTGTCAAGGTGTGGTCCTCAACTGGACTATACAATGTTAAACATAAAAAGTAATCGGTGCACCACTACATAACAATTATACAAAATACAAGATCTGTATCCAGAGTCGTATTCTTTAAATCTTCCTTTTTATTATAAATCACAATTGGTTTGAGCGTGACATGCAACATGTAGGGTAGATCAGCCAAAGCATTTCGTCCATTACAATGGGCTTCTTCAAGACATATGCGGAGTCATATTATAAGAGGCACCACTGTATCTGAGATACATTGTAAGTCATCAGTAATATCATGTGACTGAAAGCCAAACAAGTGAATTTCTCTGTAAATTGCAGAAAAAAGAGTCGAATGGAAAATCATATAGCAGTTGTGACCAGCTTTTTCTTAATCACAATTGCAATTATTGTACGGGACATCTATAGTTATAAATACGCAGGGTCCCACACAATTAAGGGCGGCCCAAAGCAGACAGTCCCATCCACTCAGCACCGTAACACGTGCTGAACTTGTGTTTACAAGGTGATCCTCCTAGTCTGTATCAAAAATGAAGAACGCCATTTCATGAGCGACCCTTGAGAATCGCCTGCAAGACATATCACTAAAAACAAATGCACCATTTGGCCCCTTTTAGAAAAGGAGAAATACCTCCACAGACTGGGCACTCCAAGGGATGGCAATTGTTATTTGCATTGATCACTTGTGCTTTAGAGGTATTACTCAAAGTTGGGTGGATATTTTAATTTTTTGGCTTCTTCGTAGCATGGATGTGAGTATATAAGGGGAGTGACTGTGCGGAACGGTGAGGGGGAAGATCAGTTGCTTTCAGGAGCAGTTGGAAGCTGCTGGACAACAACCCTAGGGCCAACCACAGAAAATATAGCACCTTGGAAGATGCTTTGGAGATATCATGGTATAACCCTCTACTACCACCATTTGGGATCTTCATTTTGACACCCTAAAATAAGGTTGGTGACCCCCTTCTTAAATACTGAAATGGCAGACCCTGGAGTGAAAGTACAGTTTTTACTCCAGGATTTCAAAGAGTTTGAAGTCCCATCCAGGGATTCTCACAAAGATTACCACACATGGCAGCCCTCCCTATTCAGAAAAGAGACATCTGATTTGTTAATAATTCTAAAATGTCTTCAATTTAGTGTACTCCAGTTTAAATGTTTGTCCACTGCAATGCAAATTAATGGGTACATTGAATTCCACTCATTTATATTCTAAACCTTTCTATTTTCTTTCCCTTAAATGTTGATGGCATGGAATAATTAAATAGGATTGCTAAAGTGACAATGAGTGGACGAATAGCTTGAACAGACACAAGGGCAAAAGATATTTTTTAACATTAAAATAGAATATTTAAGACTCTAAGGAGGGCTTGGCTTGGCTGCTTTGGAGATGTTGCCAACTGACAATGATGTAGAATTCTTACTTAAAACATATGCGTTATATTTAATTCAGAGGCATTTTGAATATCGATCTCCCAAGAAGAATCCAACTTTTATGATGCTATGAACAATTACTGCTGCTTTAGAAATAGGTGGGTATTTGAAAAAACAGTTTTCAGATAAAAATAAAATAACCATCAGTGAATGTTCACACCACTCCAAAAAACATATGTATGGGTATCAGTAAGTGTATTAGCATTGAATAAAAATGACATCAATAAAGGTTTCCCAGATTGTTAGCATTATCAAATGAGGAAATATAGTAATAGTTTAGATGTTATCTATCTATTAAATGACTCCAATATATCTGTTGACCAGTTTCAGGGCCAATGTTGTGCCCAAAGTCAAGCGCCTTCTTCAGGTCATAATAAACTCAAATTATGCTTTGGTCTACAGTCTTTATGAATCTCTGTACAGATTTGTTGATTTCTTCTTAGAAACATTAGTGGGACTAATCCCTAAGTGTATTAAGGATACAACAGCTGTGTTTCACCTGCTGAAAGAATCAGGAGAAATGGTTTGTTCAGTGTGGAGACAACACGCTCCGCGTACAAACATATGATTGATGATCACAATCGTGAGGGCCAATGTTTGCATTTTAAGAAAACCTCACTACAGGAGGATTACGTTCAGGCCCGTTTTCCCTCATAAGCTGGTATGACTCAATAAAGCTGCTAGAGGTTGCCACAGAACACAGTGTCCAACAGTGGTGCGGTGACCAGGTGTGTTGCCCTCACGAATTTGCCGTTACTTTTGAGGCAGAGAAACATGTTGGCGTTAGGTAATGGTATGCGACGTTAGCTACCAGCCTTTTTAATTCAACAGACCACGCCTGAAAATTAGGAATAAAAGAAGGCGAATAGGTGTGCCTGTTGATTCTAATCACACTGTATTGTCACTAGCAGTTCCCACGGTACTGCTCTTGCGCACTTTCACTTCTTTGGTTTTTGTTTGGACACAGTTTCGTTTAAATATTTTTTTTAATTGAATGATGACCAGTGATGAGAAAAGGGGCCCAGTCTGGTGAGGACTTGCCAGTTACCCCGAGGGTGGTGTTCCCGTGAGGTGTCATTCTTTTCGCTACACATTTTTGTAGAATTTTCTTCAACACATTTCCAATTTTATTTGGTGGATGCACTGTGTAGACTGAATTTTCGGACATCCTGTGGTGTTCTGTGCGACTGTCAAGAGTTGTTGGCCAATTTACCATAATTTCTTCCCCTTTTTAAAAAAAATTGCTTAGGTGTTGGACGTATTGCAGTAAGATACCCCTGAAAAAATTATAGTACAGAGGGTAGTGCAACAGTAATCACTGATATGAGACTGATCTGTTGCAAGGCACACTGACATGATTTGGGCCCATAAGACAGGGTTTTGTTGTTATTGATGTTCAGTGTGGTACCCTTCATCCCATGCCCATGTTGTAGGAAACATATGGGCTTGATCATATGAAGAATAGAGATTCTTGAGCATAAAAGTGCAGACATGGTTTGTTGACCGCTAAGATATAACTCCCCTTCTAGGAAGACAATTAAAGTACTGACTCCTTCATGTGGGCCATTAGACAAAAAAAGAGAAGAGAAGAAGATTGTAACAGAAACAAACCGTTAATAAAAATGGGTATACAAACTTGCTATAGAACAAACTGTTGTTAATGATGCTGTAAAATTGATAAGATTGGCTTGATTATTTATGAGAGACAGTTTTTCAAATATGTAATTGTCAGGTTGCGTCTCAAAGATTTATGGGAGGTGAACTTGTCTTTTGAGTGATCAATCTTTATGGGACGTTTGCAGAATAGACCATAGAGTGAGCTGACATAAAAGCAGAAAATTCATGATGATCGAAAGATCAGATGTACGTACACCACTTTAAGTTGTCTATCTCTGAATCATATTTATATCTAATGAATGTACCACAAGGAGGCGTTAGCCAATTCTATATGTATGTAAATCCCAGTTTTTAGGTAAAGAGCTACTCCTTTGTATGAAGATCATCTACAACATGACAGACACTCTAAATCTGCCAACCTTTTATTAAATATAAGATAAGCTTAGTGTGTGGCAGTGAGTTCATCCTACAATTAGAAACTTCCCTGGTCCCCTACTTGTGTTTTGCATACATTTTGCGGCACTCTAAGCTTGCAAGGACATGATTTGGATATATAGTTTATTTACATTCATTAAAAAAAACTAGGTTAATGTGAAGTTATGGTTAGCTTTGGTTACAACACCTTAACGTAAGTTAAAAAAAAACTCCGAAATCCACCAATAAAATAACACAGTTAAAGTGCAGTTATAGGTATGTAATAAACCCCAAACCCCTGAAATCTGCAAGTTATAGTTAGAAGTAAAATCCATAACTTGCAAATTTTTTACAGAGTACGTGAATTGTGAGGCCCAGGAAGGTCCCGGGTTAAGGCATCTGGTATAGTATTTGCGAGTGCAATACAAAATATATATCTGATAATTATTTTACTGCGAGGAGATTCCCTTTTGGCCTCCAACATGGGCCCAAGGGTCACAGTCAATTCACTCTGCCCCGTTGTCTGTTTATTTTTTATTTTGGTACACCCACCATGTTAGGGAAATGGCAGCCACAACGGACATCTTTCTGTGGCAACTAGCTAAACAGAGCACAGTAAATTGGAATAGGGAATCTGCAATGCACGACAGGCTGAATCCATGAGACAGTGAGGGGCATATTTACAAGTTGTTGCAATGTCATCCTGTGCCCTGGGCACCGCCCAACTTTTTGCTGACTGGTACTGGTGGTAACTGACTCTGGCTGACCCTGGGCTCTGCCTAACCAGGCCCAGTGCCAGTGCTATGCTGTAGGAGACATTTAGTATAGTGAAAACACCTACTTACACAATGGTACACTATGGGTTGGGGTACCTCTGTGATTGGCATGACCTACCCTATAAGGCCTTAGAACATAATACGGCAGGGGGGTTGAAATTACCTCTAAAGTCCCTAGTATATAATAGGGCATGGCAGTTTAGAGGCCAGCAGCCCTTTCTGCACTTGTATGTGCACACTGCTGGAGCCTGAAGTCAGTTTAAAAGTAGCTCTGTGTTGCAGTACTGCTTTAAAAAAAGTTAATTGTGCCCAAACTCGACTTTGGTGTTTGGGGCATGTAGAAATGGATAACTTACAATGTTTGGGCATATTAGGTACCCCCAGGGTCTCCCTAGGTGTCTGAGGGGTGATGGGGGGGGCAGGTATTTATAAGGAGGACCCTTATAAAATGAGTTGTATATGCCCTGTGTTAAGTGAAATTGCACATTTCACTCCCCACATTGTGATAGAGTGCTACCCATAATCGACTTTGGTGCTAGGAGCACTGTGGAGAGAGGATCTGCAATATTTTTATATATTCAGAACCCCTAAAGTCTCCCCTAGGTGTTTCAATTGTGGGGGGTCCTGTAGATATAGACAGAGTACTTATAAAATATGATTTTTATAAGCCCTGGTGCTGGAGAAATGGCCCAAGTCATTCTTCCCATTGCAAATCCCCTGCCACATAGGTTAACATGGCAATAAGTTATTAACTAATAACTCTTGCTAGGAAAATGATACAAATTAGCATTCAAAGACATCTCAGAATGGTATTGATAAATACAACAATATGATTTTGATTTTCTCCTAAAATGTAAAGACAAGGAGTTATAAGACTTTCTTGTCTGTATGCCCAGATTCGGCCTTTCAGTGGTCTGTCCTGTTTGGTCAGAGATAAGTGGATTAGCCAGGCTCCTTTTAAGAGGTGATAAAGAGAGCCTGTGGTTAACCAGCTCTGTTGGGAGGGCAGTTTTCTGTTACAAAGGAATGCCAGAGGAGGGGTAGGAGTCATAAACAATAGAATTCAAGGGAAGGGGACGACAACAGTGTCATTTACAGCTCTACTCTTTTTAACCCAGCCAGATGCTAGGCTTAAGGAAGGAATGATAAAATGCAAGGGGGAGAGACTATGAAGATTAGCCATCCTAGGGGTGTGTTTAGCCAGCTCTTTTATTCCTGCTGGAGAATCAGCCATGATGAATTTGGAGGAATTGGTGCACTCTGGGAAAAAATAGTGCCACACTTTGAAGTAAGTGGTCATACCTTGGGGTGGTACCTTGCCCCCTATTAAACAGGAGTGCCCTCCTGCTTGACCCAGAGAACTTTGAATAAGTATCTGAGTGGGGCAGAGCCTCTCAGATCTGTTGCTTTAAACCAAATAATTTAAACCTAACAGAGCAAGAAGGGTCATGCTGAGAAGTTTGATGTGCAATCACTAAGGCCTGCACTCTGAAGACTGCACCTTCTGCACCATCTAGAACTACAGCCCGTGGACTACCTTGCTGTAACAGGACTAGCGAGTGGACACCCTGGGAGCAGAACATGCCTGGCTCCACAATGGCGGCATTTATGTAACGCTCCTGTAATCCAGCTTTACATCCTGCATAATCCTGAAGTACGAGACATCAAATAACGTATGCTTACCTCCCTGGAGGGCGCAGAAGTACTTCTGGTTGCAACGCTCCTCTTTTTTTGCCACCTGGGACCTTGTTTGAGGGCGATAACTGCTCCGGACTGAATGCCGAGTTAGCGCGTGTGCCACGTTGCTGAGGGCGGGGCGCGTAGGTGAAGATCGGCCCGGGCCTGATGATCACTTGGGATATCGCCAAGATTGCCGAAGTGCCTGGCCTCATAACTTCTCATGGAGCCAGTGGGAACTTGTCACCGACTGCCGGGTTGCGGGGACACTTTCGACCGAGCCGCAGCCGGGTTGGTGTTACGGCCTCGGCGTCGGTAGGAGATCGCAACTCTGCTGGCGCCCTCTTCCCACTGTAGACACAGTCTATGTCTCTCCCACTTTGGGATAATGCACAATCAACGGGCCTGCTGTGGGCGCCTTTGAGGAGCCTCCCTGATTAGAAAGCGCACAGTAGCAGCGATCACCAGCGGGCTAAGCCACTGATGCGTCGAGGCCTTCATGCGAGTGCTCTTCTCCTCCACTGTATTGTGGCAGTGCTTGTGGTGGTGTGCCTCCTGGCTTATCGATGGTAGCAGCTGCCACATATTACTACTGGGCTGGGGAGAATTAGGTGAGGATCAGGCCGCTTTCGATCTGCCGCCCTGTAGTGTAGTTCCTATATTCACAATAGGCTCTGCGCATTGGAATAATATATACTATAGTTTAGACGTAGGACTGAGGTCGACTAGGTCTCTATCGAATATATTAAACTTAATTGTGAGTGCCAGCTAGCTCAGAGGTCACTAGAAACTTTCTCGAATTCACAAGAAGGAATTAGTTTCTGACAACCGCATAAACATGACAACTTTGTTTCCCCAGGATAAGAAACGTATCTCTAGAGTCACGGAAACAATAGACCACTATTTCACTCAATGCACGATTGACTAAGTGAAATAGAGAGACGGGCGTTTTCAATAAAAAGTATTTATTGAACAGTCTTCTTTCTCAAGCATAGGAAATGAACTGCTACAATCGTAATACTGGTTGCAAAGTATATTGCGTACAGTACGAAGAGTATTATAAAATAATACTGTAAAAGCATGGTATGGTTTCTAAGCCATATAAAATATCATATAATACATACATTAATAAAAAATGACTAAAAGTACTCAACTGGTGCTTCTAAAATACGCCTACCCCGGTTGTACCTAACCTAGGTCTAGTACGAGGGAAGAAGTAAGTGAGGTGTAGCTTAAGTTTAGTATTCTTTTGCCAAGAATCTATTCCAAGAATTCTCTAAGAGTCTAATCAGCTCCGTACCTTGGTTTAGAATGAAGGAGGTCTTTTATCTCTCTCTCAGGACTCGATTTCCCAGCAACCCGCAAGGGTAGCCTGGTAACACTGGAGCTGGATTTCTCGGCAGGAGAAAAGACAGCGTCTCTCTCAGTGCGTCAGCTGGAGGGTCGGCTTCCTTCGGCACTTGCTGTAGCAGGGCGTCGGGCAAGTAGATAGTCGAACTGCTCCAAACCACTGTGTGTTTGCCTGGGCAAATGTGGGCATATTTATACCTTGAAGGTGCCGAGTTTGACGTAAGGTTGGACATAATAACGTCATCAAAGACTCAGTTCCTTGAAAACTCTATGAGTTCTTGGATAAATCAATATTCAAGCAAGGGGAAGTCCCTGACTGCTTAAGGTGGGTTTTTCCAAGAAATCGTTGTGGATTCTCGGAACTAGTGGAAGTAGCCATGCCGTATTTGGGCTGCATAGGCTAAGTCTAAATATGGTTATGAAATCTATGAAATCTGTGCCTATATAAGGATAGGGTGATTTATACCTATATATGGGGATGAATCGGGAAAATTACACTAGGGTCCTAAATTCATATACAACAGCCCAGTCTATCCGCTCTGGATTGCTGCAGAGCTCTTTCCTGGTGAGAGCAGCTCATGGATGCGATAAGGACGCCATTGTATGGGCTTGGGAGAAGGAACCAAGCTGAGCTGCTCTGGATACCACTGTTGTGACTTCACTGGGAGGGGTGCAGATTTGGTGTGAGGAGCCGATACGACAGGCGCACGTCAGATTGGATGGTGAAGTTTAGACATACCACTGTACTGCTACCGGTCTGCTACAAGATAGTGATAGCCCATTACTAAATGCAAGAACGTGGCAGCCTCAGCTTCGGCGAGTTGTGAGGGCGGGCTTTAGATATAGCGCTTCATGCATCTGATTACACACACCTTGACTACCAGTGGAGAAAAGCCAGTACAGGTAGCCTGCACCAAGGGGAGAACTGACAAATCTCAATCTAAACTGCAGTTTGGGCCAGGCAGCAGGACATGGACACAATTGCAATTGAATTTGGATCTGAGGCCAGAAAAACATCAGAGGAACTAGATTCAAAACAAATCCTTTTTTTTAGTCCTCATATCACCGTAAGCGTCTGCCATCGTCACATATAAGACCCTACTGATCCTAGGCGCCCTGGGTCCATGTTCCTGCATTTTCTTTCAGCCCCACCAGGCCAGCATCTTTGTACGAGGCGTGGTGTAATCATCAGACCAAACAAATTTAGATCCGCCTTAGTTCCTTACCCCAGCAAACCAAGGGCGACCAGATGTTTCTCTCGCTACGTTCCAGTCTTGCCATGTTCAAAGCCACTCGGACCCACTTCTCATACGAGAGGGGGGGGGGCGGGGTCTTTCCATAATATGCAGATCTCTTGTCGGGCCAGCAGGATCAAGCATAAGAGGAGGCCCATATATTGTCCCGATTCAAAGGTGGTGATACCTGAACCCAAACCAAATATGACTAACTGTAGATCTAGAGTGATTTCCACCCCGAAGATACCCGTCAATGCCTTCTCTATATTGCCCCAGTATCCCTTTAGATGAGTGCACTCGTAGAACATGTGCAGATCGTCTGCTTCTATCAACCACATCTGGGACATCTGGGGGGTGGATTCGGGGCAAACTTAGCAATTTTTTGGGGGATATAGTACAACCTGTTAATGGTGTAAAAATGTTTTTTTTTTAGAGAAGCAGAATTCACAAATTTATACAAATTTTTAAGAGACAGGAAGTAGAGCTCCAGGGACCTATCCTCTAAAATAGATGCCCTCCAAACCAAGTGTGATGATGGTAATTGAGTGTCTTCCCTATCTAATAAACTACCATACCATAGTCCTATTTCTTTCTTAATTGGGGCTATATTTTGGAGCTTTGCCTCCACCTCATAATTACCCCCTGTATTTCCTTTTTCTGCCTCGTACCATGAACATAGTTGTAGAAGTTTAAAACGAGAAAAGGTATCTCCAATCTTTGCTCTCAGGACTTCCCACGGTAAGACCCCATCTGAAGATATTAACTCAGACCACACCAAAATACCTGCGCGCGCAATTGGGGCAGCCAGGCCGTCCATCAAGCACTCAGGAAGTCCCGGGGACTCCCAAATTGGAGCAAACTCTGAAAAGTATTTTATCCCCCACCTTGCCTTGAGGTTTTGCCAAGTATTTAGTGCAGACCTGATCACCTTCAGACAAACTTTTTTAAAGAACCTGGGGGCCCCAAACGTATACAAAATCCCTCGCCGCCTCCCTCGTGATTGACCATGGCACTCAGGATCCTCCCCCAATTATTTCCGGTTGGGCTAGACAATAGACAACGGATATTTTTAAACTGGAATGACATACAATAACAGAGGACGTCGGGTAAAGCTAAACCCCCCTTAATTAACCTTCTCTTTAGTTTCTTCCATGACAATCTGGAGCTCTTATTGGCCCAAATAAAACTTCCAATCTTACCCTGTAATTTACTTAAAAGTTTGCCTGGAAAATCATGGGGAATAGCGCTAAAAAGATAAGTCAGCTTGGGTAAAATTACCATTTTTAACCATGTTAACGCGGCCGTAGATTGTAAGTGGTAGGTTTTTCCACCTAAGAAATAGATGATCAATCTCCTTCAAAACTCTCCTTAAATTTGTCAAGGGGATATTCACCACATCCTGCACAATATTTATCCCCAGGTATTTACATTCTGTACTGACACTTCTATCCCAACCTTCAATCCCCAAACACATTATCTCCGTTTTATCGGAGTTAACTGCGTACCCTGAGTACCTGCCAAAATCGCTTAGAATGTTCTCTACTTTGGGAAAAACCTCTATGGGTTACTAGTGTAGATCAGTAGGTCGTCTGCATACAAAGCGAATATAATGTTAAGATCTTGCACGCAGAACGGGGTGATTAGGGGGTCTAGTCTAAGTGTTTGAGCTAGAGGTTCCATATAAATATTGAACAACAGGGGGGAGATGGGACACCCTTGACGCGTTCTTCTCTGAATTTCAAATGTAGGTGTCAAACTCCCGTTAAGAAGAATAGCGGCCGATGCACCTTCATAGCATTTTATTAGAGAGTTTGTAAACGATGGTCCGAACCCCATTACTCTAAGGGTTTCCCAAAGAAAGACCCAGCTAACGCCGTCAAAAGCCTTTGCTGCGTCATATGCGGCCACTGCAAGAGGCTCTGCCCGCGTCGCTGCCCAGTCTATGCATCCTATTAATTGCAAAGTTTGTTCTTGAATGTGCCGACCTGGAACAAAGCCTTTCTGTTCTATTCCTATTAGTTGTGGTATTATCTTGACCAATCTCCCTGCTAAAATGCCGTAAAGATCTTATAATCAGCATTCAGCAGGGAGATTGGTCTATAGGAATCAGCCTTTAGGGGGCTCTTTCCAGGTTTTAAAATGAGTACAATTGTTGCTTCCTTCCAGGACGGGGGGATTCCCCCTCCTTGTATAAATAACTTGTGCAATCTAGGTATGAATATTTCTTCTAGGACTTTATAGACCTCTCCGGGAAGAGCGTTGGTCCCTGCCGCTTTGTTGTTCTTGATTTTTTTGATGTGGAGCTTAATTTCTTCCACTGTGATCGGCCTTTCTAACAATGCCTGACCTTCCTCAGTTAGTTGTGGTAGAGCTTTATTGTTCAACCATGTATTGATACTGTTGATATCCGATATACCATCCTCTTTATATAGCTGAGAGAACAGGGACACCAGACGTAGCTGCATGTCTTCGTGTTTACTAGACGTGGCGCCTGCCTTGTCGATTATTAGCTTGTTAATGTTGTTCTTTTCTCTGTCAGCTTTTGTCTTCCACGCCAGGGTCGCGCTTGCTTTTTCCCCGTACTCATAGTGTTCCATTCTATACACCTCCCACTGGGCCCTTACTTTTTCATCCAGCTTGGTTTTATATTCAGAGCGAACTCTGTCTATTTCTTTAAGGATTAAAGGGGTTTCTTCCGGTTGGGAGTTCGACTTGCTTCCTCCAATCTAGCTACCTCTAATTCCAGGATTTTGAATCCTTGCCTATCTTTCCTGGTCCTATCTAGAATCCAGCTGCGAAGTACTCCGCGTGTATAGGCCTTAAAGGCGTCCCATATATACTCTGGGGAGGTGGACCCAACATTATCTATAAAAAAACATAGAAGTAGATTCCTTCATGTTGCATATTAACTCCTGATTTAAAAACATAGCTCTATTTAGCGTCCACCGGAAGGGGGTTTAGCTGTACTTCCTGTATAAGAAAACGTTATCGGGGCGTGATTGTGATGTATTCCTATAGGTTCTGTATCGATCCCCCTATTCCTGACCCTATTCTGGTTAACAAGTTAACTAGCAGCCAGCCCATGAGGCAGAAAACCCCCATGATGCAGGAACCGTTATCTGATAAAGCCACACTACGGCACAGGAACGTGTTATCTGATTAGGTCATAACGCTTGCCATCTAATTAGACAAGCGATATTCCTCCAGCCCCTGATAAGGCATACGGAGTTCTCTAAACAAATCAAACCTATGACAACCTGGGGAAAAACCCTGCGGCCATTGTTTTGATTTCACCGAGAACTTCAGCAAAAGAATGCGCTAACGACCAAGTCGTATGAAATCCTTATTGACGTATCTATGTCCATCCTTACGTCAATCTCGGCACCTTAAAGGTATAAATATTACCGACATTGCCCTATGCAAACACACGCGGTGGTGACGAGGACGGAGCAGCCATACTTGCCGAAGCCCAGAGCAGAGCAGACCCCGCTGGCGCAGCCCCGCCTTTCTGACGCGCTGAGAACGAGAAGCTGCTTTCTCCTGCCGAGAAAATTCAGCACCGGCGTTTCCGGGTAGCCCTCGCAGGCAGCCTGGAATATCGAGACCAGAGACGAGAGATACCATCCCTCATCCATCCTAGATTCCAGGTACAGAACTGAATAACCCCTCGCAGAGAATTCTTTAGTCAGTCACTTGGCAAAAACAAACTTAACTTAAACTGTAACTTTCTATTCCCGCCCACGTATTAGGCTTAGGTCAGGTACACGGGGTAGGCGTATTTAGAAACACCAGTTGAGTACGTTTAGTCAAATGTATATGTGTATAAATCTATTTTATTCATTTTAAACCTTCATATGGCTTAGAAACCATATCAATGTTTTTACAGTATTATTTTATACTTCTGCTTTTAATGTATGCACTTTACTTAACCATAAGTATTGCAATAATATCGATCCATTTCTCTTGTACGAGAAAAGAGACTGATCAATAAATAACATCTTTTATTGAACACGCCCGTCTCTTCCTTTTCTCTACAATCTGATGAGACTAAGAATGCACGTACTGACTGAGTAAAATAAATTGCCTTTTGTTCACACGACTCTCGAGATACACTCTTGATTAGGGGAGAGCAAAGTTGTCATGTTCTATGGTTGTCAGAAACTAAATCCCTTCTTGTCTATCCAGGGAGGTTCAACTCCTCCTTGCCTATTCGAGAAAGTTTCTAGTGAACTCTGAGCTAAGCTGGCAAACCCAAAACTTTAAGTCTAATATCGACAGTAGTAGACCTAGTTAACGTCTGGTCTAGGCCTATACTATTGAAGGTATTATTCCAATGCGCAGAGCCTATTGGGATGATAGGAACTACACTACATGGCGCCCAACGCGTTTGGAAGGGCGATAAAACTAACGTAAGACATTTAGAGTAACTCAGTCGTGCTTTCTCAATCAGACCCCTTTCTCCCATAATACTCCAAAGACGTCTGGAGTGGGTAAAAGGTAATATCCGCCAAACCTCGCAGGAGGAAACTCCTATGTATGGTTCTTGGTATAGTCAACGTTGAAGGATACACTGTTCCAAAATATTGTGCATCTAATCTTTGTTTCCATAAGAAACCTGATCTGCAAACAAACAGAATAACCGTCCTGTCGGTAAAATGGTAGACAGTGATGATGAAAGAAAGGCAGTTAGATTAGCAACTGAACTCGCAGCAGCTGATGCTGCTATACAAGATGCAGACCAGGATATAATACTCATCCCGGTCATCAAAAGGAAATCTATAACCTTAAAACTTATAGAAAATGGACTGACACCTAGAGGTGGCACAGTCATATTCGTAATTGAGGCACACGAATATCGGCAGACAGAGGTATACTATTCATGGATAAATTTTCCAGCAGCAAATGCTGTAACAAAGTACTTCCACTATTATAAAATAGAGGAACCTCCTGAAATGTACACTCCTTTCGAGGAGGTGGAAGTACCACTCAAATTTCAAGAGCACCTGCTCTTATTTGATGGCGCCCTAAAACATAATAATCACATCACCAGGCTCGGTCCCTTAGGTAGACCAGGAGCAACGTGGCCGGATACACACCACACCCAGACATCGACGGGATGTCTGCAGCAGAGCTTTTAACACAGCTAAAACAATTAATAAAAATACATAGACAATTAGTCCAATATGTAATGCGGACTTCAACAATTCAACCAGCAATTAAAATTCCACAGCTGACCCCTCACCAGGGGAACACAAATAAAATTACACCACAGAACATACAGTCCTGCCTAGGTAAAGTACCGGCTAAACGGGAACAAATACCATTGTGGTTGGCGCAAAAAATCACCCAAATAGAGGCGGTGTTTCCAGACACCACCCAGTTAGAAAAACACAGGATTCTGACTATCTGTCTTCCAATGGGAATCGCACCACACATTGAGGACTGTGACACTTGGGGTACAGTCTTTGCTTCCATCTACACAAAAACGCACGGTGTTCCATCCATTTCGGTAATACCAGATGTGCTAAAACAAATTCAAGACGAATACGGTCCAGAACCCGCTTTAACTCTTGGTATGAAATTACTAAAAGACTTCAAGCAGGTCTCGGCTATATTACTAGCCAACATAAAGGGAGAAGCAGCAAACGTGGCGATCCGCCAGAGGTTAAAAGAGACAGATATAGCAGACCAACCAGCAGAAATTGCCAGAATCATAGAAAAATCCTATGAGGAACTAGGTAGAGATAGTTTAGGTGGAATACCAGTAAAACCACAACTGATTGAAAGTCCTGAAAAAATATTTTTTAATAATAATTCAACATCACAGAAAAAGAGCTGGGATGGAAACAAACAATCCAATCCTAAAGAAAAGAAATTCCTGTCCAGAGGAAGGTCTCCTAAGCGAAGAGAAAAATCTCCGAACCAAAGACAGAGGTCACCCCAGAGTGACCCCTCTGGGAAAAGATATAACCTTAGAAATAGGGATAATATTAAGAAGCCTGATAGATATCAAGACATTGATACACGTCCCTCTCAATCTTTTCAGACTTCCTCGCAGAAATCGGAAAGAAGAGGACGATCAGAACAAAGAGAAGAGCACGCCAAGTCCAAAGACAAGGAACCTGCTCATCTAAAAAAGAAATTACAATTTCCAAAAAAGAAGGTAGCCAGTATTAAGATAGTTAACAATGCCGAGAATACTGAGGACACAACTGAAAAACGGAGAATGGGCTCAGACAATGCTAGACAGCGCAGCAGAAGTGAGCATAGCTCGCAAAGTCCTTATGAATCATCTGGAGACAGTAGACACGAATGAATATCTTCAAGTGGAAACTGCAGACACCAGAGTTAGCAAACCTCACAAAATATATGAAATAACATTACGTATAGAGGGGGATAAGACTAGGAAAATAAGGGGACTATTTTGGGATAATCTCTCCAAGGGCTATGACATCCTTCTAGCTGAAAAAGACTGGCCACCAGAGTTTGTCAGGGATTGCCCTCATGGCGAAGAAATAATTATGCCTGCCTTCTCAAATCATATCCCAATTCATAAAAAATACACACTTGCTAGAAAGTGGGCAGTAGCTCAAGCTCCTGCTTTATATAAAAATCACGTAGGATGGGATGAGGACTCTCCTCCTCACAAAATCCAGTTAAAATCACAACCTACTGCACAAAGGCAGTACCCAATTAAGCAAGAAGCTAAAAAACAGGTAAAAGAAATACTAGATCAGCTAGAATACCAGGGGGTGATTGAAACTTGCACCTCACAAATGAACAACCCTTTGTTTCCGGTCTCCAAACCAGACAATTCATATCGTCTAGTTTTGGATTACCGACACCTTAACTCATGTTGCAAAACTTTTGCAGTGCAAAACTCGCATAGTGCTGCACTAATGAATAACATAGTGCGCAAAAAATACAAAACAACATTAGACACCTCTAATGGATTCTTTTGTCAAAACATAGCACCAGAGAGCAGATACTTGTCTGCGTTCTCCATAAATGGCACTCAAAAACAATTCTGTCGGTTAGCCCAGAGGTACAAGAACAGCCCGGGAGTATTCTCAGCGAGAGTAACAGAATTACTACAAACATATGATGACGAAGCATTATCTTATGTCGACGACATATACCTAACAGATGATGACTTGGATACTCACTTGAAGAGAGTGAACACCATAATACTTGGGTTCGCAGCAGAGGGTTACAAATTCAACTTTAAAAAATCCAGAATTGCCCATCTGACAGTCCTGTTCTTAGGATACGAATTATCAAGTGAAGGCAAAAGCCTGGCTGACAATTTCCTAGAGAAGTGTGCCGTACTCCAAGCACCTAGAACACTAAAAAACCTACAGTCAATTCTAGGCTTCCTAAATTTCGGAAGAACATACATTGCAAATTACGCAGAAAGGGTCAAACCCCTTTATGATCTGATAAAAACAGATTTTAAAAGAACTAATTGGACTCAAATACACACAGAAATTTTTAGATCCCTACAAACAGACATGCTAATTAAAACAAAATTAGAAACACGTGATAACACACGCAATCTTGTGATTCGAGTCATCCCAGGAAGATGCGGATTCACATACCTGACCTCTAATGAGGGAGAAAAGGTACCAATTGCATTCAAATCACACTTGTACACAGAAGCTGAAAAGAAGTTCAGTATTAAAGAAAAAATTATTCATGCAGTTCAAACCGCAATAGCTAGAGAAAAAGATCAAGCTGACGGTAGACATATCACAGTCAGAACAGCAGAATCAGCCTTTGAGACACTAACAACACCGTGTAATTTACCAACAACAACATTGAATCCGGAATGGATACAATGGGTGAATTCAATCACAACGGACAAAGTATACTACTACTTTTATCCAGAAGTAGAAGAATTAAAAAATCTAGAATATGAAAGAACATTCCCTCTGCCAATCGACATTCTGCCCTTACGACACTACGCTTGTGTAATCTATACAGACGGACATGCTCAACCCTCCGTTTGGGGAGAACAAGCATACAATCCCACATGTGGGATTACAAAAGAAGTGTGGCGCGGAGGTAAACTAAGACCTCTATTAACAAAAACACACTCAGTAGAAACTAATTCAGAACAACAGACTGAAATAATAGCATTGAAAATGGCGCTAGATAATGCAGATCGCGAATTCCCGACACTTATAGTGTCCGATTCATATTACTGCGTCAAATCATATAATAACGATTTGCAGACATGGATTCAAAACGGTTACAAAGATGACACAGATGCAACAATAAAGCAGAAACTGCTCTGGGAACAAATAGCTCTTTTACAAAAAGAACTACCAAAGACTCACGTGACACACTCACTGAGTCACCAGCGTGATGGCGTTCACGTTGCAGGGAATTCATTGGCTGAGACAGCCCCAGCGGTAGCAACTAAATCGGCTTCCGTAGTTCGAAAAAAGCGTACATTAAAATATATTGACGGTGAAACAGTTCTGGCGGTGAAAACGTCATCAAAAGGCGACTGCTCAGCACTACCGATCAACTATCCACTCAATTATACATACATAATCGATGCAAACTCCGTCCCTTTTGCTCGAATCCCTGGAGTGGGGGATAGAGTGATTCCAAACATGGACAGGAGAAACTTGTTAATCGCAGACGCACATATGGGCGAGGGTCTCAGACACCTCAAACTAAAAGATTCTCTGGAAGAATTACAATCAAGGTATTAGTGGCCAGGCATGAGCCTGCATCATACCATGTTTGTAAAGAACTTCCCGAACTGCAACAGGGATCGCAGTGGTGAGAGAAACGGTGTAATACCGTGTCGTTTCACTCCAGAAAAAAATCAACAGTAAAAAGCAAGGCTTGCGATTAACATATACAGGCTAGTTTCCACTTATAATGTAGATCCCCAGCACTCGGCTGACGTCTGGACTGTTATACAAAGATTTGCGAGTCTAAATGGCATATACGCTAAGAGCATGCTACGTTTGACCATTGTTTTCACTCAAGCCCTCCAGCCTGGGGGGAAACATGGCCAAATGAGCATAGCACAGCGGGAATCTTCTCACTTCCTTCCTGAGGGATAAGGGATGGTGTAAAGAAAAAACCAAGGCATAAAGCAATCTATAACGGAAAGGATATTAGGTTCGGGAGCTGGGTGGGTCAAACATCTAATAAGTGTCCAACATAGTCTAAATAACTTGCCAAGAAATTCTCTGAAGGGATTCAGTCCGTACGAATTATTATTTGGAACTAGGATGTTAATCTCTGACCTTGACAGTCAGACTTCAGTGGTGAAGGAAAAAAGCTTTGATATCAAAGACCGTTTGGCTATTTTATAGGACTTAAACGAAACAAGAAAAGACCTGAGCAACATAAAGTTGAAACAGCAGCCAACAACCACTGAAGAACCACCACCTGTCCCAGCAAGACCTGTCTGGATTCCAAAAGTCGGGGATCTAGTCAGAGAAAAGATCGCGGTAAAGAAGGAATTTGGGCCTTCTTACAGAAAAGCAGTTCCTGTCTTGTCTATCAACGGGACAAGATCAGTTGTACTACCGCCGCTTGCTGGTAAAAAGGAGAACCGAGTTGTATCCATCGACCTGGTAAAACCACAATCATGTGGCCGATAACAAATAGTAGGCCAAGTGGACTCCCAATGAGTAGCAGAACACCAAGGTTTGCTACCAGTACAGAGGTCCTAACTAAGAGGCTAATCACATTCGAAACGCCTACAGAAGAACAACAAGGACTATGCAACAATGCAATGGAACTTAGACCTCTGAAAACCCAAATAAAAACATTTAGCAGAGACACACCAACTTACAATGAAGTACCAAGTGAATATGCAAGAAACAGTAATCCTGAAGCAATTGGAACAATTGACAGAACTGCATCCGGCTACTTCATAAACTTCGATGATTCCTCTGAAGGCTTCAGTGAATCAAAGACACAGCCATCATCAAAAACCTTTAAAGATAAAGCTAAAGAACTTTTGAAACAACTGAAAGAAACATATCTGATTTCTCCATGGATTGAATTTTGGGTGGGTTTTGGTGCATTTATCCTCATACTTTGGCTCATCATGGTACTAACTTTGGGACGCTTCATTGAGGGAAAATATGCTAAAATGGACACAGCAAGTCAGAAAATCAACTTGATCCTCAAACCACACACATCTTCACACGTCGAGAAAAGAGAACTTTCTTCAGTCAACTTCACAGCCAATCCTATACCAGGTGGGGTAGCATGGGACAACACTGACTACGAAATTTATGGTCCGGTTGAAATCCTGAAATATCCACACCAAATTAAGATCTCATTGAGTGACTTTGTAAAACCGAGCTCATTTGCTGATGATTGGGACTTCGAAAGTATAAATAATATGATGTCTGACTTAGTAATGTCTGCTAAATTTACCAAACATGATTATTTGCAGGGTTCGACAAATTATGATAGTATGTACTGCTACAACCACTATGGTAACCATTTTCTACATAAATCTGCACAACCTAGAAATGTTTTAAATTATAATCAATGGGAACATTGTGCAACCCCTCCAAAAGGAAGCTCAAGAACCGTTTACGACAAATATTCATACTTTTCAGGTTTTAACACAAGTAATGCTGAAACATTTTATTTCAAATTGTCAAATAAGACAGGGACAAAGACCATGATAACAAACACGAAATTGATATATTCAGACTCATTCTTTGAACAAATGAATACTTTTGGTTTTGATTATTGGGACAAAAATGTTGAGTTGAAAAGTGTTTGGGGCACAAAAGAATGGCAAGTACAGGGTATAGAATCTTTGTTAAGAGCCTGCATGATCCCAGAACAAATTATATTTTTAAATGACACTGTTCAACAAACTACCTGTCTTGGCCTAGCCAAAATCAAAGACTTAAATAAACCGTCTATTCCTAAACCGACAATGTACAGCAATAGCTCTATAGATGAAGAGATAGACGTAAACTATGTATTAAACCAAAACAGAACACATCCTGATTGGAAACAGTGGTTGATCTGGCCCACAGATACTAACAACTGTCAAGACAGATTCCTGAACAAAACACAGGGGTTCAAAATGACCAGGCCAGACCCTAGATATCCCCAAAGACATCACCCAGGGATAATAACCACCTACAGTGTGGGCAAATTATGCCTTCAATGGCTACAAAATTTCACACTGGCAGAAATTAAGCAACACCTCACTTTACTTACTGATGGTGCTGACTTGCGTGATTTCATTATGGGACCGCGCAAACAGCGTCAAAAACGTTTCATTGCAGCCTCCATATATGCAGCATATAACGAGGCCTGGAAGGTTACTCAAATTGAAACAGCAGAAAGAATACGGGAAATTGACCGTATTAATTTGGAAAAATCACTTTCTGTAGTGGACAATGGGTTAATGACTCTGTCCTCCAGAATTTTTTCTCTGGACAGCATTGTGTCTTCAGCAATCGACATAATATCGCAAGACTTACTGTTGTTACAACACGGTCAGTCTCAATTGCGTTCTATTGTACAGCTTGGCTGGACGTTACAAAATCTGCGTTCAGGCTATGTGCCTTGGCGTTTAATAAACACAACGTCACTATTTAATATCTTTAACCTTACTGATAGACAAATCAGTATGGCACAAAAGGGTGCTGATTATACAATCCTGAGCATTGAGAAACTCGAAAGATTACCAGTGACAATGTCAGAACGACCTGCCAGTGAATGGATAATACATGGGATAATTAATATTCCAATATCAACCTTCAGGTTTCAATACTGCCAAAAATATATACAGGCTGGCATGTACGAAAAATTGGGAAAAGGGTACATTAAAACAACATGGAACTTGCCCTATTCACATGCATGTGTCAGTAATAAAGGACAGAAAGTGTTTCTTAGTGGCAATAATTGTACAATGTCACTAAGCGGTACACTTCTGTGTAATGGAATTAGTTTGCATGGAGCCTGTGAAGGGAACTCAAATAACCTTTCATGTCACCAGCTAGGCGCACCTGCAACAGAGATAGAACCATTCTTTCAAAGACTCTATAATGGGAGTTACATTCTAATTGTAGATCGCAGATGTTGTAGTCTTATGCCCGGGACTCCTTATCTCGTAACTACGACTGCGAAGGTCAAGTGCTGTGGACGCTTATTGTTCCCCAGCTCCTTGCCAGACAGGGAGGCAAGGGCATGGCCTAACTTGAAAATTACTTCTATTCGAATAGATACTTTAAGCAGAATGAAAACAGTGCTTCTTCAGACGCCGACCAGGCTCACGTCATCAAAAGAAACGTATGATCTCCAAGTCGCAAGGACGACTGCAGAGATACATTCATTGTTATCAACTAATTCCCCCATACATTTCGCAGAAATCCTGAATGAAATCTTAAATATTTCTGATGCCAGTGGAGTCTCAAAAGTATTTAAGACAGTATTTTCGATGGCATTAACACCATTCAAAGCCATACTGGGTATTTTTCCAGATTTCGTCCATTCGATTTTTGGCGGACTTCCCCTCATTTTAGGACTGATTGCAGGAATCTTGTTCCTAGTCCTTATATTTCGTTATGGCAAACCATGTCACAGACAAAACACCTGCGACAAGGGAAGAAACAATCCTAGCCATTGGATACCGGGACCGGATATCAAAAATCCTGGGACTCTCCCGGCTTAGAGACCTGAACATGACTTGTTTTCTATCATTTCGACCAATGTGGCAACTATGTGTTTTACCTGTATTAAGGTGCCTGCTATGCGGAGAAGAATGCGTGTTAGACACCTGTCTGACGCTACAATCGGATGCGCCAATGGATGCAGAAACATTGTTGGGTCCAACAAAGGCTCATGCTTTGTGCTGCCCTCAAAGGCTACCAATCCTGATGACGGCATTCGTGGAAGCTTCACCACTACGATTAAGGGGTAGTTAAGTTCAAGATGAAAGCAGCATCGATCAGGTACGACCTTCTGTCAGCAATCCAAATCAGAATGTCAATGGAGACAATCATGCGCACGAATGCATGGTTACACCTATTTCCGAGTTAGTGGAACTCTCCCAGGAAGCTGTTGACAACTTTTTCGCGAGTCTAAATGATATGATGTTCTCACCAGAGCAGAAATAGAGACTTTTGAGCAAGCTCGTACACGGCGTTCCCTGAATTTGGCCTTCAACTTTAATAATAGAGTCACATGAACAATTTTCCCTCCAGTTCACGGACAGCAATTTTTTCAGCAGCCCCAAGAATATTTTTGCATATTTTTTCGGGACACTTATCTTCTGCTTAAAGTAAGAACTATTCTTAGAGAACTAAAATTCCTAATTTTAGATACTTATAGACATTAGCTGCCCGCTGGTATGTTCATTGTTATTATATTCTGTGATGAAATGGTCTCGAACTTTTTTTCTGTATTAAGAGCCATTTCATGTGTAAATTCTCATATACCGAATAGCAATAATGTATACAAATGCGTGATTACTTTAGCATTATTCTACAGCTTGAGTGCATACAATACATATGACTGCCTTTTTTCGTATATTTGATAATTTCAAAATGCATTTATGTATTTTGGGGTGGTAAGGTATACACACTACTCTATAGTATGTTATAGTATGTTTTACTATGCATAGATTAGTAAATATGTCCATAGTTAGCGTGGAGTGGGTGTGATGTATTCCTATAGGTTCTGTATCGATCCCCCTATTCCTGACCCTATTCTGGTTAACAAGTTAACTAGCAGCCAGCCCATGAGGCAGAAAACCCCCATGATGCAGGAACCGTTATCTGATAAAGCCACACTACGGCACAGGAACGTGTTATCTGATTAGGTCATAACGCTTGCCATCTAATTAGACAAGCGATATTCCTCCAGCCCCTGATAAGGCATACGGAGTTCTCTAAACAAATCAAACCTATGACAACCTGGGGAAAAACCCTGCGGCCATTGTTTTGATTTCACCGAGAACTTCAGCAAAAGAATGCGCTAACGACCAAGTCGTATGACATCCTTATTGACGTATCTATGTCCATCCTTACGTCAATCTCGGCACCTTAAAGGTATAAATATTACCGACATTGCCCTATGCAAACACACGCGGTGGTGACGAGGACGGAGCAGCCATACTTGCCGAAGCCCAGAGCAGAGCAGACCCCGCTGGCGCAGCCCCGCCTTTCTGACGCGCTGAGAACGAGAAGCTGCTTTCTCCTGCCGAGAAAATCCAGCACCGGCGTTTCCGGGTAGCCCTCGCAGGCAGCCTGGAATATCGAGACCAGAGACGAGAGATACCATCCCTCATCCATCCTAGATTCCAGGTACAGAACTGAATAACCCCTCGCAGAGAATTCTTTAGTCAGTCACTTGGCAAAAACAAACTTAACTTAAACTGTAACTTTCTATTCCCGCCCACGTATTAGGCTTAGGTCAGGTACACGGGGTAGGCGTATTTAGAAACACCAGTTGAGTACGTTTAGTCAAATGTATATGTGTATAAATCTATTTTATTCATTTTAAACCTTCATATGGCTTAGAAACCATATCAATGTTTTTACAGTATTATTTTATACTTCTGCTTTTAATGTATGCACTTTACTTAACCATAAGTATTGCAATAATATCGATCCATTTCTCTTGTACGAGAAAAGAGACTGATCAATAAATAACATCTTTTATTGAACACGCCCGTCTCTTCCTTTTCTCTACAATCTGATGAGACTAAGAATGCACGTACTGACTGAGTAAAATAAATTGCTTTTTGTTCACACGACTCTCGAGATACACTCTTGATTAGGGGAGAGCAAAGTTGTCATGTTCTATGGTTGTCAGAAACTAAATCCCTTCTTGTCTATCCAGGGAGGTTCAACTCCTCCTTGCCTATTCGAGAAAGTTTCTAGTGAACTCTGAGCTAAGCTGGCAAACCCAAAACTTTAAGTCTAATATCGACAGTAGTAGACCTAGTTAACGTCTGGTCTAGGCCTATACTATTGAAGGTATTATTCCAATGCGCAGAGCCTATTGGGATGATAGGAACTACACTACATGATCTGAGAGGATACATGGCAGGAAAGAAATCTCGCCCACTCTATCTAGACCTACTTGATCTGTAAGGATGTAATCTATTCATGAAGAGTGGCCGTGTTTTTTGCTAAAGTAGGTGTACCCATCCCCGTTCCTCCTTTGGCATCCCAAATGTCAACCAGATCGTGAATCATATTAATCATTACTTGCCTTGTGTGCGGGGCTGTCACTTGCTTCCTAGGATTCGATCTATCACGAGCAGGATTGAGGAGTACATTGAAATCACCCCCGACTATTACAGGGTTTGTAACCTCTGTGAAATTAGCCTGAACTTTGAGCAGGCAGGTGGGGTCGTCTACATTAGGGCCGTAGTACGATACTAACGTGACTTCAGTCTCCCCCCATCCTACTCTCACCTGGATCCACCTACCCGTGGCATCAGTTAACACTGATTTGATGATACAATTGTCTCCCTTCCTGATCATTACAGCAACTCCCTTATTATGTGTTGTGTTTTGTGAGCAAAGAAAATGTTCAATCCATTTGAACTTACCAAAGATGTCTTTGGTCTCTGAATAGCTCAAATGCGTTTCTTGTAAAAGGAGAATTTGAGCTGCCGATTGCTCTAGGTATTTCATATTCTGCCGCACCCTCCTGCCGCAGCGCAACCCGTTAACGTTCCAAGATATGGCCTTTATCCTTATGGTATTCATTTATTCACTGACCACTTCACTTCTCTACATCCATTGGCCTGCGCTATCATGGTTAAAAGTAATGGGACGGGATATAAGGACATTTTTTGATTTTTTCCCTCTGCAACCCCACCAGTGCACCCCCTTCCCCCCCTCCCCTTCTAACCCCCTGTGACCCCCCTACTTACTTCTTCCCTGGGGAACCCTCCCTTACTCTTGGGCATACACCCTCAGTCGGAGCCCCCCTGCGATGTGCGGCTTTCTACAGCATGATTGAAAATAAAATGAAGAAAAAAAAAAGAGAAGAAAAAAAGTGTAATAAAGCTAACTGCTGAGTAGTGTCAGCCTTGGCTCTACCCCTCTTCGCCTCCTCAGTTCAATAGTTATTTTACTTAAACCATTATGCGTCGAGTTGGATTATACTATGCTAACTATGCTCACTATGTGTAACAGGGAGGCGGGTCCCGTGGACGTAGATATAGATGTTGCCTCGGACTGGTGGTCCGCGGTACCGCTGACCCCCCTTTCTGTCACCCTTATACAGACTGATGCGACAGAGCAAGAGGAGTGGTTCCCAACGGAAGGCGGCAGTGCCTGGAACGTCCCGTCGGAAAAAGAGCAGGGTCCCTTTAACCCCGGACTGCAGTACTACGTGGCTCCGCCCCCTGATAGCGAAGCCGAGCCAAAAGCCGGAAGACAGAGCAAGACGGAGGACGGCGTTTTCCCGGAGGCGGATGGTGTACTGGAGTGGAGACGGAGAGTCGAGCAGTCGAGTGTCGGGGAAGAAGCGGAAGCATACGAAAGGAGCCCAGCTGATCTCGTCAAGCCAGGAGGCCACCGGTTCGGCGCTTCGCCCTGCCACGTTCCCACGGGAGGAGCGTGGCTGGACAAGGTACGGGGCAAGGTAGCGGGCTGGGTGGGGGGGAGCGGCCAGCCGAACGATTGAGACCCAGTGTAAATATTGTACAGCCTATGTGCCCTGTTCCCTCCCCCTTCACGAGCACTCCGGCTTTGGATATATTTGAGCACTTGGTTTCCCTCACACCCGGCCCCATTATACTTGGCAAGGACGCCCCAGTGACTTCTTCTTTTCTGTCCTTTCTTTTGGGGAACCACCTTGACGGAGGCCTGGGACAGAACACCGGCGAACCAACCCCCCCTAACAAGACTTGAAAGTCAGGAGGAACGGCGTCATTCTGGATAGCTCGGGATTCCCAAGAGGAGTCAGGACGGAGCCCTCTGAGTTCGCAAGACTGAGAGTGTCAAGTAAACGGCGAAAAGCATATCTAAAAATAAAACCCTCTTTGAGAGCGCTATTTCCTGCCTCCGTCTCAGTTGATACTGCTCCCCCAGACCCTGCCCCATTACACTATGCTTTACAGAGCGCTCCACTTCCACTGTCAAAATTTTCATCATCCCCCCCCTTGCCTCTCTTTCTGATCTTATCGATTAGAGCATCTACCTCCTCCGTTTGTCGCATATTGTACATGTGGTCATCCCACATGATGCGGAGGGATGCCGGAAATCTGAGTTGGGTCTTAGCCCCCAGTTGGTTCAGTATGGTCATCCCTTTGCCTAATTCCCATTGTCTTGTTGCTGTTCTATGAGACACATCCGACCGAATGGAGAAGGAAAATGGGGTAGAAACCAGGTTACATTTCAATTGACCGGCTTTTAAGGCAAGAGATAGTATCCTTTCTTTGAGGGAATACGTTAGAAAATTGACCAGTATTTTCGTAGGGCGATCTTTTCCAGGCGTTCTTCTGTACGGGTCCCGATGGACCCTTTGTATGTCTGATGACAGATCCAGATCTTCATCTGAGCCTTTTAGGATGTGAGTTTTTAAGAGAGAGACTACGAAGCTCTTTATATCGCCTCCCTCAATGTCCTCCCGAATATTCAATATTTTTAGATTATTTTTCCTAGAGTGATTCTCTAGCCGTTCAATGTCATCCTGCAACTCCTGGTTTTGCCGGATCACCTTGCTCATCTCGGAGGAGGTGGTCTTTATGGAATCACTTATTTTCGGTATCTCAGCCTCTAAGGCATCAGCCCTTAGTGATATCTCCTCCACTCTGGATGATAGAAGGTCACAAGATGCCTGGATAGCCTCTTGGTTTGCTTCTGAAGTTGTAAACCTCTTGCCTATATCGTCAAATCTCCTGCCTATATCATCTCGTAGGCTCAGCAGAATGTCCGCTAAGGTTCCTGGGATGGAGGTATGAGGAGGTTGAGGTGCGCTAGAATCTTTCCCCTGGGTATCGGAGGCAACTGAGGCTTCTGAACCTTCATAGGTCGATAGGTTGGGGGTTGATGAGATACCTGGTGCCGCAGCAGCTTGGTCTTCAGCTTGTATATGGGCTAGTGGACCCTCGTTGCCCTCTACCCCTTCCATTTCTGGAATCATATCCATCTCTTGTACGGCAAGAGCTGAAAAGCTGTTTGAAAGATCCACTGATGGGTGTATTTCAATTAGACCTTCTTGGACCAAGGCGTGCCCTGCTTTATCAGAGGATGGGTCCCGCATCTTGCTGCTCACACTTATAGTTTTTAAACAGGGGGCTGGACTGGCTGGAGCCATGGTTCCCACTGTTGAAATTTTTTCGTTTTGATTGAGAACCGGAGTAGAAACAGAAGTGAGGGTAGAGATGGAAGTAGCAATGGTAGAGGTGGAAGATGTACTACAAATCTTGTAGTATGACTTCAGTGATGGTGTTATTTTTAATTTTGCCGAAAAACAGGCTTTCTTCTGGTTCTTGCTTTTCCGCTTTCCTTTACCAGGTGTATCATGCGAGGTGTCCTGCGGTGTCTCTTGTGAGCTATTAATTTCATTCCCTTGTGTTCTGCTATTCCCAACTTTAACCTCTACAATTGGAGGCAGCCCTTCCCTTGATATGGTGGAATTACTAGTGCTCTATTCCGCAGCGTATATCTCCCCAAGGTTCGCTTCGGTGAGGTATCACCCTTACTTTTCAAGGGACTGCCATCCGGCTCCACCTGCCCCCTGCTCTCCATGTACTGCACACCGTTAAGCGACCCCTTGCTTTTATAAATCCTTACAGGCCCCCAAAATTGCCCCGCAACTTGCCCTTGGTATGGTCCTTTGGTCTCCGGGGACCAGTGCCCCCGTAGTCGCTCACAATTTGTGGTGGCAAGTATGCTGAGATCGTGGTGCAGTGTTGACAGGTTGCTTCCCCCAGTCCCTTCTCCCTCTCCTACCTCGCTCTCTCTGCACAGGGAATCCGCTATATTAGCTGATGACACGCTGTTACCTCGTGAGGCGCCCCCTAGAGTACTAGGGGCTTGCTTCCTCCAGTTTCTTGCAGCTTCCAAGATGCGGCACCCTGATAAGGCCTGCACTACCGCCGCTGTGTCTCTACTGTCTCTACTGTTGTCTATGAGTCTCTTCCACACCATTGGTATACTCGGCGTCAATTTTCGTCTGAGCTGTCTGCCTCCGTTCAAAAACTTCCTTTCAAGGCACGGGAGAGATGGGGTAAAGTGGAGTACGCTGTACGGCAACCCTTAATGGGGCATACAGATCCGCTTTCTATACTTAGGACCAAACACGCCATCAGCTGGAACCGAGAGAAGTGTCACAGATTTCTCACACACCATTGGCGTGTACAGTGTCAGCCACGTACGGGCAATGAAAGAAAAAAGAAGAAGAAAAGAGCCTCCAAAGCAAGGTACCCTGCTACTTAGCTTCGCCGAAGATGGTGTGGAGAATGCCCCTCCCCGCTAGGGCCACACAACAACCACTCCAAACCTCCAAGCCTCCGCCCGAACAAGTTGCTGAAAGCTCTCTCCTTCCCTCCCTTCCGCGTTCCGCTACGCCTCCGTTCCGGCTCTCCCTCCGGGTGAGGTCGAAGCCGAGGCGAGGTAGGGCGAAGCGGCAGCAGCTGTGGATCAGCAAGGGAGCGAGGCGAAGTGCAACTGGAGGTAGAGTCAGCAGAGTCAGCTGACACTCTCAGCAGCGTAACACACAAACGCCGCACATCTCAGGAGCTCCGCCTGCAGTCGTTAGCTTTCAAAACAAATCCTAGCGGCAAGGCAACAAAGTCTGACCAAAATAGATAGGAAGTTAGCCGCTTTATCATTCAAAATGGACAGGATGTCGGAACGCTTAGACAAGCACACCGAGAGGTTAGATTTGGTGGAAAAGTGAGTTTCAGACGCAGAGGATACCTTAAACACTAGCTCCTGTCACATGGTCGCTCGGGGTATTGTCGACATCTTTAAGTTAGCATGAGCCCGGTAGCCACGATACTACTTTTGTGCATGTTACTGCACATCTTTATTTTCGTAAGACTCTGTTTATGCCTTTAACATGAGAACCCTCTGCTGTGCTCATTCTCTGCTTGTTCCTGGAGTTTAGTCTGAACATTGTGAGCAAGGTCGATAAACACTGCCCCTAGTTATTCTGTTCTGGTCAGACTCTAGCACTTAGACTTTGCCTGAGGTACGGGGTCTTCTGACAAAGCCCAGAGATCTTCTATTATATAATAATATGTTTGCCTACCAAAAGGAGGGAGCATAGGCACTGTAGTCCTTTCTCCATAGTCTTTGTATAATAACGTCTCCTTTATGAAATATGGCCTTACTGCAATGCTAACGATATTGGTGTTATGCATCCTTATGCTTGTTGTGGCACTTAACTATAGTTTAGAGCATGTTAGTTAAAATAAATATTTTAAACTATCTTCGTGTCTCTGTCAGATCTTATTGTGGACAAGTACGAGAGTGTGAGCGAAGAGGTGTGTCTTGTTACCGCGATTCCTGAGAGATCCGGTAGTGTTGAGTTCTGGGGTGTCTAATCACCGGTTTCTTCATTTGTGAGTAAGAGAGAGAGTGAGACACTATGGCTAGTCGGTCCTGGGCTCGTGGGCATTAAGGTGGCAGGAAGGCTTAGCCCCTATAGACCGAGGTCCCATAATCCTGCACATAGTTCTGTGTATGTGCAGAACACTCCCTAGCGCACAACAAAATGCTGCTACTGCATGTGGTACAGGCCAAAGACAAAGATATGGAAGCGAGATCTCGACGTAGCAATATAGGACTGGTGGGCATTGCGGAATCGACCAACATTCCAAACATGGAACTCTTTATGGAACAATTGCTGGTTACACTCCTGGGCAGGGATACTTTCTCAAGTGTGTTCATCGTAGAATGCCCCCACCATACACTTGCATCCAGACTGGTATGGGGAGCCCCTCCGAGGTCAATAATTGCCAAGTTGCCCAACTATAGGGATCAGGACGCTGCCCTGCGCAAAGCCAGAGAACTAAGTACATTGCGACGTAAGGGCATGGACATTTCCCTATATCCTGATTTTGCACAACAGGTGCAGGAAGCAAGACGCCTGTTTCTCCCAGTAAAGCAGAAGCTTTGCAACCTAAATCTGGAATATAACATGATGTATCCTACGAAACTGCATATACAAGCGGATGGTACAGTTCATAAAGAAGAGGGAGGGAGGAGGACGTCGCAGGGATCCCTCAAGATGACCAGCGGTCATGAGACAGGAGGAACCGTAACTAGATGAATAGTGACTTCAAATACTCATTACTTGGCTCTCATTGGATAGAAGTCTCAACAGAATGTGTCATTTTGGGGGATGCTACCCGAACGATTGTTGTGCAAGACATTGAGCCTGAGATGCTACAGTGGTCTGAAAATTAAGTTCAAAATAAGACTTTTTGTTGATTACGACTTGCCTGTCAATCATTATCACTGTACAAGCTTTATGCAGAGCTACCTATACTCTTAGGGAACCTTAGTTGCCATAATTAGGCTGGCATTGAAGGGCAAACTGAAGTATCTCAGATATATTATGGTGTTAGATGCTGGATACTGGAATACATTTGCAGCCAGTAACATCAGCCCCTACGTGTTTCTCATTGTTTATTAATGAGTCTGTTTGGGGGAGGTATGCTTTGGGGTCAATCCTTTTGTTGGGGGGTGGGCAACTTTTCGGTTATGCCTGGTTGGGGTTTGCATTTCATGGATGGGTGGAGTTTGTTTGTTGTTCAAGTGCGGATGCAATGAGAATAGGCTGGCAGGCAATACAGGGAGTGAGGAAGCCGAATGTATCATTGTGACGAATAGATCTAATTTGAATGATACAACACCTCAACTGCTAAACAGAGTCAGATTTTTGTCCTGGGATGTCGGGGTTTGAACGATTTTAGAAAGCAACGTAAAGTGGTAGCATATCTCAAACGACATCAAGTGGACGTCGCACTAATCCAAGAAACGCACTTAACCCCTAATAGTTATATGCTCACACACAGAAGGCTGCAGGGCAGCTTCCACGCAGCAGGCTTCACCTCACATGCCAGGGGAGTTCTCACTTGGGTGAATTCAAAGTCTGGCATTGCTCTGCAAGAGCTAGAAGTGGACTCAAATGGTAGATTTGTCATCTCCAGATGTTATAAAGAAGGATTGAATGTCAAATTAGTCAATGTTTATGGCCCGAACTACGATGATCCACTCTTTTATCAAACAATTGTCTCACGTATCTTAGAGGGCTGGACCTCCCTTGTGGTGTGGGGCGGTGACTTTAATTGCATTCTCGATCGTGCCTGAGACCGCTCCAGAGGCCCTTCTCGGAGGCCTTCAGCCACTGCCAGGACAATAAGTGACATTATAGATCAACTGAGCTTGCTAGACGTAGGGCGCTGGGGTTCCCCTGATTTCCCGGGTTTCTCTCATAATTTCGCTACACATTATATTCATACCAGAATAGACCTTTGACTTGTATCTAAGTCGCTTTGATCCAATTTTACTGCATGCAATCCACTTCCCCGCACATATTTGGACCATTCACCTATTCTTATATTCTTAGGTATCAAATTACCCCCCAGAAGTAGTGCGCCCTTCACTTGAAGGTTCCCTCCATACTCCCTGCTTGACCCTGTATTTAAGACAGACTTAGCCTCCTTGACCGAAGAGTTTTTTAGAATAATATAGGCTCAGTCTCCAACTTTTCTAAAGTCTGGGAAATGTATAAGGTATTTATTAGAGGGGTTGCCATAGCTAAACATGCTGGGGTTCTTCGCTTGCTTAGAACCAGACTCACTACCCTCGAAAAGAACCTGGCAAATCTAGAGCGAGTCTGTCAGCTAAGGGGAGAGCCACACACACATGAGGATATCAAAACTACCTTAGAGGAATACCAGAAAGTTGCAAACAGTGAGGTGAAACATTTGGGAAAATATGCCATTGCTAGATCGTATGGCGAGGTAGAACATCCTGGTGCAGTGTTGGCTTCCATGCCGTGATGTAAATGCGAATCTAGCACAATAGTTGAGATTCTGGGGAAGATGGTTGTCAGATGCAGGAGTTGCACTGATTGTGGAGAGATTTACCAGGTATCATACCAAATTGAATAGCTCTAGGTTAGCTCTGAGTGAGGAGAATATGAAGGATTACTTGGAGCATATACAAATGCCATGGCTCACTAATTTCCCATAGAGAATACCTCATGTCAGCTCTAGACCCTGGCGAGATTCGACGTGCACTTCAATCTATGCAAGATGGCAGTGCACCGGGCTCAGATGGCCTGGCTGTGGCTTTTTATAAGACATTTGCGGACATACCAAAACCACATTTAGTCACCCTCTACAAAGAGATGGTGGAGGCTGAGAGGATGCCACCGACCATGAGAGAAGCTCTGATAATTACTATACTTAAACATAGGAAACCGACAAGTGAATGCTCCTCTTATAGGCCCTTATCGCTACTGAATGTTGACTCTAAATCGTTTGTAAAACTTTTGGCTAACCTCCTTACCCCACTGGTATCGCTCCTAGTCGGCCCTGAGCAGGCTTGTTTCGTTCCGGGGAGATGCTTAATGTATAACCTCAGAACGGTATTCGGAACTATCCAGAACATTAACCCTGAGATCAAAGCTGATGCAGTCTTCTTGGACGCAGAAAAGACGTTTGACTCTGTGGAGTGCGCTTTTATGAAAGAAGTGCTTAGATGTTTTGGGGAGGGAGATATTTTTCTGCTGCGTATGGCGGTCTTGCATAATGCTGCAAATATATGAACCTTTTACTGAACCACCTACTGATTTGCTTTGGCCAGAACTGGCTCTAGTGGGCTGTCCCTCAGTAATATAAAATACACCAATCGGTCTTAAAGAGGATGTATACTATACTTTCTTCTTAGAAAAATATTTATTGTTTTTTTTATAACTCTTTTTTTCATTAATTGTTGTAATAACATTTCATAAATAGTAGGTCTTGTATAATGCTCCTAAATCCAGGGTTTGAGTTGGTAATGCGGTCAGACCCCCATTGCTATATCTAGGGGTACTTTATGCCCTAGTCACCGAGCCATTGCCCTGCGCCTTTAGGGACTATCACAGACATAGGGTGTTGAGCTTTCCTTGATATCGGCTCATTATCTCCGCCTATGCGGATGACATTCTCTTATATATATCCGAGAACCTGGGAAAAATCTTACACCGGTGCTTAAGGAGGTCACGAACTTTGGAGACATATCAGGCCTGAAGATCAACTGGTCTAAATCTATTATCTTCCCGTTTACCCCTACTATGGCTGCGGTGGAGCTTGACTTCCCACTACAATGGATTACGGACCCTGTGTGATATTTGGGTATACAGGTGCACACTTACCTGGCATTGTATTCTCCAAGAACTATGGGAGGGCAATTACTAAACTGGAGGAGGATGTGGCGCGATCGATTCACCTGCCTCTCTCTTTGGCGGGGCGCATCTATCTGATGTAAATGGTTGTCCTTCCTAAATTCTTGTTTCTTTTTCTGAATTTGCAACTGCTCCTCCCTGGTCGGACACTGGTGATCCTTCGCTCCTTACTTATAAGACTTGCATGGGCAAGTAAACAACAAAGGGTTAAGTGGGACACTGACTTTTCCTTACTCAATGGGTGGTCTTTATTCCCCAGACTTAAATGTGTACTATAGAGTAGCCCAGTGCTCACATGCTCGCTATTAGATCCATGAGCCGCAGAACTTGCCATATATACATATTGATAATGTTGCTGCCAACCCCTTTAGTCTCCCCAGATGTACCACAAATAACCACCACAATAGTCTCCCCAGATGTTATTCCACTTTCCCAGCAGAAAGACGGGTGTGCTGGACTCTATAAACACCACAGTCCATGCTTGGCACAATCTGTTAAACAGACAGGCATGTGCTCTGTTGTACTCCCCTCTTATTCCAATTGACTGGTGTCATTGGTTTTTGACGGGACATGGGAAAGATGTCACATATGCTCTGAAACAATTAGGCATCATGCAGATGGGGGATCTCTTCCAAGATGGGATTGCACACAGATGGGAAGACAAAGTACCAGAGTACGGGATCCCCCCCCCTCGTTAGTGCAGAATCAGAGTTAGAGTTAGGCATGCACTGTGCGATCCACTTAGGGAGGACATGCAGGAAACAGTAGAGAACCCATCGCTTACCTACATTCTGCACTCCATTTCTCCCGGTAAGATGGTTACTGTTGTTTATAATCTGATGCATGATGCCAGGAGGCCGATGCAGACAAAGTCCAGACAGGATTGGCAGAGCAATTTGGATAGGATTATTGATGACAGTGCCAGGTCATATTGCTGTGAACTGATTAAACATATATCACTTAATGGCAAACACCATCTAATCCACTTCAAATATCTCAATAGAGTTGACTATACCCAGAGAGGCTGAGAGGCTATGGATTGGGTGATTCCTTTGCATGCCTTCGTTGTGGGGAGGGAGAGGTGGGGTTTCTGCATATGGCTTGGCTCTGTCCCAGGATTGCTGGCTTTTGGGATAGGGTTTTCCATAAGATAAAATAAAGTTGCAGGGCCTCTCGTTGACACCAGATCCATTACTCGCACTCTTGGGATATAGCAAGAACATAGATCAAAAGGGCAGACACCTGGTTCATGGGCCCACTTATTGCTAAGCATAGGATTGCAATGCGATGGGCCTCTGACCCAGTCCCGACTAGAGATGAATGGGAGAAAGATATGCTTTATTGCAATACACAATCTGATGCCTACAGAAAACACCTCCCCCCACAGAGTCGACCCAAAGGTTTCTGGGGATTATATCAACAATATCTGGTGGAGAAGGAAACCAGTGAGACAGAAGGAAGCTAGGGATGTTAGGAAATTAATGATAGTTGGCCTTGCTGTGCTCATACTGGCAATACTGCAGTATACAGGTTAAATACGAAAGCTCCTCATGAATGTATATATTTAAAATATGCATTATGTTTATCGATTATTGTCATCACCCACTGACGACGATTATCCGCTCTGTTTGACATGTACAAATGTATTCTATGACTTGCTCTGCCGCTGGCTAATGTTTTATGTACTTTATTGGGTTACTGTTATGCCTAAAAAAGATATAATCTAACAGAGCTCACCTGGAACATCACCACCAAGATTCCTCAACCTGGAACACTACCAGTGGATTTGTAAGGGTTTTTTCCAAGTGGATTGTGGGAACTGAGGTCCTTAACTTTCAAAGAACATCTTGGAGCTTCCAGACCCTTGGAGTGAGTTTGAGACAGTATGGGGACCCTTTGGGGAACTTCAAGAAGACTTTCCAATAGTTTGGAGACATTTGGAGCAACTTTGGGAAAAAGCTCCATAAGTGGACCGACTGAACCTGACCAGCCACGCCACCTTCCTTCAAACACGAGCCAGCCTGCCGTCCAGGTTCGTCCCGCTGAAAAGCTCAGTTGGTCCGACTTCCAGAGTTTGGCCGGGAGTGGGCAAACTCTGAGGCCGGCAAACTGTCACAGAATCCGGCCTGGTGAAGAGCATCGAGGGACCCCCACAAGAAAAGGCCCCATAAACGTTTTTAAGTCCAAACGCAGAAAAGATGAATGGGAGCAACCAGGAGAGCCAAGCTGCCTGCCTTCAACCGCGAGTCGGCCTGGATCCTTGGTTTGTCCTGCTGGAACGCTCCGGAGGTCCGACTTCCATAAGTATGCTGAGAGCTTTGAGAGATCCCGGGGAAAAAAGCTCCTGGAAAGTTACTAAGTCAGAAGGTTGAAACTTCGACTGAGACCTACCGCAATGGGTAGCCAACCAGTGCTCCATTGTGGTCGGCCTAAAACTTTGACACGGTCTATCGCGACCAGATGTCCCAATAAGGCACTATAGGTTTCTATGTGCTATGTAGTGCTACATTTGTTAAGATTCATATCTCCGGTTTCCTACATTGGATTTTTGTCGTTTTTATGTCATTTTGAAGATACAAATATTTCCTATTTTGATAAATTGGTGTTTGATTTTTATTGTGCATTGTGTCTTAATTATTTACTGAATTGGTGTTTTTAAATGCTTTTCTTACCTGTCTTTGAAGTTAAGCCTGCCTGCCCGCAGGCAAGCTACCAAGTGTTGAGCATGGGAATCATTTTCTAAAACCTATTCTGACTGTGTTAGTGGCCTTATTGCCAGTGGCAGATGCACATTTGCCCCTACTAATAATCCACTTTCCAACACAAGTTAAGTGGCGAAGCGTGTCTTTAAGCCAAGAAGACTAACAACACGCTCTTCACTTTAGAAACACCGAGCTGCACCATATTTACAAGAATATGGTGCAGCCCTGCGTTTCCCCCTGGTGCTGGTGCTATATTTAGCTGCCTAGCATCAACACAGGCACCCTGGCATCATAGTACAAGGGTGTCTGAGTGCAGGGCAACATTTTTAATGTGCTGGAAGGTTTCTCTTTCTGCACATACCAATCTTTAAATGCTGTTTTATAACTTTTAGGTGTGCTGCTCAATGTAGCACACATAGAAGTTGCAAAATGTCATTGTTTTAAAATGATTCTTTATATGCCGGAAGGGACACTTTCCTGCACATAAACAATCATTGGCGTTTTTCTGTTTCCATGTGTGCTGCACAACGCAGCACATATGAAAACAGCAAAAAACGAGGGAGAAAATAAAGATTTCTCCTTGTTTCGCCAGGGTAATACCAGGTTTTCCAAGGTCTTAATTTGGGCACTGCCCCATATTTACCTTGCCCTTGAAAATATGTGGCAGCGTCAAATTCAATAGGTGTTACTCATGATATCATGAATATGGATCAAACGAACAAAGAATCGTTTTCCAACATGACAAGAACAGAAAGGATGGCACTCATTACCTTGTCCAAAGATACCAACATTACAATCAAGCCCGCCGACAAGGGCGGTGCTATTGTCATCCAGGACACTGACACTTATCATAGTGAGTGCATACGTCAACTGAACGATTTCAAATCCTATCGTCGACTAACGGAGGACCCCACTATGAGAATCTCCAATGAGATAAGAAGTCTTGTCGAGGAAGCATCGTGCGAGGGTTGGATCACACCTCAGGAGGCTAGGTATCTGACCACGACACATCCGGTGGTCCCTTACTTTTACTGCCTCCCGAAAATACATAAGGAGAAGAGACCCCCTCCGGGTCGTCCAATCATATCGGGGATCGGGTCTCTACTTGAGCCACTATCCACTTTCGTGGATGTTTTTCTAAAACCACTAGTGAGAGAGACACCCACGTATCTGCAGGACACTGGTGACGTGCTACGATTACTTGCAGAGACCGAGTTCAACGTTGAGACCGACCTATTGGTGAGTTTCGACGTGGAATCCCTCTATACATGTATCCCTCAGCAAGAAACTCTGGACTGCATCAGGAATTTACTTGAATCTAACCCTCCGGATACGATTACTCCAATACCTTTCATCATGGAGTGCGCCAGACTGGCTATGATGGAGAACTATTTCCAATATCAAGATGACCTCTATCTCCAAGTCTCCGGGACCTCAATGGGGAGTGTCTTTGCCCCTAGTTTGGCAAATTTATATATGCATCAATTTGAGCAACAACATATCCTTAACCACAGCAACCCTTATTTTCATCAGGTGTTGCTGTGGCGTCGATATATAGACGACATCATTGTCATATGGAGAGGCACTGTTTCAGAGGTTAATGACTTCCATACGTGGTTGAATTCAAGAAATCAATATCTCCGTTTTACAGTTGAGTACAGCAAGGAGCAACTTCCATTTCTAGATCTTCTCATTTTTCCGGAAGGGAACGGCCTGCAGAGTCGATTATATAAGAAACCCATGGCTCGAAACTCCTTGCTGTCTTATCGGAGTTTTCATCCACAATCATTACGTGATAACCTACCGGTGGGTCAATATTTGAGGATCCGGCGAAACTGTTCCTCCAATCGCTTATCCGAACAACACGCAAAAGAGTTATCACGGAACCTGAAAGAACGGCATTATCCCAATCATCTGATACGTAAGGCGCACAAAAGAGCCTTCAATAATAACCGAGAGGCACTAATTGAACATCAGCAAAAAAGAACACCAACTGACAGGATTACAATGGTACACACCTTCAGTACTCGATCAAACTCAGTGAAGAAAATAGTACTGAAGCACTGGAAAATGCTCAACACTGCTTCTGGTGCAATATCCAGGCCTTTGTTTGCCTTTAAACGTGGACCCAGTATCAGAGACAGTCTGGTTCACACGAGACCAAGGGCACGGAGGAGAGAGACTATGACCACTTTGGACACCATCTGGAACACCACTCCGGTACAGGGGCACTACCCATGCGGTAGCTGTACGGCTTGCCCTCAGACCCGGAAGACCCTTTCCATAGACATCGGTACATCGAGGCCATGGAAATTGATGAACCACACGAACTGTAACTCTGAGCGATTGATCTATATGATCACATGCCTGTGCGGTCTGGCTTACATTGGACATACCACTAGAAAAGTTAAGCTACGTATCGGCGAGCACAAGAGCACGATAAGGTGCAACAAACAGTCCACCTGCCTGACGAACCATTTTTTAACCAAGAAGCACAAAGCAGATGACCTGAGGTGGGTGGTATTAGAACAACCCTTCATCCCAGCGCACATAACGGATGTGTCACGATTTCTATTTTTGAAGGAACAACGCTGGATCTTTAAAATGAAGACTGATATATCAGGGTTGAACGACAACATTCCTTGGGTCTCCATATGACCATCCCTGATTTTCCATGTAAGCCCCTGGGAGTTGTAATTTCTATACATCTTGAACTGAAATACATTAGTTTGTTCACCACCTCCTCCTATGACCAAAACCATTTCCCACAGACACTGGTAATACATGATATTGACCCCATCGGTATCAGGCTGGGGGTCAGTATGTACTTCGCGGGTGCCCTACTCCTGTAGCCACCCATGAAGTGTTCGCCCTGTCTATCAAGGAGCTACACTCATGGTCTATAGTTCAGTGCGTATCCCTGGTGGCTCACACTTGGCCACTTGACCAACATCAGTGTTAGGGTAGTTCTCACCTCTCACCCCTACACGGTCTCTATACTTTGCAACTAACACTGTGCTAATTCCAAACAACTCATTTCACTTGGGCGTATCACAAACTTCATCATGCCCTTTATAATAAGAGACTGAGGCGAAGACATTCTCGCTGTCCAGTTGCACTCACACAGTGTTTCCATCAAGTCTCCTGACTATGGACTTGACACTATTAGAGTTTCTCCTCGCCTCAGTGTTCGGGTAGCTCTCACCATTCACCCCTACACGGTCTCTATAGGTTGCAACTAGCCCTGTGTTGTTTCCAAACTAATCAGTTTACCAGGTCGTGTCACAGACTGCACCACGTCCTTTAGACAAAGAGACCTTTTGTTTAATAATTGCCAAATGAGGCGATGTTTTTTTCGATGTTTTTCTCTTTGTCCAGTTCGTATTTACATAGCGCCTCTATTAAATCTCCAGACTATGGAGACGACCTTATGACCTAGAGTGTTTTCTTGTCACCACGGTATGCTTGACTGATGGTTTTGAACAATGCCCAGCCTGACGAGCGATCACGCTCTAATTTTAAGCCTCTTCTCCCGTCAGAAACAGTGAAATATCAGTCGCGCATGCGCGACCGAGCGGTGTTTGTTTACACCGCCGTGGCATGCCTCTGCGCATGCCCCGGGGTCTGCACGCATCGTGGTGCGCATGCGCGTTGTATCAGACGCGCGTAGACTAGCATTCCCAATTGCAGAGCAGCTGTCGGGGATGATGAAAATTGCTCCAATCAGAGCAGGTATTTAACCTCGCGCCTCGCCTCTCGTCGTCGCCTCCCCTTCGGCTTCACATTCAGCCAAGAGGTACCGACGGAGAGGTAAGCAGGAGCGTCGCGCTGCGCTAGAATTGGTGTGGGAGCCTTGTTTAGCAACTAAGCTTTGATGAGTTCGACCTGTTTTAATAACTAGAATTTATAAATGAGTAAGGACCTATAATATGCCTAAACATTGCAAAGAAGTCGTAGTTGCAGACATTGGCTATGGCTGTTTCCTACAGCCCAAAAACCTGTAATTGTATGGTGGATCAGACATCCCACGGTACATTTCCATATGACAATTGTCACTTATGAAGAATATGTCTTCACATAGGATTTTTTCAGTCAGTCTAGTTTTTTGTTATATTAGTCTATTAATTCACCAGCCTTACATTGCTCTCCATGGGACCCATGATCTTGGTGGGCAATTTAACAACCAGTTGTATATATGCACAAACCCTTCAAAACATGTTTTTGACTCAGGACACTATCTTAGCCCTCTGAGTCATCTAGACTTATATATTGATATATGTTTTTTGTGCTTAGAGCGGGGCCTCATTCTCCGAGCCGTTGCCGGGTGAGGTGAGGTTTGACTCCCACATACTGATGGGTAAGTCGTGTTTACATTATTTGTGAATTACATGTAGCAGTGGCTATGGTTTACTCTTCTGGCAACCTAAATAAATGACTGCTCTAATAGGGACTAGTCTTGCTGAGCCCCTTTGGTCCTTAGGACACTGAGAATTTGCATAGTGTAATGAACACAAAATAGTTTTGTCTTTTTCTGTTTTCTTTACAGGAGTGTATCCACCTTCGAGATATTGGCACAAGGGGATACGGTAGGATGGTCAATGTGACCACACGAGTAGTTTTGACAGTCTTTTTAGGATTCTAGGTCTGTCTTTTTCACTTTACAAAGAAAAAATTAGCGTGTTTTTCATGCAGTAGCAAGAGCTTATCTATAAGGCCCTGAAGAATGCCGGTGTAGTCACACCAGTTGGCAGAAACATGTTGGCCGCCTCTACAACATAGCTAAGCAACAGTGATTTTTTCACACTGTTCTACACTTGTTCTTAATCTGACGTCCTGGTGAATACTAATAAAACTTTTTTTGCCAGGAACGCCATTTTAACATCACTCACTCACTATTTTTATTTGCACTGCACACGACCAGTACCATGTAGTGGCATGGACACTCTCACCGTTCGAACCAGAAGTATGGGCTCTATGGCCAATTCACCTGGGCCTTGACGCACTACCCTGGTTCCAGTTGTCCTATATGACGAAGCTCCGCCAAGTGGGTGGTCGGATAGGATATCGACTACACAGCTAGTGTCATGTGACCACTTGGACTGATCTTGTGCAATCCAATAAGTTTGGCATCTTAGTAAGGATCTTACGGACTCAGCCTCTGGTCTTGTAGACCCTCCAGTTTTTCGTGTTACTTCATAGTCTTAATAGGGGTGTTTGAATTTGGAGGGTCTATAAATATTAATCCCCTTGACCCTTCCCAACTTGTTGTTGTTTTTCGTTACTGTGGAACGCCCACAGCAACACCCATTGCGCTCCCCTTTCACCCTAAGTGTAGTGTGAAAGGGTGCCTTTTTTACATGGCATTGTTAAGCCACGTTAAGTTGCTTAACGCTGCCTTGTAAATAAGGTGAAGCCCCTATCGCCAACACAATGTCCTGAAAAGTGACGCTGTGGTGGAGCTAGGGGCTTGTAAATATGCCCTTAAGTACTGCTGCTCTGTGGGAGAATACCACACCTTTTGGGACCAGTCACAACACTGCTTTTGATGTGACTGTGAACTCTGTATGCCCTTTCACACAATAACATTTCATGATTTAATCATTTGCTGTTGGCCGATGTCATTAGGTTCAACACCTGCATGACAAAACACATGCTGGATTGAAGTCTCCTTTGATTGAATGATTGATTGGAAGCACTGTACCAGTTTGAACCCAGTGTACTGTTTTCATACTTTTAACAAGTGAAGCTTACTAGAACATAAATCATCTCAAGACCATGGTCTTACTCAAGAGATACTGGCATACAAGCATTAGCCTGGATAAACCATTGAAAAATGATCAACTCCTGTCAGGATTACCTTAAGGAGATTTTAACAGGCGCAGAAGTGAATTCCCCAGACCATTCCACCACTGCAAGAAACCTGAAAAGAACTCCAGTCACTCACAATAGCAGGGGGGAAATGGGAAGTGAATAAGAAAGAGAGACAGCCTCAGATTCTTTTTCACTGGAAAAATCCTGTATCGTCTTTGCACTGCACAAACTGTAATGAGTTCAAGAACATTACTACATTCTACCAATCTATGACTAGCTTTTTAAAACATTTGCAATTAATATTTAGTTGTTTTCTTTTATTTAACTGTTAACTTCTGAGGGGGAGCTTCTCTCTAAGAAGTTTAATTGTCTTTTGTATAGATGATTTGTTTTATTGAGAGTATTTGCATTTCTTGTTTTGACTATAATGTCTTTTGAATAAATTGCTATATATATATATATATATATATATATATATATATATATATATATATATATAGAGAGAGAGAGAGAGAGAGAGAGGGGATTTTGATGCTGGTTCAATTTTGTCAAATTGATGAACAGATGAATGGAAAAAGTTGAAGTCTTAGTACATTCCTCAATTAAGGCAAAATGGAATTTCGTCCGAAGTACAAGTTGTCTTACTTGAAGAAACAGATTCTTTTATTTGACACAAAAAACGATGTCAAAATGTAAATTTAAGTCAAAACAAAGAAGCAGCTAATGATCCTCATTACAATTTTGCATGCTGCTAGAAATTGGGAAAAAAATTCTCTACTTACAAGTCAGAAGCCCAAGTATGAAGACAGAACAACGGCTGAATCAGCTGCCGCTGAAGACATTGGTAATACTTGATGCGCCGGGCTGAAACACTACTCACTACTCAAGAGCCATGCGCGAAGTCGGAACACCAGCTTTTGGAGCAGACGCTGAAGTGAATTCTTCTTTCTTGACGTGCAGCTCGGAACACTACTCACTACTCAAGGACCATGCGCAAAGACGGAAACAACAGCTTTTGGAGCAGACGCTGAAGTGAATTCTATGGCAGGACGGAGGCTCCGATTATGCTTTCTCTATTTCTTTACTGGCAAAAAACAGCAGCCAATCAGTACACAGTAAAGAAGAATACTACAATACCCATGAGTACACCAACAATATAAATAGGGTCACAGAGGTCATAACTTCCTCTTTATTTGCTGCTTCGCAGCCAGTTAAGTGCCTTTATACTTATTGCCTTTCCGCTACTGTTATTGCCTGTTTTACGCTTTGTGCGATACTTTATTTACATAATTGCCTGTACTACTTTGTGTCTCACGCATGCTGTTTATCGCTTCCGCGGTTCTTTGTGTTGTCGGCTTTCCCGCCACGGTGTTTGAGAGCGTGTGTCACCTCTGGTGCAAGACGCGCTGTGTCGGCGTCTTCTTCTTTTAGTGGAGCGGGAGATTTAGGGGCTGGAAGGACGCGCGTGTCTCGCGTCTTTTTTCTTATCGGCAAGTTCGCCGTTCGCGCATGCGCGACGGCGTTTGTTTACTTTTGTGACGACGCGCATTTCAGTAGGCGCTCGTCACTCACGGAGTTCTTCAAAGAAATTGGTTTCCTGTGCCCTTTTAGTACTTGCCGTTGAGCCCCAATTACGCCCTTTTTTCAAGCAAATTTAAGGGTTGTACAAATTACTGAATAGGCTCTGCCTAGAGTGGCGAAACTTTGTTTTCAGCAAGCCCTCCCTCCACTTTATTTATTTATTTTTTCTGGTCTGTCAGGTTACTCCTGTCAAAACATTGGCTTGCTTTAGGGGTACCACTCCCCCAAAATGTTGGCGTTGACCATTTGTAGATTGTGAAAGTCTTTGGATTTTCTTTAAATTTCTTCAAGTGGGCACTGTTATTCGATATTTCATCATGTCTGAGTATTATGATGATGAGGAATATGGTTATTATAATGAGGGTGAGCCCTCTGCCTCCATGGATGACTTCATGGGTCAAGCCTTGTTCCAGGCGATTGCGCCTTTGAAACGGCATTTATCTGAATATGCTGCGCAACAGGGTTGGTTGCCTCCTTCTTTGGGCCGCAGCAAGAAGTCGCCCAAAAACCCTCATCGTGCCAACTTTGTCAAGTTGGCAAAGAATTTGTCTACGCCTACGGCTAAGAAGCGTCCTGCTCTTGTTCATGACTCTCCAACTTCTGACTCTGACAATGGTTCTTCTTCATCTTCTTCGTCCTCGGAGCCTGCGAGGCCGCCTCCTTCCAAGAAGGCTAGGAAGGAACGTTTTGTGGATGCTCCTTCCGCACCACAAGTTTTGACCTTTGATCCAACGGACATCATACATCCTAACTCGTCCTCATGGTTGCCCTCTCCGGAAGTGGCGACTTACATCCAGGACCACATTCGCACCCCTTTCGAAAAAGATGTGCGGGCGCGGTTGCGCTCTGAGTTTCCTCGTCCTGATCTTGCCAATAAATTGGCTGTCACTCCGGAGGTAGATCCAACTATGATTACCTACATGAAGAAGTATTCAAAGGATCCAACTAAGGGTTTAGATCGGTCTTGGCGGCTATGTCAGGATAAACTTTTGGATTTGTTGGGGCCTCTTACGAAGATTCTCGATTTGGCATACAGAGCCAAGGAGTCTGGAGCTCTGATTGACCCCGATGAGCTGGTGGGGTGGTCCCAACGTGCTGTGTGCATGCTTGGAAATGCGAACTGCGCATTATCCTCTGAACGCCGTCGATCCATTTTAATGAAGTTGGATTCCAGACTAACTGATTTAGCGTCTTCAGAGTCCGGACCCCAAGCTCAAGGCCTACTTCTTGGAGCTCCTTTTCTAAAAGAATTGACTAAGTTTGTCTCTACCTTCAGTGGGTTGGATAAGGCCCAGGCCAATCTACGCAGAGCTTTACGCCCACTTTTTGGCAGGGCCGGACGAAGGGGACGTTCGTCCGGCCGTAGCACGGATCAGGCCTCGCAGCGGGGCAACAAGTCCCAGAGAGGTAACCAGAATTTCTCCAATACAAAGTCAAATTTCTACCCCTCCAAGAAGGGCAGAGGGACCTATGGCAAAGGTGGTTACAATGGTAATCAAGGAGGTCGACAGGATTCCGCCTCAGGTGAGCTTAATTCTCGCTTCCAATGTGGTGTTGGGGGGCAGAGTGCAATTTTTCCTCAACAATTGGCGTTTGATCTCAAACGATGCCTGGGTGCTGGAGACGGTTCAGGGGTACAAGATATAGTTTTAATCTCGCCCTCGCCAGCATCTTCGGCCTCAGCCTCTTGTTTTTCCCCTACAAGATCAAAGGGTAATCTCCGCGGAGATCGCATCCCTTCTTGCCAAAGGAGCCATCGTCTCCACGACTCCTCATCCCCACGGCTTCGTCAGCAATGTTTTTCTCGTCGAGAAAAAAGGGGGAGGGTCTCGTTTGGTCTTAAATTTGAAAGACTTCAGTGGCGGGGTGGTCTACCGCCATTTCAAGATGGAGGGTATCCATCTTCTTCGAGATCTTCTTCAAGAGGGCGACTGGATGGTTTGCCTAGATCTCAAGGACGCTTATCTCTCGGTGCCTATTTATGCCCCTCATTGCCGTTATCTTCAGTTTCAATGGCTCGGAGTTGGTACGAGTAAAAAGTCCTTCCTTTCGGCCTCTCTTCAGCTCCGTGGTGTTTCACGAAGCTTCTCCGTCCTGTGATGGAGTCTCTAAGGTCTCGCGGAGTTCGTCTGCTTGTTTATTTAGACGATGTCCTTCTTTTGGCGCAATGCTCTCTTCTTCGTCATACTCATTTGCAATGGTCCATAGATCTCTTGCAGTCTTTGGGTTTCTTAGTGAATCCCCAGAAATCAGACTTTTCACCATCTCAGTCGATGGATTTCTTGGGCTTTCGCATAGACTCTGTCTCCTGCCAATTGCTTCTTCCCGGACAGAAGATCAGGTCCATCAAGAGGGACTTGCGGCTGTTTCTGGCCAAACAACTGTTTTCTTGCGCTTGGTGGCTCGCATTGTGGGCCTTCTGTCTTCTTCCATCCAGGCGATCTTTCCGGGTCCACTTCATTATCGAGCGCTTCAACGTCTCAAGATCAGACATCTTCAGAAGGGTCTGCGATATTCCGATCATGTTCCCCTTTCGGAGGATGCCCGAACGGAGATGCTGTGGTGGCTGGACCACATGGAGGCATGGAACGGCCGGGCGCTCTTCGGGAGGACTCCCCAGGTGGTGATCGAGTCCGATGCCAGCCTTTGGGGTTGGGGGGCCCGTTGTGGTTCGGTGGCGACGGGGGGTCGTTGGTCCCCAGAGGAACTGTCCTTACACATCAATTGCCTGGAACTTCTGGCGGGTTCTTTCGCAATTCGGTGTCTTTCCCCTCTTCAGACGAATTGTTGCATTTTTCTCAGGATGGACAACATTTCAGCAGTTCGTTATGTGAACAAACTGGGGGGCACAAAATCCAGACTTCTGTCAGAGATTGCAAAGGATTTTTGGCATCTACGTCTGCAACGCAAGATCACGGTTATTGCAGAATATCTGCCGGGTTCTTGCAATCAGATTACGGACTGGAACTCCCGCCATCTACGAGACTTCAGCGATTGGAGGCTTCACCCTCGGGTGTTTCGGAGGTTGACTCATGTTTGGGGAGCTTGTCATCTCGACCTGTTTGCCTCCCGTCTCAATTCCCAACTTCCCCAATTCTTCAGCTGGCGCCCGGATCCGGCAGCCCTGGCGACGGACGCATTTCTCCAGCCTTGGCCTCCTCGCCTTTGTTATGCGTTTCCTCCCTTCATAATGATTCCCCGAGTTCTGGCTCGGGCGCGCCAGTTCTCTTCGGAACTAATTCTGATCACTCCTCTTTGGAGGGCTCAGGCGTGGTTTCCAGCTCTTCTGGAGATGAGCTGCTCGACGCCGATCCTTCTTCCGCACATGTGGAACCTTCTTTTGGACCCCCTTCATGAGCCTCATCCTCTGGTGTTGTCGGGTCAGCTCCTGTTAGTGGCTTGGAGGATTTCGGGGGACGCTGGCAGGTCCCTGGGTTATCGGGAGACGCTACCCGATTTATCAATGAAGCTTGGGCCCCCAACACACGCAAGCGTTATGCGTCAAGTTGGAAACGTTGGTGTGATTGGTGCTCACAACGGTCGGTGGATCCCATTTCAGCAGATCTCGCTTTCATTAGCAACTTTTTGGCCTCTATAGCTTCTTCTAGGCTAGCCTTCAGAACAGTGAATAACTATCGTTCTGCAATTTCGGCAGGTCATCTTCCAATTGACGGCAAACCCGCGGGAGAACATCCCTTGATCTCTAAATTGCTGAAAGGCATTCGGATGGTAAAACCTCCTTGCCCCAAGTATGTTGCCTTGTGGGATGTGTCTGTTGTTCTACGTTTTCTTGCTTCTTGGCCTTCCAATGCTTTGCTGACCGGAAAATAACTTTCAGCCAAGCTGACGATGCTTTTGTGTTTGATTTCATGCAAACGAGTTTCGGATGTGCGAGCCTTAGATCTCGCGGGTCGCACATTTTCCCCTGAGGGTGTCACTTTTGTTATTTCTAAACGGACGAAATGCAATACTTCCTCCGTTTCTTACCCCTCTTTTCCTCACAATCCTCAATTGTGTGTGGTTCAGTGTATCAAGGATTACGAGGTAAGCACTGCATCTTTACGACATGATTTACAAGGTCAACTTCTTATTGCTTTGCAAAAGCCTTTCAAGCTTGTTACTCCTGCTACTCTGGCACGTTGGTTACGTTGGCTCATGCAGGAAGCGGGCATTGATATTTTTGTTTGGTGCTAGTCTTCATGATATCATGAAGGCTACGGATTGGTCATCTGAATCTGTGTTCAAGACGTTCTATTTTAAACCAATTATTGATGTTGCCTCTGTAGTGGTAGATGAGCTTTAAACAAGCATAATCGGAGCCTCCGTCCTGCCATAGAATTAAAAATTTGCTAACATTCGTGGCAAGAATTTTCAATTCTATTAAGGGCAGGAGGCGAGGATTATCCCACCCTTGTTATTCTGTACTGATTGCATTGGTTCTGTACAGTTATTTATAACTTGTTGTTTCTGATTTACTGATCACTGTTTATGCAATGTATCCCACCCTGTCATGATTATTTCCTTCATATTTTGTGGGTGTAGATATTACGGCTTTGTTTGATATTTCAGGTTCCAACCTCAAATGATCGTTGGATTCGACGTCTTCGGTTGCTGCTTTGGTTCGTCCCTCTGGTCCTTGGATTTACCTTTCTCCGTGGTTTCTGGATGACCTGCGGCCAGATGTTCTTCATGGATCCTTGTTTTTTTTTCTTCTACGTTTCTGACTTTCATGATTAACTGTTACTACCAAAGAAAGAGGAAGTTATGACCTCTGTGACCCTATTTATATTGTTGGTGTACTCATGGGTATTGTAGTGTTCTTCTTTACTGTGTACTGATTGGCTGCTGTTTTTTGTCAGTAAAGAAATAGAGAAAGCATAATCCTCGCCTCCTGTCCTTAATAGAATGGAAAATTCTTGGCACGAATGTTAGCAAATTTTTTATTCTTCTTTCTTGATTTGCAGCTCGGGAACACTACTCACTACCTAAGAACCATGCGCGAAGATGGTACAAAGGCTTTGGAAGCAGCCACTGAAGTGAATTCTTCTTTTTTGACGAGCTGCTCGGGAACACTACTTCCTCCGACTGGAAGTTCAGTTGAAGTGCACGACGCTTAGAGAGAGCACGTGTGATGGCAGTTTTTTGAAGCAGGAATCAAAAACAACTAGACAGCCCAACTGAGAACATAGAATTTCGGTGGCCATCTTTAAAATACTTATATACAAAAGTTTTGCAGTCTCTTCAACACAATGCTTAAATGAGACTTCCAAAAGGGGCATTGTTTTTTCCATTGAGGGTATTTCCTGATGCTAGAATAAAATCTGAATTTGAGCACTTTCTTAGGTTTACCTAAGGTGTAAATCTGTCTATTCACGACAACTCCTCAAAGGACATGGTAACCCTATAGCAGAGAGGAAGGGGTGTCCTTGGGACTCCTTCTCGTTTCCGAATGTTAAAAAAATAGTTCCTTTTACAGAGAGTAACTTACACTCATAAATTTGTCCCCACCCCTTTTCAGGGGTGGATATGTGTAAGTCAGCACTTTTAAGTAACATGACATTAACATTTTGTAAATAGCCAAAAGTAGTAAAGTTACTAAAAAATGTAACCAAAATTACACATGTAAGTTACTCACAAGTGTAGCCCCAACCACTGGTGCATAGACAAAAGAAGTGAAATTACACAAAATTGTAATTGTAAACTTAAATGTTCAGATTGCACACAGGTGTAAGTTACCTTTGTGTCGAGGCACTGATGGACATGGTGCTCTCTTCAGGGTCACCTCCAAACTTATCGGTAAATTCATTTTTGTTGGCCTTAGGACTCTGTGCACTTTATCATTGCTAACCAGTGAATACATGCTAATGCGCTTCCCTCTAAACATGGTAAAATTGGTTAACACCTGTTTGCCATATTTAATTTACTTACAAGTCCTTTTAAGAGTGGTATATCATATACCCAGGGCCTGTAAATTAAATGCTACCAGTGGACCTGCAGCACTGATTGTGCCACCCTCTTAGGTAGCACATTAAACCATGTTCCACACCTGCCATTGCAGTCTGAATGCAGTGTTGCACTGCCATGTCAAACTGGCATTTAAACCCCCTTACCAAACCTTAAAATCCCCGTTTATTACATATAAATACCCGTAAGGTAGCCCTAGGTAGACTGTAGAGCAGGTCGCTGTGTAATAATAGGTTGGACATGTACTTTTAAGTTTTACATGTCCTCCCAAATTCATTTTTCACTATTGGGAATCCTACCCCTACTATAGGATACCATTGGGGATTTCTTATTACATTTATTAAGTATAATTTTTAATTCAGAGGAGGAAGACATATCATGTTTGGTACCTATGAATTGTAATGATAAACCCTTTTTAATGGTAATGTCCAATTTTTTCATTACAATTTGAAAATGCCACTTTTAGAAAGTTGGCATGTGACTGTCCTTAGCCCTTTGTGCCTGCAACCTGTCTTGAGTCACATGACTAGTTGTAGCTGAGTGTTAGGCTTTGTAAATTCCTCCCAGTCACACAATATAGGGATTAGGTGTGCGTCAATGGGCCATCACTGGCAGGACGGGGAGGCAGAGCTGAACACAGCCCCACTTACACCTGAATAGGCAGTGTCCTGTCTCCACACAAAAGGCTAATGACTCTGTATTGTCACTGTAGCCACCTTGGAGCCAGGGCAGGGGAATCTAGAAATTTCATGTACTTCAAGTAACCTTTCCAGAATATTGTCCTACATTCCAGAAGAAGGGCACCAGGGTATAAAAATAGGACCTTCAGACCCACTTTTCAGTTTACTTCTGGACCTGCGGTAGGACTTTATGAAGAGTGCCTGCTGCTGTGACCTGTGATCTGCTGTGGCCTCTGCCAGACTGCTTCTGTACCTGGAAGGACAGCTTTGCTGCCTGTAAACTGCCTTGAACCCTCACAGGCCAAACCTGCTGTTGAGCCCTGCATCTTCACCTGCACCCAGGACTACTAGAAGTGACTCCAAGGGGGCGTGGCAAACTGCCAGAGAGATGGCCGCACACTAACGCGGCTCCGGCCCCAATCTTTTAAACCCTGAAAATCCAACACTAAATCTGTGCCTTGGAGCCAATACCCGGCCCAAAACAGGGAAAGAGGACATTGATGGCCGAGGTCACCAAGGAAGAGCTAGCCAAATAGCAGCGCAGATTGCGTTACGACCCGCGCCCTGTGTGGGTGGACGAGCCATGGGCTTGCATGACTGCGCAGCTGGAGGGAGCGACCCGGCACAAGAGCAGAAGCAGCCGGGATTAGACTAGTGGCTGCCGGGACATGCCTGTGGACCCCCGGGGGCTTGCAGCCACTACTGAGATATCGCGACCGAGACCCACCCATGGTGATGAGCGCCCCCGTCTGATTTCGATATGATGCAGTGGCTGCCCTTGGTTAAAAGAAAGCTTGAGTAAGAAAGGCAAAAAGGACCGCTGCCGGCCTCGTGGAGAAGCCAAGCAGGTATAAAATGCTCTGACCGATGGAGCGACATGGCACTGACTTCGTGTGGCTGCACTGTGTATAGCCAGGAGGGGCCAGCAGGAGAGTTTCCCCGTATCCTGCAGTGAGTGACGGTCATAACGCCCTAACATTAACCACAAAGAAACGTAATCACTGGCCACTCGTGGTGACCTTGTGCGAGCCCTGTAGAGACCGTTGCTGTCTTAGGGGCAAAGTGCTGGTGAAGACTCAGGGGAGGGGTGGAGGAGAGCCCAGAGGGGGTAAACAGACAGGCCGGTGGGACGTTTTCCTTAGCAGGAGGCGTGATACTGCCGGGCCCCTCCCTTCCTATAGTGGCACGGTCTGGCACCACCCCTACTATCTGGGCCATGTTGGGGAGCAAGGGAGGATGTAGCTCGTACCAACCCAAGCTTGACCAATTTTCTTGACACAAGAATCAAGAGGGGGTGAATGCTCAACCTGACAGGGTGCAGGAAACACAGCAGGCGCCGGTGGAACAGAACATCCCCACACTGCAAGACATTCTAGAAGTGGTCATTGCTGTGCGTACATTACTCAAACCCAGTATAGACACAGTGTCCATGGAAATTTCCATCATCTGGGTTGACTTTAAGAAAATGGATGGCCGGGTAACAGAGGTGGAGGAGTTAACTCAGGGCCTAGCCACCAATACTAAGGCCCTGGAAAAACAAGTTTGTGTGCTGCAAACCACCAGCAAGGCACTGGCTGATCAATTGGATGATTATGAAGGCAAGGCCAGAAGGAACAATGTTAGAATTATGGGGGTTCCTGTGAGAGCCGAGGGCCCGCCACTGATTTATTTGTGAAGGAGTTAATCACACCGCATTTGCAGCCTAAAAACCTCTTCAAATACTTTTCTATTGAAAGGGCACACCAAGTACCGGGTGGGATGCCTAAACCTGGGCAACCGCCCATGGCAATAATAACACGTGTCTTTAACTTCCGAGACCGATATGTGATTTTACAAATTGCACGCTGTGCCCCTCCTCTCAAATTTGAAAATAATTCTGTCACATTCTTCCCAGACTTAACTATGTAAGTGCAGAGGCAGAAAAGGCGCTTTCTAGAAGTCAAAAAAGCCCTCAGAGACAAAATGCTGAATTACACGATGCTGTTTCCTGCAAAACTCAGGGTGGAGGCTGAGGGTAAAACATGGCATTTCACGGAGCCAGAGGCGGCCTGGGAGTGGCTAAATGGATGGTGACAAGTAGGAGGACCAGATAATCCTGACTGCCGCAGGAGACAAATGAGGAGAGATCAGAAACGGACTGCACCTGGTCAGTAAGCGAAGGCTCTCATCAATAAAGACCCATCATTGGGTACATAGTCTGCCCCACTTTGAACTGTGACACTTGGGTAGCCTCCCTATGGGCCCACCATGGATCTGCACTTCCCACAGTCACACAGATTGACTGAATGGCCTGGCAGATTGGGACAAGGGCCCCAATTGAAGTTACAGGACTGTACCGGGTGAGGTGCGATGGGGCAGGGGGTCCTGCAGCAATAACAGCTGAGTAGATGCACAACAAACTCATTCACTCAGACTCCAGGTGATATGGTTAATTATTGACAATGGGGAAGGGAGAGCAGAAGCAAGGGTCCACTGCTCCCCCGAAACAGGGAAGGTAGGGCGACGTGCACTCTGCAAAGTTGGGGTGGCGGGTAGTTCAAAGTCCATCTTGCAGGGAGGCAGGGTGGGGGGGAATTTGCAAGTTACCAGGGTTTTTCTTAGTTTTTGTTACATGCTCATTGTGGGTATTAGCGTGCAGTTCACGTTTAAATACATATCGGATCTTTCCTGTTGGGATCAATGACAATACAGCTTATAAACATGACAACCACTACAAACGCAGTCATGTCACAACCACCCGGATGGACTGTCTTTGACAATATTGCCCCAACGCCTGTAATTCAAACAACATCAGTGATGGTCGACACTCCTGTGGTGGTTAGAGCTGAGGCAGTATTTAGTCTGCTCTCTTGGAATCTCAATGGGTTGGGCGACAAACTCAAAAGGAGGGTGGTGCTCCAATACATTAATAAGCAGGCACTAAATATTGTCTTGTTGCAGGAAACCCATCTAGTCAGAAATACGAGCAAGGCACTCAACAGATGGGGCTATACATTAGTAGTACACTCTGTTTTTACCACAGGGTCCAGAGGGGTGGGTGTGCTAATGTGGAGAATCTTTCAATTTTTGGTGACACACTCCTGCAATGATGAATATGGCAACTTCACAGCTTTGTCAGGCACCTGGGAGGGCAGGTGCATAAATATCATGTTGGTATACATACCTCCGGCACTGCATTACGTGGCACTGCCAGAAATGAGCAAGATGATACTTGATCTGACAGAGGGTGAATTGGTGATTGGGGGGACCTCAACATGACACTGAGCGATCAACTAGATAGGTACCCACCAAAGAACAATCCGCGACCCAGGAACACTATGGCCGATTTTCTGACATCTCTGGGCTCGGCAGATGTATGGCGCGGGGCACACCCACAAACACGACAATACACTTTTTTCTCAGCAGTACACACCAGAAGATCCGAATCGACCATATCCTGACATTGGCAGACAAGACACATTATTTCAAGGAGATTTGGCATTTAGCTAGGGGCATTTCGGACAATGCCCCTCTAATGGCCCGATATGTGGTTGGTACCACCCACACTCATAGAACAATCTCCATCAATCGCTGGTGCCTTAAAATCTTGCATATTAAAACAAACCTTTTGAAGGACACATATCACTTTTTTTCCAAAAATGCAGGGTTGGTCCAGTCGTCTTGAGTTATCTGGGAGGCCTATAAGCAGAGATAAAGGGTCAGGCACTTTCCCTCACAATGGAACAGAAGAAGGAAAAGTGCAAAAAACTGGAAGAATTGGAGCGTGACATTCTAATTAGGGAGCAAGCAGCCACGCATACCCAGGACAAGAGGCAGGAATACAGAGAGTTAACAACCAAGGCAGCTAGAGAAAAACACTGGGTGCAACTTCACAGAATATAAGAAATGGGAGACCGTGCAAGTAAATTGCTTGCATGGTTAGACAGGCGAGATAAGGCTGACTGCTGGGTCACAGCGATTTGTGAACGGGATGGTGTATGGAAGAGGGATCCGCAGGACATAGCAGAGGGTTTTTCCAAAAATTTTACACAACTATATTCCCCTGTAGCCTCAGACACAATAGATGAGTCGAGGGAACTGTTGGCCGACATACAGGTCCCAGTACTAACCTAAGAAGACCAACAATAACTTGATGCAGACCTCATGACTGGGGAAATAACAGCGTCCATACTCAGCATACAAGCTTGGAAAGCCATGGGACCAGATGGCCTCCCAATAGAACTCCTCAAAATGATGGCCACAAAAGTGGCACCCCACCTGCTCAATATGTATCTTGAAGGTAAACGAGAGGGAATATTGCCCAGAGACACATGCGTGGCATCCATTGCTGTGATTCATAAGAAAGGAAAGCCGGCAGAAGATTTCGCCTCATACTGCCCCATATCTTTACTCAATACAGAAGTCAAATTTCTGGCCATAATATTAGCAAAGCGGCTCCTCACAGTGGTGGCTAGGCTTCTACACCAGGATCACTCTAGATGTATGCCGGGCCGAAATACCGCACTGAACCTGCGGCGACAGAATGGGGTGCTCACTAGGTAAGACACGATTCAGGAAGATGCAGCCATACTGTTCTTGGATGCACGTATGGCCTTTGATACTGTAGAATGGCCCTACATGTTTGCGGTCTTGGAGGGTATGGGTCTGGGGAAAACCTATATCGAGTGGATCCAACTTTTATACCCAGAACCACTTGCACAAGTGGTGGTGAATGGGCATACGTCAAAGACCTTTGCTTTGCATCGAGGGACAAGATAGGGTTGCCCCTTGTCCCCAATCATATTCACACTGATTCTCGAGCCCCTGGCGAGCTGGATATGAAGAGATGCCTTGGTATGTGGGCTAAAGTGGACAAATGGGTGGGAAGATAGAATCTCACTCTATGCTGACCACATTTTGCTGTATGTGACGTACCCTCAATCCTGAATTAACCGAGTCCTCCAGATCTGTTCCAACTTTGGGAGGTACTCAGGATACACAGTTGATGGGTCTAAATCAGTGATATAGCTGCTTCACTGGCCTGCCCCGGTCCTACCGGTAGAATGCGGAGCAACTACAGTGACAGATGTTTTTCGATATTTAGGAATTTTCGTGACGGCTAATCCTAAACTTTTCTATGAACAAAATCTCCAGGCCCCCCTAACTCATCTTCAATGCACTGTCCAGCACTGGCGTGCACTATGGATATCCCTGATGGGGCAAGCAGCATTTTACAAAATGATGGCTTTATCCCGTTTCCTATATGCCCTACAAAATACGCCCTATAGAGACCCTGAAACATATTTTAGAGTGATAGATAGAGAAGTCAGAACACTGATCTGGTACGGGAAACCGCCCACATTGCAGCCCTCAAGCTGGTTCGGGGATGGTGTGATGCGGAGATAACAAATACACGAAGGATGCTAAAGTTCTGTGTGTGGCTCAGAAAATTATTATATGCTAGTTCAAAATTTAATGCATGAAAAGTGCTGAAAAGTAAAACAGAGAATGGTGTCTTGAAGAGGAAAAGAAATACCCATCAGCCCCCCAAATGGCGGAGACTCGTCATCTGGGATTTGTGGTAAGACTGGTATCTACTAGGTTACTCACTAAGATGACGTGAGAAATCCTAGTATATGATCCACCAGTGATGGAAGCCAAACAGATGTGGTACAGGTGCTGAAAATGGGAAAAAGTTGCAGTGCTCAGAAAGGTGTGTCAAACAAGAAAGAATGTGAAGGTTAAAATTGTCTAATGTGGCGCCATAAATGAACTTTAATGGAGAGGTCGCCACATTGACAAGGTTAAAAACAGAGTGTAGATAGTGCCAACAAATGCTACTATCAAAAAATGGTCGACATGTTTCAGCCACTAAGTGGCTTTCTTCAGGACCTATTGATGTAAAAAACACTACTGCAACATGTGAGGACAGAATAGGAAGTGCCTGTCCATGAAAACAAAAACAATTCGTACCATGCTAAGCAGAATAGCCTACCGTACTTTAAGCACTGGTGGTTGGAGACATGGTCAATTACATTTTTCACCCAATTATTTGATGGGGAAAAGCCTCACCTCGCCTGGCACTCGCTCAGGTTAAGAGGCCCCGCTCTGTCCGTCGGTACCTCGGGCTAGAACTGAGCCGAGGGGAGATAGCCTTACCAGATATTGGGGTCTACTACTGGGCGGCCCACATGTTGATTATTAATAAATGGATATATGGTGCGCAGCAGGAACCAGCTTGCCGCATGGATAAATGGCTGATTGGCAATGGGGGATTCAGAGAGGCATTGTACACAAAGCCGAATAGGAAGCAGCTCACTGGACCAACGGTCCTCACAGTTGCCCTATGGCACACAGTCACAAAAAAAATGGGATGGTGTAATTAAGTGACACTGAATACACCCCAGAGGCATGCGGAGATATTGGGCAAGCTAATCAGATATCAAGGGTTTGAAAAATGTGATACTATTGGTCTGTCAAACGTAGGGGACCTTGTAAAAAGAGGTAAAATATTAGCATTTCCTGACTTAAAACAAGAATATAAGTTGTCCGGGGGGAAGCGTTTAGACATTTGCAAATACATCATCCCTTGCAGGCGGTGCTCCAGGCGGAAGGTGAAACACCGGAGGTTTCATCTCTGGAGGACAGGTTGCTCGCGGAACACATAGACCGTACGATATCACTCACCTATCGAAGGCTAACCAACAACTCTCCCGACTCGCTGAGGAGCCAATATGAGCGCTGGCAGTCTGGGGGACTTAGAGGAGGAGGATTGGCGCAACGCCCTAACCTCCCCCCGAGAAGTTGCCATATCTTCACGATTGAGGCTAATCCAACTAAAGGTTCTCCACAAAACATACATTTCATGTACATCACTGGTCAAGATGGGTAGAAGTAGCAATGCAGACTGTAGAAGGAGATGTGGGGGGATTGGCACCTTTCACCACACACTCTGAGAATGCCCGCTCATCCAGACATACTGGAAGACAGTTACAGCAGGAGTGTGCGAGGTGAGTGGCAGTACCCTGCTCAAGTCACCCAAATTGTGTTTGCTCAATGTGTGGGAGGCCACAGACATGACCCACATGGATCAACTCTGGATTGCCATTGGTTTTATAGTTGTCAAACGAAACACTGCCCGTGGGCGGGGTGTCCCCGAGCAGCCAACCCTTGAGGAATGGGAGTGGGACATGAATTGGTGCATGTCTGCAGAAAAGGCGATCTACATGAACAGAGGGTGCCCCAAGAGGTGGTATCAGGTATGGGGAGAATGGAATACACACAGGGGCAACATTTATGTTTCTCCCTTCCCTCAGGAAAGCGGCCCACCATGGTCAAGACATTCTGTAGATCCAATTGCTGATGAATAGAGATGGGTGAGAGAGATCAAGGGGTGACCAACGGAAATAATACGCACAACTGTTTTATTTGCTGTGAGCTATTGTGTCTTAGTTACCTTTTTTGTCTTGATTAATGTTTTTATTAATACATGCTGTACTGACAATTTCAATAAAAACGAGTTTATTAAAAAAATAGAAGTGACTCCAAGGGCTAGTTTACTAGCCCCCTGTTCAGAGACACAGGGACATAAAAGTCTCCCACCATCTTCAACCCACACCTGGACCCAGCCTGAGTGAGTCCTGAATTATCCCCAAGAGGTCTCCATTCACTCCTTGACCTTTGATTGTGGTGATTGTGGTGCTAAAGGCGCTCAGCTGGGCAATGTCTTAGACAAAATGTGCCCAAAAAGTGCTCTGAGAACCAGGGGAACACCAGGACCTGATGAAGCAAAGCTTCGCATATTTTGCGGCTTGCCGAAGTCAAGAACCTCGTTTATGTGTAATAAGGTAACAAAATGTATGTTTTACTAACATTTATTCTGTTTAGGCAAAGTTCCCGAAGCTTGCCTATGTGTATTTCTAATGAATTTAATCCGTGTCCTCTAATATGGCCGCCGCTTGTATTTTAGTTACTGCGCATGCGTCAGCCACACTCACTTGTCCTGACGCGTCTGCAGAAGTGGAGGGAAAGTTATGCGCATGCGTAATTCATAGCTGTGCTTATCATGTGGTACTGCTCGTGCCACTGCTCTTGTGCCCGTATCAATGTAGCTAACATTTAGATGCAATAAGTTTATTTCTTGATGATGAGTTAAAAGTACAAACCCTGTGATGTGTTTTCATAATGACATTATTATGTATTAATTTGTTTCCGCTTACTTTTCATGTACCGCGGGAAATGGGGGTCTGAGTGAGAGGAGAGCCATATTGGAGGTCCCTTCTGCGCCTGTGCGACATTCGGCAGCACGAGGGACCTTGACAGATGGAACACCGCCAGTTGGCAGTGATGGGCAAGATGCTCCTGAGAAAGTCACCTCTGCCCTGCGAGAACAGCGAATGTGGCTTATTATATGTTACAATGTAAATGTATTGCTGCTTGCCGTGTAGTCTCTCATGGGAACCCCTATCTCAATAGGCGGTACCAGAAAATGTTAATGTGGCATACAAATAGACTGTTCTGATTGGTGTGTTACCCAAATCCTACCTTAGGACCAATCCAAATTGAGGGATTTTGACACTTTGCAACATTGGGGGGTGGTACACTGTCCCCAAACTGTATATCTACCCTGGGTTCACCTAGTGAACCGTCCGACTTGTCTGGTTTAGCTGACCTGTCACTGACCCAACGCACTCAATAGGTGACTGAAGATACAGAGCGCTGCAAGCACTCTGTCCGAATTTGACCATAGACTGAGGTTCTACTGAACCTTAAAGTGCTGGCAAAGCACTTAGCTGGGAGTTCGCTGACCCAATCGGGGTCTTGATCGATAGCTGCAGAGCGGGTGGAGCGCAGGCGTTGCTTCCGAACTGTGGGTTCCGGTCCTGTCCTGAAGAGGGTCCTGTCCTGAGGGTTTGCTGTCCTGTCCTGAGGGTCCTGTCCTGATTCCTATTCCGAGGGTATCCTGTCCTGTCCTGGGTGTCCATTCTGCACCTGCCGTCCTTGAGGGGTATCCTTCCTTGAGGGTTTCCTGTCCTTAACCGACCCGTGGCCAGGGTTTGGTTTCCACACCTTTCTAGGTAAATATTGCTCTGAACCTCTTGAAATTCTTGCACCTTCTGAATTTCTAACTTTTGCTTTAATAAAGTTCAACATTGCATATGTGATATTTTCCATGCCTTTCTGCAACTATTGAAAGTCATTTATATTTTCCATAAGTTTATTCCTATGTCTTCTCATTTGTTAGAAATTATATTTTGCATAGCAGTGTGTCATTTCCTGATATGGTCTAGAACTTCGTTGCCTAGATTGTTCAAAGGCCCCTTCACCTTAAGTGAAGCGTGTTATTCATTATAAGCTCTCCTATAGTCACTCACACTTAGGCTATCCCTGTTTAGATAATACTGACTTGCATAGTATCTTTTCTCGTTACATTTTATTAGTACTTTGATGATTACTCTGTCATTATTTCTTTATGCCTATGTGATTTACGTTATCTTGGTTATTGATTGCCTTGTTTTATTGTACCTCATGCAAGAAAATAATGAACTTTAGATAAACATTTTAAAACTTCCAGTTGTCCGTGGTCATTTAAACAGTATTTGAATGTTATTGGTTGAGTTTGTATTTTGCTGCCTTTCCTTACAGCTAGCTCCCTGATTCATTGTGGTCATTAGGCACCCGCATCGGTGGATGGTAAGTCGGGTGCACCGAAAATTGGTAGCAGGGAACACACACACACCAACTTGGTAGAGCTCGTGAAGTCACCTGATCGATGTATATGGTGATTTGAAAAGTATATGGGCCCTGAAGCCGGAAACGGCGAAAACTATTGGTCGGGTGGCCTCGCGCGCTCTATCAGTTTTCTGGTAGCTAGAGGATGGTTAGGGACTAGTTGAGAGTAAGGCAGGGATTAGTTGGACTAGTTAAGTCGGAAGCTGCTATTATATTAATGCTGCTATAAGAGCGGCTGTTCTGAGGGAACTGATCACTCTCTTGTGAATACGCTGCTGAAATTCATGAATTACTGTATTGCCATTATTCTTGTTCTTATATTGTTATATGTACTAATCCATGCAATTGTCAATCGTTTAGTTGTATGTTGTCCGAACTCCCCGGGGAATTGAAAGGGCAAGTGGTGAATAGAATCCATTGTCCTGAGGTCACAGGTTCGAGGAAAGTTAGGTGCAGGTTAGGATAACCGGGAAGCACTAACTAGGGTTTTCTGAATACATGTGTGAATAAATGACAGTAACGGGGTTCATTGGCAAAATTCCCATAGTGGCGTAACCTAGTAAGGGTCACATCGGAAGAGTAGCAGGTTCCTCGGAGCTAGCGTGAAAGCAGAGGGGTCCGCTGAGAAACCTTAAACTCGGAATATATCCCGGAAAGAAGTGGATGAGTTTAGGGGAATAACAGGTTCACCGATGCTAGAGTGAAGGGTAGGCAGAAGAGATCTGCCCGCAGCGAGTGAAAAGTAAATGGAAGTAGTTTACTTGCAGTAAAACAATTCTTTCTCTGTCTAGACACTTGAGCACTGTGGCGAATGTGTATTTGTTGTAAATTAACCAAGCACTGAGCACTTTAAAAGAAAGAAAGTTTCCGTTACCTTGTGAAGGGAGGGAGTCAGTCGCGAAGCGCCTCTGACGTCACTCTGTGCCGCGCTGGGATTGGTAGAAGCAGCGGGCGGGTAGCGGAGCTGGAATTGTAAAGGAGGGGTGAGCGCCGGAGCGTGGGAACTGTCCCACGAAGGGGCCGCGCACCCATTGGAGGAGCTTATTTAGTGTCGCGCACCCATTGGTTGCACGAATTTCTGAAGCGCGTTCTGATTGGAGGTAGTTTGTAAACAAAGTTAGCGCAGAAGTCGTATGTGGCACTCGCAGACTACAGGAACTCGACCTGATCCAAGGCACCTAGGGTTTGAAAGGGATCAGTGGAAGACTAATAGATACGATATTATGTACGGAACCAAGAGAAAAATGTCCCTTGTAAGTAAGGTGAAAAATTATTTTAAAACGGACAAACCGATTAAATCTAGGGAAGGTGTTCTTGTCCCAGCACCCAATACTCCCGCCTCATTCATGATGTTTGACCGAGGGTACAATACCTGTGTGTGGCTGGAGAATTGGGTGAAGTACACAAAAGATGACGGAGTATTGGCTTTTCCGTTAGATGGTACTTTCAATGGTAGGATCTTATTTAATTTAAGAACCCGAATGAATGAACTGCATCCCAGACCGAGACTAACGCAGTATGAGGCATTAGAGGAATGGGAGATTGAGGCTTTTGAAAGAGAAAGACCCCGAATGGACAAGGGTTTGACCAAGTGGTACCCCAGGCAGAAACAGGAATCCAGGGATAAAAGGATGAAACAGTGGAGGCAGAGCATGATTGTTGAGGGTCTGTTTCCCATGATGCCGGCATGTCATAACATTGGAGCGGGTGAGAAAAGTACTGAAAAATGTAAGCATTGGGGGGCCCTGGGGGATTCAGATGATGAACTAATAGATGACATCTGTACCAGAAGTCCGCCACCTTACAATGAGGGAACCCGACCTTCCAGTGTAGGAGATGTTCCCCGACGCCACTTCCTAAAGGAAGAAGACAGGTCCCTGGGACTGGGAGGGGGTGGTCAAGTATTGCCCTATCCTGAAAAACCCGAACCGACGGAAACAAGGGATATATATCCCAAAGTGCCCGCAAGCCAGGAAGAAAAATATTCACGTACGAAAATCTTTTTTCCCAGACCCTTGTATGAAAGCGAAGAGAAACCATCGAATTCAGGACTGCCTTTTGTTCAACCTCCATATGGGGAAGAGCGCAGGTCCTTTAATACTGGAACTTTATTCCCGAAACCAAATTATGGTGGGGGACCAAGTGAAACGCATCCTACTGCCCCGAGTTTTACTCCTCCGTTGACCCCACAGATATTACATGACACAACTTTAAGAAGGGTACTAGTGGAAAAGGAGCAAGAGGCTCTAGCTAGACAAAGGACAGAAATAATTCAGAAAATTTCCCAGTTAAATACCAGTCCTGAGGCATTGACTATTCCAGTAACTATTGGACCGGTGGTCCCGTTATACGGAAATGGTCAGGGAAATCCGATTACTCCAGTTATGACCCCAGGCATGGCAACCCCGAGACAGGAACCGATCATCATAGATGATCAGTCCAGTGAGTGCGAGTCTGAAGTTGCGTTTTTGGAATTGCCAAACAAACAGACTGGAAAGGGAATACAGCAGAGGCATAACCCTTTTAATACAAAAGAAATTAAGTTAGAGACAGCAACAGGTACTAGGAATGTCTCTCTGGTAACTCCGGATGAAATTGAGAGTTGGAGTCGTGAATTAGAGAAGCAGACTCCGCAAACAAAACCTTTAGACCTCTACAAGCTGAGGGTCGAAATAGAAGAATTAATGGCAGGAAATGTGGGGTTGGATCGATTGAATACCTACTCTGAAGAAGAATTGTCGTTCATATGTAAAAGCTTTACAAGGAACACCAGAGTGCTCCACGAAAAACTGACCGAAACAGCAGTTAGTATGGGGGTAGATATCTCAAAATCCAAGCCCTTACAGAAACCGTACAGAGCAGACTTCTCAGACAAAGATATAGAACACCTGAATGTGGCAGGGAAGAAGTTGCAGATTAAAGAATTAATGGGGGTACTGCAGAAATGGGGAGATGTGGAAAGATGGAGAAGCAGGTGGGCGAAAAAGAGGGAAGAGGTTCGCTCCCGACAAGTGACTCCCGAGTTTGCTTTAAGAGAGGTAGAAAAACCTGAGCAGTTATGCCCCATGCGCGAAGTTCCAGGAGGGAAATATGTGCATGTTCCCTGGTCTAGGCAGGATATTGTGTCCTTCACGAACGATTTTCCAAAATTACGAGAGAAACCAGTTGACTGGTACAGGCAGGTGGAAAGGTTCGTGAAGGTACAGAAATGTCTGTGGAAAGACCTGGATGGGTTTTTCGACATTGTGGTTCCAGTAGATTTATGGACCCAGTGTAAAATAAACATAGACTGGCCGAGTGAGGAGTACCCCAGAAACAAGGAAACTGGAGAGCCATCAAAGGATGTCATGCGAAAATATGAGCAGGTAATTCAGCATTTGAAAGAAAAGGTGCCCGCAAAGGAAACTGATTGGACAAAAATAGATAGGACAACACAGGAAAGGGACGAGACAGTGCACTCCTTCTATGAGAGGTTATTGCAGGTATTTAAAACATACAGCGGTATTGATAACATCGACCTGAAGGATATGACGCACTTTATTTACAGGTTTGTAAATGGTTTAAGACCTGAAATTTGTCAGTGGATAAAAGATAATAAAATCTGTTGGCATACTAAGAAAATGGATGAGGTCCTGCGGTACGCTAAGTACTGCGAGGACGAGATGGCAGAGAAGAAAAAGGCCCTTAAGGAAAAGGTGATGTGGGCTCAGGTGAAGCTCGCAGAACAGCAGGAAAAACAATTGAGTAACATGGTTAAAAATGCTGAGAACAAAGGTCCTGGGGGAGGGGGTGGAGGAAAGCCCCGGCCCAAATTTAGCAGGGAAGAGGCTATGAAGAAATTTCCCTGCCATCAGTGCGGCGAAATTGGACACTGGCGAAACGAGTGTCCTCAATTAGTCGATGTTAATGAAAAAACTCCTGATTTAACTCCACAGACGCAGAAAGAAAGACCAAGAAAGACTCAACCCCAGGTAAAAACAGTTCAGGTGCCTCGAGCACCCAAGCAGGTATACAGGGGAAGACAGGCAGAAGATGAAGAGATAGAGGTTTGGGAAAGCGGGGAGAACAGAAATACAGCAACTTCGCAGTATCTGCTGAATGATACCTTCCTTTGTAATGATCAGGACTGACGGGGCCTGAGAGGGGAGGACGAGGAGTGCGTACTTGGCGCTTCCTTGCCGGTAGACCAGTCTGGACCATATATTGAAGGAAAGGTTGACGGAAATGATGTCACCTTTCTGTTGGACACTGGCGCTACCCGTTCTACTGTAAGAACAGTGGACGTTCCAAACCTACCCCTCTCGGGAGAAAATATCCAAGTAGTGGGTGTATCTAATCAATTGATTAGTACTCCTGTTACCGAACCAATGGAGATTTCAATTGGAAATTTTAAACAGATGCATAGATTTGTCGTCTGTGACACCAGTCCAGTGAATCTACTGGGTCGTGATTTGCTGTGCAAAATGAACTGTACCATCTTTTGCACACCAAAAGGTGTTGAAATACAGACCCCAGATGAAGACGGCATTTATAAATTATTGTTGCTTAGACCTGACTCAGAAATTAAAAGATTGACCCTGCAGGACTTGCCCCAAGAACTCCAGGAAGCCGTAAAGCCAGAGGTGTGGGATTTCACTGGAAAAGATGTGGGGTTGATGAAAGATGTGGACCCCATACAGATAGCCATCAAGGACAATGCAGTATATCCTAACACTAGGCCCTACCGAATGAATGCTGAAGTGAAAGCAGGTGTCACTCTGGAAATACAAAAATTATTAGAAGGAGACATCATACAGGAAGTGATGAGCAGCCCATGTAACTCACCGATTATGGGCATCAAAAAGCCTAGTGGCAAGTATAGGGTAGTGCAGGACCTGAGAAAGGTTAACAAAATTGTAGTTCCTTGCTGCCCTATTGTCCCAAACCCTGCAGTGATATTGTACCAGATTCCTTGGGATGCTGAATGGTTCACTGTGATTGATTTATGTCATGCATTCTTTTCGATACCCCTGCACCCCGACAGCAAATTTCTTTTCTCATTTGCCTTCGAGGGTCACGTGTATTGTTGGAACCGGGTCCCTCAAGGGTATACAGAGAGCCCCTCTATCTTTAATCAGATCTTGAAAAAATGTCTAGAGACTTTGATCTTACCTGGGAACTCTGTGTTAGTACAGTACATAGACGACCTTCTACTGGCGTCTAAAAGTCGCAGGGACTGTGTAGTTGACACCATTGCCCTCCTAAATCATCTGTGTGAGAAAGGGCATAAAGTGGCCCCTGACAAACTACAGTTCTGTGCGAAATCAGTGAAATATCTAGGACACCAGATAGAAAAGGGTGTCAGAAAAGTCACATCAGAAAGAGTGAGAATAATTCAAAAGATGCAGTTGCCCCGTACTCAAAAAGATGTCAGAATGTTCCTGGGGGTATTAGGGTACTGCAGACAGTGGATTCTGGGATTTGCAGCCTTAGCCAGGCCCTTGATAAAAATGACCACGAGAGGAATGCCAGATGTTGTAGAGTGGGACGATGAAAGTCTAATGGCTTTCACAAGACTGAAAAACTGTCTGTGTACAGCCCCTGCGTTGGGAATGCCAGATTATTCCAAAGAGTTTGCCCTTTTCTGTGACACTCGCGATAATTGCGCATTGTCAGTCCTGACTCAAGAACATGGCACGACCAGAAGGCCTGTGGCTTATTTCTCTGCCACATTGGACCCAGTAGCTGCTGGGTTACCAGGCTGTCTGAAAGCAGTAGCTGCTACCTGTGCAAGTTTGGAACAGAGTGAGTCCATTGTCATGGGACATCCTGTGACCGTGTATGTTTCACATGGAGTGGTAATTCTATTGACCAGAACTAAAACACAGTATCTCACCCCTAGTCGGCTGACTAAATACGAGAGGATTCTTGTGGGTGCAGCAAATGTAAGCATTGTTAGGTGCGGTATTCTGAACCCTGCCACCTTACTCCCCGACCCCTTGGAAATAGAAGGTGGGGATGATGATGAACATGATTGTATTGACCTGACAGAGTTCAGTACTAAGCCACGCCCAGACATAAAAGAAGTACCATTGCCTGAGCATGATAAAGAACTATTTGTGGATGGTTCCTGTCTAAGACATGAACTAGGAGGCTTGAGTGCTGCTTATGCAGTAGTGTCTTTCACCAAAATTGAAGAAGCAGGTTACCTATATAACATCAAGTCTGCACAAGTAGCCGAATTGATAGCCATGATAAAGGCTTGCAAAATTGGGAAGGACTTACGCATAACAGTGTATACTGACAGTCAGTACTGTTATGGAGTTGTGCATGACTTTGGCCAATTATGGCTACAAAGGGAATTCATGACTTCCTCAGGTACTCCCATTCGGAATGCAAAGGTTGTTCATGACCTTTTAGAGGCCATCCAGTTGCCCAAAGAACTGGCAGTGGTAAAATGTGCTGCTCATCAAAGGAGCATGGACAGAGTATCACTGGGAAACGATTATGCTGATCGAGTGGCCCAATGGTGTGCCAAAGATCGGTATATTGTAAATCCAAAACGAGGGGGGCCAGGAACCAGCTGCCAGCTTCAGGTGTTTGAAGAAGTGCCTACGTGGGATGAAGTGAGAGAGTGGCAGGAATCGGCTCCTTGGCAAGAAAGAGAGAAATGGAAGGAGGATGGGTGTAGACCGAGACGTGTGGATGGTGTGATTTTGGGCCCAACTGGTATGCCTGTGTTACCCCGACACTTGCTTGGCACAATGGCAAGATTAATACATGAAGGATCACACATTGGTAGGGATGCCATGATTCTGGTATTTAAACAGACTTGGTACAGTAAAAAGTTCAGGAAGGTAGCAGAGTCCCTCTGCCAGAGGTGCCTGTCATGTCAACAGATGAACCCAGGCAAGAGGACAATGGTTGAACTGAGCAGGATTGGGAGATCAGGGGGTCCCTTTATAAGGATACAGATTGATTTCATCACCATGCCCCGTTGTGAAGGGAAACGATATGTCCTTGTCATTGTTTGCGTATTTTCAAAATGGGTAGAAGCTTACCCTACTCCTCAAAGTGACGCACTGACAGTAGCGAAGTGTTTACTAAAAGAACTGATACCTAGATTCGGAATACCATACATTATTGAATCAGATAAGGGTGGACATTTCCAGAATGAAATACTGGCTGAACTGTGTAAGGCCTTTGGAATAAGGCAGAAACTCCATTGTGCATACCACCCAGAGGCTTCTGGAATAGTGGAACAAGTAAATGGAACTATCAAAAACAGACTAGCAAAGCTGACAGATGCTACGGGCATGACCTGGGTGAAGGCCCTGCCCCTGGTCCTGATGGGACTGAGAAGTGTTCCTGACCGCAAGACAGGCCTAAGTCCCCATGAAATCATTATGGGAAGAGTGATGAGACAAGCATGGGTGCCAGGAAGCAAACTGTTGAGTATTACTGATGATTTGGTGCTTGAATACTGCAGAAGATTGGGTGACCAAGTGCGTTCTATCTCTCGCCAGATTGGAGACGACGGCATCCTCAATCCAACGACTCCTCTCCACAGCTTGGTTCCAGGAGACTGGGTCAAAATAAAGAAGCACACTCGATCAAGCTGTCTGGCACCAAGGTGGGGAAAGAAACGCCAAGTAATCCTGGTAACAACCACTGCAGTGAAGGTCGCAGGTGTTCCCCAGTGGATCCACGCTGGACACACCCAGAAGGTATTGCCAGACAAAGGATTTGAAGAAGAAGGGCAACCAGCAGAGGACCCTGAAGGAGCCAGACCAGAAGCAACTGACAACGAGCAGCCCAGCACCAGTCAGGTTGCAGGAACAGCAGACGTTGGCCCAGGAGTAGTTGACTACGAACTGCCAAGAAACCAGCCTGTGGAAGAGGTCCAGGAAACTGAGCCAGGAGTAGCTGAAGACGAGCTGCCAAGCATATGGCCAGAAGAATGGATACCGATGATTGATCTGACCGAAGATCCTATCAGAACAAGAGAACGACTTAGTGAAGGTAGAGAGTGGACTAGTCAGGAAAAGCAAGGCACAGGCGAAGAACCTCAGCCGCTTGAGATTCAAATCAAAACTGAGGAAGGAGAAGGTCAGACAGGGACAGAGCAGGTATTCGATACACCACCGCTAACACCTGATGCAGATAAGGGAGAGACTAGAAATAGAGTGATAGTTCGAGCAGAAGAAAATCAAGAGATCGAAGTGCTTGAACAGGATCAGAGAGGGTTAAAAGAACGGGTTCAGGAAACCGAAACAGAAACAGAGACAATCGAAAGCCAAAAACAAAATATTCCTGAACAAGGCCAGATTAGCAACCAGGCAGAAGAATTTGATGCTAGCCCTGGAACTAGCCAGATAAGGGAAGTAGGAGAAGAAAGTGGAGAAGAATTACCACAAGATAAAGAGAACAAGAGAATAAGAAAAGAAAGTGAAGTCCAAGTACCAACTAAGAGACTAAAGAAAAGAAACAACCTTGAGCCTAGGTTTGTAAAAAGATTGAGACTAAGGATAAAGACAGTGGAAGAAAAACGTGCAGAAGCAAGAAGAAGTGCTCGAATAGCAGAGCAAGAAGAAGACTCTTCCAAAAGAAGGAGTGAGCGAATAAAAAGACAAAACAAAAAGTACAAATCTCCTGAATGGACACTGGTTTTGGAGGAACTTGAAGATCTTGATATAACTGACGTGAGCGACGGAGAACCCGTCCCAGAGTACTCAGCTGAAGAGGAAGACGAACCACCGTGAATTTGCACAAAGTAAGCTAATTGTGTGAAGCCAAAAAGAGGGGTTCGAGAGACTCCTTCTGAGCCAAAATGTCTGATTCAACAGTGAATGGTAGACCTAGTTGCAGCCGTTTTAAGACGTGTTGCAAGGTGTGTATATGTAGTATAGTAGTGCTGATAGTTATCTGGATAGGATTAACAATTTTCATTCCCTTTGCTGTAAGTAAAGATACTAACATTGTCCCTACTGAAGTTGTAAATACCGATAATGAGGAGCTAACAACACAGAGTGTAGCACGACATGAGAGAGCTTTGAGGCAAACAAAGCAGAACTTAGAAGCATCAGATGAGGGAGGACTACATTATCATGGAATGAAGAACAGGACACACTTAAATGTTTTCGCAAACTTGTTAATACACTATGTAGAGACTATGGAAATTGAAGATTGCTATGTCTGCATGAAGCTACCTACTTCGGTGGCTGAGGGCGTGACATACCATCATCTGCCATTGACATATGGAATCTCCTGTAGCATTTTAGCTAGTTTATTCTATAAAAGAGGACCGTTACAGTACTATTACTCTAACAATGACGTGATCTTTTCTGAACTTCCTATACGTGGGAACTTGAATCCTGTACATACCAAAACTGACACCATAAGATATATGGGAGACTACTTTCTGACTATAGGTAACATTGACATAGCAGACGCACACAGAGATAACTTGACTTGTTCTTTGCGTGAGCAGGAAAAGATGTTCCTGAACATGGCAGAGAAAAGGAGAATTAAAATTCAAAAGAAGGCTAATGACGAAAGTCAGAAAAGGCCAAAGTGGGCAGAGAACATGGAAGGCACCTCATCTGGTGGAGCGGGTCCTGCTCTGTTGCTGGATTTTGAAAAGAAAGGCAAGCTATGTCTTCACCGCGAGAAGACTAGCTATTATAATAATGTTTTCATTGGTTCCAGTGAATGCGAACATAATTACAAGGTAATTGGAGGTTGGGGTTTCAAAAATGGGTCAGAGCCTGTGTTTCCTGGAATTTATTATATTTGTGGGGACAAGGCTTATTTCAAATTGCCGGATCACTGGTATGGAAGCTGCTACTTTGGCATTGTCTTCCCGAAAATATACCATGTGAATGGAAAAGCTGGAAGCAATGAAGATACTAATGGCTTAGTGCGTAGTAAAAGAGAAAGTATAGGTGAAATTATGGGTAGTATTTTCAGTGCACTGATACCTGGAGTGGGAGTGGTTCTGAACACTCACAGAATTTGCAAATTGTCTACTATAGTAGATGTGCTGTCTACTGAAACAGCTCATGGATTTCTGCTGGTCAATACCGAAATGGTTGCGATCAGATCAATGGTTTTACAAAATCGACTTGCTCTTGACACCTTATTAGCGAAAGAGGGCGGAGTCTGCCGGATGTTGAAGGCGCAACATTGTTGCACTTATATTCCGGATAAAAGTGTACAGATCAAAAGATATGTGAAAAACATTACTAATTTGGCAAAGAAACTCAAACCACTCGAGGTTGATAGTGCCTGGAAGAGACTGGTAGATGGTCTCTCAAATGTAGGTCATTGGCTTGCTAGCATAGGTAAAAGCTTATTATTCAAAATTCTGATGCCAATTGGTATTATAGGTCTTATTATACTTTCCATTTTCTTATGCTGTAAATACCGCAAGCGTACCAAAAAGCACGAGGTAAATGCAAGAGGAGTGAAACGAAGTGTGGATGAGATTGAATTAGAGGAGGTGAATGATCAGATATACAAAAAGGTGAAGACTTCTCACCCTGCTAAAACTGAGAGAGAAAAGTTAGAACGGCTGCTGGAAGAAATAGAACTTTATAAAGTATGAAAGAAAGTTGGCATCTGGTTCCATTATAATTTGTGATGATAGTAAATATCATCAAAGAGGGGATTGATGAAGCAAAGCTTCGCATATTTTGCGGCTTGCCGAAGTCAAGAACCTCGTTTATGTGTAATAAGGTAACAAAATGTATGTTTTACTAACATTTATTCTGTTTAGGCAAAGTTCCCGAAGCTTGCCTATGTGTATTTCTAATGAATTTTATCCGTGTCCTCTAATATGGCCGCCGCTTGTATTTTAGTTACTGCGCATGCGTCAGCCACACTCACGTGTCCTGACGCGTCTGCAGAAGTGGAGGGAAAGTTATGCGCATGCGTAATTCATAGCTGTGCTTATCATGTGGTACTGCTCGTGCCACTGCTCTTGTGCCCGTATCAATGTAGCTAACATTTAGATGCAATAAGTTTATTTCTTGATGATGAGTTAAAAGTACAAACCCTGTGATGTGTTTTCATAATGACATTATTATGTATTAATTTGTTTCCGCTTACTTTTCATGTACCGCGGGAAATGGGGGTCTGAGTGAGAGGAGAGCCATATTGGAGGTCCCTTCTGCGCCTGTGCGACATTCGGCAGCACGAGGGACCTTGACAGATGGAACACCGCCAGTTGGCAGTGATGGGCAAGATGCTCCTGAGAAAGTCACCTCTGCCCTGCGAGAACAGCGAATGTGGCTTATTATATGTTACAATGTAAATGTATTGCTGCTTGCCGTGTAGTCTCTCATGGGAACCCCTATCTCAATAGGCGGTACCAGAAAATGTTAATGTGGCATACAAATAGACTGTTCTGATTGGTGTGTTACCCAAATCCTACCTTAGGACCAATCCAAATTGAGGGATTTTGACACTTTGCAACATTGGGGGGTGGTACACTGTCCCCAAACTGTATATCTACCCTGGGTTCACCTAGTGAACCGTCCGACTTGTCTGGTTTAGCTGACCTGTCACTGACCCAACGCACTCAATAGGTGACTGAAGATACAGAGCGCTGCAAGCACTCTGTCCGAATTTGACCATAGACTGAGGTTCTACTGAACCTTAAAGTGCTGGCAAAGCACTTAGCTGGGAGTTCGCTGACCCAATCGGGGTCTTGATCGATAGCTGCAGAGCGGGTGGAGCGCAGGCGTTGCTTCCGAACTGTGGGTTCTGGTCCTGTCCTGAAGAGGGTCCTGTCCTGAGGGTTTGCTGTCCTGTCCTGAGGGTCCTGTCCTGATTCCTATTCCGAGGGTATCCTGTCCTGTCCTGGGTGTCCATTCTGCACCTGCCGTCCTTGAGGGGTATCCTTCCTTGAGGGTTTCCTGTCCTTAACCGACCCGTGGCCAGGGTTTGGTTTCCACACCTTTCTAGGTAAATATTGCTCTGAACCTCTTGAAATTCTTGCACCTTCTGAATTTCTAACTTTTGCTTTAATAAAGTTCAACATTGCATATGTGATATTTTCCATGCCTTTCTGCAACTATTGAAAGTCATTTATATTTTCCATAAGTTTATTCCTATGTCTTCTCATTTGTTAGAAATTATATTTTGCATAGCAGTGTGTCATTTCCTGATATGGTCTAGAACTTCGTTGCCTAGATTGTTCAAAGGCCCCTTCACCTTAAGTGAAGCGTGTTATTCATTATAAGCTCTCCTATAGTCACTCACACTTAGGCTATCCCTGTTTAGATAATACTGACTTGCATAGTATCTTTTCTCGTTACATTTTATTAGTACTTTGATGATTACTCTGTCATTATTTCTTTATGCCTATGTGATTTACGTTATCTTGCAGGGATGTGGAATTCCTATAGCCCGACGCCCAGGACATATTGTTTGGGGTCAAGGGCAACAAGTTTTAATGTGTATTTTGTCCTTGGGACAAGTAGGCCCAACCCCCTGCAGCACAAACCCTTTAGCTGCCAGTTTGCAGTGCCACATTAAGGGTCAGGGAAGGGCAATGCCTGCAGTTAAGTTAATTTTTGTGTTTATTTGTTAATGCTGTTCAAACTTGTATTTATGGTTCATTAATTTAAAGCCTTTATTATTAGGGTGAGCGCTTTAAGTAAATGTAAATTCTGACTGCAATACTGACAGTTGTTCCAGTATAGAAGTGTGTACACATGGTTTCAAAGTTTAGCACTATGAGGCTATGCATAATGCTGCCAAAATGCTCTCTGATTAGATGCAAATATTTGCAGAAGCTTGAAAGCAAGATTAATGATCCTTTGCTTTCAATATAAAATGTTCCTAAAAAAATGAAAGTAGAGAAAAAACATTTAGCTAAACTACTGTACATTTTCAGGTACCATTTCTTTGCAGCATCATTTAGTAAAATGTGTTGATGCATGCTAGTATTTACCAAAAATATTCCTTTTGGAAAATCAGGGTAACCAGTTTCAATAAGATTATGGGAAACATAAAAATAAACAAGCATTGGCAAAGCCAGTAGGTCTGAAATTGGTGGTCAGCTTTTTAGTTTTGGCAATGCGTGACTTGTTTTGGCATGGTTTTTGTAAAACCTTATTGATGTGAGATCTGCCAGGCCCTCACCATTATAACAAACATTGGCAAAAGCAAAAATAGTTTTTGGTCTCAAAAAAGCACGCACTGACACATTAGTTATTGGCGCTGAACAAAACTACTTTGTGTGCCGATATGCTCCTTGCGAAATGTGCAGAATAAGGTCACTCACAGTGAAGCAAGTTGATACAGAGAGAGAGAATTTTAATAAACACAAAAGGTCATGGTTAACGCCAGACCAAATTAGTGGCCCAATTATTAAAAAAAATCTCAAAAGTGCACCCTTGTTATATGTCCTTGAAATAAGTGCAGCTATATGGGTTTCGTGAATTCACAAGAATTTACAGTAGTAGGGAAAGAAATTGTACTCCTAGAAAATATTTGTGAACTGAATTTTAGCATGAGCAAATATGCATGTGTAGATTTGCTCATGCGAAAACCTGATTGTTTGCAAGTTCATTTTCCCTCCAACCACTGTTTCCCCAACTCTGGAAGAAGGTTTACGCTTGCCATTATCAGGAGTAAATTTCCAACATTTCTCAGTATGGGAAATATTAGAGAAGAGTTGCTGAACACCCTTAAAACATGCAAGTTAGTAGGTTTGCACAGACTCAAAAGGGCATTCCAACCCTGGAACTATTGCTTACCACTACCTTCAGTCCCAGTATGTAGATCTGCCGAAACGTGGCACCATAAAGGGATTGCTAGTATTCAAATACTACTATGGTATGAGCCCTGGCATAATCCAAGAGGCTACATAAGAGCTCTTATATAATGAGACCGCTGCCATAATTTGTCACCGAACTACATGGCACCAAAGGGACAAGTGGATTTTGTTACAGGACAAGTAGATTTATGAAGCAACCTGCCCTATGGACAAGTAGATATTTTAATAAATTCCACACCCCTGTCTTGGTTATTGATTGCCTTGTTTTATTGTACCTCATGCAAGAAAATAATGAACTTTAGATAAACATTTTAAAACTTCCAGTTGTCCGTGGTCATTTAAACAGTATTTGAATGTTATTGGTTGAGTTTGTATTTTGCTGCCTTTCCTTACAGCTAGCTCCCTGATTCATTGTGGTCATTAGGCACCCGCATCGGTGGATGGTAAGTCGGGTGCACCGAAAATTGGTAGCAGGGAACACACACACACCAACTTGGTAGAGCTCGTGAAGTCACCTGATCGATGTATATGGTGATTTGAAAAGTATATGGGCCCTGAAACCGGAAACGGCGAAAACTATTGGTCGGGTGGCCTCGCGCGCTCTATCACATATCATAACCTGCACACATATCCACCAGAGGGGAATCGCTGGTCGGACTGACTTTGCAGCTTCTACCTCTACATTCTTTTGCACTGCAGCAAATCTGTTTCAGCGTGCCTTCGACAAACGGGTATGCAGCTTCGTGGAATTGTCTTCGGCTACAGTCTTCTGCCCTGCCCCGCTGGAGATTTTCAACTTAATTTCAGGGACCAAATATGAAGTTACAAATTGTCACTGCAGCTTCGCTCCCGGCCATCCAACAACGATGCTCTCCGGACATTTTTCTTCAGAAATCTTTCTAGGTCCAAAGGTAAGCACTGACCGGGCCCAATCCACTTCTTGTATCCAAACCGTGCTCCATCGCGGTCTGCCTTAACTTTCAACTTTGACCCCATCTTGCGGGACCAGATGTCCACGGTTGGTGCTTTGATCTCTTAGGCACTAAATTTCACAAAATGTATTTAAAATTAAGAACTCCAGTTCGACTGATTGAATTGTTGTCATTTTGGTATGTAATCATTTATTAAAATGTCCCCCTATTGTTCCAAACTGATTTGGGATTCTTCTTGTGCTGTGTTTTCATTTTATTACTGTTTGCGCGCTGCATAAATAATTTACACATTGCCTCTATGTTAAGCCTGACTGCTTTTTGTACCAAGCTACCCAGGGTTAAGCACAGGTTAATGTAGTGACTTTTTGTGGTTCAACCTCCAAGGGATTGTGGCTCTTGCTCGACCAGGGTTCACAGCCCAGTCAACTGACAACCCAATTTCTCAGAGGCCTAGTGACTTCTAATGAATTCACATACAAGAGGTTTTAAGGCTTCCAGATGTGCGACCTATTTTTGCATGCGCAAACAGGTTTGTGAACCCGTTTGCGCATGCAAAAACATCATGGGCCATGTACAAAGCCTACTTAGCGAGTCGCAATTTATTTGAGACTCACTAAATAGGTTTAGGGACTCGCTATTTGGAAGGGGCTTCCCTTCCAAATAGCGAATCTCGAAACCATGTACTAATGTTTTGAAAAACGCAATTGCGGTCGCAAAACACTCTCAATTACCACCACCTACTTCAAGTAGGTGGTAACACATTCGCAAAGGGGAAGGGGTCCCCTGGGGACCCCTTCCCCTTTGCTAATGCATGCAAAAATATTTTTAATGTCTGGCAGTGGACCCAGGGACCATCGCCTGCCCTTACAAAATTAAACGAAAATGTTTCATTTTTTTTTTTTAAATGCATCCCGTTTTCCTTTAAGGAAAACGGGCTGTATTTAAAAACAAGCATTGGCATAGCCAATAGGTCTCGAATTTGGGACCTTATAAGTGTTTAGCCAGGCAAGGATATTGTGCTGCATAACTAAATACTTATAAGGTTCCAAAGGCAAGACCTATTGGCTATGCCGATGCTTGTTTTATTTGTTTTTAACAGCGTGTGGATACATTATCCGAGTCCCTGTGCTTTCCTTCAGCTTTGTCTGACAGATGAGACGTCTGCCCTTCACCCGCCCCCTCCCCACACACAAACACACACTGCCGCTACCACACTACACCTTGAAAATATCAGTGTGGTGCCGAGACACTGGGATGTGAAGTAACGAGGCAGGATTTTCCAAATTTCAGGCGTAGCTCACAAAAGAAAAGACGTCTCTGCAAAGTCACCAAAGCCTACGAGCCAAAACGGTACAGTTTACTTTATGAAACCACCCTAATAAAAATAGAAATGTCTGAAAAAATCAAATTGGGAGAAGACGCAACTAAGGAACGGCACAATAAGGACAAGCTTTCTTGGCAGCGCCACGCGGGTAGCCGCGTCGCTCCTTGCTGGCGCTGAAGAAAGCATTTGTCACCCGCTGCAGGGCATTCGTCCACAGTAGCATATGCTTCCTTTCCAAGCTGCCACTCAGAAGCCTTACTTTTAAATTGCAAAGTTTGCCCAAAGTTCCCCTTGGTGCCCTGGAGTGCCACCTATGGAAAAGTGACACTTTCATTAATATTTTATGCAGTGCACAATGGTGCAAATAATCAAATGTGAATTCCCTTTCAGCACTTTAAAATACACGCAGGTAAGTCACACTAAATTAAAGTTGCATGATCTCCCCAAGTATGCCTTAAACAAAAAACTGTCCGATTTTGGCCTAGAATCTGTAAACATGATTAACAGAATTAATTGCGGTAAATCTCTCTGGATGCCCCTGTTATTTTGACAGCTAGTATCAACGTTACTTCGGCAAGATTCTGTCTGGGAAAACATTTAAAGAGGCCAGCCAACGTTATAACTGAAGCCTTTCAAGCGTGAAATATAGTTTACACTAACAGAGCAGCAAGGCGGTCTTTCAAAAAGGGAGACTCTTCTATTACTTTTGATGGGCAAATGTGAGCATGCTCTACGCGTTGAGTGCAGGGACCCACATGTCAGCCATCAATACAGAGAAGGAACAATATGGGCATTCAGATATCGGGAGCACTGTACAATAGCAGAATTCTAGCACAAACTTCTTTAAATTGTATTCCCTGTCGCATTGGCTAAGATCATGCAATTCGGCGCCACTGATGAACAATGCAGTGCTCCATGAAAGATAAATGAATCTCTATAAAGACCTGTGAACCCACCCCTACGTCAACAAGCAAAATGTAAGGCAAGGATGCGGGCAGCAAGTGGGAAATGCCTGCGATTCAGCAACCTTTAGTTAAAGCAGCAAGAAGTCAACCGAAAAAGCAAAAGTTTTTTTTTGCGCACACAAGCGAACTTTCCACGCATACCGGGAAAGAGAATACGAATATATGGTCTCATTCAAACCTTAAACTCCTTTACTGCACAGTGCACTGATCAGGGATGCCAATAGCTTCAGCAGAATTTTGTTTTGACGAGAGGAGGCAGCAGGGGAGAGGCGGGGGCCTGTGCCGGTTTCCCTTGCGGGAGCGAGCAGGAACCAAAAGCTCGCTCCCGCAAGGGAATCGCCAAACGTGCACGCGTTGCCATTCAAAGCAATGCAACGCGTGCACGTTTATGACTCCAAAACGGAATCGATTTCAAGAGGTCTTTTTCCTATGCAGCGCATGAGCGCTGCGTAGGCGAGACCTAAAAACCCGCTTTATTGAAAAAAGCAGTCCCAGACATGGTGGTCTGCTGAGCCCAGTAGGCCACCATCCCTTGGAGGGCCTTTCATTCCCAATGGGCTCGCAAATTGCGAGAGGCTCATTAATATTAATGAGCCGCGCAATTTGCGACCCCAGTGGGAATCGCAAACAGTGTTAAACACACTGTTGTACATTTTATTTTGCGACTCGCAATTAGTCTCAAATTGCATGTCGCAAAATAAAATGGTCATACATCTGGCCCCTGGAGTTTACTCCTCTTTTTCTCCCAATTATCTATCCATTGATATTTGGGAAGAAAACCATTTGGAGCAGCTAATGTGCGAAGGGAAGTACAGGGATTGAAAAAAGTAGATGCCCTTTTTCTCTTTGAACAGTACTAGTTCAATATACTGATTAGTATATGGACTATGCTGGTTGTATCGTTCTAGCTGCAAATCTGTTATTAGTAAAAATACATATACTGATTGTGCCAGTTAACTTTCTCACAAAGAAACTGAAATCTTACCTCAGTTCCTTGATAGTGTGCAGAACTGGTGTAAGTTTCTCCAAACCCTCGGTCTGTATGAAACAGGAATCCAGGTTGAGACTTTCAATCGCCGTACAACACCCGAGTATGTATGAGAGGATAGTACAGTCTACTGGAGTAAGGTAATAGTCAGAAAAGTCGAGAGGCACATCTTGTCCCACTTTCTCACGCACCAGGGAGCTGTTACGGGACTCAAAGAGAAAACAGAACATGTTCAAGAGCTTTCTCTTGTCTGTCTTTGTCTTTAATGGCTCTCGCTCCTCATGAACTTTCTCTCCTAGCCACTTGATGACTTCCCTTGTTGCCTCTGAAGAGAACCGCCCCAGGTGGGCTTCAAGTTGTGACCGACTTGGAGGGTGGGAAAGGCCAGCAAGGAAGCGCAAAAGGATTTCATAGCGCCCATCTTCACAGGCGCTAATTGTCTGCATCAACTTCTTAAAACGGTCTTCTTTGTAATCAAGGAAATATACCATGGCAGCCCAAAACTCCTGAATGGTGAGGTGGAGGAAAGAGCGGGTAACTTCTGACTTTTCTTCCTTTTGAAGAGTTTCCATCATGAAACCTGACAATAACTTTGAAGGTCTGACGTTGAATGCTGACAAATCATTATCGTAGAAAACAAAAATACGGTTTCTGACTCCATGGTCAGCTAGCCATCCAATCCCTAGTAAATCAGTTTTAACAGGTTCTGTAGTGGAATCAGCTTGAACATGTTCTGTAGTGTGATTTTTCAGTATGTTTGAGATGTAACTCACAAAGAGCTGAGTCACTGTTTTGGGAGGAGCCAGGGGTTTTGCTGTCTGCTTAGTAAAGCAAGGTTTCAATGCGGTGCATGTTATCCAACAATATGATGGGTTGTAACAGAGTGTGTACAGAATTCCTGTGTCCCTCACGTACTGGAACACTTTTGATGATATAGTATCATTGTTATAAAACTTAGTAAAGTACCCTTCCCGCTCTTTGGAGAGAAATCCCACAATCTCTGCAGATCGATGAAGAATGCCAGTCTCAAGTTTTTCTAGAGCAATTGGACGACTTGTCAGCAACACACAACAACCTTTGAGCAGGGTTTGCTTCACCAGGCTGGCTACAATCCAACTTACAGTCTTCACCTGTCCTGGGCTGACACACAGATCTTGGAAGGCCCTATTGCTGAGATCCACTTCACTCCTGCTTTCGTCCAAGCCATCAAAGATAAAGAGCAGCTTTTGAGGGTCCTCCAAGATCATCCCAAGGTTTTCCCTGAGGAAAGGATATTTCTGAAGGATCAGCCGTTCCAAGCTTATTGGTGTCTCTTTTTCATGTTGGTTCAGTTCACGAAATTTGAAGAAGAAAATGAAAGCAAATTTTTGGTAAAGCTTTCCATTCACCCATTCAAAAATAAACTTTTGCACCAGTGTGGTCTTTCCCACTCCTGGCACGCCAGTCACCATCACACACTGAGGCATGCGATGGGATCTGAAGCACCAGCGAAACAGCCGGTTGGGAGTTATTCGCTCCAGTCCTGTCTGTACTTTCTGTCGAAGATGATACTCGTGGAGCTCCCCGGCCTCCAGAGCCTCGTGATGCACTTGTTTCCTGAAGCTGCGCTGTGATATCACCACCAGCTCCACATATCGTTCAGAGATTGGGAAACTTTGAGGCCCCTGGGACAGCCCGGGGGCAGTGTATTCCATTAAAGTATTTGTCATTTGAAAAAGATGATGCTTGAGCTGTTGCTGGCAATCTGAAATGAGAGATAACATACGTGTGTTTAACATTAATGTGTTATATATAATCTAAGTCACACATACAACCATACAATAACGTAAACTTCATATCAGTGCCTAATTATGAATTTTAGGATGTGCTTTCTGGTGCTGGGCACAAGGAGCTAATTATGACCTCCATGAGAAGGGGGACACTTCTGCCTGTTGACTTTTTTCATCCGGATGTTGCTGGGATTGGCTGACAGGTGCTGTGCTTGTCAGCTTGGCCTGCCCAGACACCTGAAAGCCCCTATACTGGGTCCTGGTCTCCATCGTCATCCATAGCGTAATTCCTACTTTACGTCTTCTGCCTGAACAGAACCTACTTGCTACTAAAGGGACAAGGTGGGAAGGAATCCTTTGTTATGTGTCTTGTCTTAACATGAGGCAAATGTAGAGGTGAGAAATTTGGGTGGCAGACTCATTCTTTGATGAGAATTAACAATGAAATGCCATTGGTAAACTGATAATAATCGCTTTACTAGGAACTAACACTTTTGTGATGTGCTTTCTGGGAAGTCAGAGAACTAACAATAATATGTTTACATGTACCTGCATTGAGTGACCCAGATAAATGACACAAGTACAGAAAATATATGGTAAATTAGAGTTAGGGATTGCAGGTCAGGGTAATGGCAAACATCTAATGATGGTCTCCACCTATTGTGAGTAGCCCGCGCATTCCTTGGTGTATTTATTGCATTCTGGTAAATCTGGTTTCTCTTCTTCTCCGTTATATATGTATCTAAGCATTTAAATTAACAGAATCCACAAATATATCTAGATTTAGGACTGGGAACCATCTAAGGTGTGGCAAATCTAAATTCCCCCCACTTTGATAGGCCCCATGCTGATGCATAACATTAGAGCTACAGTTGTATTAGTTTACACTACTAGCACCATTTATTGGTCACAGGATGCAAGGATTAACAAAAGGCCCAGCAGAATAATAGAGTATGTATACATAAAAATGTAAATATAAAAATGAACATTTTAAAACTACCTATAAGTACGAAGGAATGTTCAATTGGAGGCAAAAAATTAACCTGCTGATTACGATGGCGGACGGCCTTAAATCTGTCCATCATTGTCCCAGGCATTGGGACCGCCGGCCTATATGGCGGCAGTCCCGCTCTTTAAATTACAATGCGGCTGCCACCATGTGGCTGCAAAAGGCAGTTTTTACCATTGGGGAGGGTGTTGCTGGCTGAAGCACCTGCCGCAATGTTGGAGATGCAGGTTGTGCCTTTCCCTGCACTAAGTGGCAGGCACCTGGTGCAGGGAAATGTAGCCCTCAGTGCAAAAACCAACTACCCGGCACAAGGGGGGCCCCGCAATGGGCCCCAAAGTCAATTCTCGCTAGCCTTTCCATGGCGGGGGTACCGCCATGGATAGGCCGGCGGGGATCAGGCATCTAAATCTGGCGGGCGGTGCCTGCTAGGAACCGCCACCATTCTAGGGATGCAGGCAGGTCCAACAGACAATCGTAATGATTGCCTCTGTCAGACCGGTGGCGGACGGGCTTTTCGGCCGCCAGGCACACTGCCCATCATCCTTATCCAGACGGTGATATTTGGCCTTACGATGGCAGTCGGCCCGCCACCGGCAGCCTGCGGTGCCGGGTTCACTGCCATCATAATAAGGCCGTAAATTGTAATCTGGGAACCCAATCTAGTAGTGATTCAGTGGGTCCACAAAAGTTCAAAATAAATCAAACTAAGAACCACTGCTCCAGACCAATGATGGCAAGTAGACTTTAAAAGTGGTGAGGCTTAAATCTCTGGTTCAGGTTGAACTATGTCAAAAAGAAGAGAGTAACCCTTTAATCCCAAGGGAACAGGGTAAGTACACAAGTAAAACAAGTAAATTCCCTTGGTGGTACCTGGAATGGATTTTGTCTAACAGATAGTCTATTGCTATTATCCTGCTCACTTCAATTTACTTCTGGTAAAAACTCACAACCATCATTCACCATAGGTTTCTGGACCCCACAGATAAGTAGAACCACAAAGGCACTTACAGTCTTTACATTAATCAAAACATAACATTGCCAAGGTGTATATCTCATTCAGTGTTTTATTATTTATAAAAAGTTTTTCCTTTAAAAAGAAACATCTGTTGATTACAGTCAGTGATTGCAGTTGCTTTTCCTTATAGTGTTAACCACTGTCTATAACACTTTCATCAATATTAGCATACAATATCATACATCAAAATACACTACTATTAAAGATATTTAAAAAACCCCAAGGGTTAATACATGTCGACGCGTTTCGGTGGATCTTGCAAATTCGCACCACCTTCTTCAGGACAATTAAAACACAACAATCTGTGAAAACAATTAAATAAAAAGGAAAACATAATCACTATTTTTGCCTTGGCAGACGATTTACATGCTTCATATACATTCAATCAATTTGACCATAGATCTCCACTAATAATGCTTTTATTAACGTTTAGCTAATTGACACAAAAAACACTCATATTGACATTTTATCCTGTGCTGTTTGTCGGTCCCACTTATGATTATAGGTGAGGCAAAGCCCCAAACCGAATTATTGTGCGGGAAAAATCTCACTCTTAATCTTGCAACACATCACTTACTCCATATACTTCCATTCACCTAATGGTAAGGTAATCTCATGGGCAGACCTTTGTAAACTCCACTAGTGACCCAGGTTCAGTTTCAAGGTCCCTTATATTCAGCTTAGCAGTATCCTATACTGAGACCGACAAGAGAATATATTAAACTCTACATATTTATTGTCAGTTTCAATAAAATCAAAATGCCGAGCGCGGTTACTACGCGCCTAGGAGTCCCTAGCACAGTGTGTTCACCGCAGAACAGGAGGACTAAAAAGATAAAAATAGAAATATGGACTTCTTTAATAAATTGTGGTTTTAACAGTAACCGAATAGGACAATGTGCAAGCTACAAATGAGACCATAATATAAATTAATGAACGAAGGGCGATGTTAGAATGTAAATACAGTATATGTAAAATAGAAACAACTAATAGCCCTGGCAAAAAGTAATGTAGTTTGGAAAATAAAACGCATTGGATTGCCCAAATTTAATTAGGATGAAATGTATAAAACATCTTGCATTATTGAATGGCTCTGAATAGAGATCTTTGTATTTAAAGATAGTGAGTGATGCATATTTATCAGCAGAATCCTGAACATAGGACAATTGATGAAATCCTATCAGAGGGGTGAAGTAAGCAGCACTGCTTTGAGCCACTTTGCTTGAATTAAGAATGGCAAGAAAAATGACTGGTGAGTTTTAGAGAAGTCATATGTGTAGAATAACAGAAATAGGCATGAACTAATACTGTTGATCTGATAGGGGTTAAATGTTTTTACTCCAGCCTAGGCGAACATTACATCAATAAAGAATCTATCACAGCACGATTAATCTGCAAAGTCATTAGACTGAGAGGGATAAAGATATATTCCCCGCAGGAAAGCCTACTTTGAGTAAGTATAGAAAAAATGACTAATAGAAAGGTCCAATACCGCTAGATATGTATAGTTTAATACATGCTCTTGTCGGTCTCAGTATAGGATACTGATAAGCTGAATATAAGGGACCTTGAAACTGAACCTGGGTCACTAGTGGAGTTTACAAAGGTATGCCCATGAGATTATCTTACCATTAGATGAATGGAAGTGTATGGAGTAAGTGATGTGTTGCGAGAGTAAGAGTGAGATTTTCCCCGCACAATAATTCGGTTTGGGGCATTGCCTCACCTATAATCATAATTGGGACCTACAAACAGCACAGGATAAAATGTCAATATGAGTGTTTTTGTGCCAATTAGTTAAACGTTCATAAAAGCATTATTAGTGGAGATCTATGGTCAAATTGATTGAATGTATATGAAGCATGTAAATCGTCTGCCAAGGCAAAAATAGTGATTATGTTTTCCTCTTTTTTTAAATTGTTTTCATAGATTATTGTGTTTTAATTGTCCTGAAGAAGGTGGTGCGAATTTGCAAGATCCACCGAAACGCGTCAACATGTATTAACCCTTGTGGTTTTTTAAATATTTTTAATAGTATTGTGTATTTTGATGTACGATATTGTATGCTAATGTTGATGAAAGTGTTGTAGACAGTGGTTAACACTATAAGGAAAAGCAATTGCAATCATTGACTGTAATCAACAGATGTTTCTTTTTAAAGGAAAAACTTTTTATGAATAATAAAACACCGAATGAGATATACACCTTGGCAATGTTATGTTTTGATTAATGTATAGACTGTAAGTGCCTTTGATGTTCTACTTATCTGTGGGGTCCAGAAAACTATGGTGAATGATGGTTGTGAGTTTTTACCAGAAGTAAATTGAAGTGAGCAGGATAATAGCAATAGATTATCTGTTAGACAAAATCCATTCCAGGTACCCCCAAGGGAATTTACTTGTTTTACTTGGCATACGTTTGCTCCTGCCGGGTCAGCTGAGCGGCGCATTTCTACTTACCCACCTTCTATCAGGAGAGACCTCAGTGCTGCATCTTTTGAGCCCAGTATTGAACCTGAAAAGCGTTTCCAACCCCACTTACCAGTAAAAGTGGCTAGAATGTCCCTGGCTGCTCTTCATTGGAAAGCTAGTTCAGAGTCGATTTTTGGCATACCTTTGCTCCTGCAGGGTCAGACGAGCGGCGAATTCCAACGTACCCACCTGCTATCATGAGAGACCTCAGGGTTGCATCTTTTGAGCCCAGTACTGAGCCTGAAAAGCGTTTCCAACCCCACTTACAAGTAAAACTTGCTAGAATGTCCCTGGCTGCTCTTCACTGAAAAGCTGGTTCTGCGTCGATTTTTGGCATACGTTTGCTCCTGCAGAGTCAGCGGAGCGGCGAATTCCAACTTACCCACCTGCTATCATGAGAGACCTCAGGGCTGCATCTATTGAGCCCAGTAGTGAGCCTGAAAAGCGTTTCCAACCTCACTTACAAGTAAAACTCGCTAGAATGTCCCTGGCTGCTCTTCACTGAAAAGCTGGTTCTGCGTCGATTTTTGGCATACGTTTGCTCCTGCCGGGTCAGCCGAGCAGCGAATTTCTACATACCCACCTGCTATCAGGAGAGACCTCAGGGCTACATCTTTTGAGCCCAGTACTGAGCCTGAAAAGCGTTTCCAACCCCACTTACAAGTAAAACTTGCTAGAATGTCCCTGGCTGCTCTTCACTGAAAAGCTTGTTCTGCGTCGATTTTTGGCATACGTTTGCTCCTGCTGGCTCAGCCGATCGGCGAATTTCTACTTACCCACCTGCTATCAGGAGAGACCTCAGTGCTGCATCTTTTGAGCCCAGTACTGAGCCTGAAACGCGTTTTCAACCCCACTCACCAGTAAAACTTGCTAGAATGTCCCTGGCTGCTCTTCACTGAAAAGCTGATTCAGCGTCGATTTTTGGAAGGTTGTATCCACGGGAGAAATTATGGGGGCCCGATACCATGTAATTTAGTTTTTAAATTTATACAGAGGATAAGGAACATGATTAGAAGTTTGATTTCTGTAAATATGGGATTTGCTGTTGGTAGCAGTAAGACATAACATGAGAATAACTTTGAGTTTGGGTGAGTAAAGGGATGAACAAGAGAAGTTCAAAATGGCGCCCTGTTGTGCTGAGGTAATGCCACGATTGTGTCAAGGAAAACAATGACGCCACTCACGACTAATTATACATGATGATGTGGTAAAAAAACACGTGTAAAGTAAAGACGTGCTTTCATGTTTATATAAAGACAACAAATAAACTGAAGTTTAATATTAACATGCTGTCGGTTTCAATAAAATCATAATGCAGAGCGCAGTTACTACGCGCCTAGGAGTCCCTAGCACAGCGTGGTCACCGCAGAACAGGAGGACTAAAAAGATAAAAATAGAAATATGGACTTCTTTAATAAATTGTAGTTTTAACAGTAACCGAATAGGACAACGTGCAAGCTACAAATAAGACCATAATATAAATTAATGGACGAAGGGTGATGTTAGAATGTAAATACAGTACATGTAAAATAGAAACAACTAATAGCCCTCACAATAAGTAATGTAGTTTGGAAAATAAAGCGCATGGGATTGCCCAAATTTAATTAGGATGAAATGTATAAAACATCTTGCATTATTGAATGGCTCTGAATAGAGATCTTTGTATTTAAAGATAGTGAGTGATGCATATTTATCCGCAGAATCCTGAACATAGGAAAATTTATGAAATCCTATAAGAGGGGTGAAGTAAGCAGCACCGCTTTGAGCCACTTTGCTTGAATTAAGAATGGCAAGAAAAATGACTGGTGAGTTTTAGAGAAGTCATATGTGTAGAATAACAGGAATAGGCATGAACTAATACTGTTGATCTAATAGGGGTTAAATGTTTTTACTCCAGCCTAGGAGAACATTACATCAATAAAGAATCTATCACACCACCATTAATCTGAAAAGTCATTAGACTGAGAGAGATAAAGATATATTCCCCGCAGGAAAGCCTACTTTGAGTAAGTATAGAAAAAATGACTAATAGAAAGGTCCAATACCGCTAGATATGTAGAGTTTAATACATGCTCCTGTCGGTCTCAGTATAGGATACTGATAAGCTGAATATAAGGCACCTTGAAACTGAACCTGGGTCACTAGTGGAGTTTACAAAGGTATGCCCATGAGATTATCTTACCATTAGGTGAATGGAAGTATATGGAGTAAGTGATGTGTTGCAAGAGTAAGAGTGAGATTTTCCCTGCACAATAATTCGTTTTGGGGCATTGCCTCACCTATAATCATAAGTGGGACCTACAAACAGCACAGGATAAAATGTCAATATGAGTGTTTTTCGTGCCAATTAGTTAAATGTTAATAAAAGCATTATTAGTGGAGATCTATGGTGAAATTGATTGAATGTATATGAAGCATGTAAATCGTCTGTCAAGGCAAAAATAGTGATTATGTTTTCCTCTTTTTTTGAAATTGTTTTCACAGATTATTGTGTTTTAATTGTCCTGAAGAAGGTGGTGCGAATTTGCAAGATCCACCGAAAAGCGTCGACATGTATTAACCCTTGTGGTTTTTTAAATATTTTTAATAGTATTATGTATTTTGATGTATGATATTGTATGCTAATATTGATGAAAGTGTTATAGACAGTGGTTAACACTATAAGGAAAAGCAATTGCAATCACTGACTGTATTAAACAGATGTTTATTTTTAAAGGAAAAATGTCTTATGAATAATAAAACACCAAATGAGATATACACCTTGGCAATGTTATGTTTAGATTAATGTATAGACTGTAAGTGCCTTTGTGGTTCTACTTATCTGTGGGGTCCAGAAAACTATGGTGAATGATGGTTGTGATTTTGTAGCAGAAGTACATTGAAGTGAGCAGGATAATAGCAATAGATTATCTGTTAGACAAAATCCATTCCAGGTACCACCAAGGGAATTTACTTGTTTTACTCAGGTTGAACTATGCAAGTGAAGCAAAATACACTGCCTTTCACTTCCATTAGGGGTGTTAGGTGTGGTTTTCCTTCGAGAATAGTTTGAAAAAGGAGGGTTAAATTTGAATTTTAGGGACCCTTTTTCACATAAATTGGCTAAAAACCCAGAAGTTCTGAAAGGTTACTAATAAAAAGAATTATGGGGTGTGCCAGAAACATCTTACCCTCCACAGGCGTATTGAGGTTCTCCCTCTCCAATAAACTGCTGGATGGATGGTGACATATTTTCAACTTCCATATAGTTGTCTAAACTCTATATCAGTTGTAAGAAATAAAACTTATTCATAGGTCGGCTAGCAAAGCTCATGTTCAAATAAATGCATATGACAAAAGATCAAACATGTGGAGTAAAACCACTCTCTCTTTACAACATTTTTAATGCTTACATTGGCAGTACAAGATCCCTGATAACAGTACAGTTAAAAGCTCCATTAATCAAATCTAATACAATACATTTGCTAAAATAACAGTGAATAATAGCAACTCTGTTGTCTTCCTTTTATTCAAGCCTCATACGGAGGACATAATTTACTCCATGAAATCTTGCACGTAGCACCGATTTTGCCTTTAAGCAATGTTGCACTGGTAACATACAATGCGGCCCATATCAAAACATATTATCTTGAAGTACAAATATTTGGTTGAACTTTGGAAGCACCCACAACACTGGTGGACATGAGCTGGCTGAACAGAGGTGGCAACAGCACCATAGGATTGTCAAGAAACCTCTTTCATGTTCCAGCGCTTATTTGAAAAAGGCTTTAAAAAAGCAGTGCAATTTTAAATATCCATGTTGGAAAAGGTTTAGCCCGAGTTGGAAGGCTTCCTCATGATCCATATTATTCAAATTGAGTTCTACATGCACCGGAGATAAGGATATGCTGGTGCTTGTTTTCTGCTTGGGTACTTGGTCTAGTTGTTGAAACTCGAGACTCCCAAGCGGCCACAATGTGCCTGCGCGAGCTACGTGTGGCACACTTCAACTGAATTTCTCTGAGAGAAACCTGCATTTGAGCGCTTCCTTCAAAGTTCATTTCAATGGCCAATTTTAGTAAAGTCTTGGAGCTTTGAGTTGTAGTCAAGTTCAGGGCAAGCGTCATAGTCAAATCACAGTTCTATTGTAAAAGACTGTATTTTTGTTTTCTCTCTCAGGAGCCGCTTTCGAGTTCTCCGTGCGGTTCTGAGAGTCCAGTCATTAGTCATTGATCCTTCCTCGTGGGAGTTCAGAGTCGGAGTTGGAGAGCGCTTTAGTGAAGAGAAGCATTCTCCTAGTTTCAAGTAAGAGTGTACAGACTTGTTATCGCGCTGAGTAACGTGCAACCTTAGTGTAGTGCACTGAGGAGAGTTTTAACTGCGCAGAGACAGTATCTATTCTTGGACAATTTTTACCTCATTTCAAATTTTTAAAAGCACAAAAGACAATCTTATAAGCCCAGATTAAATGTGCATCAACAGTTATTATCAGCAAGGTCAAATAAACTGTCCTGAAATAGTCCACATTTTTTGAAGAATTATATTCAAAAGGAAAAGACAGCAAAAGGAAGGAACAGTATACATTTATCAAAATATATATGCACATTCTCATTTTTAAAATCTATAAATGCGCAGTGAGTGCTGACAGATCTGCCAATCGATCAGATGATTCAATATACATAGAGAGAGGCAACACCTCAGTGTAAACACAGGTAAAAAGGAAAAAATTGGGAAATTTAACAACTAGAGTTTAGCGCTAGGGAGGATAAAACTGTTTATGCGTACTTTGCAGGTCCAAAAGAAGAATTACAGACAGAAGGCCAGTACCTGAGGCAGTCTCTCTTGTTTGTCTTCCCATTCCCCTTTCCCCCCGGACTGGAGTTTGTGACAGAGTTTGAAAATCTTGCTGGCAGCAGTTGGGGGGATTTGGGGTTAGCTCATCTGCTTCTGAGGAGATCGCAGAAACGTGTTTTGACAGATTGAAGTGCCTTCCTCTTCATCGAGGAATATCAGATCTCCTAATGAGCAGGATGGCAAAGGGGATAGACATAAAGACCTTGGCAGCCATTTTAGAAGGGATGCAAAAACAATGAAATAGTTATGTGGAGGAAAACAAGTCCTTGAGGGAGGAAGTCAGGAGGTCAAGTCAAGAGTCAATTCAAATTAAACAGAAATTAGATGAGATAGTGGGTGGGGTAGCTTCTGGTTCAGGTTTAAAGAATACGCAAAGTTTGCCTGGCAACCCATCTCCCTCAGAAATTTCTACTCAACTGATTTATGCTGTTTCCCAAATAATTCCACTAGCACCTCCGGAGAGATTCAGTGGAGATCCACAAAAGACTCAGGTATTCCTGACTCAGTGTTCTCTGCATTTTTTGTGCTGGCCAGTAATTTTTTCAGAGGATCAATCGAAAGTGGCTTTCGTGCTGTCTTATCTGACTGGCAATGCGACTGCACGGTCTATGTCTCTGGTAACTCTAAATGACCCAGTGTTATATCATTTTGAAAACATCAAAATTGAATTTTTACGCATCTTTGACCTTCGATCTGCCTCCCAAGCCACAGATAATGAATTGTTGGAGCTGAAACAAGGCAATAGAGATTTAGTTGGATACTTAGCCCACTTTAATAAATTAATTGTGGAGACAAATTGGCTGGAATCCAAAAGAGCTGCAATCTTCCAATGAGGATCAAAAGACGAGCTTAATGATGCTTTAGCTGGGGGCGTGGCTTGGCTGCAGAGCGGAATGGCTGCCTGAAACCGCAGCTCTGCCGATCGAGCAAATTAATCAGGCATTTATGGGCTAATCTGGTGTGGAGACTCGGACCTTGAACCCCTGAAGCAATCGCGACATCATAGTGACTGCCTGGCGTTCATTTGTATGCAATCTGTGGCTCCGACTAGCCGAAATCCCGAATGGATCGTGAGCGGAGGAGTGGCCTGGCGTGTGAGTTGCAGCCGGGGGCTGGCGTGACTACACAGCCTGAGGGAGATCAACTCTGCGCCGTGGTCGGGCAGTAATCCAGGCAGGCGAACACTGCGGAGGAGGAACACCGGCGAGTCCCGAGCAATAGCGAAACCAACAAGTCGGGATGTATGCGGCGCCCTGAAAGACTCTGTGAGAAACATTGAAGTAAGCGGTGCGGACTCCTTTCCGCAATAGTGTGAGGCAAAGCAAGGAAGCGGCAGATCGCTGGATGCAGTCTGGAGCGATTATTACTGTGAAGACTGCGCTGGACCCCAGACGGTAGGCTCCTACCGCTACTGACCCTTAGACTGCCCAGCGCGGCTCTACTGTGCCGTGGCATCGATCCTGCATTATTCCCGATGCGAAGGAGTCGGGGCGGCCATGTTGGATTGGGCCGTGTAACTGCTGGCGAACACATGTGTACTAATCCCTCCCGGAGTACTAAATCCCATAACCCACAGCACATGCAAGGTAGCTGCAGCGCATAGGGCGGCCAGTGACGGAGAGGCGCCCAGGTTGCCAGCAACGAGGCCAGTCACAGAGTGCCTGTGGGAATAGGGCGCACTAGGGACGAGCCGCGCAAAAAGGGCGCGAACAGCCATCTTGGAACCCGCGAGTGCACTCACAGCGATCGAGTTGAGGCTCATGATGATTTGCACCTGGGGTACAGTGTTGTGAGCTCTTGGCACCTACGGAGGACGCTGACCGACCATTGCAACTACCCCAGTGCACTCCGACATCTCGAGTGCCTAGCTGGTGGTGCCATACATTGCGGTCGGCGCAGAAAATAGACCTGCTGTTGGTTGGTTGCGCATGTGTGTGCATTAGGAACTGCTTGGAGACGAGTAGCGCTGTGCCACTGCGGAGACTGCTACCTGGCGCTGTGTCCCCAAACCAAAGACGTTACTGCACCATAATCGCATAATCAGGAAGCGATGGGTAAGCCGGACACGAGACAGCCGCGACTCACGTTCGACAAAACCAAGCAAAAGACTGCTGGTCAGGAGCAACAGGAATATGAACCATCACGAGACGACCGGAATGGCTCGCAAACAGCGGATATTAAAGCTATGTTCCAGGAACTTAAAACTAGCCTATATAGCATTGATCAAAAGATGGATGACTTGGCCGCCCGCATGGACAGTATCACCAAAAGAATGGATAAACAGGAGGGGAGAGTTGGGGTGCTAGAAACACGTGTGACGGAAACAGAAGAAAGTCAAACTGATCTGGATAAAGAAGTGCGTGGCATGGACATAGTGCTTGCGTTAGTCCAACAGAAGAACGAGGATTTGGAAGCGCGCTCGAGGCGCAATAACGTCAGAATTACAGGAGTGGCGGAATCGACGGATATTGCCAGCATGGAACTGTACGTCGAGGAGATGTTGAACGCTCTTTTTGGGGCGGGTCTTTCGCAGATGTTCTTGGTAGAAAGAGCCCACAGATCCCTTGGGCCTAAGCCGAAACCAGGAGCGCCCCCCAGGCCCATCATCGCGCGCATCTTAAACTACAGGGACCGGGACACGATATTGCGCTTGGCACGGGACATGAAGGAGCTGCAATACAAAGGCAACCGACTTGCAATATACCCGGACTTCACTATTCAGGTTCAAGCTGCCAGGAGGGAGTTCCTGCCGGCGAAGAAGATTTTCCAGCAAATAGGCACAAAATATTCGCTAATATATCCGGCGAAACTACGGGTGCAGGGCCCGGGCAGGCCATCATTCTTTGTGGACGCTAAGGCGGCATTGCAATACGCGAAGCAACTGGCAAAAGATCACAAAAACCAAGCACACTCTGAGGAACCGGAAACGCAAGAGAGACTAAGTGACGTTGAGTGAATGTTGGCGAAGAAGATTCAGATCCTGAATTGTGACTCCAATTGAAGAGGACAGCCACTGATCGATCTTCCTGTCTGTGTTACGATGTATTCGCCAAGTGCAGATAAGTTCACCAGTTAATGTGCGGGGGAGGGGGTGGTGGTCCTAGAGCGGTCACAACCAAGCCAGCACTCGATCGCCCTGGCATGAGTACAGGGTTAGAAGGAGTCCAACCTGCGTACCCCAGGGGATGATTCCCACTACTTTGTTATTGAAATACATAAAATGTCTAACTTGGAATGTTAGAGGCATGAATGATAGAAGGAAGACTAGGCTGGTGCAGGCGTACTTACTCAGAAAGGACATAGACATATGCTTCCTGCAAGAGACTCACCTAACTGACAATGCCAATCACTTGCTTCGACACAGTAGATGGGGCGAGATTGTACATGCACCGTACTCTAACTATTCACGTGGGGTGGCGATACTGATAAAACGGGGCCTACAGTGGAAAACAATTGAAGTGCTTAAAGATGATGCAGGTAGATTTATATTGTTGGTGGGAGCGCTGTGTGGCATGAGAACTGTGATGGTGAATGTTTATGGCCCTAACTATGACAGCCCTGATTTCTACGGTGATTTATGGCATAAGATTCAAGCTCGGGGCCCAGCCGCGATTATGTGGGGCGGGGATTACAACGTTGTGCTTTCGGACACCATGGATAGGCAGGGGGCGGTAAGGGAACACCACCCTAGGGTAGCAGAGGCGCTGGGCGATATTATGTCTGATGCCCAATTGATAAACTCATGGAGAGTATTGCACCCCGGCACCCGTGAGGGTACATGCATCACACTACACAGGGCGGCATGGTCCAGACTAGACTATTGGCTCCTATCCAGGGACATCCACACCCTAACAACTGATGTGACCCATCTGCCACGGTCATTGTCTGATCATTCCCCGGTCTGTCTGACACTATCCACTCCATCGCAGTATATCCAGCCATTCAGTTGGAGATTCCCTTCCCGCGCCCTTCGTGATCAAGTATTCCGCCAAGAGCTGAGAGACAAATTGGAGGAATACTTTGAGCTCAATGAGGGTTCCGTGGACTCCCCGGGCACACTATGGGAGGCTTGTAAGGTGGTGACGAGAGGGCACTGCATGTCGCTGAAAACGGGGGTACTCAAGACAATAAGAGACACGCTGAGTAAACTTGAGACTGAGCTGGCTGCACTCGAATCTACTCTTGCGGTGGCACCAACAGTCAGGGTTCGGGCTGACCTCAGAATGAAACTAACTCAGTACCAGGAAGAGGCGGACAGGGAGGTGGCATTTCTGGCCAGGGATGGTCAGGCTAGACGATATGGTGAAGGGGACCGGGCCGGGCGGACACTAGCGAACATGCTGCGTGCTCCGAGGGGAATGGACTATATCTTAGAGCTCCGGGATGAGGGAGGCGACTCGGTGAGGGAACCTAATGCCATAATGACTGTCATGACTGACTACTACAAGACGCTATACACATCTAGGGTAACACCGGACGACCAGGTCCTGACAGATTATCTAGACACAATTGCCTTAGCGTGGTTTAAAAATGAGGCCAGGCAATATATGGACTTACCGTTCACACAGGATGACATAAGAGCGGTCATAGCAGGCCTGCCGCCAGGCAAAGCACCAGGCCCTGACGGGTTAACGGCAGACTTCTATAAAGAATATTCTGACATCCTTGTCCCAAGACTACACGGGGTCTTTGAGGAGGCGGTTGACTCAGGCATCCTCCCCCAGTCGCTGCGCGACGCAATGATCATCACGCTGCTCAAACCTGGTAAGGACCCCACTAACCCAGATTCCTATCGCCCACTTTCCTTAATAAATATAGATGCTAAAATTTATGCGAAACTACTAGCAGACCGCCTAAAATATATGTTGCCACAAATAGCGCTATCCGATCAATCGGGTTTTGTACTGGATAGATCCACCTCGCACAACTTGAGGGTACTGTTTGGCATATTGCACTACTAGACCCAAAAGTACAAGCTGCAGCAGCGCTATTAGATGCTACTAAAGCATTTGATTCCTTAGAGTGGAAATTCCTTTTTAGACTTTTTACCCGTATGGGATTCAGTCCGATGTTTGCAAAGCGTATCAGCATTTTATACAATAGCCTGACGGCTAGAGTTCGGGTGAATGGACAATATAAATAAATAAGCTGCCTGCCTCCGGGTTGTTGGCTAAATAGCAGTGTACATACTGATGAAAAACAATAAAGGTTTTTGAAAAGCAAAAAAAAGAAATGATGCTTTAGCTCAAATCCCTAGAACACCCACGGAAATTTCAGAATTGATCGACTTGGTCTTACAATTAGATAATCAGATGAGTGTGCAACGCAATCAACAGAGAAGAGATGGACGTCCACTTCCCCCTCGGTTTGATCGAATCAAGTTGGAAACTCATAGATCCTCAGAACCTGTAACTTCAGATGAACTTATGCAGATAGGATCCATTTGGGGTACTTTAACTAAGGTAGAAAAAGAAAGAGGCAGGACAAGCCATCTATGTTTATACTGCGGGCTTGCAGGCCACTTCATGGAGGATTGTCCGAAGAAGCCAAAGACTTCTCAACAGGGAAAAGGGGGGCTTCACCTGTAGAAGGAGTGGCACAGGTGGAAGCGAATCGTAAGACAGCCTTCGGCCTTCGGTAGTTTTACGTTAGTCTTCGACACCACATCTAGTAGTTTCCTTCACTGCAACAGTTCGGGACATCGAGATAAGTGGAGTGTCCGTAATGATAGATTGGGGTGCGACAGGTAATTTCTGTGAAATCAAATATGCTCAATGGGTCGGAATTAAGTCTGTGAAGAAAAAAATATTGGAAGCTGTTCAAGCAGTGGACGGGGCAAATCTATCCTCTGGGCCCATCACCCATGAAACTGAGTTGATTCGTTTGACAGGATTGAATGATCATACAGAATTAATCACTTTCAATCTCATTGATGCCCCACAATTCCAGTTGATACTCGGCCTACCATGGCTTACAGAACACAACCCTAGTATTGATTGGAACAAGAGAACAGTCCTAATGGATTCATTTTATTGTAAAGAAAATTGTTTCTGTGAACGAGCTCATGAGGTCAAAGAGTCACCAGCCAAGAAGTTAGCTTCTCATCTAGCCATAATTTGCTCTCTGAAAACTAAGGAAATTCCTTTGGGATATAAGGAATTGTCTTCAGTGTTCGACAAAAAAAACAGAGAAACTTCCCCCTCATCGCCCCTATGATTGTAAGATTGAGATTAAACCCAGGGCCATATTACTCTGCAAAAGAATATATGCGTCGACTGAAACAGAAAATCAATATCTCAAGACTTATTTGGAACAGTATCTTGCCAATGGGGTTATCCGCCCCTCCCAGTCTCCAGTTTCCTCCCCTTTATTTTTTATTCCTAAGAAGGATAGAGAGCTCCACGCCTGTATAGACTATTGAGTTCTGAATTAAGAAACTATTACAAATTATTATCCCTTACCCTTGATTTCAGGTTTGTTGGATCAGGTCAAAAATGCTAAAATGTTCACTCTCCGCTGTGGGTCCACATGACTATTACTCGGGGAACGGCCGGCAAAGTAGCCCCCATTAATCCTTGGTACTTGCACAACCCCAAAATTCGTAAGGACCTCATTAAAGCGTTGGACGACTACTTCCTCATAAATGAGGGGTCGGTCTCCTCCTCAGTGTCCCTGTGGGAGGCCTTTAAGACAGTTATCAGGGGTCAGGCCTTCTTACTCGTAGCGGGCTCAAAGAAAGAAAGGAACAGAGAGTTGGTAGATCTGGAGACTGAGATTTGTTTGCTTGAAGGGGAATTGGAACTAGGAGTGACGCAGGCCAAACTGCATCTCCTGAGCCTTAAGCAGCACAAATCGCTGGCAACGGATAGGGACAAGACATTAAGCAGGGAACAGCAGGGCAGGCTTTATGACCTGGGTGATAAAGCGGGGAAACTCATCGCGCGGTTAGACATAAAGGACTGGGCCAGCCGCCTTGTCCCTGAACTCCTCACAGAGGAGGGAAATCTGCTTACAGACCCACAGGCTATAGTTGACAGGTTCGCACCCCATTTTCAGACAGTTTATACTGCGGTCTCTGCTCGGTTGGAGGATGACTCTCATCTGTTACTCCGGGATATTCAGCTCCCGTGTCTCTCCACGGAGGATCGGGACTTCATGGAAAGTGCTCTAACCACAGACGAGATTGCACAAGCAATTCGTTCCCTGAACTCCGGGAAGGCGCAGGGCCCAAACTGGCTCCCAATTGAACTCTACAAGCTCAGGCCGGATAAGCTAGCTCCCTACTTGAAAGATATGTATGTTGAGTCACGGGACAGAGGGATCTTGCCTGGTGACCAGAGGGTGGCGTCAGTGGTGGTTATTCATAAAGAGGGTAAGGTCAAAACTGATTGTTCCTCATACAGGCCTATTTCCTTACTTAATGCCGAACCGAAGATGTTGGCCAAGCTTTTATCGAACAGACTGGTAAAGGTGGTGAGCGGCTTGATTCACTCTGATCAGTCGGGCTTTATGCCCCACAGAAATACGGCCCTAAATTTGCGCAGGCTACATGGGGTAATCGCTAGAGCCATACATTGAGTGAACCTGCCGTAATTGCTTCACTTGATGCAACCATGGCCTTCGACACCATCGAATGGTCCTATTTGTGGGCAGTTCTGACTAAGTTCGGGTTCGGCCCCGAATTTATTAGCTGGGTGCGTCTGCTGTATTCTAAACCGATGGCCTAAATAGTTGTAAACAACAGGGTTTCGGTGCCATTTCTGCTCGGTCGGGGCACCCGGCAGGGATGCCCCCTGTCCCCCCTCCTTTTTGAGCTGGCCCTGGAACCGCTAGCGGCCTGGCTGCGTTGGGAACCATCTATTCGGGGTTTGCGATGGTCCTCGGAAAGGGAGGATCGAATATCCTTATACGCAGATGATATTCTGCTTTCTCTGGTCTCGCCCCGTAAGTCCCTTATTGTTGTTTTTGATGTCTTGGCATCTTTTGGCAGGAATTCGGGACTCTCCATTAATTGGGGGAAGTCCCTATTGTTTGTGTTGAAGGGTGACCCTCCGGTCCCCCCTCGGAACTGTCCCATACAAATCAAGACGGATGGGTTCAAATATTTGGGAATTTTCATCTCTCTGGACCCCCCGGCAAGGTATGCCCGAAACCTTCTTCCACATTTGCAGAAGCTCAGGAGCGATATTCCTAACTGGAAGAGACTCCCTCTCTCCCTTTTGGGTCAGGTGGCCCTCTTCAAAATGATGGCTCTGCCTCGCTTCCTTTATGGCCTTCAGAACACCGTGGATGTTGTGCCGGCTAGCTATTTTCGAGAAGGTCGAGGGGCTACAGCGTAGTCTACTATGGGAGGGCAGACCCCGCCTTGCGTTAACTAGGCTTACTCTTCCCTGGTATGACGGTGGCATTGCCCTCCCGGATATCAGAAGGTACTATTGGGCTTCCCAGCTGGCAGCAATTAACCACTACACGTACGGTTCAGTGGTGGTTTCGGCCTATGCCATGGATAAATGGCTTCTCCCTGGGGGGGGTATAGCAGGGCGCTGTACTCGAAACAGACAAAGCTGGACTTGATGAGGCCAACCAAGCATGCTGTTCGGATCTGGCATGATGCCACCAGTTCCTTAGGGTGGAGAGTTAAACTGACTTTGGCCACCCCACTCTTTGACTCGGAGAAGCTGGGCAAGCTTTGGAGGACAAAAGGGTTCGACAAATGGGATCTAATATGGATCTCTACAATTGGGGATGTCTGGGGTAAAGGGAAGATCAAATTGTTCGTAGAAATGCAGGCGGAATATACATTGACAAATTCTGAATATTTCCATTATGCACAAGTCCGACATTCGCTCCAGGCTGCTTTGCCCAGAGATGTTGAGCCCCCAGAGGCTTCACCGCTTGAAGATAGGATTCTCGATGGCCACCTCCCCGAAAAAACGATTTCTCTAATATATAAGAAGCTAATTAATCATAAAGCTGATCCCCTTGGAGTGCTGAGGGCTAAGTGGGTCCAAGACGGGATCGAATTAGACTATGAGGATTGGGAGATGGCAGTGTCCTCCCCAAAAGAGGTAGCTATTCCGGCGCGGCTGGTTCAACTAAAGGTACTGCATAGGGTCTATGTCACAGGACCCCGGCTGGTGCATATGGGTCTGACGGATTCAGTTCAGTGTAGGCGTCAGTGTGGTCTGACTGGTTCCTTACTCCACAGCATTTGGGAATTTACACACATTATCGAATACTGGCGCAAAATTCATGACACCATACGTAGGGTGTTGGGGGTCTCGTTGATGCCGGAGGAGAGGAGGTGCTACCTGAATATATGTGAGCCAACCGACCTAAACTCTGCACAGACACAGTGGGCTACACTGGGCTACATGATAGCAAAAAGGAACATTGCCCAGCTGTGGGGAGCCATACAGCCTCCCACCTTGGAAGTATGGGAAAACAACTTAGACTGGTGTATGTTTAGGGAAAAACTGTCTATCTAGCGAGGGGACGCCCTCAGAAATGGTCATTGGTATGGGGACCCTGGAATCGTCACAGAGGAGAGATATGTGTGCCACCCAGAACTGTTGCATTTGATGTGCCCTCTTCCCCATGATGTCCCTAATCATGTGTTTATGTATTTTTCTTTTACCCCCTGATGTGCTATCGGTACTAAGACATTACCTCTGTACTGTGATGTTTGCTGATGTTTTGTTTGATAAAAAGATTTTTTTTTTAAATGCTACATTTTACACCAAATTGGATTTGCATGGACCATATCATCTGATCCAAATCGCTCCAGAAGATGAATGGAAGACAGCCTTCTGAACCCACTACGGCCTTTTTGAATACCAAGTGATGCAGTAAGGGTTATGCAATGCCCCAGCGGCATTTCAACACTTTGTCAATGATGTACTCAGAGAATATTTGGACAGAGTCGCTGGGGCCTACATTCATGACATCCCAATTTTCTCAAATAGTGTTGAAGAACATGTTTCCCCATGTGAAATCCATTTTGACCAAACTACTAGAGAATCATCTTTACGGTAAATTAGAAAAGTGTGCCTTCCATGTTGAAAAAGTTGAATTCCTGGTCTTCGTCTTGTCCCCAAAAGGCGTTAGCATGGATACAGCAGAGGTTAAGGCAGTACTGAATTGGCTGTCTCCTAAGAATGTCAAAGAAATCTAGAGTTTCTTTGGATTTTCAAACTTCTACTGAAGGTTCATCACACATTTCTCTCACAAAGTGAGTCCAATCATATGCCGCCTGAAGAAAGGAGTCACATTTGTGTGGACTACAGAAGCTGAGGAAACTTTTCAATTTTTAAAAAGATCTTTCACTCAGGCTCCCATTTTGTTACATCCTAGAACTGAGGAGCCATTTTTTATTGAAGTGGACGCTTCAGACATTGCCATTGGTAGGATATTATCCCAACGTCACAGTAATACTAGCCAGTTGCATTCAGTGGCCTTCTACTCCAGAAAGTTGACTCCCCCAGAATGTAATTACTACATCGCTGACAAGGAGTTGTTAGCAGTCAAATGTGCTTTTTTAGAGTGGAGACATTATTTTTTAGGTGCGAAACACAAAGTCACAGTTTATACCGATCATCGGAATTTACAATTCCTGAAACCAGTCTGCACCTTAACCGCTAGACAGTTATGTTGGTCTTTGTTTTTCGCGGATTTCATCTTTGTAATTACCTTTAGACCAGGAGTAAGTAACGCAATGGCTGATGCACTATCCAGAATTGATTCAAAGTTCTCGGAATCCCAAGAACAGAAACAGACCATATTTCCTGCTGAGCAATTTTTTGTAACCATCTCTAGTACAGATCTTAAAAAGGAAATCAAGAAGGTTATGTCTGAAGGTGAAATGAGTAGTTGGACAACAGAACATCCTACAAGAGAAATAAAAGATGGACTGCCATATCTGAACAATAGATTTTACCTACCCACTAAAGAACTTCAAGAAAAAGCTCTCAAGTCTTGTCATGATGAATTGCTAGCAGGACATAAAGGAGTTCAGAAGACCATGAAATTAGTCAAAAGACATTTTTGGTGGCCTAAAATGAGATCACAGATAAAAGAGTATGTTTCCCCTTGTGAGAGATGCTTAGAGGGGAAATCAGATTGCTTACCTCCTCAAGGGCTTTTAATGCCAATGCCGACTCCTCCCCATCCTTGGCACACAGTCTCTTTGGACTTAATTGTAGATCTTCCTCTACGTCAAGGGTTTAACACCATTCTAGTCATGGTAGACACATTCTCTAAGATGGCGCATTTTGTTCCATTAAAGAATATACAACAAGCCTCACAGTTAGCACGGTTATTCACCCAACACATTGTAAGTTTGCAAGGTATTCCAAAGGTCCTGGTGTCAGATCATGGGTCACAATTTGTTTCTCACTTCTAGAGGGCATTTACTAAGAGACTAGGAATTGACACCTAGTACTCCACCAGTTTCCATCCAGAGACTGATGGACAAACGGAGGGAGCCAACCAAGATCTAGAACAGTACCTATGACTCTATTTACTAGATCAAAAATTGGAATGGTCGGAGTTGGTGGAGGCAGCAGAGTTTGTCTATAATAATGCCAAACATTCTTCTACAGGTTACACCCCATTCTACTTAAACTATGGTAGGCATTCAAGTGTAATCTTTGAAAAAGAGGATGTCAGTTCCAGCTGTAGAAGAATTTGTAAAAGAAGTTCAAGATACCTTATTACAAACTGAAGAAAATATTGTTACGGCTAGGAACTCCTACAAGACTCAGGCAGATAAGAGGAGGAGGGATAGTACCATTCTTAAAACAGGACATACGGTTTGGTTGTCACCTACAAATTTGAGGTTAAAAGAGAACCGAAAATTTCAACCTAGATATATTGGTCCTTTTAAGGTAGGATGCATGATAAACCCAGTAACAGTCAAATTACACCTACCTTCTTATCTTAGAGTGCATCCAGTTTTTCACGTTTCATTGTTGAAGAGTCCACCAGATTTGCTTTCACATACTACACCCAAGTTAGTTTTGATAGATTCAGTAGAAGAATTTGAAATAAACAACAATTTAGACTCCACACTCAGAAAAGGCAGGTTGTATTATTTGATTGATTGGAAGAATTTTGGTCCTGAAGAAAGGTCTTGGGAGCTGTATTCTAATGTTCATGCTCCTAAACTCATACCAGCCTTTCATAAAGCCAATCCAGCGAAACCAACGTTGAAGGGACGCCTTTTGGAGGGGGATACTGTCAAGAACCCTCTTTCATGTTCCAATGCTTATTCAAAAAAGGCTTTGAAAAAGCAGTGCACTGTTAAATATCCACGTTGGAAATGGTTTATTCTGAGTTTGAAGGCTTCTTTGCCATCTATATTATTCAAAGTGAAATCTACATGCAGCATAGATAAGGATATGCTGGTGCTTGTTTCCTCCTTGGGTTCTCGGTCTAGTTGTTGAAACTCGAGACTCCCAAGTGGCCACAATGGGCCTGCGTGAGCTACACGCGGCGCACTTCAACTGAATTTCTCTGAGGGAAACCTGCGTTCTCGAGCGCTTTCTTCAGGGTTCATTTCAATGGCCAACTTTAGTCAAGTCTTGGAGCCTTGAGTTGTAGTCATGTTCAGGGCAAGCGTTATAGTCAAATCACAGTTCTGTTGTAAAAGACTGTATTTTCATTTTCTCTCTCAGGAGCAGCTTTCGAGTTCTCTGTGTGGTTCCAGTCATCAGTCAGAGAACCTTTGTCGTGGGAGTTCAGAGTTGGAGTTGGAGAGCGCTTCAGTGAAAGGAAGCATTCTCCAAGTTTCAAGTAAGAGTGTACAGACTTGTTACCGCGCTGAGTAACATGCAACCTTAGTGTAGGGCACTGAGGAGAGTTTTAACTGTGTAGAGACAGTATCTATTCTTGGACAATTTTTACCTCATTTTAAGTTTATAAAAGCGCAAAAGACAATCTTATAAGCCCAGAGTAAATGCGCATCAACAGTTATTACCAGCAAAGTCAAATAAACTGTCCTGAAATAGTCAACATTTTTTTTTTATATTCAAAAGAAAAAGACAGTAAAAGGAAGGAACAGTATACATTTATCGAAATATATATATGCGCATTCTCATGTTAAAAACCTATAAATGCGCAGTGAGTGCTGACAGATCTGCCAATCGATCAGATGATTCATTTTACATAGAGAGAGGCAACACCTCAGTGTGAACACAGGTAATAAGGAAAATATAGGGAAATTCAAGTACTAGAGTTTAGCGCTAGGGAGGATAAATTGTTTATGCTTACTTTGCAGGTCCAAAAGAAGAATTACGGAAGGAGGGCCAGTACCTGAGGCAGTCTCTCTTGTTTGTCGTCCCATTCCCCTTTCCCCCGGACTGGAGTTTGTTACAGAGTTAGAAAACCTGTCGCTGGCAGCAGTTGGGGGCATTCGGGGTTCGCTCATCTGCTTCTGAGGAAATCGCAGAAATGTGTTTTGATAAGGATGGTGAATATGGTGGCCTTTGGGGCTTGGTGGTGGCATTTGGCCGGTTGAGGATGACATTAGGCTCTTAGTAGGTATGTAAAATATCAAGACTAGAATAAGTAAGTTCTTCTGAACTTGGAGTTGGATAGTCAAGGGTCTAGCACACCCTTTCTCCAACTCAAGAGAGTTTCTGTTCCCACTAGGTTAGGTAGGTGCCTACACCACATAACTCTAGTATGCCTTCTAGGCCTGAAGCCAGTGGCTCCTTGCCACCTAAGTATGACCATCTCTCATTTCAGGAATTGAAAAATATGTGTACATCTAGGAAACTGAAGACAGGGAGAAATGCAAGCACTCAACGTCTCATAGAGACTTTGCTTTTAGATGACCTCAGAAAGACCCCATGGTTTGATGAGGCAGGCAAGTTGGGTGGGGCAGCAGATGAGGACAGACCAGGAAGTGAAAATCTCTATGACCTGGACTCAAATACTGACCAGGAATATTAAGATATTTCTAACCTGGACAATCCAATTCTTCCCTCAGGTGGGAAAGGAGGCCCCAGTGGTCCTCTGGGAAAGTTAACAGTCTACCAAGAAGATCAAGATCTCCTTCTCAGGAATCTAATCATTCTGGTACTTCTGTAGGGACCTCTGCTTCTCACAAAAGAGAATCCTCTTATGAGACGAAGTGCCAACTGCTTGAGTTTGAGAGAGCTAAGCTCAGAATCAAGAGAGAGCAATTGGCCTTAGTTAGAGAATCCCTAGAGCCCCAGAGAGCTTCCAGAAGGATGGGACTAGAGACCCATGGTGGCAGCAACAGTGTCCCTAGAGGTAGAGAAAATATTCATGACCATAGGAACCTGAACAAGATAGTCCCTCCCTATCAGAGTGTGGATGACATCCACAAATGGATAACTGCACTAGAGAGGATCTGTAAAGTACATATTGAAGAACCGGGTTATTTAAGACCCAGTGGTGCCAGGGGACACACCCGAAGTCTCCGGATTCACCTGTCTCAGAACTACAGAAACGCGGACTCTTCTTGGTGACGTCAAAGATCAAATGTATTGGCTGCAACCAGTAACAGAGGTCCACGAAGTACAAAGGCTGTATATCCGTAGGAGACTGCTCAATCTTACAAAGCGTGTCATCCCTTTTATACTAAATATTGTGCTTCAGGCAAACATTTCTTATTTACAGTTGCCCAATCCCATGTGTACACGACAAAAGCATTGCATGACAAACCCACATTTCATTGTCCAGCCCACCATCAATTTCTCGGGAAGGCCCAACACTCTTCATCAGATAAATCGAACGGACCCCTAATAAAAATGGGCACCTCCTCATCGTAAACAGGCCATAAAGAAAGAAGCAGAGGCAGGTGTAAGTAAGATAAGACATAGTTGTGTGCAATAAAAGGGTCTATGATGTCCTGCGCCCTGATCCGCAATCTTGACCAGCTGCCGAGCAAGGAACTGGCTCAACAAGTCTGGCCTCGGGCAACGGAGTCAGCTTGCCCAGGTCACGCAGAAGTCAGCAAAAGGTGTACGTGTCCCAAGGACTCGTTCGGCCTTAGTCATCGGCATATGTGAGGGCAACCACAAAATGGCTGCCGCATACAAAATGGAACCCAAGGGTTCAGAACGGAACCTTTGCTTTCAGGGTGATCTCGTCACTCAAACATGACGAAAAACACTCATACAACTTACACTTGCCATTCTCGGTCCGTTGATACCAAAATCGTCATGGTACGATGACCTTTATAAAACGGGTTCAGAATTCACGGAACCTCAGACCCTCCTTTTGCTCTTACATAGGCAAATAACCTAAATCCATGTCAGTCTGAATCTAGGTCTATGCTCATCAGATCATCGAGATGTTGCTGTAGCATCATCCTATTACTTAGCACGTCTCGTGATACAGGTTTCCTTACACACGATGTAGCACAGAGGCCACATATAGCAGGAGCACACTGTACACAAAGACAAAACAGGAAAAGGATGGCTAAGAACACCCCAATGACCATCAGAATCTTCCATCCCCACGTGGATATCAGTTCACAGAACCATCCCATCAACGACCAATCTCCTTTATCTACGTGTATAGATTCGGAGATCTTATGTAACTTGGAAATGGCCTGGTACACTGTCGGAGCATTGTCTGGAATGAAAACGCAGCAACTTGATTGGATCACTATACATACCCCACCTCGGTCTGCTAGTATGACGTCTAACTCAACTCTGTTCTGGAGAGTCATAAGACGATCCGACTGGAGCTGAGAAGTCAAGTTACTAAGGGCACCGGCAGTTTCAATTACGGTGGACTCAACCACTCTTGTCAATTGCCGTATGTTCCTGCTGTTAACCATAGGTCCCCAAAACGGCAGAAAACCCCTCAATAAATCACCTAATTCTTGTCCTGTGGTGTCTTCCTTAATGAAGACACCTCTAACAATTCTTGTCTTGTGATAATCTGCCGCAGCTGTGTAGGTGGGTGGCAACACGAACGAGACAAAACATGTGCCCGAGAAATCAGGGGGCAACCATGTGTATGTTCTATCGTAACAGACAAAATAGGTACCCTTAGCTGCTAGAAACGATGGGGAAGTCTGGGATGCAAAAACATATGTCTCAGTGCAGATACTCTTCCCTAACTGAGCCCTCGGATTCTTGCCATTTCCCTGCAGACAGTAATGACCCTGATGGGGTACGATCCAGATCGGAGAGGATCTTTTTGCTAGCTGGTTCTCATTCAGACTAACTCCATATCCGGTTACGTTCCATCCAATATATGCTAGTGTCTCATCTCTCGGGATAGTCTCATAGGAAGTAGCTCCTCTAATCATGTCTACTATACCCTTAACTAGAGCACTATTCTTCGGATTGTCTTTCACAGAACGTAGGGGGTGGACTTCACGAGCATATATGAACATCGTTCTGTATGCCCACACAGAACCATTGTAGCTAAATGGCAGAACCAGGTAAGGAATACCTTTATCAGTAGTATGAGGCATAAGACCACACACCCAACAGTCAGTCGTGTTCACTACTAGTTGGTGTTGGTGCAGAAGCTGAACAAAGGAATTATTAGCGAATTCCAATCTCCTAATGGACTCATGTTCAGGCAGAGGGTGAAAAGAATGTGAGGAAACAGTAGAAGGAGAAATGGGCTGTGCAGTGGGTGCAAATGTCACTTGAAAAGAGAATATTATATATCCCATCAAAAACATCATTACGCTAAGCAACATGCAAAGACACAATATTAAAAAACCTTTTCTGCTCATGATTGTACACATTTTGGCTCTAAAGTTAATTTCTTCAACAGGTCTCTCCATCTTGAAAAACTCCATCCTCTAACCGTGCTGTTCGCGGCTGTTGGGTGTTCCGTGCTAAGGAATGCGTCTGTCAGTCCTGGAAACGCCCTAGGACCAATCAGAACCATCGACCTTGTGTCTCCGGCTTGCACTCCGAAGACTTGACACCGCGACCTTACAGCTGAACCCGGATGGCGGCTCGAAAAACAAAAATCGGTCAATTTCTCAGATGGGAGAGCTGAATGTTCAAAAATAGCAAAGGAAATTACTTTATTTGTCCCACAACTCTTGGTCGTAAATTATAACGGCCCTTCCCGGGCAATGTCTGATCACAGAACAAGAGTTCAGGCTCGGAAGTGTCCAATTGAATTGATGGTGGCACAGCTCCTTGCAGAAGATCATCGCTTTCACGCTCAGAACTTGTCCCCATTAAACGTGCGTCACTAAAAGGCAGAAAACGAGGCACAGTCTCAGTCTCAGAATCAGCAATACCCTCCTGGACCCACTGGTCGTACGGCAGAGGCAAAGGAACCCTCTTACAGTGTACGCCGTGGATCCAGTTCTTTTTTCCTTGCACTCGTACTGCAGATCGTGTTGACAGCAGCACCAAGTAGGGGCCAATCCAGCGGGGCTGATCGTTCTTTGTTCGCTGGAAATTCTTGATTAACACCCATGAACCAGGATCGATGACATGTCCTGGATCTTCAGAAACCTGAGGCAGTGTATCATGAACCTGTTGGTGTAAGACAGGCAATTTAGCCGTCAAATCATACAAGTAATCAAGCAGTACAGGATGTTCGATCTCACTGAATTTCGTCGGCCTCGGCACTCCCCATATGTTGGCCGGGCGACCAAAAATGATTTTGTAGGGACTAAGTCCCACTCGGGAGTGTACAGTCATCCTTGTTGACAAAAGTGCTAATGGCAAAGCATCAGGCCATTTAAGACCAGAGCTCGCTTGTATCTTGGTCAGTGTCAGTTTGAGTGTGCCATTATAGCACTCTACTAGTCCAGCTGATTGGGGGTGATTTGCAGCTTGGAAGTTTTGGCGGATTCCTAGCCCTTCACATACTCTCTTCATCACTTGACCCACAAATTCACTCCCATTATCACTCCAGACCATTCTCGGCAAACCATACCTAGGGAAAAACTCTTTGATAAGGGCTTTAGCTGTGGACAAGGCAATGTTATCTTTCAAGGGATATGCTTCTACCCATCTTGAGAAGGCACAAACAACTACGAGTACGTATTTCAGGTTGTTGCATCTCTCCATGTGGATAAAATCTAGCTGCAAAACCTCGAACGGATACGTCGGAGGCCCAAAGTGGCCAGCTGGGGTTGGAGTTCCCTTACCAGGATTGTACTTCAAGCACACCATACAATTCCTGACTCCATTCTCTGCACACTTAGGAATTCCAGCATTTTGCCATACTGGAGCCAACAACTTACAAATCCCTTTCACACTGATATGGGCCATTCCATGTGCCATCGTAACCACTGCAAGCACGTATGCATCGGGTAACAACCATCGCTGATGCTCTGACAACTCAACCCAACAACCATTTGTATCCAATTTACCCGTACTCTCTCACCACACACTCAATTCTTTCTCTGTAGCTTCAGCTTGAATCGACTTCACACTCTCTATCGTATCCTCACACATTCCTCTATCCGGAACCCATCTCGCCGGACCCGCAACATACATTCGGCTCGTCACATCTCTTGCCACATCTTTCGCAACTTCGTCTGCAAACGCATTACCCCGCCCAACATCATCGGTGACCTTCTTGTGTGCTCTGCATTTCACAATCGCAACTTGCAACGGCAAGGTAAGTGATTCCAGAAGCTCATTCACCAACTGACCATGCTGTATCTTTGTCCCGTGTGACGTAAGGAACCCACGTTCCTTCCACAAGCGTCCAAAACTATGAGCCACACCAAACGCATACTGGCTGTCGGTATATATGGTCACTTTCTTTCCTTTCGACAACACACACGCTCTCGTAAGTGCAATCAATTCTGCTGCTTGAGCTGAATTATGTGGGATACGTGCAGCTTCAACAATCGTCTGCAAAGTCGTAACAGCATATGCCGCAGTCGTATCACCATTCGGAAGCTTGAAGCATGAACCATCCACCCAGTCAGTCAAAATACTCTTTATTCGATTTTTGTTAAAATCATAAAAGACATAAAACAAACACAAATACAATTACTATTATAACATTACATAATCAGATTAAAAAACAGATTTCAACATATTGATTACATTTCCTCAGGTTATTTCTCCATAATACAAATATATTTACAAATTTTTAAAAAAATATCCTTTAAGAACAATTTTAAGTTTAAAAATGGTCTATCCGGGGTAATCTTTTTTTCCTCGATCTAAATGCAGCAGTTAAAAAACTAGCAACACTAAACATAGTGTAAGTATCCGCTAGCATTTGGAGAAAAATTAAGGCTGGCCTAACTTGAGAAAAGCCCGCCGCTTTCAACACAGGGAATAGATATTTTTTCCTTTCACTACTAAAAAAGTCACAAAAAAATAAAAAATGGAGGGTGTCTTGGACTGAAAATTGGTCACATCCGCATGGTGGGCCATCATCAGGTTTTGACCACACCGGAAAGTTTCCTAGGGAGTACGGGATTAAGTTCATCCTAAATTTAGTTAAGAGAAGTCTATGAAGAGGATTAGTCACAATTTTTAAATAGGGTTCCATGGTGGGCGAAATTGTTAGGGCAATGTGTGCCCTCACCATGGGTTTCCTCAATTCCATCCACCCATAAGGTACCATCACACTTCACAAGAGGAGTGTCCCTAAGATCTACTCTTCCTTTTGTTTCTTCCTCTGTCCTGAGAAAGCAATCATACTGTTCAACAATATCTGTCTCTACTGAAATCGGCAACAATGTGGCTGGATTCAACGTATTGCATCTCTTTATGTGTACATGACTCGCTAAAAGTGTCAGCTCATAACCTGACAATCGAGCACTAGTCAAGTGCTGTGTCTTGGTCCTGTTCAACAACGTATCCACTGCATGTGGAACCATCACGACTAACGTATTATTCATCACCAAACCAGCAGACTGTCGAATAGAAACGGCTGCTGCCGCTGTGGCTCTCAAACAACTCGGCAACGCTCTAGCTACCGGATCCAAAGTCGACGAAAAATACGCACATGGATGCTGCTTGTCCCCAAAAGACTGTGTCAACAGGACAACGCACATCCTTCTCTCTCGTGGACGTACAACATAAAGGGCTTACTGTAGTCGGGGGTACCCAACACAGGAGCCGAACACAATGCGTCGCGCAATTCAGAAAAACTTTTCTGACAATCTTCAGACCATGGGAGGGGATTTGGTGTATCTTTACAGGTCAATGCCACGAGCGGTTTGGCCAGCAGAGAAAAATTCGGTATCCATTGTCTGCAATATGACGTGATACCCAAAAAGGCACGCACGTCTCTCTGTGTAATCGGCACACTCATGTTTGCAATCGCTTGAATTCTTTCTGGGGTCAATCTTCTTCCCTCCTTCGATAAGAGATGACCTAAGTAGGTCACTTCTTGTCGACAATATTGTAACTTTGAAAGAGACACCTTGTGATGGAAGTTCGATAAATGACGCAATAACGACAAAGTAGCTTTCTTACACATTTCTTCATTATCGGCGGCGACTAGTAAATCATCAACGTACTGGAGAAGAGCAGCACCATCAGGTAAAACAATCGTGTCAAGTTGTGTTTTCAAAGCCTGACTATAGATTGACGGACTCTCACAATAGCCTTGAGGAGCGCGTTTGAACCGGAAGCTTCGACCTCCTAAAGAGAAGCCGAAAATATCTCTACTCTCCTCGGCAATCGGGATGCTGAAGAAAGCATTCTTCAAATCGATCACTGAAAACCAAGTTGCTGAAGCTGGAATCATAGTCAATAAAGCAGTGATGTCCGGAACAACAGGAAACTGTGGCACAACTATCTCATTCACCTCTCTAAGGTCGATCACAAACCTGTAAACAGGTGGCAGAGAAGAGTCAGTGTGTTTCAAGACAGGCAGAACAGGACTATTACACACATTACCTCTTGTTTCCTCGATCACATCTTTCTCAATCAAATCATGGATAATCGCTAGCAACGCTCTTTCACCCTCACTAGAGATCCTATATTGGGGAATACGTCGCATTTTAACGTTCGCTTTTAACGTCACAACGTATGGAGGAATCTCCAGAAGACCTACATCGTTAGGACAAGTCGCCCAAAGAATATCAGGAAGAGAGGACAGTTCCGTTGGAAGTTTATCCTTCGACAAATACATCGGAGAGACCACTTTCTTACCCAGTGTAAGTTGTACTCCCGAAGGAGAACAATATAATGTCGCATACAATCTTTTCAACAGATCCAATCCCAACAAGTTCTCACCACAACTTGTCATCAGAATAAGGGGTGCTTCAAGCTCGTGAGGTCCAACTGAAAGAGACAAAGGACTAGAAATCGGGTTTCTAACTGGGGCGCCAGAAAAACCTACTGAAACATTCGTTAAGCCAGACAAAGGTGCACCAGGGAGTTTAGAGTGCATAATAGAACTCTTCGTAGCACCAGTATCCAACAGAAAAGGCTCTGACACACCTGATGTAATCACCTCAACATAAGGTCCACTCTGATCTACTGGAACTGAAACAACTCCCTCTCTTTGTCCATGGCTGTCCTAGCAATCATTACCATCCATATTCTCGCCTTCGACATAGTAGTCGTCAGCATAGTACTGAGTCGTTCTGCCAGATGCATTATTCTGCTGATCAAAACTATTCATCAAATTTTGTGGGGGAAATGAACGCGCGTTCTGGGGGAAATCTCCACGTCCCCTACCTCTAGGAGCTTGTTGAACACCTCAACCTCGTGCACTAGAAACACCATTCATACGCTGTAACAAAATAGGGCAACTATACTTGAAATGACCCTCTTCCTTACAATATGAACACTGATTGGCGCCTACCAGAAAACGCGGTTGAGGAGACTCGAACCTTTGCGAGTTTTTCTGAAACTGCTGAGGCTGCTGATAATCACGCTGGCTATTACGGGCGGATACGCTTGCTGTAAAAGCACCTTCGTTTTTAACTCTTTAGTTTTCTTGTCAGCTCTATCCTTCTCATCCTTATCCCTATTTTCGTAGTATTGTGCAGTAGCCAATATCTGTGCTGATGAGGAAACCGCCCAAGAACTCTCTGAATCCTTTAACTTGGTACATAACTCGGGAAGTAAATTATGCACAAACTTATCAACAAACAAACGTTGACCACCTTCTGTACTCATGTCTTGACCACTATGGTCAATAAACGTTTCTTCAAACCAAGTGAAGAAGTCAGATACAGTTTTGTCCTTCTTCTGCTTACATGCAGACAATTTGTCCCAATTTACTCTCATAGCAGGCATCAACGTTTTCATGTAGGTAATGATCCTACCAGGAAGATCTGCAACTACAGGCTCAGGTTTAGCACCACCAACTTGTCGTGCATCCGCAGCACCAATATTAGCCCATGTTTCACCCAACTCTTGCACATGATCAGTGTGACGAATCAATCCCCATAAAGGTTGCGGAACCACATTTCCAAACAACATGTCTATATCAGCTAGATTCATAACACATGAGTCTGCGGTCTGCGATAACTCCTTATAATACCCTGCAGGATTTTTACGAGGGTCAGGTAAAGTCTGCTTAAGAGCCAAGACTTCTGCTCGTTTCCATGGAACATGTACCCAAACACGTTGAAAATGAGCCAGCGCAGCTACAATACCAAGACCGGCATCAGCCTGAACTGCTTCCTTCCATACCGGAGGAACTTCTCTCATTGGGTACTGTCTCACCTTTCTTCTAACAGAGGGATCGGGCTCGAACAACTGCTGAGAAAGAGACTCGCACCTAAACGACAAAAACGTCGCAACTGCTTTCTCAACATCGGAACCCACAATCGTTCCTTTTGCAAACTCATATTGCACATTGGACAACTCCGGCGGAGTCTGTCCCAAATCATCATCTTCCCATTCTTCACGAAGGAAAATACACATTTTATCGAAAACATATCTCTGCTTCGGTTCTTCCCATTGACGGAAGACATCCATAACAGATTGTACGTCGTATCTTAAAGGACGAGTAACCCATTTACGTGCCAAACGATCCAATATTTCTCTCTCTCGAGAATCAGGCAGTTGACTACGCAACTGTTTACGCTCTGAAACAGGGGTCGTAGTAAGCGACCCAAAGAAGGGAGAAAAAAGACTAGTAACAGTGTTGGTCATTCTCTGTCGAGCAGAAGGAGAGGTCGACAGGGCAGGAGATAAAGCGGACTGAGAAAAGGTCAACGTAGGAGCAGTAGCAGAGGAGGTAGCAAGAACAGGTGAAAAAGTTGCAGTAATTAAAGGCGGAGCAGGTGGCAAAGTCGGCAGCCCTTGAGAAGGCTGGACCAAATGAGCAGGAGCCATCTGAAGAGGAGTTGGTGGCTGTGGAATAACAGGAGGCTGCACAACTGGAGGTTGCACAACCAAAGGTTGCGGAGCTGCTGTAGCACTTTGCGCATAAGGGGGTGGCGAACTCAACAAATGCGACATCAAGGGATCTTTCTAAAGTTCCTTCGCTGCGTCTTGCTGAAGAAGCGGCAAAGCTGGATAACATTTATCAATCGCCATTTTACTTGCCTGTGCAACTGCTCACTCGCCTGTTCTTCTTCATTATCTTTAAACTGCATAGCAGCTTGCATTATCGAGATACCCTTCTCTCTTTTATTTCTTTTTGCTAATTTAATTTCTTTCTGTTTGGCTTCCTTTCGCCATAGGCGGAAAGAGTCAAACATCGCCGGCCGGGCTTTCTTCTTAAAGAGTTTAACCTCTAAATTATCTAGAACTTCCGTATCAAAACTACCATATTGGGGCCATTTGAGGACACCGTCCTTCCTAGTGTACCTAATCCACACTTCATTATACGTGATGGGGCCCACGCCATGCTTCACATAGAGCTCATAGGTTGGAGTTCCAATCGGAGGAACCGGACACGAGTCCTCCAATCGGGAGTCCCTAGTAGAACCACACAAAATATTCTTCCAAGTCTGCTAAGACCAGGCATCTTCGCTCTCTAGTCTAGCTTCAAACTTCAAGGGATTATCGAATACGATAGTCTCGCGAATACACGAGTCCCTCGGCTTTGGTACTTGCAAGGCCCAAATCAAAAGAACCCAAATCAAAGATCCCAAGGGATACCAAAACCTAAGGACTGGGAGACGCTCCACTCATACTTAACTGAGGTATCGATGACGTCACCAGAAGACCCGTCTATCGTCTCGTTCTACAAATCGTCTAAGGCTCCAAGACAGGGCGACAGTCAGGGCAGCAGTCCTTCGTAACCGTCGGAAAGCGGGGAACCTCGCAGCAAAGACTTTCGGACCACGACGACATACAGGGCTCGATGAAGTGGTTGGCCTTCCTCCAGAATTTTCACACGAAGCTCCTCACAATCGTCAGGCTTGGACCGGTACCGCTGAAGTCGCCCCACGTTGGGCGCCAAATGAAGAACCGGGTTATTTAAGACCCAGCGATGCCAGGGGACACACCCGAAGTCTCCGGATTCACCTGTCTCAGAATGACAGAAACGCGGACTCTTCTTGGTGACGTCAAAGATCAAATTTATTGGCTGCAACCAGTAACAGAGGTCCACGAAGTACAAAGGCTGTATATTCGTAGGAGACTGCTCAATCTTACAAAGCGCGTCATCCCTTTTATACCAAATATTGTGCTTCAGGCAAACATTCCTTAATTACAGTTGCTTAATCCCATGTGTACACGACAAAAGCATTGCATGACAAACCCACATTTCATTGTCCAGCCCACCATCAATTTCTCGGGAAGGCCCAACACTCTTCATCAGATAAATCGAACGGACCCCTAATAAAAACGGGCACCTCCTCATCGTAAACAGGCCATAAAGAAAGAAGCAGAGACAGGTGTAAGTAAGATAAGACATAGTTGTGTGCAATAAAAGGGTCTATGATGTCCTGCGCCCTGATCCGCAATCTTGACCAGCTGCCGAGCAAGGAACTGGCTCAACAAGTCTGGCCTCGGGCAACGGAGTCAGCTTGCCCAGGTCACGCAGAAGTCAGCAAAAGGTGTACGTGTCCCAAGGACTCGTTCGGCCTTAGTCATCGGCCTATGTGAGGGCACCCACAAAATGGCTGCCGCATACAAAATGGAACCCAAGGGTTCAGAACGGAATCTTTGATATCAGGGTGATCTCGTCACTCGAACATGATGAAAAACACTCATACAACTTACACTTGCCATTCTCGGTCCGTTGATACCAAAATCGTCATGGTACGATGACCTTTATAAAACGGGTTCAGAATTCACGGAACCTCAATATGGTCCCTCAAGAGCAGTGATCACCTATCTTGTGGCTCTCTTTGTAGACAATGGTAGAGACAAGCTCCTCACTGTTAGAGAAGAGGATGCTGATAATTACAAATTCTTGAAGAGTGCTCTGATTGATGGGTTTGGCTTAACCACTGAACAATACAAGATTAAGTTCAGAGACACCCAAAAGGCACAGACTGAAGACTGGGTTGACTTTGTAGATTGTTCTACAAAGGCTCTGGAAGGCTGGTTACTTGGCAATAAAGTGTGTGGTTTTAAAGGATTGTAAAATTGGATTATGAAGGAGCAGTACCTTAATAATTGTCAAAATCAGTTGTTGCATCAGTACCTGGTGGACTCTGATCTGACCTCTCCCCAAGAATTGGGTCAGAAGGCAGACAAATGGGTCAGAACCAGGGTGAGGCAGAACATTCAGAACCAAGGTGGTAACTCCAAGTAGCAAGATTCTAAATCCTCAGATAAGGGTGGGGAGAAGGGTAAAGACCAGAAGTTTTCTCAAGGGCCCCAAACATCTTCATCTGGTGGGGAGTCACAATCAAACAAGGGTAAAAGCAAGAAGAAGCAATGGTGTCAAATCTGTAAACAGAAGACCCATTGGACAAGTGATTGTACCAAGTCCAAGGCCTCAGCTCCAACCACCGCTGCCCTAAGGAGACTGTCCCCCCTAGTTCAGCTCCAAGTGGTGCTACACAGAATAGGGGTGTAGTAGGGTTAACCCTGGGATCTGAGATGGACTCTGCCCTAGTCAGAGTTCCAACTCAGGCTGTGTTGGTTTGTGATGGAGGCATGCATATTGCCTCCTTCTTTGTCAGTCCCAGTAATCTTTGCAAATACAGACAGCAGCCTTTGATCAATGGAAAAGAGGCCTTGGCATTCAGGGACACAGATTCCAGTGTCACAATGGCGACAAAAGATCTTGTTGCCCCCGAGCAAATCATACTTAGTGAGATGTACAAAGTGACCAATGCAAGCAATGTCAGGACAGGCCATTACTTGGCAATTGTTAATTTCACCTGGGGAGGGGTGACTAGCCCTAAGAAGGTTGTGGTAAGTGCAGACCTCCCTGTTGAATGCTTGTTGGGCAATGATTTAGAAACTTCAGCTTGGGCTGAAGTGAAACTCAGGACTCATGCAGAAATGTTGGGTATCCCGGCAGATGTGTTTGTCATGACTAGGCCACAGGCAAAAATGTCTTACACTGAACAGGCCCTGGATCCTGGAAAAATGGAACAGGCTCCTTTCACGAGGAGGAGCAGTAGGGGTAAGGCAGTGTCTTCCACCCTGACTCAGAATGCAGATCAGTCTCTTTTGGATGATGCTCTTAGTCCTGAAGAAACAACTGTCTCAGAGGAACTTGAGCCTGATCAGGTTGAGTTCTTGGAGACAGGGGGCCTTTCCAGGGCAGATCTGAGCCAGGAGCAGCTGAGCTGCCCCTCTCTTGAACCCCTCAGACAGCAATCTGTTGCTGAGGCTGCTGGGAGTGCTAGTGGGTCCCATAGGATCTACTGGGATGATGGACTCCTATACTCAGAGAGTGGAGACCCCAAGCCTGGTGCTACCAGAAGGTTGGTTCTACCTCTGACGTTTAGGGGCTTCCTATTGAAACTGACACATGACATCCCATTAACAGGTCACTTAGGCCAAAACAAGACTTGGGACAGGATTGTCCTTCACTTTCATTGGCCTCACATGTCAGAAGACACCAAGGAGTTTTGTCACTCCTGTATAATCTGTCAAGCCAGTGGTAAGTAAGGGGGTGGGCGGGATTGCCGAAAATTCTTTGTTCCGTGGCGTAGAGGAATTCATGAGTAGAGGTATTGCACAAACTGTGGCATCTTCTTGGATAAATATACAGGGCAGGATTCTTTCTGGCACGATGCTCCTGTCACAAAAATTAAACCTCAACAGGAAGCACGTACAGATATAAATAAAGCAGGTGCCCGAGTTGCAGCTCAAATTCAGTAACGCATTAATCATCCCAAAAAGTTCATGAGCACGTTCGATGCTAGGCACGTGTGCTTTCTCCCCACATCCACCATCAAAAATGAGCTGTGATCCTTGATGGAGGTCTTTGCATCCATGAGGTTCTCGAGTGCAATCCCCGTATAGTTCTTGTGACCAGGAGGTTCCTTCTCCTCATCTCATCTGCTGCTCTGATCGCTCTCTGACCTTTTATAAACAAGAGGCATATGAACTCGCGTAGAAGCCCCGCCGGTTTGGCCCTGCCCCACATACACTAGTGGTATGCAAAGTCTTCCTGCACTTTCCCCACTATGATGGACAGCTCACTCAAGGGACCCCAGCGCCTTTGGTCGTGGTGGTGAAGTTACAGACACACATAGTCACCGAAGACAACTCTTCTGGCCCTCAACTGTAGTGTAGGAAAGGCACTATACATTTACCAAATGAGGTAGCACTTACTGATTAGCCAGTAGTACTCCCGTTGAGTAGAGGTGTTGCACAAAACAGTGGCATCTTCTTGGATAAATATGCAGGGCATAATTCATTTTGGCACGATGCTCCTGTCACAAAACCTCAACAGGAAGCACTTACAGATATAAATAAAGCAGGTGCCTGAGTTGCAGCTCAAATTCAGTAACCCATTAATCAGCCCAAAAAGTTTGTGAGCACTGTCGAGGCTGGGCAGGTGTGCTTTCTCCCCATATCCACCGTCAAAAAGGAGCTGTGATCCTTGATGTAGGTCTTTGCATCCATGAGTATCTCGAGCGCAATCCCTGTGTAGTTCTTGTGACCAGGAGGTTCTTTCTCCTCAACTCATCTGCTGCCCTGATCGCTCTCTGACTCTTTAAAAACAAGAGGCATGTGAACTCGCATAGAAGTCCCGCCCATTTGGCCCCGCCCCACATACACTGGTGGTATGCAAAGTCTTCCCGCCTGTTACCCACTATGATGGAGAGCTCACTCAAGAGACGCGGGCGCCTTTCTGCGCGGTGATAAAGTGACAGACACACATGGTCATTGGAGACAACTCTTCTGGCCCGCAGCTGTAATGTAGGAAAAGCACTATACATTCACCCAACGACGTAGCACTTACTGATTAGCCAGTTGTAATCCAGTTGAGTAGAGGTAGTGTACAAAACAGTGGCATCTTCTTGGATAAAAATATATGCTGGGCAGGATTCATTCTGGCACAATGCTCCTGTCACAAAAATGTATTCCGCGAGCTTGCGGAATTGTGCGTGCTCGCCAGGTATTTTTGCCGTTTTGAGGAACTTTGCGTAGTTCGACTATGCAAATTCCACCCACCCCTAGTGGTAAGGCAGGTGGTACTACAAAGGCCCCCCTGATACCACTACCTGTGGTGGGGGTTCCCTTTGAGAGGGTTAGGATTGACATTGTTGGTCCCATGGATCCTCAAACTGCATCTGGGCACAGATTCATACTAGTGGTAGTGGACCATACCACTAGGTATCCAGAGGCAATTCCCCTTAGAACTACCACAGCACCTGTTGTGGCTAGGGACCTCCAGGGAATCTTTTCCAGGGTGGGATTTCCTAAGAAGGTGGTATCAGACAGAGATGCAAACTTCATGTCTAGTTACTTGACTGCTATGTGGAAGGAGTGTGGGGTAAATTACACATTTACCACCCCTTATCACCCACAATGCAATAGGTTATTTGAAAGGTTCAACAAAACCCTCAAGGGCATGATTAAAGGTATCCCTGAAAAGCTCAGGCGTAGATCGGACATATATTTGCCCTGTCTTCTCTTTGCCTACAGAGAGGTTACACCGAAGGGGGTCGGTTACAAACCTTTTGAACTTCTTTTTGGACATCCAGTTAGGGGTCCTTTATGTCTAGTGAAGGGGGGGTGGGAGTTACCTCTGAAACCCCCTAAACAGGTTATTGTGGACTATGTACTTGGTCTCCACTCCAGGATGGCTGACTACATGAAGAAGGCATCCAAAAACCTTGAGGCTAGTCAGGAATTGCAAAAGGCCTGGCATGATCAAAAAGGCTATGTTGACTGTTTATCAGCCAGGACAGAAAGTAAGGGTGTTGGAGCCTGTGGCCCTCATACAATCATTGAGCAGCAGGGAGAGATTACCTACCGGGTGGACCTTGGAACTCCCAGGAGCCCCCATAGGGTGCTCCATGTGAACAGGCTCAAACCATATGTTGACAGGGCAGACATGGGCTTGCTCATGGCTACTGATGAGGGACAGGAGGAAGAGAGTGATCCACTCCCTGACCTGCTCTCACAGAACCCTGATGATGGTTCAGTTGATGGTGTAGCCGTGGCAGGCAGCCTCACTGACCAGCAACAAACTGATTGCGGAAAATAAGTTTAGACATATGTTCTCTCTGACTCCAAGTCAGACAACCTGGTGTACTCATGAAGTGGACACAGGTGACAGTCTGCCTGTTAAAAATAAGATTTACAGGCAACCTAACCATGTCAGGGACTGTATCAGGACTGAAGTCCAGAAAATTTTGGACCTGGGAGTAATTGAGCCCTCAGATAGCCCTTGGGCTAATCCAGAAGTCTTGGTACACAAACCTCACACCCAGAATGGTAAGAGAGAGATGAAGTTCTGTGTTGACTACAAGGGTCTCAATGCAGTCACTAGGACTGATGCCCATCCAATACCCAGGGCAGATGAGCTTATAGATACTTTGGCCTCAGCCAAGTTTCTGAGCACATTTGACCTGACATCTTGCTACTGGCAAATCAGATTAGCTGAGGATGTAAAGCCAAAAACAGCATTCTCAACCTCTAGTGGGCGCTACCAATTTGTGGTGATGCCCTTTGGCTTGAAGAATGCACCTGCCACTTTTCAAAGGTTGATGAATAAAGTCCTTACAGGTCTAGAAGCCTATGGTGCAGCTTATCTAGATTATATTGCTGCCTTTAGCTCCACCTGGGAGGATCACCAGGTCCACCTGAGAAATGTTTTGGAAGCCCTGCAGAAAGCAGTCCTCACTATCAAGGCCACCAAGTGCCAGATGGGGCAGAACCAGGTTGTATACCTAGGCCACCTTGTTTGTGGAGGTCCGGTTCAACCATTGCAAAGCAAAATCCAGACCATCATGGACTTGGTTGCTCCAACCATCCAGACTCAGGTCACAGCTTTCTTGGGCCTGACTGGGTACTATAGGAGGTTTGCCAAGTGATATGGATCCATAGTGACCCCTTTGAATGACCTAACTTCCAAAAGAATCCCTAAGAAAGTTCAGTGGACAGTTAGCTGTCAAAAGACATTTGATGACCTGAACCAGGCCATGTACACTGCTCCCATTCTGCAAAGTCCTGACTATTCCAAACAATTCATTGTTCAAACTGATGCATCTGAGTTGGGGGTAGGCGCTGTGTTATCACAACTGAATGAAGAGGGTCAGGATCAGCCAGTAGCTTTTATCAGCAGAAGGTTGCCCCCTGAGAGAAACGTTGGTCAGCTATTGAGAGGGAGGCCTATGCTGTGGTTTGGGCCCTGAAGAAGCAGAGGCCATACTTGTTTGGCACTCACTTCATTGTTCAGACAGACCACAAGCCCCTCTTATGGCTAAAACAGATAAAGGGTGAAAACCCCAAACTTTTGAGGTAATCCATTTCCCTACAGCGGATGGACTATACAGTGGAACATAGACCTGAGATTAACCATGCCGATGCAGATGGACTCTCCAGATATTTCCACTTAGAACATGAAGACTCAACTGGTCAAGGTTAGTTTAATGTCCTTACGTTTTGCAGGGGTTATGTAGGAGAGTAGGATCTGCTTCTTATAGTTACCACTACTTTTTGATGATGTTTCACTGTTTTCGACTTAGACTGACTGGGATCCTGCCATCAAGGACCACAGTCAAGCTGCTTTCTCCTCTAAATTGGTTGCATGTACTTTAGGTACACTCCATATTGGATTCTGGGATACCCCTATAAGTCCCTAGTATATGGTATACTATGTACCAAGGGCATAGGTACCCCAGAGGCCTCCCAGGGGCTGCAGCATTTATTATGCCACCCCTAAGAGACCATTCAAACTGACACCACAGGTCTGCTACTGCAGCCTGTGAAAGGTGGTGCATGCACCCCTTACTCAGATATAGGCTCACTATATCTATCCCTTATCACTGCACAAATAAACCTATCTGTCACTCCTATGGCAGGCCTTATCAATTCTGAAGGCAGGGTGCTGGGTTTTATGTGAGAGGGTGCTCCTGCATGAGCAAAGCCCCACTGTAGCCTTCGCAGCCTATTCTCCGGAGTTGTTTGTGATGCAGCCAACCATATATATTAAGTGCACTATAACTTCGCTGCAAATGCTAACTTTAAAACGGCTGCTTGAAAACATGTCATGTTTGGTGTCAAACACCTTGGAATCATACCTCCCCACCAGTAAATGGCGGGGGAGGTATGATTCCACCCTCCTAAAGGGACATATGCGACACACCGGTACACCCGGTACCAGCTTTCTCGACCTGGGCATCACTAAATGGATGCTGCCAGCCACAGACACAAGTCTGCCCTCCTGCTGCTGAGCCACGCTCAAGCAGGGGAAGGCTTGATAATAGGCTTTCTGTCACGGTGAGGTGTGACCACCTCCCAAATAGGCTTTAGTGTATTGGGGCTGGGTGGGTGCACTCTGAGAGTCCTTTGAAGTCTGCACTGGGGGCACATTTGGTATTCCTGTGCTTAGTCCAGCTCAAAACGGTTGCAGGAGACATTTGCTCCTGCTCTGGTGCGATACTCGACAAAGGACATGGGTGTAGCCACCCCTCTGTCCTGACCCTCCCATAGGTGGGTCCCCAGAGTTTGTCCCACCCCTTCCTTTGGTATAAAGTAGGCCTGGGTGGTAAATTCTGTTCCATTTGCGAAATGTGCAGAATTTGGGCAATTTCGCGTTCTGCGGAGAACACGAAATTGCCCAAAAATCTGCATTCCGCGACTTCGCAAGATGTTTTGCTTGTTCGTGTTCTCAAATGCGTGTTCGCGAGATATTTCCCCCGAGCATGCAAACAGCAATTGCGAACAGTAAAAAAGCATAGCGAACAAGCAATTCCACGTGTTAGCGGAATTCCTGCGTGTTCGCTGCGATTTTTTACCGTTTCGCGGAGATTTGCGTATCGCGATTACGCAAATTCCGCCCACCCCTAGTATAAAGTAGGAACCCCTGACTACAGGACTTTAGATTTTACCTGGACTAAACTCTGCTACAAAAACGAAGTGCTTCGACGATCTACACTACGCTGGATGACTGAAGAATCTCCCTTGGAATAAAGGAGTTACTCCCCTGCAAGGCAGGCACCTTAAACGCATCTGACCGGTTTGCATCTCCTGAGCTCCTGAGGACTCCGAAGATTTCTTCAACACAGGAGGTGGGTTCCCGAGGTCTCTGAGGTAGATATGCTCTCTCAGCAATTCTGAGACCAGTATCCCTCGTGGGCACTGTGCAACCCGAACCCATGTGCACTATGTACTTTTGCAGCAGGATAAGCTTTTCGGCGATCCCTGAGGCTGTTCTTTGGGCTAATTCTAGTCCTGACCCTGAGCAGTAATTCCACTGAAGATTTCCGGCCTACACTACACGAGTGTTCCGTGGGCTGGTATTTGGTGATTCAGCTCGAGGTCCCTTTGCAATCCCTGGCCTGTGGGTCCTGTGAAGGTAAGTTTGACTTTCAGTGGGCTTTCCTAGTTGCTCCAGATGTGCCCTGACTCTCCATTACATGGAGAGTCCCCAGGACCTTGCTGGTCCTCACCGAAGCTTATTCCCTCTGCCAAAGCTTATTTCCTCTGCCTGCTTTGGTTGCAGTTGCCAAGGCTTGTTGGTGTTCAATCCGGACACTGACCCCCCAGCACTCGACTTCCTTCCTGGGACAGCTCACCTTCGGACTTTGGTCGTCGTCGACGTCTCCTGGGCCAGTAGCTGCAGAGTCAAGCATCGCGTCATCTCACCTGAAGCACCCGACATCGGTGGGCATTCGTCTATCGTGCCCCTGGTCACCTTGACGTGACCCAGACTCTGTCCCCTCTGCTTTCAGGTTCTTCTCACCTCAAATCCAGGCTTAGATTCCACCAGACACTTTTCACCTTCCCGGTTGCAGCACTTTTCTGTATCACGCCATTGGAAACAATGCACCCGGCTCCCCTGGGATAGGTACCACGGATACTCCAGTACTCACAAGGGTGCTGGCCTTAGAACCTTCTATGTTTGAAAGGGTTTGCTCAAAGTTCTCTCCAAAGTGTCCTTCATCATTAAAATTCCAGCTGCGACTTTCCCATAGAGCTGTACGGAGCTCGCATCTGTGTTCTCACACTGCACCCGTCCTCCGTGGGTCCCCTGTGTCACTACTTTGGGTTGTTCCTTGGGGTCCCAGCGATTCTACGTGCTCTAGGCTCTGGGTCTGTCAAGTCGTGGTTGTTATACCACTTTCTTAGTATATGGTTTGGTCTCCCCCTGGAGCCCACTGTGTATTGTGCTATTTACTGTTGTTCTAGTGATTTAATATTGTGTGCTTTGTGCTCTAATCTCATTAAGAGGTTAGTAGAGAGTGTTTAGTAAAAAATACATATATTTTATATATCTCTTGTGTGGTTCTCCTTTCATTTGGTCATTCGGGAGGTTCTGATCTGGTAAAACAAGCTGCTTTACATTCCTTCGAGACTTAGCCTGAAGGCTACTCTCAATAGCTACCACTAGGATAGCTTCCACTGGACACTTTTCATCTTCTCGGCAGCAGCACTTTTCCGCATCACGCCATTGAAAACAACGAAGGTTTCCAACATCACTTGACACCTATGCACCCAGCTCCCCTGGAATAGGTAACACGGGTACTCCAGTACTCACAAGGGTGCTGGCCTTGGAACCTTCTATGTTTGAAAGGGTTTGCTCAAAGTCCTCTCCGAAGTGTCCTTAATCTTTAAAATTCCAACCGTGACTTTCCCATCGAGTTGTACGGAGCTCGCGTCTGTGTTCTCACACTGCACCCGTCCTCCGTGGGTCCCCTGTATCACTACATTGGGTGGTTCCTTGGGGTCCCAGCGATTCTACGTGCTTTTGGCACTGTGTCTAGTCAAGTCGTGGTTTTTATACCACTTTCTTAGTATATGGTTTGGTCTCTTCCTGGAGCCCACTGTGTATTGTGCTATTTACTGTTGTTCTAGTCATTTAATATTGTGTGCTTTGTTCTCCAATCTAATAAAGAGGTTAGTAGAGAGTGTTTAGTAATAAATAGATATATTTTACATATCTCTTGTGTGGTTCTCCTTTCATTTGGTCATTCGGGAGGTTCTGATCTGGTAAAACAAGCTGCTTTACATTCCTTCGAGACTTAGCCTGAAGGCTACTCTCCATAGCTACCAGTAGGATAGCTTTCAATAAAGGTTGTCTTCAACCTAATCATCAATAAGGGTTGTTTGGACTGGTACAAGGTGCCTACTCTAATTAGTAGTCAGCATATACCAGGCCATCTTCTCACAGAGACTGTCTTATCTTGCTCTCACACAACCCAAGGGTATGTCATGCTTCATCATAGGGCGGTGCTCCACGTTGGGCCGGTGCTGCAATGCTCTACGGGTCCCCCGTAAAGGTCACTTTAGCGGAGATCTTTTGAAGAGACGCGGTATGATGCATGCAAGTGAGGTGATAAGTGTGGTGGAGTGGTGGAACGTGTTTGGGGGTTAAAACTGATAGGGGAGGTCACAAACTATCCTTTAATAAGTGGACCGCCCTGTCAGAGATAAAAACCTATAACAGGCAAATGCTACCCTAGAGGTTTGAAAGGAACCCTGGTAGTCTGTGTGCAACGACTATGCTGGGGAAGGAACCTATAGTTGTAAGGTGGAGGCCTCACTCAGTGATATGACTAAACAATTCAAGCTCGGGCATGAGCACAATCTAACCCAGCATGCCAGATGTCTCAGAGCAGCTAGGTCACCAATCCACTTTAGAGCTAGGTCAAAATACAGAGGAACAAGTTTGCGTGGAATGGGGGAGGGAAAATAAGGACCTTATAAAAGTATATTCTCTAACCGTGAGAGTATCCAAATAACCTGTACTCCAAACCCCAGCCCCATAAAGTGCAGTTGACTGGACTACTACATAATAGACCTCCATTACTGGAGAGACAGCTCTCCGTGGGGAGTCCTGAAGCATCCTTCCATGATATGTGTAGTAAAATAGCCCTGCATTTTTCATTGTGGGAAAACCATGTCATGGAGCTGCTGAACCTCATATCAAAGTGTTTGCCTTTCTCAAGTACCTCAGTCCCCAATGTTAGGTTTCTGTGGAAGGATCTATGTAGCCTTATGGTCATAAATTTGTTTTTCTTTACATTGATCTTGAATCCTATTACTACAGAAATCATGGAATTTGTTTAAGATGTTCTGGATTTAAACAGGTGTCCCAGAGATAAGTACTGTGTCAACTGCAAACAACGAGCCGGGGACACCACCATGATAGTGAGAGTCATTAATGCAGTTGTGAAAATAATTAAACACATCATTAATATAGAGGGAAAACAGCGTTGGAGCAGGTATGCAGCCCTGTCGCACCCCCGTTTGATGCTACACTCTCTGTCAGTGCGCCGCCCTTACCCCAAAGCACTTGGGCTAAGTTGTTCTCATGTAGCCTCTCCAAAATCTCTACCGGGTTTGCGGTGTCCCCATTGATCTGAGTGTATGCCAGAAAATGGCTCTAGGAATCAGATCAATGAAGGCAACTTAAATGTAGTCTTTTAGAATCTTCATAAACTTTTAAACTATCAACGAGAATCTAAATATTTGATCAGCAGTTCCCACCTTGGATCTGAACCCAGCCTGGAATGGTGAGAGGACATCAAAATTGGTGCCCCACGCCTGGAGTTTGATGGCAAAACATCTTCTGTAAGATGTCAATAAGGCTGATAGACCAATATTTACCTGGGTCAGGTTTGGCACCCTTTTTTAAGATTGGAATAATCACTGCTGTTCTCCATGAATTGGGGAGAGGAGCACCTGACATGATGGAATTAGACAGGATATTAATCCATGAGACCCACATCTCTAACTCAGAGCAGAACAAGTCACCAGGTATAATGTCTAAACACGGATGCTTTTCCCGGGTCCAGGGACATAATTGCTTCCTTTGTGTCCTCTAGGGAAAAAAATAATGGGATCAAGCATCACAAAATCTGCATTGACCTGTGGATGCAAGACAGTGCTAGAAAGTGACTAGGCTGATGATTGTTTAGAATAAAGATTACTAAAATGTTTAACCTAGATCTGCGATTGGATATGGCGGGCAGTTGGAGTCCGAGCTTCCAAGCTGCCCTTGGCAATTATTTTTCAAAAGGAGGAAACGTCCTTCCTTTTCGAGGCTTCTTATAAATCCTAATTTTGTTCATCCCAAATCATTTTACTGGCCTATAACATCTTTTCGTATGAGTTCCTTGCCTCGAGAATCTGGTGGGGACATAAAGATCTAATGGCGGTCAGCAGACGTGGTTAAGCCTGTCAACAGCTTTTAGAAAACCGGGGGGCAGATTCAGAGGTGACTCTTTTTAGGTTGCCGGCACCCACTTCCACCCCAAAAAGACGACTTAAAGAGGTGAAGAAGTGGCCATGGATGGTAGTGATGGGAATGTAATCTAAATCAACATTCTCATACGGAGAATGAACCGTATCATATAGGCTGTAAATAAGAGCAAGCGTATTTGGCAGGAATGTATTTTTGGCCACTTAAAAGCCCTCTTAAAATTTCCAATGTTTACATCATCACCTACACCACCAGGGACATACCAGCAGACAATAAAGCGATGTGTCCCCCTGGGCACTACTTGTGTCCTGAAAACAGGCTCCTCAGGTTATGAATCAACAATATTCAATGAAAAAAGGTTAAATTTGTGCTTTATTAAGATCCTTGTGACTCTTCTTTATACTTCACATATTCAATTGAAATAGCAGACCTTGTGCTATAATGACTGAATCATTATGTATATCCAATGCATTTTGGGTATTACCCTTCGTCAGGAAACAATCCTGTAACAAACGTATAATGCTATGAGGAGACTAAAAAGTGTGTTTGGTGTAATTATATACATGTTTTCCCTTGATAAGACCGGTTACGAGTGCCATTTAATAGTTGGATCCTCTAAAGTTCCATCAAGTGTTTTTTTAGTGATAGTATAAAGCGTATAGAAAAGGAACAAACATGCCTCTTAACTGCCTTGCTGGGCTGTGACATGCTTATGTCGTTTGAGTAGTTCAAACGTGCTATACAGTGTACCGTGTAACAGAAAACGTGATTTTACACCTCAAACACATAAGATGCAATTATGATGCTATGGAGGTACGGCAAAAGATAAAGAGACGTTTCTTAAATAGCCTCCCTTGGCTATGACAAGCGTTGTGCTTTCGTGTGGCAAAGACGTGTTAGGAAGTGTAAGCCCATGGTCAAGGCTATATAATGTGCTTATGGGACGCGCTCCAGTGCCTACTTGTTTAACATTCAGTGAAACATGCATGCGGATATGATACAACCGATCAAACCGATTGTAGGAAGGTGGATACCTGACTATGGTTGCCCCAGATTTTTTGCCTTGTGGCTAGCTGGTTTTCGACTTAGTTGGCCTGGGATCCTGCTATTCAGGGCCCCAGGCTATCTGCTCTCACTGTAAAATGGACTCCATGTAACTTAGGTACATCACCAATTGGATATTGGGTCACCTTATGAGTCCCTGTATAATGTACCATAGGTACTCAGGGCATAGGTGCATCCAAGGCCTACCAGGGGCTGCAGCATGTATTATGTCACCCCTGGCTGGCCATCCAAACTGACACAAATGGCTGATCACTCAGCTGGGGCAAGGTCGTGTAATCACCCCTTGCTTAGGTATAGTATTCCTATACCTACCATTATATATAGACACATATGCACCTATAAGTCACTCCTATGGCAGGCCTTAACAATCCTGAGGGCAGAGTGCTTGGTTTTATGTGAGATGAGGCTCTAGCATGAGCTGAGCCTGTCTGCAGCTTTCGGAACCATGTCCTTATAGCTGTTCTATGAGATAGCCATACCATATACTCTTAACTGCATTATAATCCTTGCGGTTGAATGCTAACTCTGGTTTGGCTTTATCAAAACATGTCGTGTAAGGTGTCATACGCTTTGAAATACTACCCCTTCGCCAGTTCTGGTGACGGGGGTAGCATTCCACCCTTCTAGAGGGAGAAGACATGTTGTTCCTACTAATCCCGGTTAAAGTTAACCAGAGCCTCAGCATCACAAAATGGATGCTGCTGCCACAGACACAAGTCTGACCTCCTGCTGCTGGGAGTCCTTCCAGTGAGGGAGGCTTGGACAATAGATTTCCTGTCTTGGGCGGTGCTAGCACCACCCCAGACAGGCCATAGTGTATTGGGGCAGGGAGGGCTGAATGAAATGAGACACTGCCTGGGCCACACAAGGTGTTCCATGCATAGTCCGGTTCAAACCGGTGCTGGGGCACTCCAGCCCCAGCTCTGGCGCAAAACTGGACAAAGGGAAAGGGGTGTAACCACCCCCTTCCCTGGTCCCACCCATAGGAGGGACCTAGCAGGTAATCCGGCCCCTAAATTTGGTATATAGGTAGGAGCTGAGTCCCAAGACTTTAGATTTATCCTGACTGAAACTTGAATGAAACTCTGGACCTTCGACGTTCTACCTGATGATAGAAGACTGAAGAATCTCCCTTGTGGTCAAGGAGTGACCACCCTGTGTAAGCAGGCACCATCAAGCGATCAACGGTTTGCTTTGTCGACTCACCCGCCGGAGCCCGAGCACAGAGCCTGACAAGACCCAGACTTCTGGACTTCATTCAGCCCGATCCACAGCCACAGCAAAGCTGTGACCCATGGAGGCGATGAGAGATGTGGGACCGGCCATCTTGGACAGCCAGAGAATTGCTTTCCGTGCAACTTCTAAAGCATCCTCGAAGTTGTGCAATGGGGATTGAGAAGCCCCAGCCCCGAGCACCATCTGCACTGAAGATCAGCCCTCCACACTAGACGAGTGCTGCGTGGGGCCCTTCTGCATTTTCCTGCTAGATGCGTCTGTCCGGTCACTTGCCCGTTGGCTAGTGGCCTCTGTGACGACGAAATTTTGAATTTACACCACTGGTCTGGTTGCTCCAGACTGGCTCCTGCTACCCTGAAAAGGAAAAGCCCCTCAGACCTTGCTGGTCTGATCCGGAAGCCATCTTCTATTCCTGCGTGGGTTGCCTTTGCCAAGGCTTGTTGACTCCAATCCGGAAGCCGACACAGCGACAGCGAGAGCCTTTGTGGGACAGTCCGTATCCAGCTCCTGGTAGTCGTCAAACCTCCTGGTCCATGTCGCTGCAGCGACAAGCTTCACGACATCACCTGATTGCTTCGCGACATCGCCTGGTTCCTTCCTGGTTCCTTCCTGGTCACTGGCTAGTGACCCAGACTCTGTCCCCTCTGCTTTCAGGTACTTTTCATCCTTGATCCGCCCTTGGATCCAACCGGACACTTCCCTCCTGGTCGCCTGCAGTATCTTTCTTCACGGCTCCATAGGATTCAGCGACGAAACCCGACAAACTTTGACACCTATGCACCCGCTTCCTGTGGGTGAGGTAACGCGAGTACTCCGGTGCTCCTGTGGGTATTAACTATCCTAGTGTCCTAGTTTTCAGTGGCTTTCACCTAGACCATCCGGAAGTGACCTAAAAGAACTAGTTTCCAATTCTTTTGTTCCCATTCTAACTCTATGGTAACTCGCGTGTGTGTAAAGACTCTGCACACGCATCCCGTGGGCCCCCTGCTCCCTATCCTTTGGTAGTACAGTGTAGCCCCAGCAATTCTCCAGGCCCTAGGCCTATCCTTTGTTCGTGACGTGGTTCTTATACCACTATTTTAGTATATGGTTTGAAGTGCCCCTAGGGCATTACTGTATTTTGTGCAACTTATTGTATGATAATTAAGTATCTTGTTATGTGCTTGTACCTCTGACCTCATAAAGAGTTCAGAGGATTAATTTAGTAATAAATACATATATATTTTATATATATATAACCTGTGTGGTGTCCTTTCAATTGGTATTAAAGGGATTGCATATGGTAAAACAGCTGGCTTCACATGCCCTCTTGAGTTCAGCCTAAGACTGCTTTGTCCATGCTACCACTAGGATAGCTGGTCTATAAGGTTGACTTTACAACCATCACCATAAGGGTTGTTTGGGCTGGTGCAAGGTGCTTACTAGAATAGTGAACATCATATACCAGGCCAACTTCTCACACCGATAAATCATGCAGATAGATTGCGCAGTAAAACTTACGATCCAGCCATCAGAATGCTTCAGTCCGTTATCCCGTGTGCGGCATGGTAAATGCGTTAGTGCATGTGTGCGAGAGTTTAAGATGCATATGCTTGGTCCAACAGGGGTTTAGGATAGCCTCTCTGTATGAACATGTTATCATTTTCTCTGTTCGTTTGGTGGCTGTTAGTGAATCGGATACTATCCGTCTTACCCTGAGCATCTGGGAGTAGAGTGAATGGCGTTTCAGTGTTTCTTGATGGAAGCTGCCATACACAGCTTTCCCACATACCATATTGTTAGATGGCCATCTGCCACTTTACGTTACACCTATCCACAGTGACATACCAGCAGACGACACACATGCATCCACAGACAATCCGCAGATGTCAGAACCCTGTGCCTCCACAACTCTTGACCTTGCCTCTTCTGTTCCCCCCTCTGCCCAGAGACTCTACCTTTGTAACCTGGGTCTCTGCCCTTCCGACACCTCCAAACTCGCTCCCAAGAAGAAGAGACAATACACCCCTGACATATAAACCAGCCCTCCCCCGAGAAAAGAAAAAGCCCAAATCCCGAACAAAAAAATCCCCCCAGTCTTCCAAGCCCAATTCCCTTCCACCAACCCATACTTCCCCAGCCCAGCCCAGTACCTCCCACACACACCCCCCCCAAATGTCTGATTACCTCCCTATTCCTGTCCACACTATGAAGCATTACACCATCCCCAAAATGGTTAAACCCAGCCCGTCCCCACCTCCATCCAGCCCTCATACTATAGCTCCTCCCCCCCTCAGTCTGAGCCTACCCCTGCAGTTGACCCACAAAACACCTCCTAATCCCATTCCTCCAAAAACCCAACTATGTCCTTCCTAGTTTTGTCCCTTTGGAGCCTGGCATGATTCTAGATACTCCTCCCAGGGGAGGTGACCCCTTGCAGTATGAGTTCAGGCAAGAGTCGATAGACAAGATGTTCAAGCCCATTGATTATATGAACATTGGCCTTGTGTTATTTATAATTTCTGCTTTTACATGCAGAATAAAGCATGATTCCAGTTGTTTTATTGCTGATTTCTATATCCAACAAATTGTTTTTAGTGAACTGTAAATCATGTACAATTAGAAGTGTAAGTACACAGTGATGTTAGTATGGCATGGATTGCATATGGTCCATGGAGTATGTGCCCTTTGACAGTAAGTATTCAAGATTTTGCTGGGTGTCATCGTCTACATCAGCTTTGGCTATGAGTGTAACATGAAGTCACAAACCTTTACGTTTTTACAATACAAATGCACATAGGTCATGCTTTCATAAGCCAACATAGTGCAAGAGTTTCAAAGTGCAACAGATTAAGAGGAGCATGCTGCATATGTTTGTGATGTGCAGAAACACACCTGTCTCATCGATACACCTGGGTACCTATGGATTTTGAGAACATGTCAGTGACACACCCATGCACACATAGTAATGGTACAACACTTGTATGTGACTTGATAGTGGTGGATCCATGTCTGTGTCTTCTTTTGATCTGGTAGACTAGTGGCAATGACAACCTTGACACGTGTGGCATGCCACTGTAGCCAAATTCCCTGCATGGCTGTGTATTCATCTGTCACTATCATTTTAACGGACGCGGGACGCCGCCAGCCATCTCCTGTGTTTTCGTCTCTCCGTCAAACATCAGTCATTACCGCGATTCGCGTAACTGTAATCTTGTTACCCATCATTTGAAAGAACGACATAGCATATTCTCGACTCACATCAATAGGGTGAGATATCACGGAAGATTCATACCGAAGTATACGAATAACTCCTTCATATCACTTGGATGTTATTTTCGTAAATTTTACTGATAAAATCGCTGCAACAATTCGGCATATCTCGTTCTAGGATACGATTTCTCTTATTCTGACCGACTGCCTGTGAAACATTGTTCTATTTTTAAATCACAGTCTACAATATTAAGGTGACTTTACGATTGAATTCAAGATCGCATTGAACCTCCTGGAAACTACGCTGCATAGTTCTGAGGTCTTCTACATATCTAAAAAAGAGACCCAGGACGTGTTCCCACTTCCTTTCTTTTAAAAACTTTATGTGGCTCCTGAAGAAGGCGTTCTCTTAAACGCCGAAACGCGCGTCGATTACATTATTTGCCACTTTTTAATAATTAATTGTGTACCACCTTTTTATTCTAATTGATTGTAATCTTTGTTAATTCGTGTTATATTATGGTTTTATGTTAATTTTTGTATTTTATTGTGTATTTAATATGTTGAATATGAAAACTGTCTGCACAATTTATTGTTGTTTATTAAATAGTATATGATTTTATTACTATGTTTATCCTTTATGTCCTCCTATTTTACTAGTTCCCTTCGTTATTATTGTAATTGCCTAGGAATTGTTGCACATACATTATTTTCCCTGTCCTAGGAATTATATTCTCTATTCAGGGGGTCCTTGTTTTTCACATATGTGTATTCATCTGATACATTTCCTGAGCCCATGGTGAGTGTAAGGTGAGCAGTATTCTCTCAGTCTTCTTACCTGGTTGCCTTAAAGGACTACAATTTCGGCAGATATTCCTGTTCGGCAAGGTGTCTGTGTTCTTAATATTCTAGGGCTTTCATATTCATTTGTGAGTCATGCCATCCTGCTTTGTTTGGGTGCATCATATTGATGCTGCGTTTTGTCAGTCCAAGCTTGGATTTCATATTAACAACCACACATCAGTCGTAGTTAGGCATATGATTTGTGTGTAAGTTGTCATTTGTGCATGACTGACAATCGTGCCTTTTTGAGCTATGCTTGATGCTGTTACAGATCACACAGAGCTGAGCTAGGAGTGCTGTTATTGTCTATTGGATTGCCCTGTGCTACATGTGGTAAGCCGAGTGGGGATTGGGTGCATAGAAGTGTTGTGGGTCCGTCTGCTGTGCAAATGCTACGGGAGCCAGTGTCACATCCGTGCTCCTATTGCCACACAGAGGAGAATGTGGAATTTTGAATGTGAGGGCTAGCTGCAGGTGTGTTTTGCAAGATTCATGTTGCATGTGCTAAGCTACCTCAAACAAAGGTAGAGCAAAAGATTAAAGACAATAGATTCAATCCAGAGGTTGGTCTCCTCAACAGGAGCCCCCCAAAATGAGGTATAACCTTAGGAATAGGGAGAACATGAGGAAGCCTGACAGGTATCAGGACAGTGATACACGTTCCTCTCGTTCCTTTCAGGGTTCATCGAAAAACTCAGAGAGGGAAGGACGGTCAGAACACAGACAAGAAGAGCACACATAGTCCAGAGCCGGACAACACACTTCAGACTATGCTTCCAAAAAGAAAGAAAAGCCTAAATCAAAACCTCAATTCAATAAGAAGAAAGTAGCAAGTCTCAAAGTTAGAAATGCCCAGAATTCTGAGGACTCAAAAAGTGAACGTGGAATGGGCTCTGATGATGCTAGACAGCGCAGTAGTAACAATAGCTCGCTAGAACCTGATGGACTTTCTGGTGACAGCAGAGTTGATTCAATCAATCAATCAATCAGCAAATTTGTAGAGCGCGCTACTCACCCGCTAGGGTCTCAAGGCGCTGGGGGGAGGGGGAGTCGCTACTGCTCGAACAGCCAGGTCTTGAGTTGTTTCCTGAAGGAGAGATGATCCTGGGTCAGCCGTAGGTGGGTGGGGAGGGAGTTCCTTGTCTTGGCCACCAGGTAGGAGAAGGTTCTTCCTCCGGCGGTGGATCTGCGAATTTGTTGGACGGTGGCGAGGGCGAGGCTGGCGGATCGGAGCTGGCGAGTGGGTGTGTAGAATGCGAGGCGGCTGTTGAGGTATTTGGGGCCCATGTCATGGAGAGCCTTGTGTGTGTGGGTGAGGAGTCTGAACGAGATCCTCTTGTTGACGGGGAGCCAGTGCAGGTCTTTCAGGTGGGCAGAGATGTGGCTGTGACAGGGGATGTCCAGGATGAGTCGTGCAGAGGCGTTCTGTATGTGCTGGAGTCTTTTCTGGAGTTTGGCTGTGGTTCCAGCGTAGAGGGTGTTCCCGTAGTCCAGTCGGCTGGTGACGAGAACCTGGGTGACCGTCTTCCTGGTTTTGGTGGGGATCCTCCGGAAGATCTTTCGGAGCATGCGCAGGGTGTTAAAGCAGGATGACGAGACGGCGTTGACTTGCTTGGACATCGTGAGGGAGGAGTCCAGGATGAAGCCCAGTTTGCGAGCATGGTCCGTTGGCTTGGGGGCGGTGCCCAGGGCAGGGGGCCACCTGGAGTCGTCCCAGGCAGAGGGGGATGGTCCCAGGATGAGGTCTTCCGTCTTGTCTGAGTTTAGTTTCAGACGGCTGAGCTTCATCCATTCCGCGACGTCCTACATTCCTTCCTGGAGGCTGGCTCTGGCGGTGGCGGGGTCGTTGGAGAGGATCAGCTGGGTGTCGTAGGCGTAGGAGATGATGTTTAGGTTGTGTTGGCGTGCGATGGCTGCACGGGGGCTCATGTAGACGTTGAAGAGGGTGGGGCTGAGCGAGGATCCTTGCGGAACGCCGCAGATGACTTCGGTGGCCGCGGATCGGAACGGGGGCAGGCGGACTCTCTGGGTTCTTCCGGCGAGGAATGAGAAGATCCACTCCAAGGCCGTTCCTTGGATTCCGGTGTTGCTGAGGCGTTGTATCAGGGTGCGGTGAGATACGGTGTCGAAGGCTGCTGAGAGGTCCAGGAGGATGAGTGCAGCTGTTTCCCCGTTGTCGAGCAGGGACCTGATGTCGTCGGTAGCTGCGATGAGGGCGGTCTCGGTGCTGTGGTTTGCTCGGAAACTGGACTGCGAGGGGTCGAGGGATCCGTTTGTCTCGAGGAAGGCGGAGAGTTGTTTGTTGATGGTCTTCTCGATGACTTTGGCAGGAAAAGGGAGGAGCGAGATGGGGCGGACGTTCTTGAGGTCCGTGGGGTCCGCGGTGGGTTTCTTCAAGAGGGCGCTGAGCTCGGCATGTTTCCAGCTCTCCGGGAAGGTGGCGGATGCGAAGGAGCTGTTAATGATGTCCCGGAGTTGGGGTGCGATGATGAAGTCGGCTTTGTTGAAGATGTGGTGTGGACAGGGGTCGGTGGGGGAGCCGGAGTGGATGGTGTTCATCGTGCGGGTGGTGTCTTTGGTGCTGACCAGGGTCCTGTTGCAGAGGGTGGTGGTGGGGGGCGCTGGTTCGGTGGTTGGGTGCGTGGTCTGTGCACCAAAGCTGTTGTGTATGTCCGCGATCTTGCGGTGAAAGAACGAGGCGAGTGAGTCGCAGAGGTCTTGCGAGGGTGTGATGTCGTTGTTGCAGGCTCTGGGGTTGGAGAGTTCTTTAACGATGTTGAAGAGTTCCTTGCTGTTGTGGGTGTTGTTGTCCAGATGTTCTTTGAATGTTGTCCTTTTGGTGGTGCGGATCAGCTGGTGGTGTTTGCGGGTGGCGTTCTTGAGGGCTGTCATGTTCTCCGTTGTCTGGTCATGGCGCCAGGCTTTCACGAGGGTGCAGCAGGTTTTCTTGGAGATTTTGAGGTCGTTGGTGAACCACGAGGCTTTCTTGCTGCCGGGTCTGCTGGGAGGGTTCTTCAGTGGCACGAGGTCATCGGTGCAGTTGGTGAGCCACTGTGTGAGGTTGCTTCGTTGGGGTCCCTCGTGTTGGTGGGAGGGTTCTGGCTGAGGGAGGTGGTGAGTTGGTCGGCGGTGATCTTGCTCCAGCTTCTGTGGGGAACCTGTTGCGGGTGGTGGTGGGTCGTGGTTCTCCTGAAGTTGAAGTGGACGCAGCTGTGATCTGTCCAGTGTAGTCCGGTGGAGTGGCTGAAGGAGATGTGCTTGCTGGAGGAGAAGATGGGGTCTAGCGTGTGACCGGCGTAGTGGGTGGGGGTGTTCACCAGTTGCTTGAGTCCGAGGTTGGCGAGGTTGTCCAGGAGGGCGGTGGTGTTGCTGTCATTGTTGTTCTCCAGGTGGAAGTTGAGGTCTCCTAGGAGGATGTAGTCTGAGGAGGTAAGGGCGTGCTGGCTGATGAAGTCTGCGATTGCTTCACTGAATTGTGTGCGTGGTCCCGGGGGTCTGTAGATGAGAGTGCCTCTGAGTTACTCCAGAATCTGGAATGAAGAGAATCTGGATGAAGAGGCACTGTCCTATGTAGATGATATTTATCTGGCGGATGATGACCTAGAGGAACACTTGAACAGAGTGAATACTATAATTTTGGGATTCGCTTCTGAGGGCTTCAGATTCAACATTAAAAATCCAAAATAGCACACTTCAATGTCCTATTTGTGGGATATGAGCTCTCAAGTGAAGGAAAAAGCTTGGAAGCCAACTTTTCAGAAAAGTGCGCGCTGCTCCAACCTCCAAAATCATTGAAAAATGTACAATCCATACTGGGATTCCTGAACTTTGGCAGAACATACAAATGGGTTACGCAGAAAGGGTTAAACCTTTCTACGACCTCATAAGACCTGATTTTTCAGTTAGGCAATGGACACAGGAGCACACAGACACCCTTCATTCCTTACAAGCTGGCATGATAGCTTCAAAACACTGACAGACACGCATAAATGTTCGCAAACTAGTGAGCCATATAGTTGCGGGTCAATCTGGGTACACCTACCTAACATACAATGAAGGCAAAACAGTACCACACATCACATTTGTACACAAATGCTGAGATGCGTTTTGCATCCACAGAAAAAACTAACTGTAGTGAGAGAAAGAGCGCTGGCTCAGGGAAAACAAATAATTGTCGTGGCTCCATTACCAGATTTAGAGGCTGCTACAAATGCAAGCATTCCAAATGCTAAAGCCTTTCATCCGAGACGGGTACAGTAGCCCAATTCTCTCACTGTACCAGACGTAGAATACAGATACGACCCAAATCTAAAAACACAAGCATTTCTGCAATATGAACAAGAATATCCTCTCCGAATAAAATAATGCCTCTAGATCAGTATGAATATATTATTCACACTGATAGATCTGCTTATATGGCTATTGGAAGTAAACAACAATACAGTGCCGCACGTGCGATTGTAAAAAGTCGTATGCAGGACGGACAGTTCCATCCAAGCTGTACAAAAACTCAGTCTCTAGGACTAGGAGACTGCACAGCTCAGCTGGCAGAATTAAAAGCTCTACTACTGGCACTGATAAATATGGATTGAGAATTCTCCATACTAATCTTGTGCGATTCTTTTTACTGTGTACAGTCATATAATGAATATCTTCACTACTGGGGACAGAATGAGTTTAAGGACTCAAAAGGTGGCACAATTAAGCACAAAATGATATGGGAACAGGTAGCAGGGTTTAAAAACGAACTACCAAGAGCTCACATGATACACACACTGAGTCATCAACCCCATGGCGTTCATGTTGAAGGAAATTCACTGGCTGATGAAGCCGCAAAAGGGGCTGTACCTACGGCTTCCCTAGCTGCAATCACTCGTTCAAAAACAAGAATAGACAGAGACATTCTGGTTGCTGTCATTGCTACACACAATAACTCGGCTGTACCAAAAACATTTCCACTCAAATACCCTTACAAGTTAGATGCAAACAACGTTCCATTTGCTCAGATTCCTGGAGTAGGTGATAGAGTAATTCCAAACGTGGATCGCAGATTAGGCTTAATATTAGCTGCACACGAGGACTTGGGGTCTGACCAGGCAGGAGTTACTGCATCTGCTTCTTTACTGAAACAACGCTATTGGTGGCCAGGGTTAAAAAAGCAAACCAAAGACTATGTCTTAAAATGTGACATCGGTCAACAGATGAAGGGCTCCACTGTAACATGTCCAGCGCAGACACCATTGTTAATATCTGACAGACCACTCGCGTGTGTCTATTTGGACCACTGTGGCCCCTTCAATCCGATAGGGCTTACAAATACATTATGGTTGTAGTCGATTCCTGCTCAAGATTCCTATGGGTATAGCCTCAGTGCTCGGTGGACGCTCAAACTTTTTTCAGAAATTTGCGAGTCTTTATAGGGACATAAGCAGTTGGTACATTACATTATGACCACGGCCCCGCGTTTAGCTCTAGGGATTACAAGGAAGCCATGGGAAGTTTGGGAGTTGCACTGCGGTACTCTGCTCGCGCACAATTGACTTGGAAGCATTGGAAGCAAGAGGCTTCCACGAGTCCCTCAAACTTCCGCAGATAGTACAGACTTCGAAACTCCACCTTACCCAAGCTGTGGGTAAACAAGCAGTAAACAGGACATTAGCATCCAGACTACACCCTCTCCCCTTTAAAGACCTCTACTCTATGAGGTCATCTGAGATAAGGCACTCGGAGTGTCGGCTATGCAAATACAAACAAGAAAGTTTTGCACACATTCTATTTTGTTGTCCGGGGCTGTCCTCTGAGCGCAATCTTTGCCTCAAGCCAATCCTACTTAGACAGGGCATTAGTTCTATAATGGAGGCCGTCTACTATCTATTCACAATGGAAACAGTGAAAGATATGGCTGTGTTTAGCAAATTCATCCAACAGACACGCCAGAAATTGACGGGCCCCAACATCTAGGCCATTTGCCCGGAACAATGACTCTCGAACCATCGAGACTTCCCAGTTCACGTAGAAACGGACTAACGAACGCAGTTTTTAATTATGTTTACGTTTTATCCATTTTAAGTTTTTCCCTTTCCCTTTACTTGACAATAATGTTTTATTATAGCTTGATGTCCTATTTAATGGTTTTGAGTAACCACAAATAAAGTTTTATTAATTCATTCATTCATTCATTCACTGCGGTACTCCTCTCCGTACCATCCAGAGAGAAATTTGGTTGTGGAGAGGAAAAACCAGGACTTAAAGCAATCATTAACAGCTAGATTATTAGGCACGTTGGTAGTTGGCTTAATCATTTATATGGGGTACAGCGGGCACTGAACAACATGCCAAGAAGTTCTCTAGGGGGTATCTCTCCTAGTGAGGTCCTTTGTGGGACGAGAATGTGGGTACCTGATATCGATTGTGAAGGCACAGTGGTGGATGAAAAACCTTTTGACTAGGACTGGGCGTAGTTTGCGAAGTAGCGCTTTGCGAAGCAACGCAAAGTGCACTTTGCACTACGCGAGCTTCGCGTAGCACTACACAAACTGCGTAGTAGCATGTTTGCACTGTGCAAGATGCCGTTTTCAATGATTGCACAGTGCGGTCAAGCATCTGGCACTGTGCATCATTGAAAACGGCATCTTGCACAGTGCGAGCTGTAGTTTTCTGCTGCTCGAGGAGATTTTTCCTCGAGCTGCAGCTTTCTCAATGCGGACTGGTAGTTTCTCATCGCGAGCGGTCGCGAGCATACGCGACCACTTGTAATGAGAAAACAGACCTCCCTGCGTTGAGAATCTCGCAGGGAGGTTTATTTTCCACGCTTGCGATCGGCAAACGAGGAAAAAGTCTCACCAAGATGTTATTCTGCTTGCTCGCGGTCGCCAACTTGTTGTTGAGGATTGCGAGCAAGCAAAAAATTACCCCTGCACTACCCTAAGAGTGCTCGCATTGTGCTACGTGCAGCTCGCGTAGTGCGTAGTTGCGCAAACTACGCAAGCATAGCGTAGTGCTTTGCCCAGGCCTACTTTTGACATTAATAAATGTTTGACTTTTTTAGACAGGATCTGAATGAATCCAGAGCACTACAGAGCAATATTCAAGTAAAACAGTTCGCCACTGGAGAAAAGGTTTGTCTCCATTGACCTGATAAAAACCACACTATGTGGCCGATGTTAATGTTATATGTTAATGTTGTAAGGAACTTGTAAAGCGAACGTACACCAAGAGGTTTCATAGCGCTAATCTGGGACTGGTCAGAACCGGAGGTAGAGTATTAGTCGTGTGCTTGCTCAAATAGCCACGTTTTGAATAACTTTCTAAATCTCAATAGTTCCGTGCAAGACCGGATCTCTAGGGGGAAAGAGTTCCACAGTCATGGGGCCAGATATGCGAATCAACAGCCTCCTTGCCGTTTCCATTTCAAAGCAGGAATAGTTGATAACTGGAGATGCTTTGAGCGGAGGTTACGGGAGGAAGTATACCTAGATAACAGGTTGTTAATGAATTTGGGGCTCTGGCAATGTGATGATTTAAAACTAGGCAACCTGTCTTGAAGGCAGTCCATTGAGGAATCGGAAGCCAATGTAATTTTTTTAGAAGAGGTCTGGCAGATTGCCACCTGGGTTGCTGGTGAATCAATCTTTCTGCCTGGTTCTGCACCATCTGGAGACGTTTGGTCAAGAAAAGTGGCCTCTCCAGGTAGATCGAGTTGGCGTAATCCAGATGTGATTGTACCATAGGTATCACCACTTGTATCAGCGCTGCATGAGTGAGCAGATGGCTGATCTTTCGGATCTTTCGTAATTGAAAAAAGCAAGTTGACACCACTGCACCTACCTGGGATTTTAGTGATAAATAATTATCTATAATAACCCCAAGACTTTTTACGGAGGTGGAGGGCTCAGGAGGGGAGCCAAGTTCCGCTGGCCAGTAGTGTGGGCCACGGAAGATATGGCTCCCCCCTGTTAGCACCAATTCAGTCTTACCTGGGTTGAGTTTCAGGTGATTCTGATCCATCCAGTGGCGGATGTAAAGCATAGTATCCTGAAAGTCGATAATTGAATTGGGGGAGTTATCAATGGTAATTGTAAGCTGTAGGTCGTCGGTATAGTTGAATGTAGTCACATTCCTTTCCTTCAAAGACTGAATCAAAGGGAGGAGGTAAAGATTAAACAGATGGGGGGATAATGAGGAGCCCTGTGGGACCCCACATGTTGTACTTAGCTTGGGTGCTGTGAAAGTGGCCAAGCGTACTGCTTGAGTACGACCCTCTAGAAAGGATTCAATCCAGTTGAAAGCTGGGCACTGAATGCTAGCCTGTCTGACACAGTCATTCAGTAACCTGTGGTCGACGGTGTCAGATGCCACTGAATAGTAGGCCTTGTGGGCTCCTGGGTAGCCGACTCCCTCCTCTCGCTACCATACAGGAAGTACAAACAGAAAGGCTCATCATGTTTAAAGAGTGTCCTATACGAAATAATGGACTATGTAACAATGCCCTGGAACTCGTTCCTCTTGCAACTGATATTCAAAATCAAAATGAACAACAAATTTGTATTCACCTTAACACTGATTACTACATAGATGTGCCTCTACAAGAGCCATCTACAAGTTCAACACAATCTGCTGAGCTGCCTAAAATAAATCCAACTGCATCTGCCTATTTCATTGACTTCGATAGCTTTTCTTTGGATCCAAGTGAACCTGAAACAACGCCAACCCCAAAATCTCATCAACAAGTAAAAGACTTCTTCATTTTTCTTAAAGGGACATTCCTGGTGTCTAGAACTTTGGATTATCACCGGTATAGTATTCTTTCTTTTCTGGATTGGCTTAGTAACTGTTTTCTGCTTACTTATTAATGGAACTTACCTTCGCCAAAGCTCTGCAGCATCAAAAGTGAATTTGATTTTAAAACCTCATGTTTCGTCATATCACGAAACAAAGAGACTTTAGCCAAGAATCCCTCTAAGATAAAGTCAAACCCATTACCTGAAGTGAGAGACTGTCAGACCCCATCTTGGTCTCGAGTTGGACACCCCGCAAAGGATGTGAGACCACTGCGAGCTGGAGTATCTGCCTGCAGAAACCTCAGTGTCTCGCGTCAGTGTGTGTCGGCAGGCAAATCCTGATCTTCTCTCCCTGTCTCAGCAAGATGTGATGTTTTTTAACCAAAGGCATTCCCGGGGGTTCTACCTTGCTGTGCCACTTGTCAGACTTAGTATGAAGTCAGGAATTAGCTTTATACATAGATATTATACAGGCGATGGTAGTCCTGCTGAGTTTCCAAGAATCCTCATGCATAATGTTTGAGGCCTTTACCACGGGAAATCCGGCGTTCTGTGCGCAGTGTCGTATCTAGGTAAAAGGTCAGACACCCTAAGAACCGTTATGTATGTAATGTATGGAAGAATATAGGTGAAAGGTTAGGATGATACCTGAGCCTCTATTGGGGTACCTATATGGAATATAACACTACGGAAAAAGAAAAGGGCAGGAATGCGCCGTATCTATTAGATTCAGCACATTCCTGTCCTTTTCCCCTGTACCAGTGCACAATGGGCTGAGGTGCGCCAACGCAGGCAACTTTGCACCATGGTTCAAGGGGGCCTGCATTGCGGGGAGGATTATTTTTGTGCAGGAAGGAAAGCCTTCCTGCAAAAAACAAGCATAAGAGGCTTTTTCCTCTTTCAATGTGCGCTGCACCCTGCCTCCCTAACACCTCCCCTGGGGAGGCGTAAGTTTTTGGCGCTGTCTCAGACTTACGATTTCTCGTAAATCTGGGGCAATGTCAAAAAGCCATGGATGTTGCTGGGAACACCGCCAGCAACACCCTTTCAAACAGTTTTCTGCATGAAAGGGGTACATATTTATAAGGCCATGAAAAAAAAACACAACCTGGCTTTACTTGGCCTTATAAATATGCCAGTGGCACCTTGCGCCAGCGGAATGTAAAAAAAGTGACGTTCCGGTGGAGCAAAAGTGCCGGTAGGGCCTCATAAATGAGGCCCATCATATTTAACAAAGTGGATAAGTGTATGTAAAGGGTATACACAAGTTGTGCCATTTAGGCTGCTGAACAGTGAAATGTGAGGTGTTGTAAAGTTGATGTATGTTGCATTTGAATCTGTGCATGCATTTGTGTTAGTGATGACAATCTGTAGAACTTAAGCAAAGTAGGGTGGGTTTCACAATGGCTCTTCTGCAGCAAACAGACAGAACAGATCTCCCCTAATCGCCGACTTCGCATCATCCACTATAGATTTCTACACCGTAGCTACTACACTCCAGCTAAACTTCACAATTTCAGTTTGAGAGACACAAGTCAATGGTACAGATGTAAAATAGAGCATGCAGACTTTTTACACCTTGCTTGGGAATGCTCAGACATACACATTTATTGGGACCATGTGCTCACAGCCCTTGATGCCATGATCTCTGTGCCTGTCCTCAGATCCCCTATTGTTGCCCTACGGGGATATACTGAACAGATCCCAGTTACACACCGAAAATGTATCTCTTTCAGCCTCGCCATAGCCAAGCGACGAATAGCCTGCAGATGGGGAAGGGGACGGGCGGCCAAAATTAAAGATTGTCTGTCAGATATGATACTTTGGCAAGACCAACTTTGCATCTACACGGAATTACTCCCACATGACATATGGGGCCCACTGCAGACGTACTTATTGGAACACGCAGACAACGATGCAAACACGCCTTAGGGGTTAATTCTGCTTCCCATTGAACATATTTATCAACCCATAATATGTCCTGCCCTCCTGATGCCTCTGTTGGGTCATGTTCGTTTTCTTATTTAACTATGCTCCCCTTGACGTTCCCAAGCTACTACAGTTTGTGATGATGCATATATGATGTCACCTTTACTTGTTGAATCGTGTGTATTCCGCTGTAATGTATATTTGTCCACGCAGTCCATTTATATTCTAGCTTGATGGCCCTTATGTCTTATATTCTATGTATGCTACATGTTTTTTTCATATGCTCTGGCTGTATGCCCACCATGCATATTGTTCTGAGATTTGTATACTCTTGTTTGAAAACTCAATAAATAAACATTAAAAAAAGGAACGCCAGATGATGAGAAGCTCTTTACTGTTCTGAGAGGGAATGGTGCTCCCTTTCAGTACTGACTCAGATACTTTGAACCTCAAAATGTCCTGTTGCATACTTTTCAGACATTCTAGACCAGTAGCCACAGCTTTGCAAGGTTGCCTAAAGGTGGAGTTCACAGTTGCTCTTAGCATTCAACATCATGAACATATTGTTATGGGGTACCTTCTTACTGTTATGGTGTCCCATTCTCTAGAGATTTGTGTTATCTTCACATGAACGCACTACATGAAAGATAGTCATCTAATAACGTATGAGCAGCTAATAAAAAAAACCAAGGGTGGGTTTATGGTGATAGGTAAAAGACTGAGGACATATTCATTGAGCAATGTAAATGTCTTGTTGTGAGATGTGGTAATGTGTAAAGTGTTCATGTCAGAGTGGGCTGTGATGCTGCATGTTGTGATATGAGTGCAGTCCAAGACATTATTGAGGGTGCAAATGGTGATGAAAGTGGTCCATTTGACATGTTACGTTTGACGTCTGCTGAGGAGGTGATGAGTACATTGTGTACATGTCATGTATATATGAGGTGTTGTGTACATAGTGATGAAGAGTGGTGCTGTGAATGTAGGTGTGGATTTGAGAAGGGCAGCACCAGTGTAAGATTTTAGGATTCAGGTTGGAAGAGTACAGTGCTGGAGCTTGTGGGGCAGACATGCTTTTCCGGCTACTGGCAGCAGAGGGGTCTTATGACGTGCTTGTTTGTATGATAGTTTTGAGAGATGAGCATGTACTTTGAAGTGGATGGGAGAGGGGTCATACCCACACAAGTGGAGTTTATGCAGGCCATGAGGTGATGTTGAAATGTACATAAGTGTAGAGTATGAGTATGTAAGTGGGCGAAAATAGTTGCCAGAATAAATACGAAGATGTGGAATGTGTTTGCTGCAGCTTGCTGTCTGCCAATGGAGGTTCATGACTGATAATGGCCACTTTGAGTACACTGTCATTTGAAAAACACCTATTGGCATCACATGACTAGTAGCCTCCACCTAGCCTTGCCTTGTTTGATTTGTATGTGGGCGTATGTGGCCAGTTACCCTTTGTAGGTAGTTGTTGTCACTGATTGGTCATTCTTTCCCTTGGATACTGCCCTGGGATGGAGGTGGCGATTGCTAATATTGTAATGTAATGATGTCGAACCATTTGATACCAATCTGTTCCTTAAAGGACTATAGCCCTCTCAAGTGAAAAGTCAAGGATGTGCGTTATTATGTCTCCTGGGGTCAGACTACTCCAGAATTGCATCCCCACACTTCCCAGTAGACTACAAACACATGAGTATTAGTAGCATTCTGAGTTTGAATGTCCATGGTATGGGGACATCAAGGGAGATGGGCTCATTGTGATGATATCACTGATTGTGCTGATGAAAAACATTGCACTGTAAGCAAACACACGTGTGACACTGGAACAGTACACCCAGTTCCATTATTGTTTGCATTATTGTTATTGTTGAATGTCCAATCTGGTTTAGCAAGGGTAGCCCTTGTGGGTATCCATGAGGGCTCCCATTTTGCACATTAAACACTGCCATAGAGCCTGAGGGCAATATGTCTTTGTTGAAGGTCTCCTTGATGTTTTCATAGATTTTGAGACAATGTTTCAGTGCCAAATGTGGACAAAGCAGACTTCATTCTGCACATTTCCCTCATCCTAACAAGATGTACCCATATCCACTGGCTTGAGGACGGCTATGGCAATTGTGTTGGAGAAGCACAGATTGAGCCATCCCCCCTGGCATCCTCACCAGTACTGGCAGCTTATCTTACACAATAGGCTGTGAACTACACCCTCCAACATTGTTGGTGGATCATACACCCTGAGACTCATGCATACACCTACTGCTATGCAGGACACAATATGCACTTTCAAAATGGATTATTTTGAAGAAAACACTACAGCCTGAGGAGCTAGATGCAGAATTGCTGTGAATGACCTTCTCCAAAGATGACTGTGTACACATACAGATAGGGAGTTGTGTGCAGTGGCCCCAGTCCACACATGGTGACTGTATCCTACATTATTTTTGGCCCATGCTTCTTTCAACACCAAGATGGATTTTGTCTACAAATATTTCAATGACAACTGTGACACAACCCCTTCTTGGCTGTTGTAGTGTAAGGCACTCCAATCAGTACTGAGTAGCAAGGTCTGTGGACTAGCGTGTTGTCTGGGTCAATGTCCTTTGAGCTTTACTGTACACAGACCATACCAATGTCATACTGTTGTGAGTACATTGGAGTTCTATTGGCCTGTGATGTTTCAGTGTGTGTTGTGGTGGAGTCATGCATTAGATTAATGATACATACATATGTGTGGTTCAGGTAATTCCTGTTCCACAGTCAAATGTGTGTTTCTCCTAGTATTTAATGGGCTAGGTGTACCTACCTGATGTTGACATTCCCTCATTGGACATACACACATGCTATGGACCCATGGGATCACAATGATGCTTGAGCATTCTGAAAGTAATTGGCACACAATCCATGATCATCTCTTTTATTGTAGCCTCTGTGCTGTTACCTGTCAAGGATGGTATCTAAAAAGGCACACTGCTGCTGATAAAGGGGGTGGGTGGTAGGTTAGACTGGCCAAATGTGACTTGCCTTCCTGCAAGGCCCCTACATACAAAGCAACCTCTCTGCACCTGCCATGACCTGAAAGTGATGGGCGGGAGAGTAAGATGACACTGCTTCTATCAAGGCATGCAAGGCAGGGCACCAAGGTGAGTATGCTCCAAAGGCTGGCCCCCAGCCTCAATTTGGATCACAGCTGGTGGTGTGTAGTTCCTAGGAATCCCCTGGACCTGTGCGTTTTAGATTACCTAAATTGAGGGCTTGGTCTCAAAACCGCTTTCGGACATCCCCACAGGATCTGTCAGCCGTTGGACCAGCTAGCTCTACAGTGCCACTACCACCCACATGTATCTTAAAGTGGTGTAGGTAGTTTCTGGCAACCACTGACCATGAAACCCCGATTCCTCAGGGATCATGGAGAACAGTGCAGTACTTTTTGCTCAGTCACTCGTGCTTACTTATTCTCAGGAAATAAACAGGATACCGATTAGGACATTTTCAATAAGTATTTATTGGGCCAGCGACATTCTTGTGTGAAACATATGTGCTGCGACAACCAAGAGACAGAAGCATACAAAAGAAATCGCAAGTGCTAATATGGTAAACAGTAGATACATTACTACCATAGTGCTACGAAGATGAACATATACAGTTCGGATAAACAGTAGCATTTGCTTACTCCTATAGTGCGTGCCCCACGTAATTATGCCTAAATGTATCTAGCCTAGCTATGTAGGTGTAGCATGTGCATGTGCATATGTGTATGTAGCCAAGAGTCCCCTAGGGAAGCTTCAACCTCCTCACCTGCTGCTAGAGAACAAAGTACCCATCTCTGCTCCGAGTATGACACCCCGCAAGGGATGTCAGACCACTGCGTGTCAAAAATTCAGCATGCGGGACCCTGTGTCAGCGTGGAAGGAATTCTCCTCTAATTTGCAGGGGGGAATAAGGGTCTTATATACTAGAGTTGTCACTCCAGGGTTTCTTCTAGAATCAATATTTTTTAAAACAATGATAAATGTTTTGAAAACAATCATAAATATTTTCCAAACAAATGCGATCATGCATAGTGGGCTGTTGGCAAAGGTTGAAAAAAGTGTGACCTTTATACAGAATAATTATGCCGTGCCTGGGGACATGTTTATGTATGTCAGGTACAGCATTATTATGATAATATACTAAGAGACTGTTTACGAAGAGACAGGGTTAACTACTAGAGTAAAAGGTCACCCCTCAGAACCGTTAATGTTGTGTAGTTGAAACAATGTATGTATAAAGGGGCATACATGACAGGACTAGCCTAACGAACATGACACTGGTGAGCGGACAACATACCGGTGTAACATTGCAGTGGCCTGGTGGGTTCTGTGGAAGTGAGTCAGTCTCTTGGTGTGGTTTACAAAGGCCCCAAAACCGTGGCCCACAGGAGACCCTGGTGCAGTGGCCCATTGATCAATGCACAATTGTCCGCATGGCTAATCCAAGCCTGTACAGAACACTTTCTGATCGAACTCAACGCCCATAAGGGCTCTATGGGCTTCAGCCCCCGTTGTGTGTTTGCCCAGGCTGAGACAGCTTCCCCACACACACATACAGTCCTTGAGCTGCTGTGGGTGGCTGGTCTGTCGTGTTTGCGCATCAGTAACAGAGTATTTTTTAGGGACCATTTACTAGATGATGAGGCTTTGATGCTTTTTCAACAGTCCCTAGAACACCTGCATCTCCACTCTGCCCATTTCTCAAAGTTGCCAATTACGTTTGCTGCCACAGTGTGGGAATGCATTTCTTACAAAGTGAGCTTTGGCTTTAGTTTTTCAAACATGTCTGCAACATGTACTTTAAATCTAGGTATTGAGGCACTTTGCATGAGCACCAGTTACATTGCTCAAGTACAAATTGCTGGGGGTATTAGCCCCCCACCCCAAACTTGGCCTCTACCTTGCTGGAGGTATTAGCCCCCCAATCCCATAATTGGCTCTACATTGCTGGGGGGATAAGGTCCCAACCCCAGAATTGGCGCTACAATGCTGGGGGTATTAGCCTCTCAAACCCCAATAGTGGCCTCTACAGTGCTGGAGGTATTGGCCCCCCAACCCCAGAATTGGCCTCTACATTGCTGGGAGTATTAACCCCTCAACTCCAGAATTGGCTCTATATTGCTGGGGGCATTACCCCCCCCCCTCCCCCCAGGCCCAGAATGGGCTCTACATTGCTGGGGGTATTAGCTACCCAAACCCCAAAATTGGCCTCTACATTGATGGGGGTAATAGCCTCAACCCCAAAATAGACTTCTACATTGCTGAGGGTGCTGCCCCCTAAATAGGCTTCTACATTGCTGGGGGTATTGGCCTCCAACCCTAAAATTGGCTTCTACATTGCTGGGGGTATTTGCCCCCCAACCCCACCCCTTGGGTCTGAATTGCCGGACGTATTAGTGCCCCCATGCAAATTGCCTCTACATTGCTGAAAGTATTCCCCCACCCCTAATTTATTTTTGTTCGAATTATTTTATTAAAGTCTTACAACTTTACAGCAACCGCACAGACTTCCAATAAACTTTGATGATACGTACAATACATTACAATACTTTGGTATTATTTCCAACCAAATTACATTGTCTTATTCATTAGAAAATAACAATACATTTTGGTGAGTTTGAAGGTAACCTAGCAGAGGTATCCAGTAGTCTCTGGGGCTAGAACTAGTAGGAAGTTCTTCTTCATATGTCTTCAAATTATCTCTACAATATGGCATATCCCGGATCCATTGTTCACCCTGTGGATATTGCTTACTCCCCCAATACATTGATATTCTTCTATTTGCCAGCAATAACGCTATCATACAGAATTCACGCTTGACAGATCTTAAAGGGGTCACCAGGCGTAGCAGACATATCCCAATTGTACAATCTATTTTGGTTCCCAATATATCACTCAATGTCTTTGTGATGTCTGTCCGATAATTCCTAATGTGAGGGCACTGCCAAGCTAGATGAACAAAGTCAGCAATGTCCATACCACATTTGACAACATGCATATTCCAAAATACCCTTGATATCTCTACTACTTTAAGGGACAAGTCTAATTATACTACAACATACTGTATAGAAACAAGTGAGACCATTAGTATGAAATTGCATTTTTACATATGAAAGATGTCTAATGTTGATATATGCCTAATGCCAGTTGTGTATCAACCAGCCTATACACTATGAGGTTCACTCGCTGTTCTACCCGCCGGGTACTGTTGTTGTAGCTTACCACCACCCGATAGGTGAGTGCTTAAAAAACTTGTGTCATTTATTGAATACTGCAGCATTGTTTGTTTTTTAACTATGTTTCTCCACATGAGCATGCTCTACACTGTGCTCACCAAGGATGAATTATTAATTGTTTTAATCACATGCTAGTACCACAAACCACAGGCATGTAATACAGAGTGCTTTCAGGTCACCCACCTTGTCACAGGTTTATGTACACTGTTTGAATTTCTCTCTATTTTCTTCCCCATCCAGGAACACTGAGCGCAACACAGGTACACTACTTCCCCTTATTTTGACAATGCAAAATATCGGAGCAGTTACACGGTAGACAGTTATCTTTTTTAAATAACACAGTTAGACATTGGTCCTGAGGAATCGCCAGTCAATTTGACATAGTGGCGAGAAACATGTCGACCTAGTCACACACCAGGTTAGCCTTGTACTATGATACATTATTTCCCTACAAGTCTAATCCTTATTAAAAAGTTTAATTGGAGCCTAGGGACCTCCACAATAAAATTTATCCTGGTACCCTTACGCCCATTTTAACTCACTTGTACGTCTACACCCCCCCCCCTGGCCCCACACCCGCACTTCACCTAAACGGCAGTTGGAAAAAGATCTCCGCCAAAGAGCCCCTCTTTGAGGTGTTGCCCGTTGGGTATTGCACCGCCGACCCAACGAGGAGCATTGCCGATGATGAAGCTTGACACTCGCAAGGGTGTGTGAGGCCACTACTTCCAACAAAATGGATGCCCAATTGTAGGCACTTCCCGTTGTCCTACAGAATCCTAAACCTGTTTTCGACCACTGAGCACTCCCTTTAGGAACAGCCTGGTACCCTTCTTGTGTTTGGTATCTCTAGCATACACCAGGACTGGACCTTCCGCTCCCCTATATGAGCGGTAAATTCGCTATACTTAGCACATGGTGAGAATCCTCTGTGTGCTTTGTCCCTAGTCCCTTTTGTTGAAACCACAACATGCATCAGGTCAGAGCCCGCATTTGTGTAACTTAGTAGGCTTGTGATAAGTTTAGTGCAGATATTTATAATGTAGAATGCGCAGATTACCATTTGGAGTGAGCATATCAGTCAAGGCACAACAGGTAAACCTTTCATTGGCAGTGAGGTGCACGTCCAGCAGGTTGTTCCACCTTTCCAGTGCTTTATATGTATTGCCCCCTTTGTCCTCCTGAAGCTGTATATATAGTTTCATTACTAGGTGAATATTATGGGGGTTAGTGAGGATCATTTGTAATGTTTTCAGCAGAGGTGGTTCATAGGGAAATGTAGGGTAAAATTTTTAATGGCCCTTCGTAGCCTATGATATGTCAATTGAAAGAGCAGTGTTTGGTTGCTAATATAAGTAAGATCATCGGCTTCTATGAAAGTGCAATTTTCATACAGATCTTCTATCTTATCAATACCCACCCGCTGTAGTAACTCCATTCCAACCCTTTCTAGAGTGACTGATAATGCTGGATGGTGTTGCAGTGGCATTGCTGGTGCATATAATTTCAATTTATGTGCTAACTCCCCCATTCGCAACCATGCTGTGTTTGTAGTGCGTATTGTGTTTATTTCGTGCTTAGGCACATGGGTGCGTGGGTGTGGTAATATACTGTGTAGCGGAATTGGATGTACATCACCATCTTCAACCGCCACATGGGGCAGGTAACAAATTGGGTGATACCTATAGTGTGCATATTGCGCTTGAGCACATAAATAGTACAGGAGGAAATCCAGTACTTTAAAACCACCTTTTGAATAGGGTGATGTTAGCGTGCGCAATTCAATGAGTGCCTGTTTACCTGCCCATATAAGGCGAGTGACGCTGGTTATTAGTCTCTGGAATACAGTCACTGGTGGAGTTATGGGGATATTATCAACGAGATAGAGAAATTTGGGCAGAATGACCACCTTAACAATGGCCATTCGATCTGCTAGAGAAAGCGGCACTGGATCCAGCGCTCCACCTTTTCTTCGAGCTTACTAATGGCTATCCCATAGTTTGTGCGTATAACTATTTCAGGGTCTCGTGGTACCAGACTCCTAGATATTTAAACGGGTCAGTCCGCCATTCAAATGGAAATTCAGCAGGGTGTGGTTGAGTGACCTCTGTTAAGAGTACAATGGTAGATTTACTCCAGTTGATTTGGAGTACTGAATGCCTGCCAAATTTAATGTATTCCCGTAGTAGAGGGGAAAGATTGTCAGTGGGGTTCCGGACATACAGCACCATGTCATCTGCATATAGTGATATATTTAAGGGTCGTTGAGGTAATTGTAGGGCTGTAGATTCATGGCACTGTCGTATTTTGCATGCTAGTGGTTCTAGTGCAATTGAGAACAGGAGGGGAGAGAGGGGACATCCCTGTCCTGTGTCTCGCATGATTTTTATCCTATCCAATAAATATTGATTCACTTGTATCCACGCTACAGGCGCTTTATAAAGTATCTTAATCCATTGAAGAAGAAAAGGGGAGGCCCATTTTCTGTAGAACTGTGAAGAGATATATCCTTTCGACCGAGGCGAATGCTTTAGCTGCGTCTAATAGGACTGCAGCCGCCTGAAGTTCTGGATTTAGTTGATGTGACAGTGCAAATAAGGTACGGATATTATGGGCAGTAGACCAGTGAGATATAAACCCCAATTGGTCCGGAAGTATAATATTGGGCATTAGTGGTTGTAAGCGTTTGGCAATTACTTTAGCTAGTATTTTAGTATCTGTGTTTATTAATGATAAGTACATGTAAGATTCACACCTTTCTGGGTCCTTATCAGGTTTCAAAAGAGCAATTCGCATAGCTTCTCTCAGTGTGGGAGGCAATGTCTGTTTACTATGGACATCTCCATGCATTTCTGCAAGGTCCCCCACCCCTAATTTAACTGTAGTTGCACCCCTGCTTTCTCTTGTATTGTCTTTCACGGGGTAGTTACATTATTGTGTGGGGTAGGTGTCTAACTTACCGTTGGCGATGATAAGGGTTGTAGTATTCATCGTAGAGGTAGAGTAGAGGGATGATATGCACAATAGGATGCATAGCTGGACAGTATCGGTCGCAGGAATTGTATTGTGATACGAATCAGAGCTGAAATACTCCCCTTCCGACTGTTCTGATGTGTTGGTTGTGGCAACTGAATCAGCACATAGGAAGTACACATCGTACTTGGGTGTTCGGATTTGGACTGGGAAGTGCCTGCGATGACTCCATTCTGCATATCTGATTTCTGGAGAGTTCTCGTTGGGAAAATCCAGCTGGATTCGGAGTGACGGCTCGTTCAGTTAGTAAAGGGTTTTAGGCACCCTACTGCATCGTTTGGGAAAAGTAGATCCCAGTACGAGTCAGACGGAAGGTCTGACTCCAGGCGTCTCTGGGATTGACTTCCTGACAAGATTAAAATCGAGCCCCAAGTTGAGGAAGGTGTTGGATACTAAAGGGATGACATTTACTATTGGCACTACAATCTAAACCAATTTGGAGAAGTTGTTGGACAATAAAAGGGTGACATTATTTAGTATTACCACTCCAATTTTTATTTACATTAAAAAGACACTTAAAGGACACTAACTAAAGCTACACTCCTATACAATCATATATATGAATATTATATATTTATATATATATATATTTATATTCACTGAAAAAAACATAGGTTATAGACCATATATAGTTAGGAATTAGCATTTACAAAACCTTATTTTACTCACACAAAACCATTGAAATTCCATATATAGTTAGTTGCACTAACTATATATCGCGCACCCGCAATCCACTGCTGATGATGTCACATATTACATCATTCATGACATGGTCAGTGACATCACTGATGACATCACTGATGACATCTCAAATGACATCACTGATGACATCACTGATGACTACATCCAGTGACTGTGTGTTTCTGTAAAGTTAAAATATGTCTTACATATTGAAGAATGAGTGGATGTATAAGTGTCTGGACGAAGGATTTAGTAGGTGCATGACTGACTGTATGAGTGAGTGATTAAATGTGTCTCACTAAGTGCATGGGTTAGTGACTAAACTGTCTTAATTTGTGCATCATTATTTCTGTTGTTCTGTAAACTGCTGCATGTGTTGATCAGTAGCTATATGAGTAACTATATGGGTTATTGATTGGTTGCCCAATTATTTGTATGGGAGACTGAGTGTGTGTGTGGCTGGCTGGGAGGTGTGTGACTCTGTGCAGATCAATGTGTACTTGTATCAATGATTGTATAAGAGAGTAAGTATGTGTTAGTATATGTTTGAAAATGTTATGTGCTCTATGTTTAACTGTATAGATTAGAAAATGGAAGTGTGATTGATTCTTTACAGGACTGACTAGGTGTGTGAGTAACTCCATGGATGAGTGGCAGAGTGTGAGTGTCTGTATAGGTGTATGAGTGCATATGATAGTGTTGTAAAGATGAGTCATTGTATGTATGAATGATTGTATGGGTGAATGAGTGAATGTGTGTGTAGAAGTAGGAATCAGTGAGTGCGTATGTAGTAATTAGTATTGGTGAGTCAATGGTTTCAAAAATTATACTCTGTATTTAACACTGGGTGTAACAGAGGTTATATTAAAGTGTGAGGAGATGCATTGTATTGTCACATGAATGATATCATCAGTGATGTGGTCATTGATGTCAAATGAGATGTCATCAGTGATGTCATCAGTGATGTCATTTGAGATGTCATCAGTGATGTCATCAGTGATGTCACTGACCATGTCATGAATGATGTAATATGTGACATCATCAGCAGTGGATTGCGGGTGCGCGATATATAGTTAGTGCAACTAACTATATATGGAATTTCAATGGTTTTGTGTGAGTAAAATAAGGTTTTGTAAATGCTAATTCCTAACTATATATGGTCTATAACCTATGGTTTTTTCAGTGAATTTTCAAGGTTTTGTAAATGCTAATTCCTAACTATATATGGTCTATAACCTATGGTTTTTTCAGTGAATTTCAATGGTTTTTTAATAGTAAATATCAAAAGCTTTAAAATGTATTCTTCTTTAAATCGAAAAATATATTTTATATGTTTTTAATAAAAAAATGTTATGTATTTTTTTTAAATATTTTTTTTTTGTTTCGCTCCCGGTCCGCGAACCGGGTAGCTTCCCGTTAGCTCAATTTGCTGCCGCGACCCGGTCCGCGAACCGGTAAACGTTCCGTTTGCGCAACTACCGCGTTAGAAAACAACATGGTGACGCGTCGCGTAACCGCGACGTATCGCGTTGTCGCGTAATGCGTCATATGACGCGTCGCGTTAGCGCACCAGGAAGTGCTCCAGTACGCGAAGCGAGGCGCGAAGCGCAGCTTCTCGGAAGCGATCCGGGACGCGGTGCGGAGCGCGTAACGTAAGCATAACAGGTCATTTGACTTGTTAATAACACTTTTCATTGGTTCATTTCACTTTTGGTTTCCTAATGATGTAAGGCTAGGTCATGTGACCTAAAAATAACACTTTTCATTGGTTCAGAACTATTTTTTTCCCAAATGATGAAAACCCCTCTTTGTTTCCTCACTCTGACTTTCATCTTTGTGAGAGGAAGACCTTTTTTCATCACTTAGCAATGGCAAGTGTTGTAGCTTCAGCTGGTGCACCCCCACCACCACCACCACCTCCTAGGAAGAGAGGACCACCTCCTCAGGTAATCCTCAATCAAGAGGAGGAAGAAGAGGAAGAGGAGGAAGAGAGGAGGCAGTTTTTGGAAGAAGAGCCTAGGACGTCCCGTGTCAAAGAGAGTTTCATTTGGCAATTTTTTTAATATCCCCGGGGCCAAAAAAAAGTGAATGCCCGGTATGTAACTTGCCTTATCTGCAAGAAAGATCTGTCCAGAGGGACAGATAAAAAATATAGTTATGGCAATTATACAATGCATCGCCATATGGAGAGGTGGCACCCTATCAACTACAGTGCTGCGAAGGTACGTGACCTGCAGGATAACCCCCTCCTGTGGCCCGAAGATCAAATGTAGAGGAAGTGACGGGACCAGAGGCGAGGGAGACGGTCCCAAATATACAGATGAGGTTCGGGACAATCAAACAAGTGTGCGTGCGCCGCGGTGAGTTGATTTTCTACAGAGAAAGTAGCATCAATTTAATCAACTTAGCAATTGATAATCATGATTGTCCAAAACGCCCCAGAGAATAAATTATCTTTTTTTTTTTTTTGCTCCTGTTGAGCCCTTTACAATGAATCGTTTTCGTTTCCCCCCCCAAAAAACAAAAAAAAAATATAAAACCGTTCAAAAAATACAAAAAAAGTAAAAAAAGCTCAGAAAAATAATAAAAAAATATAAAACAACAAAAATAATTTTAAAAAAAAGTTCTTTTCAGAACTACCTCCCCTTTATAAAAAAATTGCTAGAATGTTTAGCACTCTGGCAACCTCTATTTCTTTTGGTTCGCTTCCCGGTTCGCTCGCCGGTACGCGAACCGGAAGCGAACCAAAAAAAAATGTAATGAAAAAAAAAGAAGAGTAAGTATAAGGGAAGGAAACAGAGAGTAATGTTAAAAGAAAGACAGCTATAGGGAGTAACACAGAGATACTGTTTAATAGATCTATTTACAGAAGAAAAGATGGACGAGGGTATAATTGTGAAAAACAAAATAGATAAGGAGGTGAAAGAAAAAAAGGAGAGTAGAAGAATAATAAACAAGAGTTTCTTAGAGAATGTGAGTGAATGTTCAAAATAAGATTAAAACATGTGGAATAACAGAGAGAAAAAACAGAAAGCAGAAAAGAAGAAGTAACAGAAAAGGAATGATTGGAACAGCAAAGAAATGTAAATAACATAGGGGCATATTATCAACATAGGTGATAAAATTATCGCTGCTTTTATCGGCAGAAATCTGCCGCTAAAGCCGCTTTTGCGGCAGAAAACTGCCGCTAAAGCCGCTTTTGCGGCAGTTTTCTGCCGATAATCGCTGCTTTTATCGGCAGAAATCTGCCGCTAAAGCCGCTTTTGCGGCAGTTTTCTGCCGATAAAAGCAGCGATAATTTTATTGCCTGTGTTGATAATATGCTCCTTAGTGTGCTTGAACTACAGGGAGAAAGCATAATGAACAAGTAGTGAAAGAGTGATCAGCCAGAGACAGTGAGAGTAATAGAGACGGAGTGAGTGAACAGGAGTGAGGAACTATGAGAACAGAGGGACTGAGAAAAGGAGTGGAAGGAGTAGAGTAATTAAGTAATATAGAGAAAGGAATGAGGGAAGTAGCAAAGGCAGGAAACTGAGGGTTAAAGAAATGAAGCAGTGGAACTAATAGAAGTTAAATGTGATAGAAATGTAACGAAAAGAGTACAAAACCTTTACCTTATAATTGTCGTTAACTTAGTCACTTGTTATTTTTATACTTTCAATCTGTGAAAGAAAGAACAAAAATTTGAAAAATATTAAAACATGTATTTAAAAATTAGAAAAGACAAGGGAAAAGATTGAAGGACAAACAGTTTTTCAACAACTTTGACACTTACAGAAGCCTCTGCTTCTCCATGCCCCCTACACAGTCCTAAATATATACATTTTAAACTAACAGTATCTTGTTGCAGATGAAGTGAGGCCTATCTTGCAACATGGTGCATCTTTTGCATCACTGCTGCATCACAAAAGTGACGCAGCAGCGGCACAAAAGAGGCGCACGGCCATCATAAATCTGCCCCTAACATTTTAAATGATTGATTCAGGATGCCGATAAGGTGTGGCCTATCCAGGGGTTTGTTTGAGGTGAGGCCTACTCAGGGTTACAGATGAAATTTAGACTTGTTGAAGAGTACAGAGGAGATAATACATGTGCATGCCTACCAATGAAGTGAGTCATGTCCACTGCACTCTTTAACAAAGGCCAGACCTCCTCTGTCTCCCTGGACAGGCCTAAACCTGATCTGCACAATGTGATTCGTAATGTTAGGAAACACAGGTGATGTAATTGAAAAACGTGCAATTTCTTTTGCTCATTTCACAATCACATCACTTGTGTTTCCTTTGCTTAGGTATCTCATTGTGCAGATGTAGTCCAGCATATGAAAGAGTACGCAGAAGTTCAGCACTGCATGCAACAACTTTGACACTTACTGAAGCCTCAGCTTCTCCATGCCCCCTACACAGTCCTAATTATAAACATTTTAAACTGACGGTATCTTGTTGGAGATGAAGTGAGGCCTATCTTGTAACATGGTGCATCTTTTGCACTGCTGCTGCGTCACAAAAGTGACGGAACAGCGGCGCAAAAGAGGCGCACGGCCATCATAAATCTGCCCTTAACATTTTAAATGATTGTTTCTAGATGCTGATAAAGTGTGGCCTATCCAGAGGTTTGTTTCAGGTGAGTCCTACTCAGGGTTGCAGATGAAATTTAGGCTTGTTGAAGAGTACAGAGGAGATAATACATGTGCAGGCCTACCAACGAAGTGAGTCATGTCCACTGCACTCTTGAACAAACGTCAGACCTCCTCTGTCTCCTGGAACAGGCCTAAACCTCATCTACACAAAGTGATGCGTAATGTTAGGAAACACAGGTAATGTAATTGAAAAACGTGCAATTTTTTTTGCTCATTCCACAATCACATCACCTGTGTTTCCTTTGCTTAGGTATCTCATTGTGCAGATGTAGTCTATCATATGAAAGACTACGCAGAAGGTGAGCACTGTATGCAACAACTTTGACACTTACAGAAGCCTCAGCTTCTCCATGCCTCCTACACAGTTCTAAATGTATATCATAAATACAAAAAGTACAGAATTATTATACATGTTAAATGGTTTATTTTTGCTGTTCTCAGAATATATCAAATTTCACTAAAAACAGTGACTTGAAGGTATTCATCATATAACAGCGGGGAAAAAAAAACACAATCAAAATGATTGTGTTTATAAAACCCATATAACATAACCAATCAAAAATCAGAACTCCTTAAAATTAACTTACTTTCCATGACGTCAAAGGATATCCTATGAACAGCTTACACTCTGTTGTGCTGTTATTATTTGCAGCCCGCCACTTTCTGAAAGAAAAGCTCCATCGTTTTGACAAATATGTTAAATACAATAAATGACTTCTCGCTCTCTACCGCACTATTCCACAAGGCCAAATCGTGTAAGAGCCATTTATAACTCTTGGAATTCTTCTAAGCAAATCCCGTCATTTTCTTTTTCCGCAACTTTCAGAAAGAAAACGTTCAAGATCACTTTCACAATCCTGTACTAGTAATATCTCACCCTTCTTGCTCACTCATGTTCCACATTTCCTATGACACTGATACTGCTTACTATGAAGCAGACTTACACTACCTCTATGACTACTACAATTATTTAATTCTCTACATCACTTTTAATCACAAAGCAATTTAAAACAGTACATAAAATTATATCAACTCCTAGAATCATTATAGGCCAGTTACCTACCCTAAATTCTTTCTTCTGAAAACAGAAAGTAAGAATATTTTTAATAAGATGTGTAATAAGTGGATGTTGTCAAAGGACCATCATGTCATATAATAGCTGCAGTTAGAATTTGTTTTCTAAAATCAACGACTGTGTAGGCACAACATTTGAAATTAAAGTTGAAAACTTATTTTCATCAGGTTTATATAGTTGGAATTTTTAAATGACATTATAACCAAAAGTTTGTTCAAAATATGTCGACAGCATTGCAGACTTACATTACCTCTACTCCATGTTTTGATTGGCTGCTTAAATTAGCTTATTAAAAGAAACAGTTTTTCTGAACTCATTCAAAGTGCAGTTATTTTTCCATGACGTCAAGTGTTATGGTAAGAACACCGTTTGCTTTGGGAAATACTCTGTTGTCCTTTAACTAATCCGTGCCCACTACTTTCTGTAAGAAAACCTTCTTTTTTTTCAGGAACTACTTAAAACTGAAAAATAACTTTTGACTCTGTACTACACTTATCCTCAAGGCCAAATAGTGTAGGAGCCATTAGAACCTCTTGAAATTCCTCAGAGCAAATCCCGAGATTCTTTCCCTAAAATGTTGGTTGTAAAAACACCAGGTAAGAATTTTTAAGGTCAAAAGGCAATTTTTTTTTTAAAGTTAAAACAGAATCATTGCAGAATGACCAGCCGTTTCTAGACTTCAAATAAGCTGTGTAATGTCCTGATGTTGTTGAAGGACCGTCATGATATATAATTGCTGCAGTTACAAAAGTCCTTCCTGATATTGACAACTGCAAAGCCACAACATTTTTAATTAAAGTTGTCAATTTTGTTCCATCAGGCCTACATCGTTGGAACATTAAAATGACATACTGGCCATATGTTCGTATAAATAATGTGGACAACATTTCAGACTTACATTGGCTACACTCCATGTTGTGATCGGCTGCTTTTACTAGCTTATTAAAGGACACTGATTTACTGTCTGGCAAAGTTAAATATATAAATTTTTCTGAGTCTACACTAGTAGTACTTGATACCCTACAGTTCTCGCAGTCATGCTGCCATTGATAAGAAAGGCCAAACAGGTGATCTACATCTACACCTTCATCTTGCAATATATCAAGCATATACATTAAAAACTCCTGACAATCTTGCTGAATATTTTGAGAGAATTGCGTTTGACCTGAACATTTGTCTAACAGATTTCGAATTTCAGACACACTTTCTATTTTTGTTCTATCAGTGCTACATTTCTCTATTACAGAATTCAACAAACTGCAAAATCTTTGATCCGAATTGACCACAATCTCTTCTTTTAAATTTTCTAGAGAAAACAAAACATTAACCACTACATTAGCATAGCAGTTGACACCAGAACTGTTTTCAAATTGAAAACCAACAACATCTTCAACAAAATCCTTTTTCTTTCTGCTTATAATTTCGGGTTCATCGACTTTTCGTCTTTTTGCTACAATCTCTCTACTATTGGTCACATTTCTTCGTTTCCGGCCTACCACACGTTTCTCAAACAAAGGATATTGAGGCAAATGTGGCGCATACTCTCTTCTTAACCTATTGTATTCCTTAACACAATATAGATCCGCACAAATGTTTGTGACATCACACTCAATCAAGTACAATCCCGATAAAGTTCTGACTCGTGACAATGCCACATATGCCATACCCTCCTTGAACACAGAACTGCCAATATTCACCAATGCACTGTCTACACTTAAACCTTGCAATTTATGGATTGTCACCGCATATGCCAAGCAAACAGGAAACTGCTTACGGTGAACATATAAGTCTTTTACAAGCAAAAACCTAGCAGAGCAACGACCAATTAGCTGTACTTCCTCAATGCCATCAAATTTAGATTTTAAAAATTCAATTCCATCTCTATTTCTGTATTTCTCAAAATCAACAACATTACCCATTGATCCATTTACCAGACCTCTTTCAACATGTAAATTCCTTCTTAAAATGATACGGCAATTTAAGCACACATTCAGAGTCTTTTCAAAACCTGCAGTTTTAGATATAGTCTTCTCTAATGAATCCGATTTTGATTTCAAATTCTCAGACAAAATAATTGTTGCTCCCATATGCTCTACTCTGTCAATAGCTTCCAGTTTCACAATCTCTTGGTTTTCTAAATGCAACATTTTGTTGTTGAAGATGGCACATTCTGCAAGAGTTGGCATCAAACATATTCCAGATTTCTTCTCAGTAATTTTCTGAAAAATATTCTCAGGCACAACGTCTTCTTCTGGATACAAATTTGACAGTAATCATGCATGTAAAGCTTCTTTCCCATGCTCGGTCACTTTTCCGATTCTAACATCTTGTAGAATATTCTTATAATCTTCATCCTTCGCTTGACGCATATTTTCACGCAGTTCAGCAAAATTGAAGTTTAACCATATATTGACGTTGCCAATGCTCCCTAGGCACTTCCTGGTATCTTCATGCGTGAGCATTTTGAACACAGGTTGTCCTTTCACTGGTGTCAGCTGCAGAAGATCACCGAAAACAATGATGTGTTTGCCACCAAATAACACATCATACTCTGTTTTGAGAACTTCTTGCATTCTCAAATGCACAAAGGCAAGCATGACATTGGAAACCATGCTTACTTCGTCAATGATAAGAAGTTTCATTTTCCTCAAGACTCTTGAAACTTCACAACAAGCATCTCCAGATAACTTGTGGTATTGTAATTTGTTATCATGCTCCACTGGCAGCATCAGTAGACAATGCAAAGTAATACCTTTAATGTTATGTGCTGCCAGTCCAGTTGGAGCGGTGACAACACAAGACAGCGATGACTCAGTCCTTTTCTGCAAATAATATGAAATTGCTTTAATGAGGAAACTTTTTCCAGTTCCCGCTTCTCCACTCACATACAGTCGGACAGGCTTCAACGACGTACATGAGCACTCTTTCTTCTCATGACTTAATCCATGATCTATTTGGTTGGTAACTTCATCATATATTTTCCACTGCTCAACGTTGAGTTGTCTTTCCAAGTCTTCTAAGTTAACCGCATCCTCCTGAGCATGTGCCATGGCTCTTTTCACTTCAATCATGGCAGTGGCAGCTTCATTTTCGATAACTGGTCCTCCTAGTGGATCCTGACTCAATGAAACAGAACTCTGACTGTCCTGAGACCTGTCTCTAGCAATCTCGGCTGCAATCGTTGCTTCCTGCTCGATTTCCGCATTCAACATTTCTAGATATTTGGGAAAAACAGGACATTCTATGGTCTCCTTGGCGGCATTGAAAGAGTCTTCATAACAGAGGAAATCTCCAAGCAGTTCCTCTTCTGCACGACAAGGCTTGAAAAGTTGCAAAAGTGCTAAATAGAAAAACTCTTTTCTTTCAGGAGATTCGCCACTCAATTTTCGATGGTTTACCAAGTGGCATTTTCTTTGCTTGACCAGACATCCCTCACTTCCAATTACAGCATACACTCCTTTATCAATATCTTCTTTGATGTTCCTCTTGAATATGTAATTTTGTAGAACCTCATACAGACAAACATTCTCGAGGTGACTGCTTCTATTTGGATAATATGTATCCAACATGTTGGTCTTCAAAATATCGGTACTGTTTGGCTCCTTTTCCGCCAAATACTCAATTTCCCGCACAGGTTTCAGAACTCGATTACACGTTGCAGCAAGACCAAGACTCGCCCAAATGATACTCCTGGATTTGGCATAGAGACTTGCTGAAGACAACCGGTCAGAACATTCGTAAGCTCCGATTTCTCGATGCGACAACATCTTCAGACTGAAACTGTACAACTTCTTACTGAGGCTCTTTTCATGGGAAATGTCCTCCCACATATCCTTCAATTCTGTCTTTTCTTTTTTGGTGATGTAAGATGTCACATACCGAGCCACAGCCATACAGTTATCAGCCACAAACTGTATATCCATGTTAGCATTCCACATGGACAAAATCACTGGGTTGTAGTCGTTGATGTACTTGGACTCTTCGTTCCTTTTCAAATTGTACGTATTTTTGGGTGATTTCTTCATCACATTATGTCGCAGTGAAGACATCAAACTGTTCACTCTTCCTTTAGAAATCACCGGTCGTGGAAAGGCGAAACAACATTTTGTGTAGAACTTGTCCTTGTTTCTGAATTTACGACGACAGTACTTTCCACAACGATGGCTTTGGAAGCGTAAAACTTGTTCTCTTAGGCTTTTGTCTTCCATTGCCTTTGGAACAGCACATGTAGAATACTGTTCTATGAAACTCATCACTAAGTCATCCGGATCTGTTCCAAAATTGGGTGCATCTTTGATCCACAGCAGCATATGTATATGAGGAGCACCTCTTGCTTTGTACTCCTTTCTCCAGAAGAAATCCAACACCTCTCCAAGAGGTGGATTTTTCTTGTTCATGATGAAAAACATCATAGCTTCAAATCTATGATTGAAGTACCTGCATACATTCACTGGATCCAAGGAGCACAGTTCTCCGGGTGTCTTGAATTCGATATTTTCAATGTTTCCATTTGCCTCTCGTAGAAATTCAAGTAAGTCTTCCCAGCCATACTCGGCACAGCTGAGAGTGAGGAACCATGTGGGAGTTCCTAAGTTCCTCAGCATACATTTTAAATCACCATGACGACAGTACCAGTACTCATTAGTACCACGCTGACACGCCATGAGATTATTCAGGTGAGAACCCAAAATACTGTCTTGCACATTGACTTTATCCATAAAATCACTTGCCGAGATATTTTGCATCTGTACACCACTTTTCAAGATGTGGTTCACTGCATATGACAGTCCAGACAGATCGCTTTCAAACAGTAGATGAAACAAATAGGGAATGCATTGACGAAACCTAGGATCTTCTGCATACAATCGTAAAGTCCGGTATTCAGGAGCAGGAATTTGATCGGGTCGCTCATCATATCTTCCTCCTTGACCTGTTGGAAATAGCTGTGGGAAACACCGAGCTTCCAAACTTTCCTCCCAAACACTAATGGGACTTCCTTTGGCTTGTTTCATTTGAAACAACTCAATAGCATTCCCCATGACTTCCTTGGAATGCAAAGGATGAACACTATAATGTTCATATATTTCTTCATTTTTAGAGGCTTCTACTTTCTCAATTTGACCAGCACACAAATTGCTATCCTCTTCTTCACTTACTTCCTCTTCTGCAACATATACATTCTTGTAGTACTTATTGTTTTTCTTCAAATACAATGTTGCCTTTTTGACTTTCCTAACATCCACTAAATCTTGCCAGATTTTCTTACTCTTTGTCGGAACCCCATTAACTAAGATAACCAGAGGTTCCTCTTCCACTTTCTCTACTCCAATTGTATTAATGTTTTTCTTCAAATCTAGAGGCAAATAAACAACTCTTCCCTTTAATCCTCTCTGTAAATCTGATGGAGGCAATTTCCCTGTCTTTGGCTCCATTCGCACAATAGCCTGAAAGGGATGGATACTTTGAATCAAAATAGATTCATAAGTATTTAAATCCTTCAATTCAGAAGGAATCTCAACCAATTCCAGATTATTATGAACCGCTCTAGCAGGCATCTGGTTTTGATTTAATTTGTTACAACAATAAGTACACACACGTTGATCCGATCCCAAATCAAAACAATTTTCTACCATCAAGTATGTTGCAAAATCCTTCCATTCACTATTATTTTCACTTTCACTTTTCGCATATAAATCCACTAACTTAGTCTGATTCTTATAATAAGTGCGTCGACAACACACACAAGTGAAATTAGGCCTCTCACTTGATTTCACCTGAAACGTGGCAATTTCTTTCTGAAAATTATCTGTACTGGAAACCTGTACACTATCTTCCACATTACCTTCTTCTTCTGGGTCAATTTCAACATTCTCCTCTTTACTTGCAAAGTAACAAAACTCAATTTCTTCACAAATATTCTTCACATCTACTTCAGAACCATGCAAAAGAGCAGTGCATAATTGTTTAGGCATAATTGCTGGACTCTTAGCATAATGCAACATTCTAACTAATTTCCTCACTTTATTATGATGCACTGCTAGCATCCTGAAATGATGAAAAACACTCTGGCATACTCTCCTGGAAAGACAAGCCAGTGAATGACCATGCAAACCTGTCACTTCTCTCACTCTGCAAGGATCTAATTCCTGCAACAACTTCATTTTCTGTTTTAAAGTTTTCTTATTAAATGTCCGTACAAAATCACAAAGCAAATTGATGGAATCCTGTCGCACACTGCAAATACTACTACACTTCCAGGTATACACTGGTCCCTTAGGACGTCTTCCTAAAACCTCATTACCTAACACCTCTTCTGCCTCTGTTGTCACAAGTTTTTCTTTTTCAACTGGACAACCATCTTTCACCTCATAAGCTCGACCACTGGTGTCAACTGCATGCACCAAATCATTATCCTGGAAATAACTCTCCTCATTAAAAAATGCCTCACAACTTGAACTATGCATCCATTCTCCCGAAAAAACTTCACAAAAATTACTACGATTAACTGTTCTCTTCCATCTACTATTTCTTTTGAAATCATAAATTGCCTTGTTTAGCTTCCTAATTCTATTGATATCAAAATAAATAACTTTCGCTTAATTTCAAATGCCTGATCAATAATTTTCTCAACTTTTTTTTTCTCTTATAAAAAACCACTTTCTGTTGACCTTTCTTAATATTTTTTAACAAATTGCCAATTATCCTGTTGCGGAACATTCGTCTACGAATGTCCCTAAACTGATTTTTCCTTCTACTACAATGCACAGAGTTATCTCCTGCTCTAGCAGTAACATTTTTGATTGGCCTTTCCTTTCCGTTTAAATTGGCTCTCTTTTTCTGGACTAAAACATGTTATGTAGTACTACTTTTTTTTCTACAAATGTTTCTTAGGACTGATTTCTTTGTCTTACCCGGAGCTTTCTTGGTGACTTGACGAGTTTTTATTGTAGAGGACTGCTGCAAGCATTTAGTAAGAAATGCGTTACTTACCTGTAACAGCAGTTATCCAGTATTGGTGTCTTTCATAGATTCACATGCCTGAATCATTCCCCGTTGTCGAGACGGGAGCCTGCGGTATATAGAAAAGTAATGTCCTATAGACATACATAAAGAAGAATAGGCCTAAGGGCCTCACCTTAGTAGCCTATCCTTGTCCTTATGCAAAAAGGACCAAACTCTTAGAGCCAGCCAATCAGCTATCACCTCCCTCTAGAACCTTCCTGGCAGGAGCCTCAGTCTCTCAGATTTTCGTACGTACCAAGCTAGGTAGGCGTAATATAGTTAGAGAGAACGTGAGTCCTTCCCGGGGAGGCGGGAGGGTTGCATGTGAATCTATGAAAGACACCAAAACTGGATAACTGCTGTTACAGGTAAGTAACGCATTTCTTATCCAGTATTAGGGGTGTCTTACATAGATTCACATGCCTGAATCAGAGTAGTCAGCAATATATTATGCACATAGCTGATGTAATCATGCTGTAAAATCAGTTAGATAATACACCCATTATCATGCGACTGTGAACATTAGCATACATCAACATAACATAATAGAAAGAGATGTGCATACCAGGATGGCGGGATGTCGGAAGGCTCACCTCACTGGAATAGATGTCGGAGCACCGCCTGACCCACTGCAGCATCCTGCATAAGCTCAGCATCCAGGCAGTAGTGTCTGGAGAATGTGTGCGGTGACTTCCATGTCGCTGCTCTGCATATGTCCAGAATCGGCACTCCAGCGAACAGTGCTGCTGATGTGGACATTGCTCTGGTGGAATGCGCTTGAACAGTAGCATTCAACGGCCGTCCGGCCTTCTCATGGCAGAATGCTATAGCTGAAGAGATCCACCTGGAGATGCTCTGTTTCGTTAGGGGCAGACCCATCCTTGGTCGACTGTAGGCCACAAATAGTTGTGACGATTTCCTGAAACCCTTCGTCCTGTCTAGATAAAACTTTATACACCTTTTGAGGTCAAAGGAGTGTAGCGTTCTTTCTGCTGCAGTGGTAGGGTTTGCAAAGAAGGAACGTAGAACCACCGGTTCATTAAGGTGAAATTCTGAAGGCACTTTCGGTATGAACTTGGGATTTGTCCTCAGTACCACTCTGTCTTGCTTAAACTGCATGAATGGTTCCTGAATGGATAGAGCCTGTAACTCGCTGACTCTCCTGGCAGATGTTAGAGCGAGCAGCAGCGCCACCTTCCATGAGATGTATTTGAGGGGTGCACGATGAATGGGCTCAAAAGGGTGCTTCATGAGTTGGGTGAGGACCAAATTGAGGTGCCATGTAGGTGGGACCCTTCTAGGTCTTGTGAAGGATCTATATAGTCCTTTTAAGAACTGCTTGATAAGCCTACTGGACCAAAGTGACGGGGCCCGGTCAGATCTGGTGAATCGTGAAATTGATGCCAAGTGTACTTTTATAGATGCATGCGCTAATCCTGACTGTGCCAAGTGCAGAAGATATGGCAATATCTGTTCAGGCGTAACATGGAGAGGGGACAGTCCGTTCTCGACACACCATATGCAGAATCGTTTCCACTTTAGAGCATACGTTCTGTTGGTACTGTCCGCTCTTGCTTTTGCCAGTACTTCCCTGCATTCCTGCGGGATGTCTAGATGACAGAATTCTCTGTGCTCAGGAGCCATGCTGATAATCTGAGCGATTGGAGGTTCGGGTGTTGGACCTGTCCGTTGGACATCGTCAGCAGGTTCGGGTGTTGTTTCAGACGAATTGGTGTTCTGATGGAGAGGCGATGAAGATCTGAGAACCAGTGCTGCCTCGGCCAGAACAGGGCAATTAGGATCAGGGTACAAGGCTCTGCCTTCATCTTCCGGAGGACCCTGGGAATCATCGGGAATGGTGGAAAAGCGTACGCAAATACGCTGAACCAACCGATGGAAAGGGCATTTCCGAGTGACCTTGGCTGGGGACGCCAACTTGCATAGTTTGGGCATTTGGCGTTCTCCCTGGTGGCAAACAGGTTGATTCTTGGGACTCCCCATTCCAAGAATACTTGATCCAACGTACCCTGGTCGAGTTCCCATTCGTGAGAGAGGGACGTCTGTCTGCTGAGGGCGTCCGCTATGGTATTGTCCTTGCCCGGGACATAGTCCGCTTTGAGCGAGATCCCCTGGAGTACGAGCCAGTTCCAGATCTTCTGCGATTCGCGTGATAGAGTGAGCGAACGCGTGCCTCCCTGCTTGTTCAGATAGTGCATCGTCGTGGTGTTGTCCATCCTGACGAGCACCTGGGAGTTCTGGATGCGTGGTAAAAAGGCCTTCAGTGCCAGATACACAGCTCGCAGTTCCAGGAGATTTATGTGGAATTGCTTCTCCTGATCTGTCCATTTGCCGCTTATTTGGAGGTCCTGGAGGACCGCTCCCCTGCCTTCCAGGGATGCATCCGTGGTGATTACCAACGGCGTTGCCGGAAGTAGGAATGGCAGACCTGTAGACAGATTCCTGTGGTTCATCCACCATTGAAGGTTCTCGGACATTCCTGGTGTTATCCTCACAATGTCTTCGAAAGAACCTGTGCTCTGAGTCCATTGGCAAGTGAGGGCTTCTTGCAATGGGCGCATCCGAAGTCTGCAGTGCGGGATGAGGAGTATGCAAGACGACATCATGCCTAGGAGAGATTTGTAAGTTAGAACTTTTATGGACTTTTTTGATGCCACTGCCGTGGCCAGCGATATGATCTTCTGTTTCCGTTCCTTGGAAGGAAATGCTTTTGCGCATTCTGTGTTCAAGGTCGCCCCAAGGAAGGAGATGCTTCTGGTTGGGGTCATGCAGGATTTCTCGAGATTGAGAGTCAATCCTAGTTGCAGAAAGAGATTGGAGCAGGCGTTGGAGGATTCGATCGCGCCTGCCGCCGAGGGTGCTTTTACCAGCCAGTCGTCTAGGTAGGGGAAGACTTGGTGACCCATTTGACGTAGAAAGGCTGCCACAGGGGAAAGGCACTTTGTGAAGATCCGCGGTGCGGATTTGAGGCCGATCGGTAGGACTCGGAACTGGTAGTGGTGTCCTGCCACTTCGAACCTTAAGAATTTTCTGTGCCCCTTGAGAATCGGGATGTGATAGTAGGCATCCTGGAGATCCAAGGATGTCATAAAATCTCCTTTTTCTAGCATGCCTAATATTTCTTGGATCGTCACCATCCTGAACGACTGACTCTTTAGGAAAGAGTTGAGGGCTCTGAGGTCTAATATGGGCCTCCACTTTTTCTGCTTCTTGCGGATAAGAAAGAAACGGGAATAGAATCCCGCCCCTCTTTGAGACGATGGAACTGTCTCGATCGCTCCCTTCTTCAACATCGCAGATATTTCTCTGAGCAGCAGTCGAAGATGTTTGTGCGGAAGTTTGCGGGGAGGAGTTGCAGGTGGGATGGTGATGAATTCTAGGGAATGGCCGAATCTTATTAGTTGGAGTACCCAACGATCTGTGGTGATGAGATGCCAATTGTGTAGGAAATGGGTCAATTTTCCTCCAATTTGTAATGAGGGATATTGTTGCTGGACTGGCTGGAGTAATTGGTCACTGGCGTCCGCCAGTGCCCCTTCTCTGGTTCTTGCCAAGGAAATTTGATCGTCCGTACGAAGTTTGGCGACTTTGTTGCTGTTTCTGTTGATATTGAGATTTATTTTGGTAGGAATATGAGGATCTATTCTGAAAGGACCCCCTGTAGGAGGACTGGCCCCTGGATCTGTTACCTCGAAAGGACTGGTTTCTTGCTTGCAGAGTGCCCAGCGCCCTAGCCGTATCAGTGTCTTTTTTGATTGTCTGGAGCGCTTCATCAATCTTGGCTCCAAAAAGATGTTGCCCGTCGAAGGGCATGTCCAGCACCTTTAGCTGTACTTCTTGTCTGAACGATGTGGCCTTAAGCCAGCCCTGACGGCGCAGGACTGCTGCCCCAGCTAATTGACGAAAGCCCGTCATGGCTCCATCTATGGCGCAATCAATGATTTCCGCTGCCGAGGTTTGACCCTCCGAGAGCAGTGCCTTGACTTCCTCCTGCATTGTATCTGGTAGTTCCGCTATATATGGGACTATATCCTCCCAAAGCTGTCGATTATAACGCCCTAACAGGGCTATGGAGTTGGCCACCTTGATTGTCATGGCCGACGTCGTTGTAAACCTTTTCCCGATGGTGTCCAACTTCCGTCCTTCCTTGTCCGGTGGGGCCGACAAGGGAGAGGAAGGGTTGCGAGAATTCTTCTGGGCTGCCTGGGTTACCACTGAATCAGGCTTTGGGTGACCATTAAAGCAAGCTGCCGCCTTGGTGGGAGCTTTATATTTTTTATCGAGGCGCGGGACCACCGCAGGAATAGAGGCCGGCGTCATCATCAGTTTCTTTCCCTGGTCCCAGAGAAAATCTATGATTGGGATCGATTTGGTGATTTTCTATGTTTGCTCTTTAAAATCATATAAGAAGCATTCGGTTTCAGTCGATTCCATCTCCATATGAAAGCGCTTCGCAGCTCGTTCCATTATTTTATGGAAACCGCCAATGTCCACTGGCAGTGAATCTGACTGGCGTGGTTGGGGTGAGGCAGGGGAAGGCGCCACATATTCCTCATCATCGTCCTGATCCGTCCGGTCCTCATGGACCTCACCTTCCTCCATTTCTTCCACCTCATCCTCCGATGAATCTACCACCTGAGGTGTAACTGTCTCATGGTAGGTCTGGGAAGATGGCCGTGTCTGTCTTGGGGCTGCCGCTGGTGTATCTGTAGCGGGCGTCAGACCCCCTGGCTCAGTTGACTGCACTTCCGGGAAGCGCTGTTTGTAGTCCCGGATAAGGTGTTTAAGGTCATCGACAATGGAAACCGGCAGGCACACCATCGGGGTAACCTCGGTACGAACATGAGCTTGGTAGGAGTGTGACTCGTAGATCACTTCCTCTTGTTCTTTGTCCGTGCTTTGGCATTTTACATGGAGGTCTGAGATTGAAGTAGCCTGATTAGCCAGTTCCTCTTCAGATTCTTCACTCTGGAGAATCTCAGTGGGTAAATGGCTTTGCACTTTGCTTGGAGACGTTGTTTCAGGTGTTATTTGCTTTTTAGCCACTTTGCCAGACACAGGACCTTTGGCAGGAGCCCCTGCTGTCCTCCCTGGTGTTGTCGGCGGTGGTATGGTCCAAGACGACGTCTCTATCAGTTTGGACTTCTTCCACGGTTCAGGAATGTCTATTTCCGTCGACGACTCTCCCGTCGACGGTACCGTCGTCGACGACATGATCAGCGTCGTCGGCATTTCTGTAGACGAGACCTTCTTCATCGACGAAGTCTTCGTCGACGACGTGCTCGTCGACGACGCGCTCGTCGACGTTTCATTCCTCGTCGACGTTTTCCTCGTCGACGTCCTCGACGTCGATTCTCCCGTCGACGGCGGACTCCTCGTCGACGCTGTCATCGTCGACGGGCCTATCTTCATCGTCGACGGGTTCTTCGTCGACGGTGTCGTCGTTGACGGGCCCACCTTCATCGTCGATGGGTTCTTCGTCGACGATGTCGTCGTCGACGGGCCCGACTTCGTCGTCGATGCGGCCTTCGTCGACGACGTCTTCAGCAGTAGTATAGATGGAATTGGCCTACCAGCTGACGACGATGATGGAGTGGTCGTCGTCGAGGTGAAAACAGACGACGCCATCGTCGTCGACACAGTCGTCGTCGTTGTGGAGACGGCCAGAGGTGTCACGACCCTTTTTTGTGTGGAAGATGTCGCAATTTTAGTAGCAGATTGCGCAGGCTTCTTAAAGGCCTGAGAGCCCTTTTCAGACACTGAAGATGTCGTCGATCTTGCCTCTGAAGATTTCTTTTTTATCTTCATAGGAGGAGTGTCTGAGGGGCCAGGGGACTCCCCCCTTGGCCTCTTGTGGGAGACTTCTGAGGTCATAAAAAAACTTCTCTCTGATGACACCACATTGTCCGTATGTTTAAGCCTGTCCAACCAAATTAGTAGACGACCTTCTCTATCCCTCAAGGTCTTGTTAGGGAAAGACCGACATATTTTACAGTCTTTAGGGACGTGGTCAGGATAAAGGCAGTATAAGCACCGGTCATGCTTGTCCTCCACGTGTAGCCTTTTCTTCCCACATGAAGAGCAGGCCCTGAAAAGGGCTTTCTTCTGGGATTCAGACATTTCTTTAGAATGTTGAAGAAAGAAATCACTTACTGCAAGGAGAAGAGTCTGAAGTATCCCTGTTCAATATTTTGAGAAAGAAATCACTTAAACAAGTGAATAAGTAGGTTTTGTAGAGATCCTGAGGAGAACTCAGGCTGGAGACTCCCTAGCACAACGTGCGGTAGAAAATCTGAGAGACTGAGGCTCCTGCCAGGAAGGTTCTAGAGGGAGGTGATAGCTGATTGGCTGGCTCTAAGAGTTTGGTCCTTTTTGCATAAGGACAAGGATAGGCTACTAAGGTGAGGCCCTTAGGCCTATTCTTCTTTATGTATGTCTATAGGACATTACTTTTCTATATACTGGAGGCTCCCGTCTCGACGACGGGGAATGATTCAGGCATGTGAATCTATGAAAGACACCCCTAATACTGGATAATCTGCTGTCTTTGACGTTTTGTAGCCTTTCGGGTTCTTTCTTTAGATGGCATAATGTACTTTTGAAATGATCTGCAGTTGAATCTGTGGTAAAATATAATAAAAAATGTTATTAACCACTATTACCAAACAGTAAATCAATAACAGTCGTCAAAAAATTAACACACTACTTGTCAATTTTACATACAATAATTTTTAGTGCATTGGCAAATTTAGTAGTCACAAATAGTAGCAAAGAAATAGAATGCTTCTACATTTGACCTTTGCTCTTTTATATGTGAATCTGAACTAATTTTTATCAGCATATTTCCCTATTTTATTAAAGACACTTCACACAAGCTGTTTTTGAAGATGTGTTTAATTTTAAATGAAACGGTTAACATGTTTACTTTTCATTTCCAGTAACTTTTAAAAATAAATGTTTATAGTTCCATAGGTTCGAGCAGGTCAGCTTCCCACCCTATGTCATACAATTCTGACAAATCGGCATCCTCATCATGTTCTTCATCATCCTCAGGATTTAAATCATCCAAGGGATCTACTTCCACTGATGTTTCAATCACAATTTCAATGATAATATCGAGATCAACAGATTGCTCATTATCACTCATGCTTCATGTTGTCGTTATCTTTAAAGAAAGAGAACAACAATGAGATGTTGCAGAGTAAGAGACAAATCTCAGAGACTATAATTGTAAAATTGTTTAACAAGAGTAACATTTTGCAGATATTATTTAACCATGTCCAGCGATGCTGAGGAGGTGAGGCCTATGTCCAATTTTTCAGTGAACAGGACTCATCTCTTCATAACCTTGGATAAGCCTCACCAACACTGTGTCCCCTGCTAATACTTAAATTTAAAGGAGCAGATTTATGTTAACTGGCGCATCCCCAGGGATGCACCAGTTAACGTGCGCCACTGCTCTGCCACCCATGATGTGCCGCATTTACAATGCAGAGCACCATTGAGCAAAAACAGCACAGATGCGTCACGCATCTGTTCCACAAAAACGGCGCATTGCACGAATCACGTCGTAAGCGCGACATGTCTACTGCAATGCACAGGGGCAAGCCACACATTGCATGGTGCATCACTCCTTATGCCTGTTTCAAACAGGCATAAGGATTTGATTCAGCAATGCCATAAATGTGACTCAGTGAAATCTTCTTAATTTTACTGTGTTAGTTTTCCAGGGCTTTCATGCAAATGACTGGCCACCCTACAACAAAACGCTCACATGAAATCTGACGCAGGTTTCATGTGGCACAGGACTTTACAGCATGACACATCTGCCTAGATGCATCAAGTTGTAAATATGTCGCAACATAGCAAATCTTTTGCACCGCCGCTGCGTCACAAAAGTGACGCACAGCGGCGGAAAAGAGGCACACGGCTATCATAAATCTGTCCCTAACATTTTAAATGATTGATTCAGGATGACGATAAGGTGTGGCCTATCCAGAGGTTTGTTTGAGGTGAGGCCTACTCAGGGTTGCAGATGAAATTTAGGCTTGTTGAAGAGTACAGAGGAGATAATACATGTGCAGGCCTACCAATGAAGTGAGTCATGTCCACTTCACTCTTGAACAAAGGCCAGACCTCTTTTGTGTCCATGAACAGGCCTAAACCTCATCTGCACAATGTGATTCGTAAAGTTAGGAAACACAGGTGATGTAATTGAAAAATGTGGAATTTCTTTTCCTCATTTCACAATCACATCACCTGTGTTTCCTTTGCTTAGGTATCTCATTGTGCAGATGGAGTCTAGCATATCAAAGAGTACACAGAAGTTGAGCACTGTATACAACAATTTTGACATTTACAGAAGATTCAGCTTCTCCATGCCCCCTACACAGTCCTAAATGTTTACAGTTTAAACTGACGGTATCTTGTTGGAGATGAAGTGAGGCCTGTCTTGCAACATGGTGCATCTTTTGCATCACTGCTGCATCGGTTTCATGTGGCACAGGACTTTACAGCATGACACATCTGCCTAGATGCATCAAGTTGTAAATATGTCGCAACATAGCATGTAGTGTAGTTCCTATTATCCCAATAGGCTCTGCGCATTGGAATAATACCTTCAATAGTAAAGGCCTAGACCAGACGTTAACTAGGTCTACTACTGACGATATTAGACTTAAAGTTTTGGGTTTGCCAGCTAGCTCAGAGTTCACTAGAAACTTTCTCGAATGTTCAGGAAGGAATTAACTTCCCTGATTAGACAAGAAGGGATTTAGTTTCTGACAACCATAGAACATGACAACTTTGCTCTCCCCTAATCAAGAGTGTATCTCGAGAGTCGTGTGAACAAAAGGCAATTTATTTTACTCAGTCAGTACGTGCATTCTTAGTCTCATCAGAATGTAGAGAAAAGGAAGAGACGGGCGTGTTCAATAAAAAGGTGTTATTTATTGATCAGTCTCTTTTCTCATACAAGAGAAATGGATCGATATTATTGCAATACTTATAGTTAAGTAAAGTGCATACATTAAAAGCAGAAGTATAAAATAATACTGTAAAAACATTGATATGGTTTCTAAGCCATAAGATGTTTTAAAATGAATAAAATATATTATATACACATATACATTTGACTAAACGTACTCAACTGGTGTTTTTAAATACACCTACCCCGTGTACCTGACCTAAGCCTAATACGTGGGCGGGAATAGAAAGTTACAGTTTAAGTTAAGTTTGTTTTTGCCAAGTGAATAACTAAAGAATTCTCTGCGAGGGGTTGTTCAGTTCTGTACCTGGAATTAAGGATGAATGAGGGATGGTATCTCTCTCTCTGGTCTTGATATTCCAGGCTGCCTGCGAGGGCTACCCGGAAGCGCCGGTGCTGGATCTCTCGGCAGGAGAAAGCAGCGCGTCTCGTTCTCAGCACATCAGGAAGGCGGGGCTGTGCCAGCGGGGTCTGCTCTGCTCTGGGCTTCGGCAAGTATGGCTGCTCCGTCTCGTCACCACCGCGTGTGTTTGCATAGGGCAATATCGGTAATATTTATACCTTTAAGGTGCCGAGATTGACGTAAGGATGGACATAGATACGTCAATAAGGATGTCATACGACTTGCTCGTTAGCACATTCTTTTGCTGAAGTTCTCGGTGAAATCAAAACAATGGCCGCAGGGTTTTGCCCAGGTTGTCATAGGTTTGATTTGTTATGAGAACTCCGTATGCCTTATCAGGGGCTGGAGGAATATCGCTTGTCTAATTAGATCGCAAGCGTTATGACCTAATCAGATAACACGTTCCTGTGCCGTAGTGTGACTGCGTCAGATAACGGTATCTGCATCATGGGGGTTTTCTGCCTCATGGGCTGACTGCTAGTTAACTTGTTGGTTTGTTTAACCAGAACAGGGTCAGGAATAGGGGGATCGATTCAGAACCTATAGGAATACATCACACCCACTCCACGCTAACTATGGACATATTTACTAATCTATGCATAGTAAAAACATACTATAGAGTATAGTGTATACCTTACCACCCCAAAATACATAAATGCATTTTGAAATTTTTCAAATATACGGAAGAATTGCAATCATATGTATTGTATGCACTCAAGCTGTAGAATAATGCCAAAGTAATCACGCATTTGTATACATTATTGCTATTTGGTATATGAGATTTACACATGAAATGGCTCTTAATACAGAAAAAAAAGTTCGAGACCATTCCATCACACAATAAAATATTTATGAACATACCAGCGGGCAGCTAATGTCTATAAGCTATCTAAAATTTAGAAACCTTAGTTCTCTAAGAATAGTTCTTACTTTAAGCAGAAGATAGTTGCCCGAAAAATATGCAAAAATATTTTGGGGCTGCTGAAAAATTGCTGTCCGTGAACTGGAGGTAAAATTGTTCATGTGACTTTATTTTTAAAGTTGAAGGCCGAATTCAGGGAACGCCGTGTGCGAGCTTGCTCAAAAGTCTCTATTTCTGCTCTGGTGAGAACATCATATCATTTAGGCTTTCGAAAAAGCTGTCAACAGCTTCCTGGGAAAATTCCACTAACTCGGAAAAAGGTGTAACCATGCATTCGTGCGCATGATTTTCTCCATTGACATTCTGATTCGCATTGCTGACAGAAGGTCGTACCTGTTCGATGCTGCTTTCATCTTGAACTTCACTACCCCTTAATCGTAGTGGTGAAGCTTCCACGAATGCCGTCATCAGGATTGGTAGCCGTTGAGGGCAGCACAAAGCGTGAACCTTGATCGGGCTCAACAATGTTTCTGCATCCATTGGCGCATCCGATTGTAGCGTTAGACAGGTGTCTAACACGCATTCTTCTCCGCATAGCAGACACCTTAATACAGGTAAAACACATCTTTGCCACATTGGTCGAAATGATAGAAACCAAGTCATGTTCAGGTCTCTAAGCCGGGAGAGTCCCAGGATTTTTGATATCTGGTCCCGGTATCCAATGGCTAGGATTGTTTCTTCCCTTGTCGCAAGAGTTTGGTCTGTGACATGGGTTGCCATAACGAAAAATAAGGACCAAGAATAGTATTCCTGCAATTAGTCCCAAGATCAGGGGAAGTCCGCCAAAAATCGAATGGACGAAATCTGGAAAAATACCCAGTATGGCTTTGAATGGTGTTAATGCCATCGAAAATACTGTCTTAAATACCTTTGAGACCCCATTGGTATCAGAAATATTTAAGATTTCATTCAGGATTTCTGCAAAATGTAAGGGGGAATTAGTCGATAACAATGAATGTATCTCTGCAGTCGTCCTTGCGACTTGTAGATCATACGTTTCTTTTGATGACGTGAGCCTTGTAGGCGTCTGAAGAAGCACTGTTTTCATTCTGCTTAAAGTATCTATTCGAATAGAAGTAATTTTCAAGTTGGGCCATGCCCTTGCCTCCCTGTCTGGAAAGGAGCTGGGGAACAATAAGCGTCCACAGCACTTGACCTTCGCAGTCGTAGTTACGAGATAAGGAGTCCCGGGCATAAGACTACAACATCTGCGATCTACAATTAGAATGTAACTCCCATTATAGAGTCTTTGAAAGAATGGTTCTATCTCTGTTGCAGGTGCGCCTTGCTGGTGACATGAAAGGTTGTATGAATTCCCTTCACAGGCTCCATGCAAACTAATTCCGTTACACAGAAGTGTGCCACTTAGTGACATCGCACAATTATTGCCACTAAGAAACACTTTCTGTCCTTTATTACTGACACATGCATGTGAATAGGGCAGGTTCCATGTTGTTTTAATGTACCCCTTTCCCAATTTCTCGTACATGCCAGCCTGTATATATTTTTGGCAGTATTGAAACCTGAAGGTTGAGATTGGAATATTTATTATCCCATGTATTATCCATTCACTGACAGGTCGTTCTGACATTGTCACTGGTAATCTTTCGAGTTTTTCAATGCTCAAGATTGTATAATCAGCACCCTTTTGTGCCATACTGATTTGTCTATCAGTAAGGTTAAAGATTTGGAATAGTGACGTTGTGTTGATTAAACGCCAAGGCACATATCCTGAACGCAGATTTTGTAACGTCCAGCCAAGCTGTACAATAGAACGCAATTGAGACTGACCGTGTTGTAATAACAGTAAGTCTTGCGATAATATGTCGATTGCTGAAGACACAATGCTGTCCAAAGAAAAAATTCTGGAGGACAGAGTCATTAACCCATTGTCCACTACAGAAAGTGATTTTTCCAAATTAATACGGTCAATTTCCCGTATTCTCTCTGCTGTTTCAATTTGAGTAACCTTCCAGGCCTCATTGTATGCTGCATATACAGAGGCTGCTATGAAACGTTTCTGACGCTGTTTGCGTGGTCCCAAAATGAAATCACGCAAGTCAGCACCATCAGTAAGTAAAGTTAGGTGTTGCTTAATTTCTGTCAGTGTGGAAGTTTGTAGCCACTGAAGGCATAATTTGCCCACACTGTAGGTGGTTATTATCCCTGGGTGATGTCTTTGGGGATATCTAGGGTCTGGCCTGGTCATTTTGAACCCCTGTGTTCTGTTCAGGAATCTGTCTTGACAGTTATTAGTATCTGTGGGCCAGATCAACCACTGTTTCCAATCTGGATGTGTTCTGTTTTGGTTTAATACATAATTTACGTCTATCTCTTCATCTATAGTGCTATTGCTGTACATTGTTGGTTTTGGAATAGACGGTTTATTTAAGTCTTTGATTTTGGCTAGGCCAAGACAGGTAGTTTGTTGAACAGTGTCGTTTAAAAATATCATTTGTTCTGGGATCATGCAGGCTCTAAACAAAGATTCTATACCCTGTACTTGCCATTCTTTTGTACCCCAAACACTTTTCAATTCCACATTTTTGTCCCAATAATCAAAACCAAAAGTATTCATTTGTTCAAAAAATGAGTCCGAATATATCAATTTTGTGTTTGTTATCATGGTCTTAGTTCCTGTCTTGTTTGACAATTTGAAATAAAATGCTTCAGCATTACTTATGTTAAAACCTGAAAAGTATGAATATTTGTCATAGAAGGTTCTTGAGCTTCCTTTTGGAGGGGTTGCACAATGTTCCCATTGATTATAATTTAAAACATTTCTAGGTTGTGCAGATCTATGTAGAAAATGGTTACCATAGTGGTTATAACAGTACATACTATCATAATTTGTAGAACCCTGCAAATAATCATGTTTGGTAAATTTAGCAGACATTACTAAGTCAGACATCATATTATTAATGCTTTCGAAGTCCCAATCATCAGCAAATGAGCTTGGTTTTGCAAAGTCACTCAATGAGATCTTAATTTGGTGTGGATATTTCAGGATTTCGACCGGACCATAAATTTCATAGTCAGTGTTGTCCCAGGCTACCCCAACCGGTATCGGATTGGCTGTGAAGTTGACTGAAGAAAGTTCTCTTTTCTCGACGTGTGACGATGTGTGTGGTTTGAGGATCAAGTTGATTTTCTGACTTGCTGTGTCCATTTTAGCATATTTTCCCTCAATGAAGCGTCCCAAAGTAAGTACCATGATGAGCCAAAGTATGAGGATAAATGCACCAAAACCCACCCAAAATTCGATCCATGGAGAAATCAGATATGTTTCTTTCAGTTGTTTCAAAAGTTCTTTAGCTTTATCTTTAAAGGTTTTTGATGATGTCTGTGTCTTTGATTCACTGAAGCCTTCAGAGGAATCATCGAAGTTTATGAAGTAGCCGGATGCAGTTCTGTCAATTGTTCCAATTGCTTCAGGATTACTGTTTCCTGCATTTTCGCTTGGTACTTCATTGTAGATTGGTGTGTCTCTGCCAAAAGTTTTTATTTGGGTTTTCAGAGGTCTGAGTTCTATTGCATTGTTGCATAGTCCTTGTTGTTCTTCTGTAGGCGTTTCGAATGTGATGAGCCTCTTCGTTAGGACCTCTGTACTGGTAGCAAACCTTGGTGTTCGGCTACTTATTGGGAGTCCACTTGGCCTACTGTTTGTTATCGGCCACATGATTGTGGTTTTACCAGGTCGATGGATACAACTCGGTTCTCCTTTTTACCAGCAAGTGGCGGTAGTACAACAGATCTTGTCCCGTTGATAGACAAGACAGGAACTGCTTTCCTGTAAGAAGGCCCAAATTCCTTCTTTACCGCGATCTTTTCCCTGACTAGATCCCCGACTTTTGGAATCCAGACAGGTCTTGCTGGGACAGGTGGTGGTTCTTCAGTGGTTGTTGGCTGTTGTTTCAACTTTATGTTGCTCAGGTCTTTTCTTGTTTTGTTTAAGTCCTGCAAAATAGCCAAACGGTCTTTGATATCAAAGCTTTTTTCTTTCACCACTGAAGTCTGACTATCAATGTCAGAGATCAACATCCTAGTTCCAAATAATAATTCGTACGCACTGAATCCCTTCAGAGAATTTCTTGGCAAGTTATTTAGACTACGTTGGACACTTATTAGATGTTTGACCCACCCAGGTCCCGAACCTAATACCTTTGCCGTTATAGATTGCTTTATGTCACGGTTTTTTCTTTCAACAATTCCGTTCCCCTCAGGGTGAAATGGACAAGAGTACCGCAATGCCACGCCCATGCTGACCATGGCCTCCTTATAAGCTCTAGAGCTAAAAGCAGGACCGTGGTCCGAATGCAGCATGCCAATTGCGTATGTGCCGATAAAGACTCGCAAATCTTTTATAACAGTTCTGGCGTCAGCCGTTCGCTGGGGCCACATCCATATGAATCTCGTGCATGAATCCACTGCGACCAAAATATATTTATAGTTACCGTCCCTTTGTAAGGGACCACAGTGATCTAGATAAACACATGCTAATGGTTTATCCGAGATTAGAAGGGGCGTCTGAGCTGGACGTCTCACCGTTGATACTTTCATTTTGTGACATATTTCACATTCTAGAACATAGTTCCTTGTTTGTCTTCTCATTCGTGGCCACCAGTATCTCTGTTTTAATAATGATACTGTGGCTGAGACGCCAGCATGGATGGAAGCAAGCCCTTCGTGTGCCGCTATTATTAGTCCTAACCTATGTTCCATGTTTGGAATTGCCCTATCCCCCACTCCAGGGATTCGAGCAAAAGGAACATTGTTTGCATCAGTTATGTATGAGTATTTTACTGGAACGCCTTTCGGGAGTGTTTCTATCGAATCCTTTTCTGAAGCGCTGACAGCTTGTAATATTTCGCTGTCTATTTTTGTTTTTGACCGGGTGATGGCAGCTACGGAAGCCGTTTGCACAGCTGCCTTCGCGGCCTCATCAGCCAATGAATTCCCTGCAACGTGAACGCCATCACGTTGATGACTCAGTGTGTGTATCACGTGAGTTTTTGGTAGTTCTTTTTGCAAAAGAACTACTTGTTCCCAGAGCATTTTATGCTTGATTGTGCCTCCTTTTGCATCCTTAAAACCATTTTGAAGCCAGATCTGCAAGTATTCATTATAAGACTGAACGCAATAATACGAATCGCACACTATCAGCGTGGGGAATTCTCGATCGGTATTTTCAAGCGCCATCTTAAATGCCAGTAGTTCAGCTCGCTGAGCTGTGCAATCTCCTAGAGATTGCGTTTTAGTGAGGGTTGGTTTAAATTTCCCTTCGTGCCAGCGACCTTTAACAATCGCGCACGCAGCACTATAAGCTTGTTTACCCCCGACTGCGGGTTGTGCTGATCCGTCTGTATATATTATACAGCCGTAATGATCTAGAGGCAGAATTTCGGTCGGCGGAGGACATTCAAATTCATATTGGAGAAATTCTTGTGTTTTTAATTTAGGATCAAATTCGTATGCCACGTACGTTGCAGCAAGAGAATTAGCCCATTGTATCCATCTCGGATGGAGCGCTTTAGCATTTGGAATGCTTGCCTTTGTTACCGCCTCTAGGGCTGGTATCGGTGTCACGATTATTATTCGTTTACCTTGTGCCAGGGCTCGTTCTTTTGCTATAGCTGTCTGTGTTGCAGTTAGAATTTTTTCCGTAGGGCTAAATTTCATTTCAGCCTTAGTGTACAAGTGTGATTTGAATGCAATTGGTACCTTTTCTCCCTCATTAGAGGTCAGGTATGTGAATCCGCATCTCCCTGGGATGACTCGAATCACAAGATTGCGTGTGTTATCACGTGTTTCTAATTTTGTTTTAATTAGCATGTCTGTTTGTAAGGATCTCAAAATTTCTGTGTGTGTTTGAGTCCAATTGGATCTTTTAAAATCTGGTTTTATCAGATCATAAAGGGGTTTGACCCTTTCTGCGTAATTTGCAATGTATGTTGTTCCGAAATTTAGGAAGCCTAGAATCGACTGTAGGTTTTTTAGTGTTCTAGGTGCTTGGATTACGGCACATTTCTCTAGGAAATTGTCGGCCAGGCTTTTGCCTTCACTTGATAATTCATATCCTAAGAACAGGACTGTCAGATGGGCAATTCTGGATTTTTTAAAGTTGAATTTGTAACCCTCTGCTGCGAACCCAAGTATTATGGTGTTCACTCTCTTCAAGTGAGTCTCCAAGTCATCATCTGTTAAGTAAATGTCGTCGACATAAGATAATGCTTCATCATCATATATTTGTAGTAATTCTGTTACTCTCGCTGAGAATACTCCCGGGCTGTTCTTGTACCCCTGGGCTAACCGACAGAATTGTTTTTGAGTGCCATTTATTGAGAACGCAGACAAATATCTGCTCTCTGGTGCTATGTTTTGACAAAAGAATCCATTAGAGATGTCTAATGTTGTTTTGTATTTTTTGCGCACTATGTTATTCATTTGTGCAGCACTATGCGAATTTTGCACTGCAAAAGTTTTGCAACATGTGTTAAGGTGTCGGTAGTCCAAAACTAGACGATATGAATTGTCTGGTTTGGAGACCGGAAACAAAGGGTTGTTCATTTGTGAGGTGCACGTTTCAATCACCCCCTGGTATTCTAGCTGATCTAATATTTCTTTTACCTGTTTTTTAGCTTCTTGCTTAATTGGGTACTGCCTTTGTGCAGTAGGTTGTGATTTTAACTGGATTTTGTGAGGAGGAGAGTCCTCATCCCATCCCACGTGATTTTTATATAAAGCAGGAGCTAGAGCCACTGCCCACTTTCTAGCAAGTGTGTATTTTTTATGAATTGGGATATGATTTGAGAAGGCAGGCATAATTACTTCTTCGCCATGAGGGCACTCCCTGACAAACTCTGGTGGCCAGTCTTTTTCAGCTAGAAGGATATCATAGCCCTTGGAGAGATTATCCCAAAATAGTCCCCTTATTTTCCTAGTCTTATCTCCCTCTATACGTAATGTTATTTCGTATATTTTATGAGGATTGCTAACTCTGGTGTCTGCAGTTTCCACTTGAAGATATTCATTCGTGTCCACTGTCTCCAGATGATTCATAAGGACTTTGCGAGCTATGCTCACTTCTGCTGCGCTGTCTAGCATTGTCTGAGCCCATTCCCCGTTTTTCAGTTGTGTCCTCAGAATTCTCGGCATTGTTAACTATTTTAATGCTGGCTACCTTCTTCTTTGGAAATTGTAATTTCTTTTTTAGCTGAGCAGGTTCCTTGTCTTTGGACTTGGCGTGCTCTTCTCTTTGTTCTGATCGTCCTCTTCTTTCCGATTTCTGCGAGGAAGTCTGAAAAGATTGAGAGAGACGTGTATCAATGTCTTGATATCTATCAGGCTTTTTTATATTATCCCTATTTCTAAGGTTATATCTTTTCCCAGAGGGGTCACTCTGGGGTGACCTGTGTCTTTGGTTCGGAGATTTCTCTCTTCGCCTAGGAGACCTTCCTCTGGACTGGAATTTTTTTTCTTTGGGATTGGATTGTTTGTTTCCATCCCAGCTCTTTTTCTGTGATGTTGAATTATTATTAAAAAATATTTTTTCAGGACTTTCAATTAGTTGTGGTTTTACTGGTATTCCACCTAAACTATCTCTACCTAGTTCCTCATAGGATTTTTCTATGATTCTGGCAATTTCAGCTGGTTGGTCTGCTATATCTGTTTCCTTTAACCTCTGGCGGATCGCCACATTTGCTGCTTCTCCCTTTATGTTGGCTAATAATATAGCCGAGACCTGCTTGAAGTCTTTTAGTAATTTCATACCAAGAGTTAAAGCGGGTTCTGGACCGTATTCGTCTTGAATTTGTTTTAGCACATCTGGTATTACCGAAATGGATGGAACACCGTGCGTTTTTGTGTAGATGGAAGCAAAGACTGTACCCCAAGTGTCACAGTCCTCAATGTGTGGTGCGATTCCCATTGGAAGACAGATAGTCAGAATCCTGTGCTTTTCTAGCGGGGTGGTGTCTGGAAACACCGCCTCTATTTGGGTGATTTTCTGCGCTAGCCAGAATGGTATTTGTTCCCGTTTAGCCGGTACTTTACCTAGGCAGGACTGGATGTTCTGTGGTGTAATTTTATTTGTGTTCCCCTGGTGAGGGGTCAGCTGTGGGAGTTTAATCGCTGGCTGAATTGTTGAAGTCCGCATCACATACTGGACTAATTGTCTATGTATTTTTATTAATTGTTTTAGCTGTGTTAATAGGTTAGCTGCAGACATCCCGTCGATGTCTGGATGTGGTGTGTATCCGGCTAGGACCGGCCACGTTGCTCCTGGTCTACCTAAAGGACCGAGCCTGGTGATGTGATTATTATGTTTTAGGGCGCCATCAAATAAGAGCAAATGCTCTTGAAATTTGAGTGGTACTTCCACCTCCTCGAAAGGAGTGTAATTTTCAGGAGGTTCCTCTATTTTGTAATAGTGGAAGTACTTTGTTACAGGATTTGCTGCTGGAAAATTTATCCATGAATAGTATACCTCTGTCTGCCGATATTCGTCTGCCTCAATTACGAATATGACTGTACCACCTCTAGGTGTCAGTCCATTTTCTATAAGTTTTATGGTTATAGATTTCCTTTTAATGACCGGGATGAGTATTATATCCGGGTCTGCTTCCTGTATGGTAGCATCAGCTGCTGCGAGTTCAGTTGCTAATCTAACTGCCTCTCTTTCTTCATCACTGTCTACCATTTTACCGACAGGATGGTTATTTTGTTTGTTTGCAGATCAGGTTTCTTATGGAAACAGAGATTAGATGCACAATATTTTGGAACAGTGTATCCTTCAACGTTGACTATACCAAGAACCATACATAGGAGTTCCCTCCTGCGAGGTCTGGCGGATATGACCTTTTACCCACTCCAGACGTCTTTGGAGTATAATGGGAAAAAAGAGGTCTGAGTGAGAAAGCACGACTGAGTTACTTTAAATGTCTTACGTTAGTTTTATCGCCCTTTCCAAACGCGTTGGGCGCCATGTAGTGTAGTTCCTATTATCCCAATAGGCTCTGCGCATTGGAATAATACCTTCAATAGTAAAGGCCTAGACCAGACGTTAACTAGGTCTACTACTGACGATATTAGACTTAAAGTTTTGGGTTTGCCAGCTAGCTCAGAGTTCACTAGAAACTTTCTCGAATGTTCAGGAAGGAATTAACTTCCCTGATTAGACAAGAAGGGATTTAGTTTCTGACAACCATAGAACATGACAACTTTGCTCTCCCCTAATCAAGAGTGTATCTCGAGAGTCGTGTGAACAAAAGGCAATTTATTTTACTCAGTCAGTACGTGCATTCTTAGTCTCATCAGAATGTAGAGAAAAGGAAGAGACGGGCGTGTTCAATAAAAAGGTGTTATTTATTGATCAGTCTCTTTTCTCATACAAGAGAAATGGATCGATATTATTGCAATACTTATAGTTAAGTAAAGTGCATACATTAAAAGCAGAAGTATAAAATAATACTGTAAAAACATTGATATGGTTTCTAAGCCATAAGATGTTTTAAAATGAATAAAATATATTATATACACATATACATTTGACTAAACGTACTCAACTGGTGTTTCTAAATACGCCTACCCCGTGTACCTGACCTAAGCCTAATACGTGGGCGGGAATAGAAAGTTACAGTTTAAGTTAAGTTTGTTTTTGCCAAGTGAATAACTAAAGAATTCTCTGCGAGGGGTTGTTCAGTTCTGTACCTGGAATTAAGGATGAATGAGGGATGGTATCTCTCTCTCTCTGGTCTTGATATTCCAGGCTGCCTGCGAGGGCTACCCGGAAGCGCCGGTGCTGGATCTCTCGGCAGGAGAAAGCAGCGCGTCTCGTTCTCAGCGCGTCAGGAAGGCGGGGCTGTGCCAGCGGGGTCTGCTCTGCTCTGGGCTTCGGCAAGTATGGCTGCTCCGTCTCGTCACCAAAGCGTGTGTTTGCATAGGGCAATATCGGTAATATTTATACCTTTAAGGTGCCGAGATTGACGTAAGGATGGACATAGATACGTCAATAAGGATGTCATACGACTTGCTCGTTAGCACATTCTTTTGCTGAAGTTCTCGGTGAAATCAAAACAATGGCCGCAGGGTTTTGCCCAGGTTGTCATAGGTTTGATTTGTTATGAGAACTCCGTATGCCTTATCAGGGGCTGGAGGAATATCGCTTGTCTAATTAGATCGCAAGCGTTATGACCTAATCAGATAACACGTTCCTGTGCCGTAGTGTGACTGCGTCAGATAACGGTATCTGCATCATGGGGGTTTTCTGCCTCATGGGCTGACTGCTAGTTAACTTGTTGGTTTGTTTAACCAGAACAGGGTCAGGAATAGGGGGATCGATTCAGAACCTATAGGAATACATCACAAGCAAATCTTTTGCACCGCCGCTGCGTCACAAAAGTGACGCACAGTGGCGCAAAAGAGGCACACGGCTATCATAAATCTGTCCCTAACATTTTAAATGATTGATTCAGGATGACGATAAGGTGTGGCCTATCCAGAGGTTTGTTTGAGGTGAGGCCTACTCAGGGTTGCAGATGAAATTTAGGCTTGTTGAAGAGTACAGAGGAGATAATACATGTGCAGGCCTACCAATGAAGTGAATCATGTCCACTTCACTCTTGAACAAAGGCCAGACCTCTTCTGTGTCCATGGACAGGCCTAAACCTCATCTGCACAATGTGATTCGTAAAGTTAGGAAACACAGGTGATGTAATTCAAAAATGTGGAATTTCTTTTCCTCATTTCACAATCACATCACCTGTGTTTCCTTTGCTTAGGTATCTCATTGTGCAGATGGAGTCTAGCATATCAAAGAGTACACAGAAGTTGAGCACTGTATACAACAATTTTGACATTTACAGAAGATTCAGCTTCTCCATGCCCCCTACACAGTCCTAAATGTTTACAGTTTAAACTGACGGTATCTTGTTGGAGATGAAGTGAGGCCTGTCTTGCAACATGGTGCATCTTTTGCATCACTGCTGCATCGGTTTCATGTGGCACAGGACTTTACAGCATGACACATCTGCCTAGATGCATCAAGTTGTAAATATGTCGCAACATAGCAAATCTTTTGCACCGCCGATGCGTCACAAAAGTGACGCACAGTGGCGCAAAAGAGGCACACGGCTATCATAAATCTGTCCCTAACATTTTAAATGATTGATTCAGGATGACGATAAGGTGTGGCCTATCCAGAGGTTTGTTTGAGGTGAGGCCTACTCAGGGTTGCAGATGAAATTTAGGCTTGTTGAAGAGTACAGAGGAGATAATACATGTGCAGGCCTACCAATGAAGTGAATCATGTCCACTTCACTCTTGAACAAAGGCCAGACCTCTTCTGTGTCCGTGGACAGGCCTAAACCTCATCTGCACAATGTGATTCGTAAAGTTAGGAAACACAGGTGATTTAATTAAAAAATGTGGAATTTCTTTTCCTCATTTCACAATCACATCACCTGTGTTTCCTTTGCTTAGGTATCTCATTGTGCAGATGGAGTCTAGCATATCAAAGAGTACACAGAAGTTGAGCACTCTATACAACAATTTTGACATTTACAGAAGATTCAGCTTCTCCATGCCCCCTACACAGTCCTAAATGTTTACAGTTTAAACTGATGGTATCTTGTTGGAGATGAAGTGAGGCCTGTCTTGCCACATGGTGCATATTTTGCATCACTGCTGCATCGGTTTCATGTGGCACAGGACTTTACAGCATGACACATCTGCCTAGATGCATCAAGTTGTAAATATGTCACAACATAGCAAATCTTTTGCACCGCCGCTGCGTCACAAAAGTGACGCACAGTGGCGCAAAAGAGGCACACGGCTATCATAAATCTGTCCCTAACATTTTAAATGATTGATTCAGGATGACGATAAGGTGTGGCCTATCCAGAGGTTTGTTTGAGGTGAGGCCTACTCAGGGTTGCAGATGAAATTTAGGCTTGTTGAAGAGTACAGAGGAGATAATACATGTGCAAGCCTACCAATGAAGTGAATCATGTCCACTGCACTCTTGAACAAAGGTCAGACCTCTTCTGTGTCCGTGAACAGGCCTAAACCTCATCTGCACAATGTGATTCGTAATGTTAGGAAACACAGGTGATGTAATTGAAAAATGTGGAATTTCTTTTCCTCATTTCACAATCACATCACCTGTGTTTCCTTTACTTAGGTATCTCATTGTGGAGATGGAGTCTAGCATATGAAAGAGTACGCAGAAGTTGAGCACTGTATTCAACAATTTTGACATTTACAGAAGATTCAGCTTCTCCATGCCCCCTACACAGTTCTAAATGTTTACAGTTTAAACTGACGGTATCTTGTTGGAGATGAAGTGAAGCCTATCTTGCACCATGGTGCATCTTTTGCATCACTGCTGCATCACAAAAGTGACGCAACAGCGGCACAAAAGAGACACACGGCCATCATAAATCTGCCCCTAACATTTTAAATGATGGATTCAGGATGACGATAAGGTGTGGCCTATCCAGAGGTTTGTTTGAGGTGAGGCCTACTCAGGGTTGCAGATGAAATTTAGGCTTGTTGAAGAGTACAGAGGAGATAATACATGTGCAGGCCTACCAATGAAGTGAGTCATGTCCACTTCACTCTTGAACAAAGGCCAGACCTCTTCTGTGTCCCTGGACAGATGTAAACCTCAACTGCACAATGTGATTCATAATGTTAGGAAACACAGTTGATGTAATTGAAAAATGTTGAATTTATTTTCTCATTTCAGAATCACATAACCTGTGTTTCCTTTGCTTAGGTATCTCATTGTGCAGATGGAGTCTAGCATATCAAAGAGTACACAGAAGTTGAGCACTGTATACAACAATTTTGACATTTACAGAAGATTCAGCTTCTCCATGCCCCCTACACAGTCCTAAATGTTTACAGTTTAAACTGACGGTATCTTGTTGGAGATGAAGTGAGGCCTGTCTTGCAACATGGTGCATCTTTTGCATCACTGCTGCATCGGTTTCATGTGGCACAGGACTTTACAGCATGACACATCTGCCTAGATGCATCAAGTTGTAAATATGTCGCAACATAGCAAATCTTTTGCACCGCCGCTGCGTCACAAAAGTGACGCACAGTGGCGCAAAAGAGGCACACGGCTATCATAAATCTGTCCCTAACATTTTAAATGATTGATTCAGGATGACGATAAGGTGTGGCCTATCCAGAGGTTTGTTTGAGGTGAGGCCTACTCAGGGTTGCAGATGAAATTTAGGCTTGTTGAAGAGTACAGAGGAGATAATACATGTGCAGGCCTACCAATGAAGTAAATCATGTCCACTTCACTCTTGAACAAAGGCCAGACCTCTTCTGTGTCCGTGGACAGGCCTAAACCTCATCTGCTCAATGTGATTCGTAAAGTTAGGAAACACAGGTGATGTAATTGAAAAATGTGGAACTTCTTTTCCTCATTTCACAATCACATCACCTGTGTTTCCTTTGCTTAGGTATCTCATTGTGCAGATGGAGTCTAGCATATCAAAGAGTACACAGAAGTTGAGCACTGTATACAACCATTTTGACATTTACAGAAGATTCAGCTTCTCCATACCCCCTACACAGTCCTAAATGTTTACAGTTTAAACTGACGGTATCTTGTTGGAGATGAAGTGAGGCCTGTCTTGCAACATGGTGCATCTTTTGCATCACTGCTGCATCGGTTTCATGCGGCACAGGACTTTACAGCATGACACATCTGCCTAGATGCATCAAGTTGTAAATATGTCGCAACATAGCAAATCTTTTGCACCGCCGCTGCGTCACAAAAGTGACGCACAGTGGCGCAAAAGAGGCACACGGCTATCATAAATCCGTCCCTAACATTTTAAATGATTGATTCAGGATGACGATTAGGTGTGGCCTATCCAGAGGTTTGTTTGAGGTGAGGCCTACTCAGGGTTGCAGATGAAATTTAGGCTTGTTGAAGAGTACAGAGGAGATAATATATGTGCAGGCCTACCAATGAAGTGAATCATGTCCACTGCACTCTTGAACAAAGGTCAGACCTCTTCTGTGTCCGTGAACAGGCCTAAACCTCATCTGCACAATGTGATTCGTAATGTTAGGAAAGACAGGTGATGTAATTGAAAAATGTGGAATTTCTTTTCCTCATTTCACAATCACATCACCTGTGTTTCCTTTACTTAGGTATCTCATTGTGGAGATGGAGTCTAGCATATGAAAGAGTACGCAGAAGTTGAGCACTGTATTCAACAATTTTGACATTTACAGAAGATTCAGCTTCTCCATGCCCCCTACACAGTTCTAAATGTTTACAGTTTAAACTGACGGTATCTTGTTGGAGATGAAGTGAGGCCTATCTTGCAACATGGTGCATCTTTTGCATCACTGCTGCATCACAAAAGTGACGCAACAGCGGCGAAAAAGAGACACACGGCCATCATAAATCTGCCCCTAACATTTTAAATGATTGATTCAGGATGACGATAAGGTGTGGCCTATCCAGAGGTTTGTTTGAGGTGAGGCCTTCTCAGGGTTGCAGATGAAATTTAGGCTTGTTGAAGAGTACAGAGGAGATAATACATGTGCAGGCCTACCAATGAAGTGAGTCATGTCCACTTCACTCTTGAACAAAGGCCAGACCTCTTCTGTGTCCCTGGACAGATGTAAACCTCAACTGCACAATGTGATTCATAATGTTAGGAAACACAGTTGATGTAATTGAAAAATGTTGAATTTATTTTCCTCATTTCAGAATCACATAACCTGTGTTTCCTTTGCTTAGGTATCTCATTGTGCAGATGGAAACTAACATATCAAAGACTACGCAGAAGTTGAGCACTGTATGCAACAATTTTGACATTTACAGAAGATTCAGCTTCTCCATGCCCCCTACACAGTCCTAAATGTTTACAGTTTAAACTGACGGTATCTTATTGGAGATGAAGTGAGGCCTGTCTTGCAACATGGTGCATCTTTTGCATCACTGCTGCATCACAAAAGTGATGCAACAGCGGCACAAAAGAGGCGCACGGCCATCATAAATCTGCCCCTAACATTTTAAATGATTGATTCAGGATGACGATAAGGTGTGGCCTATCCAGAGGTTTGTTTGAGGTGAGGCCTACTCAGGGTTGCAGATGAAATTTAGGCTTGTTGAAGAGTACAGAGGAGATAATACATGTGCAGGCCTACCAATGAAGTGAATCATGTCCACTTCACTCTTGAACAAAGGCCAGACCTCTTCTGTGTCCATGGACAGGCCTAAACCTCATCTGCACAATGTGATTCGTAAAGTTAGGAAACACAGGTGATGTAATTCAAAAATGTGGAATTTCTTTTCCTCATTTCACAATCACATAACCTGTGTTTCCTTTGCTTAGGTATCTCATTGTGCAGATGGAGTCTAGCATATCAAAGAGTACACAGAAGTTGAGCACTGTATACAACAATTTTGACATTTACAGAAGATTCAGCTTCTCCATGCCCCCTACACAGTCCTAAATGTTTACAGTTTAAACTGACGGTATCTTGTTGGAGATGAAGTGAGGCCTGTCTTGCAACATGGTGCATCTTTTGCATCACTGCTGCATCGGTTTCATGTGGCACAGGACTTTACAGCATGACACATCTGCCTAGATGCATCAAGTTGTAAATATGTCGCAACATAGCAAATCTTTTGCACCGCCGCTGCGTCACAAAAGTGACGCACAGTGGCGCAAAAGAGGCACACGGCTATCATAAATCTGTCCCTAACATTTTAAATGATTGATTCAGGATGACGATAAGGTGTGGCCTATCCAGAGGTTTGTTTGAGGTGAGGCCTACTCAGGGTTGCAGATGAAATTTAGGCTTGTTGAAGAGTACAGAGGAGATAATACATGTGCAGGCCTACCAATGAAGTAAATCATGTCCACTTCACTCTTGAACAAAGGCCAGACCTCTTCTGTGTCCGTGGACAGGCCTAAACCTCATCTGCTCAATGTGATTCGTAAAGTTAGGAAACACAGGTGATGTAATTGAAAAATGTGGAACTTCTTTTCCTCATTTCACAATCACATCACCTGTGTTTCCTTTGCTTAGGTATCTCATTGTGCAGATGGAGTCTAGCATATCAAAGAGTACACAGAAGTTGAGCACTGTATACAACCATTTTGACATTTACAGAAGATTCAGCTTCTCCATACCCCCTACACAGTCCTAAATGTTTACAGTTTAAACTGACGGTATCTTGTTGGAGATGAAGTGAGGCCTGTCTTGCAACATGGTGCATCTTTTGCATCACTGCTGCATCGGTTTCATGCGGCACAGGACTTTACAGCATGACACATCTGCCTAGATGCATCAAGTTGTAAATATGTCGCAACATAGCAAATCTTTTGCACCGCCGCTGCGTCACAAAAGTGACGCACAGTGGCGCAAAAGAGGCACACGGCTATCATAAATCCGTCCCTAACATTTTAAATGATTGATTCAGGATGACGATTAGGTGTGGCCTATCCAGAGGTTTGTTTGAGGTGAGGCCTACTCAGGGTTGCAGATGAAATTTAGGCTTGTTGAAGAGTACAGAGGAGATAATATATGTGCAGGCCTACCAATGAAGTGAATCATGTCCACTGCACTCTTGAACAAAGGTCAGACCTCTTCTGTGTCCGTGAACAGGCCTAAACCTCATCTGCACAATGTGATTCGTAATGTTAGGAAAGACAGGTGATGTAATTGAAAAATGTGGAATTTCTTTTCCTCATTTCACAATCACATCACCTGTGTTTCCTTTACTTAGGTATCTCATTGTGGAGATGGAGTCTAGCATATGAAAGAGTACGCAGAAGTTGAGCACTGTATTCAACAATTTTGACATTTACAGAAGATTCAGCTTCTCCATGCCCCCTACACAGTTCTAAATGTTTACAGTTTAAACTGACGGTATCTTGTTGGAGATGAAGTGAGGCCTATCTTGCAACATGGTGCATCTTTTGCATCACTGCTGCATCACAAAAGTGACGCAACAGCGGCGAAAAAGAGACACACGGCCATCATAAATCTGCCCCTAACATTTTAAATGATTGATTCAGGATGACGATAAGGTGTGGCCTATCCAGAGGTTTGTTTGAGGTGAGGCCTTCTCAGGGTTGCAGATGAAATTTAGGCTTGTTGAAGAGTACAGAGGAGATAATACATGTGCAGGCCTACCAATGAAGTGAGTCATGTCCACTTCACTCTTGAACAAAGGCCAGACCTCTTCTGTGTCCCTGGACAGATGTAAACCTCAACTGCACAATGTGATTCATAATGTTAGGAAACACAGTTGATGTAATTGAAAAATGTTGAATTTATTTTCCTCATTTCAGAATCACATAACCTGTGTTTCCTTTGCTTAGGTATCTCATTGTGCAGATGGAAACTAACATATCAAAGACTACGCAGAAGTTGAGCACTGTATGCAACAATTTTGACATTTACAGAAGATTCAGCTTCTCCATGCCCCCTACACAGTCCTAAATGTTTACAGTTTAAACTGACGGTATCTTATTGGAGATGAAGTGAGGCCTGTCTTGCAACATGGTGCATCTTTTGCATCACTGCTGCATCACAAAAGTGATGCAACAGCGGCACAAAAGAGGCGCACGGCCATCATAAATCTGCCCCTAACATTTTAAATGATTGATTCAGGATGACGATAAGGTGTGGCCTATCCAGAGGTTTGTTTGAGGTGAGGCCTACTCAGGGTTGCAGATGAAATTTAGGCTTGTTGAAGAGTACAGAGGAGATAATACATGTGCAGGCCTACCACTGAAGTGAGTCATGTCCACTTCACTGTTGAACAAAGGCCAGACCTCTTCTGTGTCCCTGGACAGGCCTAAACCTCAACTGCACAATGTGATTCATAATGTTAGGAAACACAGGTGATGTAATTGAAAAATATGGAATTTATTTTCCTCATTTCAGAATCACATAACCTGTGTTTCCTCAGCTTAGTTATCTCATTGAGCAGATTTAGTCTAGGATATCCAAGAGTACGCAGAGGATGAGGACTGTATCCAACAGAGCAATGTACATTACTCACCTCCTTTGACACTTACAGAAGCCTCAGTTTAATATTTCTCAGTTCAATATTTATTTAAAGAAGCAGACACCAATATGACCTTCTCATAAATGTGAAAAGCGTTTTTTTTTAAAAAAAAAAACGATTTTCTGGTCATAATTTAAAAACACAACACAGGTCCTATGTAGAAGCACATCCTATCAGTACTTAAATTAGCCAAGCACACATGGGGGCGTATTTACAAGGACCTTACACCACGGGGAAATAACTTAAATTAAAATGGGGAAAATAACATCAAAGGGACTCAAAGGCCTTTTAAATATGCCCCAAGCAGCCTATGAAACTCTAACAGTACATATCAAGAAACTTAAATGACTTCAATAAACATTTTTAAACACATCAAGTAAAGCAGTTATTCAACTACATTCAAGAAGAAGTGACTTAAAATGCCCTAACACACATGAAAGCGTATTTTGAAGGCCCTTGCACCATTTTTCCATCACTTTTAACATGGCTATGTAACTCAAAGAAACAAAATCTAAATTTGCCAAGCACACATGGGGGCGTATTTACAAAGACCTTGCACCACGGGGAAATGACTTAAATTAAAATGGGGAAAATAACATCAAAGGGACTCAAAGGCCTTGTAAATATGCCCCAAGCAGACTATGAAACTCTAGCAGTACATATCAAGAAACTTAAATGACTTCAATAAACGTTTTTAAACACATCAAGTAAAGCAGTTATTCAACTACATTCATGGGGAAGTGACTTAAAATGCCCTAACACACATGAAAGCATATTTTGAAGGCCCTCAAACCATTTTGGCATCACTTTTAACATGGCTATGTAACTCAAAGAAACAAAATCTAAATTTGCCAAGCACACATGGGGGCGTATTTACAAAGACCTTGCACCACGGGGAAATGACTTAAATTAAAATGGGGAAAATAACATCAAAGGGACTCAAAGGCCTTGTAAATATGCCCCAAGCAGCCTATGAAACTCTAGCAGTACATATCAAGAAACTTAAATGACTTCAATAAACGTTTTTAAACACATCAAGTAAAGCAGTTATTCAACTACATTCATGGGGAAGTGACTTAAAATGCCCTAACACACATGAAAGCATATTTTGAAGGCCCTTAAACGATTTTTGCATCACTTTTAACATGGCTATGTAACTCAAAGAAACAAAATCTAAATTTGCCAAGCACACATGGGGGCGTATTTACAAGGACCTTGCACTACGGGAAAATGTCTTAAATTAAAATGGGAAAAATAATATCAAAGGGACTCAAAGGCCTTGTAAATATGCCCCAAGCAGCCTATGAAACTCTTGCAGTACATATCAAGAAACTTAAATGACTTCAATAAACGTTTTTAAACACATCAAGTAAAGCAGTTATTCAACTACATTCATGGGGAAGTGACTTAAAATGCCCTAACACACATGAAAGCGTATTTTGAAGGCCCTTAAACCATTTTTGCATCACTTTTAACATGGCTATGTAACTCAAAGAAACAAAATCTAAATTTGCCAAGCACACATGGGGGCGTATTTACAAGGACCTTGCACTACGAGGAAATGACTTAAATTAAAATGGGGAAAATAACATCAAAGTGACTCAAAGGCCTTGTAAATATGCCTCAAGCAACCTATGAAACAAAGCAACATTTTAAATACACAACTTTCTTCATAATTTTCTCTCTAAAGCATACTATTCTCTATCTAAATTAAATGAATCTTTTCTCACCTTAGTAAATATTTTTTGAGTTTCAAAACAGTCTCAGACACACACCAATTTGTCTTCAGCAGAGCAAAAGGTATGCACTCCAGAGGCTGCAACCAACAATGGCACAGAAATGCTGTATTTCATCACACATATCTCTCATGTCACCCAATCAAAACTCTTCCCTCACTTTTTTCAAATCAACACCCTTCCCACTTCTGCCCTTTCTGCCTGTTTCCCATAGCAACCACCTCCTGAAAGACCTCTCATGTTTGCAAGTTCACACAACAATGTTTCAATTGAACTCTGAACTCTCAGTACACCTGCGTATCCAGTGCAATCTTTCATAAAACGATTTTTTCTTGACCATTCAAATTACATCTTTCAAAGAACTCATCCATGCACCCTAACTTTCTGTTTTCAGCAATCAAAATCCACCAATCACTGCTACGGATTAATTACCACAGAAACTCCACAGTTTTTTTCATTACATACTCCTACTGTTCCAACTGCCATTTCATTACCACACTTCATCTGACTGCAGCAGAACCTCCTCTCACCATGTTTTCTGTCTGGATTGTTGGACATAGTTATATCCACTGGGCTCAAAGGTATGGTGATAACAGAAATTTACACAACCTCAATTTACAAAATGTGGAAATCAACTGGATTGGCCACAGAGAATTAAGATGTCACCAATTGATACCATTGGTGAAAACCTTTTTGCATTTGCCAAAACCTGACCTGTTAATTGTGCACTGTGGAGGAAATGACTTGGGCACTTTGACTGGGGTAGGTCTGGAAATGCTTTTAAAAGACACCTTTGACCAATTGATGGCACTTTTTCCTCAAACTGCCTTGGTATATTCAAATATATGCCAAAGACAGAAATGGAGGTGGTCCAACCAATTTTGTCCACAAATTGAGAAATCGAGGAAGCATGTAAATAAGTCTGTTTCAGCTTACATGAGAGACCATGGAATGGGCTCCATCTACAACAATAACTTGCGTTACTACATGCAAGATATCTACAGAGGAGATGGAGTTCACTTCTCAGATGAGGGGAACAGAATTTTCATCCTGAATTTAAGACTATGTATTGGTACCTACTTGTAGGTACCTAAATCAGCCACAGGACCCAAAAGCTCTTTTCAGAGCTACCCTACATCTGATCACTCACAATTATTATTTTACTCTAACTTTTTTCACTAATTTTCACCAAAGTACGCTCACCGGAGCGCCACCCGGTACGCGCACCGGACGCTAACCGTGCAAAAATTTGAAAAAAAATTTTTGTTTTTTCGCACATATGGGCCTCCTCAGCCACCCTCAGAAAACCTAGGGGGTCAGGATACGTCTACCGTGCCCCCTTCTACCCATTCTCAACATTATTTGCCCACCATCTTGTATCTCAAATCTACCGAAACACAAAATGGAGGACTCCCGTAACGCTGCCGGTTCGCGTACCGGGGCACGCACCGGGAAGCGCTCGCTCAAAAAAGGTGGGAAAGTAATATACAGAAAAACCACTGGAGACACTTTCACCAAATATAGATTAGCTCATACTACATACCAATCCCTACCATTTTCACAAATTTGGTGGGAATTCCATTTAGCCATTTAGCCTGTAGACCTCTCTAAATACCCTGAGGTAAATTACTTCACAAAACACATCTGAAGTGTTGGAATTGACAACCAATTAAAATGTTACTTTAATTTTCTACTTTTTTTACCTGACATTTGATTGGTTATGTACCTGAATATATATAAAGAAAGAGAGAGAAACACAGCCATTTTGACTACTACTTCCTGAACTACATTGCAAGAGCATTTTCACTGACAACTTAAACTTGTTTTTAAAAGGTAAGATGTTATTTTATAAATTTGAAAACATTTTTAGATAGTTATATACTATCCCTCTGTAAGAGTTAGACATTGAGAAAGGCTTGTTTATTATAATTATGGATTGATTTAGGTTTCTGTGCTATAATTATGAATTTACTTAGGCTTTTTCACAGGCACTTGTTAATAGTACTACTTCACGCCTGAAAAGTACCTGTCTGAACTTAAACCCAACAGTGCCCTATCTCTACTGATATATTTATTTTTTATGCAAATTTCAGCACAAAAATGGAAGGAGAACAGATAGTTTCCTTTGAAATTGTCCTAGAGATGAACAATGAGGAAATCATTGAACCCATTGACTTGGAATTCATGGATGAATCACGGGACCATGAACTTCTACAATGTGTAGAATCTGTGGATTTCTTACTTCAATATGAGGACGGTCAAATGTTGGAAGTTATGTTCAGTCAAAAAGAAGACATTTCGGACAGTCAAATGTTAGACGTTCTATTAAATTTTGAAAAAGAATCAGAAAAATTAATTTATATTTAATAATCAAAAATTGTTCGAGTCTTTAATCATTTTTATATCTAATTCATAAACTAGTACCAAATTGATTATAATGTAAAGTCAGACTTATAGTATACTGTGCAACTTTATATTATCTCCAATGTGTATTTAACATCTCTTTATCATCTCCTGCCTCCATATTGTTTCTGCTTTCCTGACACACTATGGTATGAATTCCATATTCCACAATAACTTCTGAAACAACATGCAAGATATCTACAAAGGAGACGGTGTATATTAATTTTTTGACTCTGCATTGGTACCTACATATTGCTACTTAAATAAAAAAAAACGGGAAAAAAACAACAAAACGAACAATCAATAAACATACAATATTTAAAAAGTCTATCATTCTTTTTTCCTTATATTACGCTCCCCGGACCGCTTCCCGGTGCGCGTACCGGGCGCTCCCCACGCAAACAAAACGAAAAAAAAAAAAATTCCTTACCCCCGCGGGGCCCTTTTAAAGCCTCCACATCAAACCTAGGGGGTCAGGGAGGATCTGCTATGCCCCCTTATGGTCATTTACCCCTTTGTTTTGGCCTCCTCTTGTCTCTCGATCCTACCGAGAGACAAGATGGCGGCCGCTCCGGACTGTTTAGAATGTTGACAGACACCGGAGAGCCAATCAGCTTCGCTTCGCGAAGTTCCGTTACGCGTCAGGTACGCGAACCGGGGCGCTGCCCGGAGCGCGCTTACAGATATATATATTTTTTTGAACGTTAATTTCTCAAAATCCACTGGAACACATATATTGAGACCTAGCAAAGGCACATTGGGCTACCAGTCCCTACAATTTTGCCAAGTTTCGTGGAAATCCATTCAGCCATTCGAGCTAAAAGTGAGGCCAACCGCCCTATTGAAAATTGCATGGGAAAAACGCGTTTTGGGACCCCCCTTTTTTCTCGGCCCCCCCTTGACGAAACCCCCCCAACTTTTCAGGGGCTGCTCAGAAACAAAATGTTCCATTTTCCTGAAAATTTCAGCCAATTCCGTCATCAAACGCCAAAGTTATTCGACATAGAATTTTCAAAAATCCCATAGAGAAAAAATCCTAACTATATATACCTACTGGCGACCGCCAGTAGGTAATATATATATATATATATATATATATATATATATATATATATATATATATATATATATATATATATATATATTATCATATTCAAAGATTAACATATAAAAGAATGTTATCTATAATAATATGTAATATTTTTTTATTTATTACATTTATTTTGAAATATGTTTTCTTTAAATATTCATATAAATAGTTACAAAAATAATGAAAGCTCATAATGTATTTCTAACAAATATTAATATAACAAAATCAATTAAAATGTTTTATAATATTAATTTGCATATCATTAAAATAATTAACATTAAATCTCACCACCTTTCACCCCAACAAAACTAATATCTTACTGCTAAAAAAGTATAAAAGCATTATTGATAAACATTAATTCAACTAAAACACAAATTTCAATACCTTTATAATTAAAAGATTATCCTGCTTAAAACACAAATAAAAAAGATGATAAACTTATAAATAACACACAGTACAATAAATGACATACGAAATAACACAATAGTATTACATGCAAACATATTTTTCTAAATTGATATTTTTTACAACATTAAAAACAACACTTAAAATGAAACAACACAAACTATGTAAATTTTTGTTGCCATTTTCACTCTGAATTATATAATTTGCATTGGTAAATCAGACTAATTTGCTTTACTCTACTGATTGTAAAGATACAAGATATGCACTTTTTAGCATGTTTATAGTTTCAAGAACAAAAGAAATGGACTCATGAGTCCAGACCATCTTTTTATGCTAATCAAAGTTAAAGAAAGGGAACTGGAAATCAATCATCCTTTCCTAGATAGAAAAAGGAAGCCATAGATAGTGTAAGAAAGCCTAAAAATTAACATGCATTCACAAAGCCAATCGGTCTGAACTTTGAGACATATTGCTTTCCAAACGAGTCTCTGTGATGCTGTACAGCATCAACAAAATACTTTACAATTTTGCCGAAAGACCAAAAAAAGATGCGATGAAGGATTAACAGTGGTTGCATCACGTTGTATGCATGCACATGCGTGCTGAAACGTGCATATGCATGCATCATCACTTTTTACATTTGCACCTACAGAGTAACACATGTGATATTCATTTGATTACTGACGAGAAATGGAGCCTCACTTAAAATAAATGCTCGCTGCTCCTCCCTAAAAACATTAAAAAGTATATATTTTTTGTATTTAAAATGAAGGTGGAAGTCGAGGCGATGGAGGAAGCAACAGGGGGAGAGCTGGGGAGGGGAAAGCAGCAATCAAGGGACAGCCACAGAAGTGGTGGCCAGAGAAGCACATGAGCAAAAAAGCAATACAAATGCTCGGGAGCAAAGGAGTTTGCCGGGGGGGGAAAGAACTCGAGAGAGAGCTTGCAACAGGCATGAGAAGCAACACAGAACACACAAGGAGGTGAGCTACAAAACACATGTTCTCTCATGGAATGCTTGAGGCAAAAGCAGTTACCTAAACAAAGAGTGGAAGGATAGAAGACATCCAATCAGAAAGATGGTAAAGAGGTTATGCTCCAAGGGAGGGACAACTACAAGATGGACATGCAGAGTCAAGGAATTAAATCAAAAAACAAGCAAGCAAATTAGAGTGATAATAAAGCAAACCTATAGTAAGCCATGGGTGGGTTCTAAGCACGTATGAGGTCTCCGTAAGCCCACAAATAGCCCACAAATACTCTTTTGCAACCAGGCAGCTTGCGCTATTTGGTAGACTTGACCTAATAGAGAAAATGGCAACATGATAAAACACCAGATAATAAAATAGATCTGACTGCAGAGGGACCTGGAAGAAATAAGTAATACAACATAAACAACTGATTTTCCCCAGACAAAATCTTTTTACAGTAATGAGAAAACCAACAAAGAAGTTGAAAAATAAACAAGTGGTAAAATCAGATGTGCTACATACAATTTATAAGTATGGGTGAATTTTGCGAATTCGCGGTACGCGAATTCGTGCGAAAGCGTACTCGCGGTCCGCAAAATCCGCGAACTTTCGTGAGATTGCGGATTTATTTATTTTTGCGTGTTCGCAGGATTTTTTTTCAGCGCGGCTACCGCGAATTTACCCATGCGGTCGTACATGGGCGCAGCCATCTTGTTTTCAGTGTTCGCGTTGCGTATTTCCATTTCCGGGCGCTAGTTGCATGCTCGCGTTATGCATTTCCTACTTATGGGGTGCAATTGCGTGTTCGCGTCCGTTTTTGCGTGCTCGCGGGGAAAATATCGCGCAAACTTATTTTTAATCTTTTTTACTCCTTATCTATCCCTCTATTTTTGTACATCTATATTTTGTGTTTTTTTCAACTTTTTGTTACTTTAATACCTACTTTTTTTTAGCTCTCTCTTCTCTTTACTTTTTTTTCCTCATTCTTTCCTATTTTTCCTTTCTTTGACTCAGGACCATGGAAAGGGAGCCGGCAAGTCGAAGGGGAAGAGTCCCGCACTCCGTAGCCGGCTCCCTTGCGGGCGGTTAAGGGGGGAATCAGCAAGTCCCAGGGAGATCTTCAGCACGGTGGAGGTGGCCGCACTGGTCTTATTTGTGCAGCGCCACCTCCCCAAGACCATCGCGGCAGACGGCAGGCCCGGTACCGGGTACGGCCTTCGGGAGCGTCACCAGCTATGGGGTAAGGTGTGCTGGGCCATGTATCGGGAGTCTGGGGTCCGGCGCACCTACAACCAGGTGACGCACCGGTGGTCCGCCATCCTGGACCGGGAACAAGGCCTGCTCGACCTGCTTGGTGTCGAGATCCCTGGGCTTGGTGAGTACTAGTAGCTATTTAATAACTACTTTGTTTTCTTCTGCTCTGTGTTATATTGCAAATATAAGTTTTTCCCGAAGTGCAAGAATGCTGCCGATTACATTGCAGGTAAATTATGTTTCAAAAGCTTCTGTGATTGCAGGTGCTCGCCTGCTCAGTCAGTGGCGGTGCTACTATGCTTACTTGTTTTGAATTTTGTGCTCATTTGGCTTGAGTGATTATGTATGAGTGTACTGTACAGAACTGCATAATGCTAGAGAGTCTAGAGACTCAAGTCCAGTCCTTCCTTTGTACTCCTGCCACTAAGAAGAGATAGTGGTGTGGTGGATTGATAGGTTAAGTATATTATGACTTGTTATTTAGTATGAAATTTTTTAGTGGTGTGCAATCATGATGGACTGTGTCTGTCACTTCTCGTGCTGCTGAGTGCTGCCAGTCCTAGTAGAACCTTTTTGTAGTTGGTTTAGTGAGTTACAAAACTTTCCAAGTAGACGGTCCGCGAATCCAACAATAGTAATATCCCAGTAGACCACATCAGGTAGGTCAATAAATTTAGTGCAATTGTTGTTTATTTCCCCGAAATATTTTGTTATTGTTTTTTTGAAATGTTTGATTTCGTTGACAACAGTCATCCATGTTTGTGTCTTTCTTTCATGTACATCAGGTCCTCCCAGGGGCAAGAGGACAGAGGTGGCGGTGGCGGCGCCAGCGGAGCAGAAAGGCCAGGATCGGTCCGCCGAGGGCTCTTTTGCTGGCCCCAGTAAGTTTTCCTGTTAATATTAATAATAATACTTCCCTAACTTTTACAGCACCTATTTAATCCAAACGTTCATCATGATTCTATTTTTTCCTAAATCGTCTTTGATTTTCTTGTAGACTGTTTCTAAATTCTTATCCTGCCTCTACTATGACTCTCTGTGCTACTACTCTTTATTATTATTCGTCTGTGTGTGTGTAGCTAGCTAAGCTTGCACAGTTGGAAAAAGGTGTTAAACAAAACTCCTATTCAGCAATAGCTGTAGTGCAGTCCTCTGGGTTGTCCATAATGTCTATTGAAGTCTTCTTAATGTTTATGCTTTGACAATTCCCAACAATAAAATGTCAATGGCCACCAAGAATAAGATACTAGTTTACTTTTTGATTGGATAGGAGGATATACTACTACTGTTGCAGGGACTATTCTGCACATTCAGAACTATGGACAAGAAATAGGGCATTGGTGATAATATAGGCGCAGTTAGACTTTCCACATACCAGGCTCAATCATAACAGAAGTTGAACCCCCAATCTCCTTACTGACTAGCTAGTGTGTCAGTCATTATTTAGCTCACGAATGCAGCGATGATCCCCAATGATAATACAAACCAGAACATAACACTACGGAGTCAGAGTCCCGACCTCTCAGAGTCACGGAACCATGCTTGCAAATTGCAAACCCTTTGGCTCACTCACTCATGACCAAAAACCACAGAGTCTATGTAAGTTTTAAAGCTTTATTACAAGTAAAACAACTAGCTCTGTGTGTACTCTGTATATTAATTTTCAATTGTGCATTAAAAACATTTATTATAATTAACTTCATAGAAGAGAAACGGTGAACTCATTAAAACTGAACAGTGGCTGATTTACACAGTAATTGTGGGAGACCCCTCACCTGGTTGGAAGTACTGGTGGTGATGATGATGATGACTTGATGAGTAACATATTGCTCTTGTTCGTAGAAGGGAATCTTCTGTCTGTTATCAGAAAAATGGTGCGTGTTAAAAAGCAAGCATTCATCAGTTGTGCCAAAAAGTCTAGCATGTTATGGCTAAGCATGAATAAAAACACCCTCCCCTTCCGAAAGGGGAATCTTTAGTTTAGACTAGAGAGTCACAAATAATTAAATTTGTTTAAGTAGTGAATTTTTTTTCCATTCCTAGACAAAATAGGGAGTGGTGTATATGGCATCTAAAAATATGAAATGTATTTTCTAGACGGAACACCATTGGCACAGCCCACCATCAGTGCCGGGGCCAGCGCGGAGATGGTCACTCCAGGGGCAGATGCGGTGCCACCAGTGCCAGCAGGAACTGCTGTTGTGGGGGATGCCTCGGTAGTGGCGGGCAGTGGTAAGCTATTATATTCCTTACTTATTGAGATTGCAGAGTAGGCTTGCAGCAGGGGGTGTATATATTGTACAGTACAAGTATACTTTACTGTTAAGATTAGACTTACAAATTTAGTACTATGTTTTTGTCAACCAGGTAGAAGACAGTCATGGAGAAGTGTGGCTCAGGGGTTAGAGGCAGCAGACCCGGAAGCTGAGATCGGTCCTGGACCAGGGTTCAATTCCCCGCCTCGGCGGGTCTTGGGCTAAAAAAATTCCACGGACTTGATAATTCTCGCCCCGGTGCCTCCTCGACTCACAGGTTCACACTCTGCGACTCTGGGCAATAGCTTGCTTAATCTCCATAACGGCCCCTCGCGGCAGGATTCCTGACTTTCACCTTGTGGATACCCTGCTATCTCACAGGGGAATACCAGGAAGGGTTCCCTAAGCAAGCGCCGGGAAACCCACTGCGGGTAGCTGTGCGCTATATAAGCTCAACTACATTTACATTTACATTTACAGTCACCCTTGACTTCGCATTAGCAATAGCATTAGCGTTGGGAGTTGACGAGTAACCAATGGCCTCCTCTAAGTTTGACTTCAACTCAGCTGTGAAACTTTTATCGAGAAGGCAAGTCAGATCAGAGATGAACTTGATGGATGGGATGAACGAAAAGGGAAAGAAGGGTGTATGGAAGGACGAGCGAGTTAAATGACTGGCAACAAATGATCTGTGGTTTTGAATGCAGGCAGAGGTGGCTGGTAGGAATCTGATGCATGGCCGGTTGAAGCAAGGATGGGTGGAAGGAGAAAGAAAAGAGGACTGCCTGGGTGGGTTAAAACAGAAACTGTATGTGTGCGCAATATATCCTTTGGGTCAAATTCAAAGACAAGTCAAGCACGGGTGCATGGGTGGCAGTTTACAAAATAAAATAAAAATTGTGTTTTTCGGTGAGAAAAAGTAAGGTTTCTCCAGTTGAGACATTAAGAAGAATGATTGACATTTACTTTGAATGGATGGTTGCCTGGATGGTATCTTCCTCATAGATAGCATAGGTGTATGTAGAGTAGACAGAGTAGACGATCACTGGATGAAGACTGTTAGTTGTAACACCGCACGTCCGTGCCAGAGTAGCAAAGCCGAGGAAAGTAGAAGTTGTAATTTTTCAGAATACTCCCTTGACTAACAGTAGTTTGCAAGCACAGCATATATTGTGTATCTATATTGTATAGTTCACATTATCAAGTCAAGTCACAAGTGCCTTCCTCTGGCGATTACGGGGACCACTCACTACCTATGTTAATAATTTTTTCCCAACTCTGTCATTCATGTGTGGCCTATTGGTGTTCACTCAATCAATAAAAACAAAGCACCTAAAAGTCATCCCTTATATATGCAAATATCATGTGAAGGGATAGATGATCATATTATCTTCTTCATTTTACTTTTGTAGTTGTCAGGGGCAGGGCAGGGTGAAAGTTAAATTAATTGAGCAGTAGCCCTTGTTGTAACTTGAAACAGAGTATGGCCCGTGCCACCCGTAATAGAAAAGTAAGAGCTTCACCACCTGCATGTACTGATAACAGTAACGCGAGTCTGCGTCATCATGGCTTGCGTCTGTTTTTCTTGGGTGCAAGCTGACTGCGCTGGCATTATGCCGGCTTCCACAAGTTTACGTACTAATTTCGCTAAACAAGAGAGAAGAAGAAGACTGGTGTACTGTCTGAGTCTAATGTAGTGAGTCCATAGTGTTAGTAGAATTCCTGAAACTCCCATTAATGTAATGTTAGAGCAGAGGCAGACGAAGTGGGAGGTTAGATGGATACATGCCACAAATGTTATGTACTGTGCTTGCAAGTTGCTAGTGCTACTGTGACACAACTTTCTGTTGAATTATTTTGTGTTAATCTTAAAGAGTATTGGTTACAGTATTTTTTTCTTTCTTCGTATACATACTCCTTCCAAACTAACAAGGAAGGAGTTGGCTATCCGGGCCAGGGAACGGAAGCTGGAGGCAATTGTCGCTGAATATCGCGGCTGGTGGCTCAGGAGGAGGAGGATGACCAGTCAACAACAACAGCTGCATCCTCCTCCACTGCCCCTGGGTCATACAGCCAGTGCAATTCTCCAGCGGTAAGGTGCCGTGGTCCGGCAGCCACCCGCTGCCGCCGAGCAGCGCAAACAACAGCTGCCCTCCACAGTACCTGCAAGGCGCGTGTGCACCGCCTAACCCTGCGAGTGGCCTACCTTGAGCAGGAGGTGGAGAGGCAGAAAGTCCTGCTCAAGGCCCTCCGGAGAGAGTTGCGTGACCACCTGGTCACAGGACACCGCCGGCCAAAGGAGTAGAGAGAGATTGTCCCTAGCCCCTTCATTAAAGACGTTTGGGGGGTGGGAATTGGGCGCTGGGTTTTTTGGACTTTTGGGGACATTTCATGGACATTGGTTGGGGTTAGGGAGGGGGGTGGGTCGGGTCTTGCGGGATAGTTTATTTTTGCTAGGGTCAAAATATTTATTTATTTTCAACCTAAACATAGCATACGCGTTTTTACTGTTTTGTGGGGAAGGCGGGGGGGTTAACTGTACGTTTGTTTTCCTGAAACTTAACTGGCTGGTTGATTCAAATTGTCCAAGTAATCGCCCAAATTTGTACAAAAGTGCAACTGACAGAGTTAGTGAATTTAATTGTCCTACTACTTTACTGGTACTACCGTCAGTCTCTACTCTCCTCCTACTCAATTATTCTTCCTCCCCCAAAATGCTTATCTTACCTGTGATTCATGTTTGAGAATAGGGCTAGGCACAGGGCTGGCTGCATAGCAAATGGCGATTAAGCTTGGCTATGGAATCCTGGACGGATGAAATGTCATCGTTGTGGTGGTAGTAGTAGTGGTACACACTGGCAGTAGCAGCATATGAAAAAAAAAGGAAATGAAACATTGAGTGGCCTGAGAGGAGCATTAGAACAGTACGAAAGTACAGTACACAAGAACAGTGCCATAAATTGTAGCCTAAGCAATGCTAAAGTATTCAATCAAAAGTTAAATACTAGTTGCGTGGAGTATGGCTACTACAAGAAATAGTACTGAAGGACACAGCAGCGTGAGCATTCGTCACATGTAGGAGGAGGATGTTGTTGATGATGAATCCACTCGAAGGCGCACATGAAATTCTGGTTTGATTTGCAAATACAGATGGGTGTGTGTCAAGCAGAATAAGAATATATCCTCGGATTCCTTGACCTGCCTTGAAATTTATTTTCTGTTGCCTTTGACCTTACCCTCCCCAGCAAGTGTGTGGAATTATTGTTGTCATTTAAACACACCTCAATGAAAACCACACAGCCCGGGGGAAGAGGGTTAGCATTTGAAAAATGGATGGGAATAAGGGTTTTGGGAAACTTTTGTGGAGAGAGAAAAAATAAACACAGCGTGGACAAACAACAAATGAAGAAAAACAAATCTTTGGATACGAAGATATCCAAAAGTCTTTTAAGGGACATAAAGGAAGGGCATGCATGAAGTTGTTTGCTAAATGGATGGTTAGGTTACTGAAAAGTAGTACTTACTAACAATGAATAAACAATTTGACAGTACAGGGCTGCAGTAATTACGCAATTTCACTTGCCTATCTGCCCTCAGAGAGAATAAACACGTATTAGTACATTAAATTAGTTTTAAAAATATCAAAGAAACTTATCAAATAGCAGTAGGGATGAATTTGAAGCAGAGAGCAAACGCACAGAGTCGCACTCATAGAAATTCACAACAATAACATTATTTAAAAGATAAGAAGAAGTGAAGAAGATACTGTAACTGTATGTTGTAGTTGTCCTGTTCAATTTGGGAAGTTGCATGCATCCAGCCATTTCTCTTATTCGCGGTACTCCTCCATTCCATCTGATGCTCCGTCGATCAATCTTGGTGACCACACTGTCCACTGCCTGCCTGGCGGATGCGGAATTACGGATTGCTATGGTAAGCCTGAGTTAATGTTTTTCCCATCGCACAGGGTAAAAGCCGGCCTGTAATTCTCGATGGAAAAACAGAAAGGGATATTAAAACACCCCGGAGGAAAAATATAAGGTACGGTGTAGTGCAAAAATAACACTTTCACTTTCAGAGGCGACAGTATTACATACAAGCATCATTTCTAAAGTGCCTACTATGAGTTTCCTTTTTTAGGATAATAATTAGCACACAGCAGGCCAGGGCCATGCAGACGGACAAGGCAGGCACCACTGAGTGAACCAACCTCCATGTAGCATACCTCTTTGACACAGACAGACAAAGCAGATCTAATTTTATACAGCAAGCCACATAGCCGCAATTTTACATGAACCGCTGTCTGAACTCTGGCATAGCAACACTACACTGGCTCGACCACTCCATACCACAACTAGACAGACATCTAGTTCTGCTGTGGTTGTTGTTGGTTTGTTTACCTGTTTGCCACTCACAAAATGTCCATAGTTCTTCCGTAAAGCGACGATGATGATCCGTCCATCCCAGTGAGTGACTGTAAAGATATTCTCTAACTTTGATCATCAAGACTCATCATCATCATCATGGTATTGGCAAACTCAAAGTTGTTCATGCAGTCAGAGTCTACACACAGTGAGTCCAAGGACATTTTCCATATTACAAAATGCAACGTAGTGGCCCCTGCAGTAGAAGTACAATTTGCATTAAACAAGGTAAAAACAGTGTAGACTTGAGTTACATTTAGTGTGTAAAAGATTAAATAATAACAGAACACATAGGATTAATTTCATGCACAACAAACAAACAGCAATTGCTATCATCAGAGCCAGACAGCCAGTGTTGTCCAGTGCATGCCATCTCACCATTCAATCATACATTACCTGTTCCACTTTTTGTCAGCATCTTATTCTTAAGTGAAGGGCCACAGGGCAGCCTCTCGTGTCAATTTCAGAAGTAACAATCAGCATAGTCAGTAATTCCAGTCCCACTTCTTTTGAGGGGACTCATCTACCAACAGTTTCTTGATTCTGCGTAATCCGGCAATCTGCCTTGAGGGAAATGGATAGGGAGAGTCTGGAGGAGGAGGATAGAGGAGCATGACTGAGTTGTGAAATTGTGAACTTCAGGAATGCTGACAGTGGCACCTTCAATAAGGAAATAAGACGAAGACAGTGCTGCTGATGGATTTGTTGTGATTAGAGTTTTGTTGTGCTAAAAGTTGCAAAGCAAAGAAAGACACACAGGAATAAAAGTGAATAAGGATGAAAAAAAGAAAGTCAGTATTTCAGGCCTAGGTGTCAGGGAAGTAGAACTCATCCTGAAACTCTGTGAATTGAAACGGGAGTAGGTCAGCTAACAGAGAAGAACTTCCGTCACCTAAGGCGGTGTCATCTTCTTCCTGCGTGGATTGTAATCTGGTGGTATGAAGTGCTGATTCATCTTGATCATTGTTAACCTCTCCACATTTTTGGGCGAGAGGCGGGTCCTTTTTGAAGTTACAATGGTACCAGCAGCACTGAAAACACGTTCAGAAGACACGCTTGCGAGTGGGCAAGCCACATAATTTATAGCCAGCTTGGTGATCAGTGGCCATTGAGATCTTTTCCCATACCAATACACCAATGGGTTCTGATCAAAGAAGACCTCTGTTGGGTCATCCAGATAGGCCTGCAACATCCACTCAAGGTCCTCTACGGGTGCTCCACTTTGCGTACCATCTGTTGCCTTTGCATCAACACTGGAACGAGCAAACCCTTGATGAGTTATCCAATCCGCTTCTGACAATATTATGGCTGGGCCTGGTGCAGGTGATGATGATGATACAGTTGCTGGTGTTGGTAACGGCTCTGAGAGAAAGTGACTGCCTTCGGCCACAGAAGTGGACCTTGACGTTGGATGACCTGCTGCTTCAGTAGTACTTGTGGTGGTTCCTTCAATTTCCTGCCGTTCTTTTTCGAACCGAGTAGCTGACAGAACTAGCCAATGTTTGTACTTTGAAACATCTGCTTCATAAAAAGGAAGAATGTATTGCTAGCCAGTGCCTTTTTGTACCGTGGATCCAGAATAGTGGCACAAATGTAATGTTGTTAAGAATGTTTTCCTTTAAGCCTTGCATTGTCAAGTAGGCGACTTAATAAGCTCTCCGCCAACCGATATGCGTCTTGCTTTTCAGCATAATCTCGGAACATTGAAGACGCTGCCTTCAGTTGGTGCTCTAGCATGCGCAACAATGGGATAGCTTTGCCCAAAGTACAGTCCTCCCTGTTGACTTCACGCGTGAAGTCCTCAAAAGGACGAAGCATGTCTGTCAGGCTTTTAACTAGGTCCCATTCCTCCACCTCTAGCCTCATGTCTTTCATAGAAGCAACCCGTGTGTTAAAGACATACTCATTGAATACCAAGTACTGCTACAACAGACGCTCAAGCATGTAGAAGGTTGAGTTCCAATGTGTTGCCACCTCCTGGATGAGTCCTCTGACTGGCACTCTATGGTCATGTTGAATGATCCTCAGCAGCTTCAGGGCCTTAAAAGAATGGCTGAAATGTGTGCAGATTCTTTGGCAGGTGGTCAGTAACTTGCTGACTGTGTTTTCTTTTTTCAAGAAATCTTGAACAATAATGTTAATGTTGTGCGCCAAACACGACACTCTGAAATAGCCACCATTAAACATGGCCTTAACTATATTACTGCCATTATCCGTGGAAACATAACCAATCAGGCTCTGTCTTGGCACCAGCCATTCAAAGACCTTACTGTTAAACTCCTCCAAAATGTTTACTGCAGTATGAGATTTCTCAATCGCAAATATGGCTATTGTGGCATGTTTCCGAGCAGCTTGAAAAATTGTGACACTGTCATCACCTGCAGCAATCTTCTCTCTAACCCCCGCAAAAGAGACCCTGTGTGCAGTGATGCACATGTAATCAACGGCTTGGCAACTGGCCCACATGTCTGTTGTCAGGTGGATAGTGTGACCGGCACTCTTCTGCAAAGCTGCCCCAATCACGTCCAGCACATCTTGATGTAGTGCTGGAACCACAACTCTGGCAAAATAGGACCGGCTAGGAACCTTCCGTTTAGGGCAGACTGTTGCCACAAATTCTAGAAAACCCACCCCTTCCATGAAAGAAAAAGGGAGAAGGTCCAGCGCTAACATTTTAGCCAGCATTGCATTATAAAGACGTGCCGTTGGGTGGTTGCGTTCGAATGGCGCCTCCGACCAAAACATGCTTTTAATGGTGGTCTGGACCGTTTCCATATGTGATGATGATCCAGACTTCTTCAAGCCAGTTAGGCTCATTGATTTACTTTTTCGCATTGGTGTCTCTACCAGACTCTTACTGTGCCACCTAGATGTTGCTGGGGTAGAGGGTGTGGGCGCTACCACTGCAGTGCTGCTGCCAGGGGTACTGTGTGTAGCAGAAAAAATGTTTCTCGCTTCTTCACCTGCCCCCTGCACAATCAGCTCCTTATCATCATCAGATGCAATATTGATGGCTACATTTGGATTTCTACTTTTGGCTTTCCGGATGTTACTTGGGTGCGCCTCCCACTGGATGCTGTGGTGTTTTTGGATATGACCTCTCTGGCCTCCGGTACCATAGTTGGTACCAAGCTTGCCGCAACTAACTACTTGTTTCCGCCTTTTTGCTAATACTAAAGAAGTCTCAAACTGGGGAGTTGAGATTTCTGGTGGTGGAGGTGCCACTTTCAATGCCAGATGAAGTGGAGGATGGGCGTGGCGGAATTTGACTCTGTTGTGCACTTACAGCACCACTACTTGAGGTAATGGAGGTCGAGCTTGATGGAGGTCCCTGCCGGCCCTTCTGAAATATGGAAGCTGTAGGTCGTGTTGGTGTAGTAGTTACCTGTGTTGGTGGTGGTACCAGTGCCACGCCACCCACATCCTGCACAGCAGCAGCATTTTGGAATAGGGTAAAAATGTCTGTCTGCTGCATGCCCGCTGGGGCTGGAGTGATGACTGGGTCGTCATCATCAGACTGTTCATCAGCAGCAGAATACACCACTTCGACTTCTTCTTCGTCATCACCCATAACTGAAAGCCTTGCGGGAACCTTCCTTTTACCTAGCATTGTCGGCTCATGGCGTGCCTCCCTCTCAGACTGAATTGGTGGGTGCCAATCAAGATCTAGATCATCAGAAGGAAGGGGGCTTGAAGAAGAAGTTGTACTATCCTTCCTTGACCTTTTCCTTGCTGGGGATCTGGTAGAGAATGGATCATCAGGTGTGGCTTGCTCGGCTGATACCTCCGCATAAATCTCGATTTCCTGATGTGCCCCTACTTCTGGAGGCTAAAATGATAAGAAACTGGCACCCTGGTTCTATGGTTTATATTCTTGGTTGTAATAATAGGAAATAAGGACAAAATATCCCCTATTTAGTATTCATATTACTGCGACCACAATTTATATATTTTTCATACAATCTCATGTCTCGTCATGAACCACAACACGCCTTTGAATTTCCCTGAATGATTTTATATTTTTTTATATTTTATCAAATGAAAGGATTTTTTATATTATATTTTCAATTTCAAACACATTTGTATATACATATATTCTTTACATATATACCAGAAAAGCCCTTCGTTTCTAAATTAGGATGTCTCACTGAAAAAATAAACCTGACATTCCTATAGAGATCAAACAGACTTATGTGAGGGAACAACAGGTATGTATTATTCAAACCCAGTATCTTTTAAATCCCCAAACAAATTATTTAAACTAATCAAAAAATGTTTTTTATCTGGTGTCTCTTTCAAGTCGACGCGTTTCAGCCAATCAATTCTGGCCTCTTCAGGACTAGGGCTATTCGTAATCCATCTCGGGTTAAAGGTCATCTGAGGCCGGGAGTCTTCTTCATGTTAACTCTGGTTTCCTCTTTTTTCTAATCTTGGTTTTTATCAAGTTCGTGAATTTAGCTAATATGCTGCCGGTACATGGATGGTATAAATCTCTCCCCGACAGCGTTTTGCTTATAGCCGACCGCCTCTTCGTTTTTTAAACTCAATTTTTACATTCAAACATGCACTCGACCCAGCTGATGTGGCCTTGCTTTATCCCCGGAGTGTTTCTCTGCTTTATATGTGTGTCTCTTCCTGCACAGGAGCATGGAGGAGCAAGTATTGTGGGCAGTTGTGCCTCTCCTTGTGCCTCTCCTTGTGCCTCTCCATGCGCCTCTCCATGCGCCTCTCCATGCGCCTCTCCTTGCGCCTCTCCTTGCACCTCTCCTTGCGCCTCTCCTTGTTGCACCTGTGGTTGTCGTTGCAGCTGTGGTTGAACACTCGTCAGATGAGTTACACCCTGGATTGATTGGATGCTACTTTGTGATGAGTCAACGCCAACATCACTGGTCGATGGTGAAAGAGCAATTAAAGTGGCTGCCTCTGCGGCACTCATGGGCTTGAGCCTAACTTGGCGTGGTGCACTGAGACCAATGAAGCGGAGGTGCTGCCCCCAGCTTGGTCCCCGGCGGACACGGCAGCTGCAGACATAGTTTTTTTCCCCCAAAAAAGTGTCAGTCGGCACACCAGTCTCCTTGGTAAGTGGCGCCACTTGCTTCTTCTGCTCCTTCTTACTGGCAGTGGCACTGCCAACTTTCTTGGTAGAGGAGCTACGGCCACCTTTCTTTCGGCCCATCTTCTTCAGATGTCAGAAAGGACGGCAGGACGCAGTTGCTCGAGTTGCAGAGTTGACTGTGGCCACCACACGTGACATCACGTGAAGTTGTGCACACACCGCAGCAGGACTTCTTCCTGGCACTACAACAAGTGATTATGATGAGGATGATTCCTGGTTCTCAGTCTTTGTGCACCTAAAAGCAAAGAAGCCAGAGGAACATCAGGTAAATAAATGTTGCATATGTCGTGCTTCAATTAATACTATGTAACTAGGCATTTATTATTATTAACACAACTCACCCGAAAACGGAAAGACCCAAATAAAAAATTGCAATTCTAATCAAAAATGGATGTTTACATTAATAGAAAAGAGACCACACAGAGAGAGTTGTTTCATGCACCCATTCATAACCCTAGGCCTACTGGCCCGCAAGCTTGCGGGCCTATGGCAAAAACTGCCTGTACTCAATATGTCCCCCCCAACCACATGGCCAGGCCCCAATCCAATGCCATCCATGCCCTAAATGATGTTTAAATTTAAGAGACACCACAGAAAGACATGGCCCATGCACCACTGAGTACCCCCGGGCATAATGGATGAAAGCAAGGCAGACTGGGTGCAGGCCTATGACACAAAGCACACTGCCTGGCTTCAAGATGTCCCCTAGACCCCCACCCACATGGCCAGGCCCTGGACCAAGCATCAAAATGGACCCCACTCACATGGCCAGGCCCTGGACCAGGCCCCAACAACACCCAAAAAATAGAAATACACACAAAAATCACCCCAAACCAATGCCATCCATGCCCTAAATGATGTTTAAAGTCAAGAGACCCCACAGAAAGACATTGCCCATGCACCACTGACTACCCCTGGGCCTACTGGCTAGTGTGGCTTTAACACGCACACCAACATTAAACAAAAACTTCCACATAGATATAACAGTGAGCTTTTCAATTCCATGCCATTCATGACGTAAATGATATTTAAGTTCAACAAAACTCACAGAAACAGTTGTATCATGCACCCATGACTAACCCTGGGCCTACTGGATACTGTGGCTACCCATAATATATATTTTTAAAAGTTGTGAAAAAGTTTATAAATTGTAGTTGCAGCAACTGCAATGCCCCAAACAAACAACACCAACTTACTTGTAAAATCTCAACTCCAAAAGTGATCCAAACAAAAAGTCCTCAAATATAAATATCCAGCAGCAGCCACAAAGAGTAATCCTTCCAGCTCCAGATCCAAATGAAAAGTGACCAGGACATGGACAAAGCACTGGGAGGAGCCTGCTGGACAGGAACAGGAAGTTGGAGACTCTGGGGCACTTCTTTCCTCCCAACCTCCCACAAATGCACTCCTTGCACAAAAATGTGCAGCCAAATGTCTGTCTGAGGAGTTATTCCAAATCATCATTTTCAGAAGGTTTATGCTGCCAGCGATAGATTTCTTGTGCAGAATTGCAATTTTTGAGATTCTGGGAAAGCAAGCTGTTCAAATCTCCTGCCGGATGTCAGCTGCGCGTCGCTTCTACTTATTAGCTATTGTTTACTCTCGCGATACGTGTTCGCAGGCCCTTATGACATATTCGCGTTCTGAAAGTCTCGCATTGCAAGATGGCGGGACTCCATGACATACTCGCGGTCGAATAGTCTCGCGCGATCACGCCATGATGTACTCGCAGTTGAAAAGTCTCGTGCGATCACACAGCAAGATTGAAAATGGCGCAGCGCACGCAAACCGGAAGGAAAACAACTCGGCGAACTCAGAATCACAGTAAGACAACGCCGCGCGCACAAGATTGTATTTTTGAAGCACGACCAAGCAAAAAAAATCCACCAACTCGCGAATTGCAAATTCTTTGACAATTTCGCGCGAGTCGCGGACCGCAACATTGCCAAAAACTTCACAAATTCTGCGCGCGGAACGGATTTTCAGCCCATGCTTAACAATTTAGGATATGATGGTAGAAAAAAAACAGATCATTAAGAAAACAACCTATTGTCAAGGAAGACCACTCAAATAAAATTGTAAACAACATGACACCAGAAAACATATAATAATGACATATACATATCAAGACAATAAAATGAAACAAAAAAGAGAGCAAGACTCAAGAATGGATTAAGAAGGAAGAATTGAAGTAAAACAAAGGGGAAATTGGAAGCTGAAGAGGGAGGATTTCTAATGGAAATATGCAATGAAAGTAGTACCAGAAAAGTGAAGATGAAAGTTCTCCTTGATAAATAATAGGACAAAAGTAATGTATCCACCAGCTTCAGTAACACAATGTTGATTGTAGGGGATTTGTTGAGGAAATTAAGGATCCAATGAAGTTATTAGACACAATAGAAGTAATGTAAGAAGATAGGTTTACCTCAAAATAACAGCAACAACAGGATTAAGCAATACTAGAAACTACAACTGATAGTACGGAGTACATAAAGATGAGACCCAGACAACAAAAAACTCAGGAAAGATACTTCAAGAAGAAGGACACTTTTCTCAAACAAAGGAAAAATATAATCGGAGACAAAAAGAAAACAGGTAAAACAAGAAGAAGAGCTAAAAACAACCATAAAGAAGAAAAGTACAATCCCAGAAAATGTCAGTATGGAGATAGTAATGATATGTTCTGAAGTATCCAAAGGACTCAGAACAGAGAGTACTTTTCCTACTACCAAGATGAACACAAACATGTTAGCCTGGGCAAAGAATTGCAAAACCTGGAGCAGACGGAAGGCAAGATCTTTATATGTACTTACAGTATCATTCAAAACTAGAAAAGATTATAGATGAGATAGCAATGTTCAATTATGTGAAGGGTGCAGAAAAACTAATTACATAATTTTGAAATAACAAAAAACAAGATAAGCATTCATTTGCACTGTTAAACACACCTCTAGATGGTAATGTAGCTCAGGAAATCAGGAGGGGGCAGGAAAAGAGAAGAAAATGAAAGACTGGAAGCTTAGTAAGACCCAACTGAAAAAGACTTACAATGCACGATTATTTGACAAATAAAGAAGTGCAAATGTATTGGGCCACTGTGCTAATCAGAAAGAATATTAATATACACCAGGTATATATAGTGAAGTGGATTCAATAAGCAGATAGCTCATACTACAGGCCACCCTGTGTAATGTGAAGATAGGATTAGTAGGATTTTATACTACTAGTGAATATATGGAACAGGGGTGCGGCATCGTTGGAGAAGGAGTTTGGGAGAGGCTTACTTTGTTTTTTGTGCAACCTGTGCCCTGGAGGAAGCGGAGGGGAGAGGAACAATCGCGCCGGATGCATGCAGGGACTCAAAGTACCAGGAGTCCCTGCTGCTTGATTGAGATCACCTGGACCTGCGTTCGGCTGCCAGCCCCGCCACCAGCCACCACACACCTCAAGACTCCTCGCCGCACCCGCTTCACGGGTGCCGCATAGTTGGAGAAGGAGTTTGGGAGAGGCTTACTTTGTTTTTTGTGCAACCTGTGCCCTGGAGGAAGCGGAGGGGGAGAGGAACAATCGCGCCGGATGCACGCAGGGACTCGAAGTATCAGGAGTCTCTGCTGCTTGATTGAGATCACCTGGACCTGCGTTCGGCTGCCAGCTCCGCCCACCAGCTACCACACGTTATATATAATCAACTAACGTATCCGCTGCGCGGGAGCGTCCCAGGAGAAGCCCGGGCAAAGGGCGGGCCATCTGTGGCCATCCGGGGCCGGAAGAGGCCGGGCCGGGCCACACCTCTTGGCTGTGTGCTGGGATTTTGATCATTGCGAGTTCCAAATCTGGGTAATTATTCTGGCCCTTGTGGATTACGGTATAGTGACACCTTGCCTGGTCACTTGTTTCTCGGTCGTAGCTCTGAGGGTGTTGGACTTGGTCACCCTCCCTTCAGCACTTACCGGTCAATTGTTAACTTTATGGCTTGTGACTTTCTGGTGCCAGTATAGCCATTGTGTCATTGCATATTTAAGTTGTAGCAGTTGCCCTGTAAACACACTTTAATATGAGTAAAGATTGTCGTAGGGGGTTTGGTGCTTCCAGTGTCGTAGGTACACTGGACGCTTTTTTGACGAGGGCAGCGTCTGTACTAAACAATGAAATTATACTTACAGAAAGGCGATTATCTCTAGAACCTCGTCGCGCTTCACCTGAAGTGCTGGTTGCAGGCTCTTTGTTAAACTCTAGACCATCTATAGAGCCCTTGCGAACACTGTCTATTACCCCTCCTACAGCCTTACCAGCCAATCTATCACTCTTTACCAGTGGGTCGTCACTTTCCCCGTCACCCCCAGCTAAAATACTCAATAGAAATCAGCACTTGTGTCAAGCTAAGGGTAAGGGCAAAATCCCTGTCTCTGCTCCTGTGTCTAAGAAAAGGAAAGCAGGGGGGTTGCCGCACACTACTCAGCAGGTGAATAAAATTGCGAAGACCAGGGGAGTGGTGTGCAGGAAATCCCAGGGTAATATCGAATCATGTATATCTACGGCTACAGAGAAAAACGTACAGACATGCAGGTTATCAAGTGATACTACCGCCAGTTTACTGGGTAAATTTGAAGATAAACTACGGTCATTACTCAGTCCATTATTATTACAGCTGTCTAAGATTGAGCAGAGACTTGATAAAATAGAGCAGGGTTTATTGGTGCCCAACCCTACCCCTGTACCCCAAGTAAGCAGGGGTCAGGATGCTTCTGGGGTAAGTCTACACTCTGTAATAATCCCAAAAGCTACTACTTCTGCCCCTGGGTGCCCTCCAAGCATGCCAGTTGTTCCCAATGTTGATCCTTCTCCCCTATTACCCATTATTTCAAGAGGGGTTTCTGGTTCTGTAAGGGAGAGAACAGTTGAACCAAACAACGTCAATGATCGGAGGGGTTGGGCTGATCCAAAAGATCACTTTAACCTGGTGCCTGAAGCCACTCCATACACTGTGGTACTGACTAATGTTCCCAAATTATCACCAGACCAGGATGAACACTGGGCATCATTGAGAAACAAGTCACTCTTTTATCTAAATAATAAAACAGGGCTAGGAGATCATTTATTTAAGGAGTTTAAAATGTCACGCAGGGTTTCGTGGATCGGTAGGTCAACCAAAGCCTGCAGGGGTGATTGTGTGGTGCTGAATTTCGGCTCTCCATCCTTAGTTAAAACGATTTTAGATAGAGCTGGTTCTAGGCTGTTTAGCGAAGCAGATATAAGTATTTTACCTCTTGGTTTTTTCTATAAGAAGAATCTTCTGTTGCATATCCCACAGGGTGTCTTACAGGCCACGCGTGTAGCCCATGGACTGCACGAATATAATATACCAACACAAAATGCCTTTAGCCTACTTTCTGGTTTGGACAGTAACGATTGACTGGGCAATTCCGTGGACAGGACAGTCCCTGTGACTATTGGTTCCCATAAAATATTGTATACGGAATGTGCCCAGTCCCTGGCAATTGATGATGGAGGCCCTGAACAAAGAGGTAATCAAGATATGCGCATTGGTTGTTTAGTAAACGCTCTGGGTATACCCTGTACTGAGAATGATACGTCTCAAAGGTTGAACTGTGCTCTGACCAGGAGTAGTGTTAATCTGTGTGAGATTATTCCTAATTCGTCGTCTCAACTTGTAGGGTTGAGTATCGGATCATGGAATATAGCGGGATTAATTAATAAAACTGCCTCGATCGAATGGTCATCTTTTATTGAAAGGTTTGACATTTTGTGTTTTCAAGAGTCTTGGGCGGTAGATCAAGTTGTTCGCCAAGGCTATGTTAATTTCTATAAAAAAGCAGTTCAAGGTGAGCGGGGTCGGCCCAAAGGAGGATTAACAACCTGGGTCAGGCAAAGCTTAAACTTGAGGTTGGACGAGTTATGCACAGACTCACACGATGTTCTTATTATAAAAGTTAGCAATTGTATATTTCCGGACTTCCTCCTAATTATTGTTTATTCTAGAGGTTTGCAAGGAGGAAAGGCCACCCAAACTGTAGCATTCCTTGATGAATTCTTAACTAATTATGGAGGAAGAATTCACATACTCATAGCTGGCGATTTTTTTTTTTTTTTGACGTAAGACTTTATTTACATCTGCTAATTTTACACAGCATTTGCCTACAACCCGGAGGCCGGCTGCCAAACTTTTGATACTTTTCTAGAAAATACAGTTTCATCTAGCCGTCCATTTATGATGCAAAGCAATTTAACGATTTTACAGCAGATAACCGGACAAATCTTATGCATAATCCAAGTTCATCTTACTTTTTTATGTTAAAACCATAACCCAACTTATGACTCGATAGATCCAGTAGGCCACATACATTTCAGCACTCCCAGTTCTAGACTCTACAGCGGCAAGCTAATCTCAGCACTACTTTCGCGTCTCACAGTCTTCAGGGCCCCTTATGATCAGCTAAGCTCTGCACCTACCCTCGTGTTACTACCCCACCAGTGCCGCTATCCCACTAAATTAGTCATTTAATCCACATCTTCTTCATCGTCTGAGCTATCTACGTCCTCTTCTGGTAGCGGTTCACATAGATCCCCCCGGTATCGATTCCATGGCAGCCACACTCCATTCCACTTCCGAGGATTGGTCCTCTGTTTGTATACTGCACGCTCAATCACCAGTATCATATCCATATTTCTACACCATTGCGTCCGGGTCGGTGCTTCCGCCGCCCCCCCTTTCTGCGCTATATCCCGTTTGGCCACCATAATACCTATAGTGGCCCATTGCTGTCCCTGGTGCGTCAGGTCATTTGGCCCTCATACATTCAGCAGGCATACTCGTGGATCTGGTGTAATGGAGACATTCAGATTCTGTGAGATAGTGCGCATTATCTGTCGCCAGTATTCAGCTATTATCGGACATTCCCACAGTGTATGCAGCAGCGTACCCTCCTCTCCACAGCCCCTGAGACAAAATGGATGGTCCGCCCTGTGGAATTTATGTAAGGTGGTCCTTGTGTAATAGACCCTGTGCAGTATTTTGAACTGCACCAACCGAAATCGCGCTGAGATACCGGCTTCCCTATGGGACGCCATCGCAGCGTTCCAGTCCGCCTCGTCCATCTCCCCTATCTCGTTCTCCCATTTTTCCCTCAGTTTCTGCAAGGGGTCCGGTAGGTTGTTCAGCAGTTTCCGGTATGTGAGGGAAGTGGCCCTAGTTTGCATGTAGTCTGTAAGGAGGCGGTCTTCCAGCGGAGAAGATTCTGGGACCTTTGTACCTGTGTCTATCGCTGTCATCAATGCATGTCTTATTTGGATGTAGCGGTAGGACTCATTGGACCCCAGGTCATATTGTTGTTGTAGATACTCAAAGGAGACCACTCCTTCTCTCGTCCACATGTCCCCCACCGTGGAGATACCGATGTTATCCCACTGTGTGAATCCCTTACTGTGTCGCAATTGACCCAGTGCCTTGGTGTCCCACAGTCGTGTAAGCTTCGTTATGACACCCTCCCACTTTAATTTCATCTGCGCCTTATGCCACAGTGCCACCGTGTGCTTAGTGGGGCCCATAAGTTTCGACGCTAGCCTCTTGTTATACAGCGGGGCCAATAAACTATGTGTGCCCAACTGTGCTCTATCCGCAAGATAGGCCGGGTCATCCTGTGGGACATGCAGCCATTGGTTTATCACCTTAAGGTGTGCCGCCCAATAGTACAATTGTACATTCGGGAGGGCTATCCCACCGTCGTACCAGTCCCTGATAAGCTTCATGTGTGCCACACGAGCCGGGCGGTCTCCCCACAGCAGTTCAGCCACCACCGCCGTCACTCTGCGAAAGTATGAGGGCGGCACCAAAGCCGGCGTATTTTCCAACACGTATAGGAAACGAGGCATCGCCATCATTTTGAACAGCGCCGCCCTCCCCAGCAGCGTCAGCGGAAGAGCCTTCCAGTGTCTCACATTAGATTGCAGCCGAATGAGCGGTGGCAATAGGTTTAGTTCATAGAAGGCTTTATCGTCGCGAGTTATGTGGATCCCTAGATATTTGAAGGAGGTGTCCGCTACCGCCAATGTACAGTTGGCAGGAAGCGCCGGTGGGGGGCCCTTAAGCACATAAATGACCGACTTTGTCCAATTAATCTTATAACCAGAGGTGCGCCCGTGCTGATCACATATCTCCAGTAATACTGGAATGCTCCTCTCAGGGTCTGATTGATAAATTAACATATCGTCGGCGTATAGGGAGACTCTATCTTCCCAGTTCTCCCCCCACCGTATTCCCTTCAGCAATTGGGATGTTCTAATAACTGTGGCCAATGGCTCCAGGACCAAGGCAAACAGCAAGGGTGAAAGCGGGCATCCCTGCCTCGTTCCCCTACCTAACGAAATATCACGGGAGATATGGCCGTTCGCCACCACATGTGCCACCGGGGCCGTGTACAGGAGCCGAATCCAGGAAATAAATTTAGGGCCAAAGCCCATGTGATCCAGGACTGCAAAAAGGTACCGCCACTCCACCATGTTGAACGCCATACTGGCATCCAATGACAAAATGGTGGCCGCTTCCGTCAGCGACGGCCCGACGGGGCCCGTGCCAACGCTCCGTGTATTCTACGGAGGTTTAGCGCTGTACTCCTGTGCGGCATGAAGCCTGACTGGTCCGAGTGAACTAATTGCGCAAGATGAGGCAGCAGCCTGCTGGCCAGCAATTTCGCCAAAATTTTGGCCTCGGCATTTAAGAGTGATATTGGGCGGTAAGACGCACACTCTGTGGGTGGCTTACCTGGCTTTGGGATCGCTACTATAGTTGCTACACGCTGGTCAAGGGGTAGAGTCCCCCGTTCCAAGCTTTCTGTATACATGTCCCGTAGGGGTGTACTCAATGCTTCTGACATAGTCTTATACCACTCTATTGGTATCCCATTAGGGCCCATTGCCTTACCGGAATGCAGCGCATTAATGGCCAATTGTATCTCTTCCGTTGACAAATCAGCTTCAAGCTCCTCCACTGCCCCTTGTGACAGGGTCTGTGTCGGTACCCCGTGGAGGGCCACCGCCGCCGCCTCCAATGTTATGTCAACCTCAGGGGTGTATACTTCTTGAAAGTGATCAGCCAAGGCTTCCACTATCACTGACGGGCGAGCATGTAGTTCTCCATCTGCGCCTCTTAGCTGCAGTATGTTTTTAGTACCTTCTTTTTTCTTGTCTAGCCAGGCCAAGAGCTTACTGGCCTTATCACCAATATCATAGACTCTGTGCGCTGTCGCTGCAATGCTCTCGACCGTCCTCCGACGAAGATGGTCGTCATGGAGCCGCTGACAAAGCCGGAGCGTATGCAGTGTATTTTCGTTTGGGTCCGCCATGTGGGAAAAATTCGCCTTGTTAAGTTCGAATTCTAGTGCTAGCAGTTCCTTCTTTTGAGTGCGCTTATACCCTGCTACGGACGTAATTGCTTGCCCTCTCAGAACAGTCTTATATGCTTCCCACAGGACCGTGGGTGACGTCACCGAGGCCGCGTTTTCATCAAAATAGTATCGGGTCGCCTGTTTTAGCTCTTTACGTATATGTGGCACCTTGAGATAGCCTGGGAAGATCGGGTAAATTCGTTTGTGAGCTATTTCTGAGCAAGATAAAGTCAGTGTTAGAGGGGAGTGATCTGATATGCCCCTGGGTCTAATTTGCACCTCACTTATGGTGAGGAGACCGCCCCCAAGCGCAAGAAAGTAGTCGATACGGGACAGGCTGCCATGGACGGCAGAATAAAATGTATACTGTTGATCTTCGGGATGTAGCTGTCTCCATAAGTCCACCAGTCCCTGTGCTACCAAAAAGTCACCGAATCGGGAGGGGCCAGGGTTCTGTGTTCGGACCGGAAACCTATCTTGCACGTTGTGTGCCACTGCATTAAAGTCTCCTCCTATTATAAGGTCCCCCTCTGGGAGCTCCAGAAGGAATTTTCCCAGGTCAGGCAGAGCCACGGTATGAAGTGCTGGTGGAATGTAGACCGATACTATAGTTAGTGGCTTTCCCTCCCATTGTCCGTGTGCCGCTGCAAAGCGGCCCTGGTCATCTGTTTTAGTGGTCTGCAGTATGAATCTTGATGACTTTCGCATCAATATACCCGTCCCTCGTGACCCTGAGGAGAATTCGGAGTGCACTATCATGTGGTATCCCCGCCTGTTCAGCGCCCGACTAGCTGTACCCACCAAGTGCATTTCCTGCAACAGAACCAATGTGGGATTCAACCTCCTAACACCCTGTAGGACCAGCCCCCGCTTAATCTTGTCTCCCAGTCCCCGTATGTTCCAGGACATCAACTGTAGGGGTACTACCGACCCTGCACTAGAACCCCCATCTACGATTCCATCCTGTGTGTTGTATGTCAGTACCATCTTGGGATGAAAGACATGTGTGTGCCATTAGCGTGCATCGCCGGGTCATGCGTGTGTCAATCCAGGTGCCATCATCTGCACGCCCTGTCCAACCTTTACGAGTCAAACAAGTCCTAGAATTGCTGTTGTGTACTACCCTAGCTTCACGAGTCAACCAATACAAACAACAAAAAATCAACTGTGCATTAACTCCCCCCCCTCCCTGCCCCCCTGCTATACGGACATGGAACCGCCCGCCCCCCCAACTTAGCAGAGTGCTTAACCCATCCCCCACACACAATACTTGCTCGTTGGGGTGTAGGACTCTCCGGAGTCGGCGGCCTCATATGCCCTCCTCGGGTGCCCACAGCCCAGTGTCCAATGGCAGTTCGTTTGGCGGTTACCATAACTAGGTCAGTGCCTTAATTTCACCGGGAGGCCATTATTTCTCGCCAGCTTCTTCGTTCACACCTTCCCTTGCTGGCGAATGTTCCTCCGCCCTCCGTGCTGATGCCTGAGAATCGGAATGTGCGCCTGTGTTTTGGTTCCTGTGTGTCCTATTCGGTCGGTGAGGTTGAGTGGTCGGCCTCCATCCATCCAGCCAGTCCCGGGCCATCTCAGGAGTGTCGAAGAACCAGGTCTTATTGTCCGCCACTATTCTCAGTCTAGCCGGGAACAACATTGAGTATGGAATCTCCCTCGCTCTGAGTTCCTTTTTCACATTGAAGAAGGTCTTTCTGCGACGAGCAACCTCCGCCGTGTAGTCCGGAAAAAAGGCCAAGGTGGAATTTTGGATTTTGACAGGGGGGGACACTCTCGCCGCCTGCAGGATGGCGTCCCTGTCCCTAAAATTAAACAGCCGGGCTAGGATAGGTCGCGGGGCAGCCCCTGTTTTGGGCCAACCCCCCGGGACTCGGTGCGCTCTCTCAACTGAGAAGAAGGTGGATAGGCCCTTAGGCTGGAGTTTCGTTTTAATCAACTCTTCCACATAGAGGTCCGTTGCTCTGGTCCCTACAGATTCCGGAACCCCTAGGATCCGAACGTTATTCCTCCTGGAGCGCCCTTCCTGATCATCCAGCCTCTCGCGCAGCGCCCTGTTTTCTGCCGACATTCGCTCCATTGCCGTTTGCAGCCCCGAAACATCCTCCACGAGCGACTTTGTGACCACTTCCATGGAGCTTACTTTCGCGGACATTTTGTGAAAGTCGGCCCTTATTAGAGTGATTTCCGTAGAAATCGAGCCCACCATCGTTTGTACTTGCGTCAAAGCCTGCATCACGTCTTCCAATGTCGCCTTCTTGCCACCCACTCCATCCGCGGACTTGCCGGCCGTATTTCTATTATCCGTTGGAGAGGAGGCGTCCCTGTCGCATGCAAACCTATCAATGCGTGTCTGCGTAGTGCCACCTTTTGAGTTCTTGCCCGCCATTATCGTTTTCTCCCGTCACCACTCACGTCCTTCTGGTGGAATAGGGTGGAGGGGTATGGGGAGGGCCACCCCAAATCCTCTGTGCAGTCCGTGATAGCACCCTTCCTTCCTGGACGCCACTGGATGACAGGGCGTGTTTTGTTATAACCTGTCTACAGACTGGTGTCAGAGAAATACACTTCTTAGCACTCCTGTGCCATATCTCCGGTACAGCAAAAGGCCCTCCTGCCGCAATCCCTAGCGCGAGAATGGTGTATAGTCACCGTGAGTGTTGGTGAAATCTGTGCAGTGCCTCACCAGTAATTTCGTTGAGACCCTCTGGTGCCACTGTCAACGGGGGTCATTCACTGTGTCCCGCACTCACGCCGCGCCCGATGATATGAGTCCGGCGGTTACACTTATGCACAGGACCCTCCACTGCTCAGGCTACCACTTAGCTTCTTCCGAGTCTTGATTCGGTATCACTTTCACGCCGAATGCAACCTCCAAACCTCACTCACAACAGGGCGGCAAGCAGCTCACAGTCAGACCGGCACCATTCAACACAAGTGCAGTCCTGCGCCGTTAGTGCAGACTTCGTGCGCCCGCCCGACCTTCCTCCCCTTATTGGCTCTTACTCACATTTATTCGCCATTGGGAGTAACAGGGCTGTGATATGTTTCGCTGGCTCGGGCCAGACAATGATCCGGCGGAGACTCGGCTTGAGGATGCCAGGCACGGTGTCGGAGTCTACGCAGGGTTCCTTCACACAGTCAGTGCCGATGCAGGGAGCATTCTTCCCAGGCCGCCGGTATCCCCTTAAATTGCAGCACCCGCCTGCCGTCTGAAGCCCTCCGCTCCCTCCCAGGTCACTAAGCGCTGGTCATTTTTATTTATTTATTTTTCCCCGGCACCGGCTCTGCCGCCCCAAGATGGTTACTCCCGGCACTGCACAGCCGTCTCCTCTCTGCTCCGCAGCCCGGCTGCTTTGTCCGACGCGGCGTCACTCACACTGTGTCCACCATAGAAATCACTCCCGCCGGTCGTACAGTCCGACGCCCAGGGTTGTCTGTGGAGTCACCGCTGTCCCTCACGGCCGGGGCCGAGCACTTCCGGTTAGGCTGTCCCCAGGGTCCAGTCGCTTCCGGCCGGGCTTGCTGACGAAGGGAGTCCCCGGATTCCTAACGTTTCTCAGGCCGCTGGCACTGTCGGTAACAGCTCCGGCCTCCGGCTTCAGAGTTTCTTCGGAATTGCCGCCATCAGTCCCGCCCGGTCCTGGGCAGCAGGTCGGTCCTCCGGAGCTATTTATTAATGCGGATTAGTGTGCGGATTGTTGTAGAGGCCGCTCTAACCACGGAGCTTGCCCTCTAGGTTGCCACCATGATCGCCTGCTAGCCACGCCCCTGATAGCTGGCGATTTTAATTGCACTTTTGAACCCCTGGACAACCACAACATGTTTTTAACTTCAGAGGAGGACGACAAGTGGTCAATACCCCCCCTTGATCTGGAGCCTATTAAGAGATGGTCTGGGGCCGCTCTACAACTCAAAGTATTGTGTTTTGAACACGGGTTGAGAGCTGCCAACGGCGTTCCCTATCAGATAAAAAGGGGTCACCCACGTTTGTTTCAGGCTTGCGTTCTAGTCGTATTGATTATTTCCTTCTATCTATGGAGTTCTGGGTTTTTATGAAAGACATGAAGGTCATTCCACGTTTGGAGAGTGATCATAACCCCTTACTCCTTCATATGGAGGTGAGAATCTCGAATATAAATTTAATACAGGAACCAGAGGTAGATTCTCCAGAAGTATTTTTAAGTAACAATTCACGCAGGCTGAAATGGTCAACTGTGGCAAGCAAAGCCGATCAACTGGAACAGATAGATAGTATGCTGGCAGAAGCCATAGTTACCTTACAGGATGACCAATTACAGGGACCCCTTCCGCCTACGGCTACTGAGGTCCACGAAACCTTTTTTAGTAATCTTAAAAAAATGTTTACCGTCCACTCAAAACCAAGACAAACTTCTAAGGTCCAAAAGGCTGCTGTTTGGTATAATTCTGCCTGCCGCTCTGCCTATGCACAATTAGCCTTGGCTATAAAAAGCAAGGATGGTGTTTTGATACGCGAGAAAAGGGTGGCCTATAAGGTTGTACAATCTTTAGCCCAGAGGGACTGGGACGAGGAGCACTGGAAAGATTTGTTAGAATCTTGCAAGGGAAGGGACATGACTGCCTTCTGGCATATAGTAAAATGGGGTAATAGGGACCATAGTAACATACCATCTAACAATGTGTCCCCTGATTTATGGATAGACCATTACAAGGGCCAGTTTGCGGTTAGTCAACTAGATTTAGTACCCGTTGTGATGCCCTCTAATGTCCCTACTGCAGTTTTTACCAAAAAAGAAGTAGAAACTGCTCTTCTTCAGGTCCCTAGAGGTAGAGCTGCGGGGCCTGATTGTATCCCTGCTGACGTGTTTTTACACTCCGTCGACTCCTGGGCACTGTATATCCAACTACTACTTAACGCTATTGCCCAAGGTGCTTCTCTCCCAAGTTCCTGGGCAGGTGCGGTTATTTTACCGTTTTTTAAAAAAGGCGACGTTTGCACAATTACAGGCCCATAAGTCTGATTGATTGTGTTCAAAAAGTTATTGCCAGGGTGGTCCTAGGCAGAATTCAGGAATGGTTGGAGGATTCAAATATTATCTCCAATCTCCAAGCAGGGTTTCATCAATCAATTAGTACTGTGGACCAGGTTTTGAAACGTATTTTAATATATTGGCGAACAGTTACATTGGGGAAAGGGGTGATTTATGCTGCCTTTGTTGACTTAAAGTCAGCGTTCGACCTGGTTCCTCGTCCTATGCTCTGGTCAACCCTTTTGAAACTGGGCCTACCTCTTGAGCTTTTAGCCCTCGTGGTCAAACTGCATACTGAGAATTATGCCCAGGTCAGGTATGACGTAGCAGGTCGAACTACGGAAAAGTTCGCGGAGGAGAAGGGGGTGAGGCAGGGATGCGTCCTCGCTCGAATCCTCTTCTCCATTTACATAAATAGGGTGGTAAATTATTTTAATGAGTATCCCACAGATGCTCCGTGTTTAGCTGGTAATAAGACCCCTCTCTTAATGTTCGCCGACGATACTCTCATATTATCAAAAACTAGGCAGGGCCTCCAGCGAGCCCTTGCAAGGTTCGAAGAGTTCTGTGCAGACCATGACTTAGTAGTTAACGTCGACAAAACCAAATATATGGTGCTGCACCATTTAAAGAATGTCATCCGGGATGTAAAGATGAGTGATGGGTCTCTTGAACAATTGGAGACATTTACATATTTAGGGGTTCTAATAGATAGAAAGCTTAATTGGAAAGCCCAACTAGATTGTCTCACGGTAAAACACGCTCAACTTTCAGGTGTTTTGCTTAGAGAGCACAAATGGTCATATACCAAACCAATAGTCCCAGTTCTACAGATATATAACAACAAAATGGGCGCATCTATCTTATATGGTGTAGAGTTGTGGGGTCACTCTAATCTGAATAAACTAGTGTTGGGCCAGAATATATTTTTCAGGTCCATCATTGGTCTCCCCCAATCCACACCGACAGTTCCTCTCCTTATGGATTTGGGCTGTCAATCAATCAGAGATGTGGCCAGATATAGGTTGTTAGCCTACTGGAGGCGGCTCTGGGTTACTCCCGAACTTGAATATTATGCCCAAGCAGTCCTAGAGGTGAGGGATATGGACAAAAAACATACGATCCTTTGGTTTGCTACCATTAAGAACCTGTTATACGATTTAGAGTTGAAACACCTGTGGGATACCCCTATGGGAAGTATCTTTCCTAGTAAAAGGGAGCTGAAGGGAGCATATTGGAATCATATCACTATGAAGCGGTTTTCATCTTGTTCACACGGTTCGTTGACGAAGGTTTTTATTGACAAAAAACACGAAACTAAATGGGAGAGTTACTGGGATCTCATCACGTCTACTTGTGACAGAAAACTATTTCACCAATTTAGGGTTGGTACCTTGCCTTTACATTCTTTCACCTCTAAATGGCGTTCGGAAAATTCTAGTGATTGTCCTTTTGTCCCGATGTTAAAGAAACAGTGACCCATGTCTTCTTTGTTTGTCAAGCATATACTGTACCCAAGAAAAAATGGCTTAAACCTATATGTGCCAATTTGGGTACCAGATCTTGCCAAGTGGCCTTCAGAATTTTAAAGTGTTCTACTGAAGGCCCTATAGTGGTTGGCACTGCTAAATTCTTAGGATGGGCATGGGTGCTTAGATGCAAACATATGAAACCAATGTCATTTTTTATGTGTTTGAGTCATAATATCATGTGAACGTATTAATTTATTGAACAATTAACATGTGATTTATACTTCGTATACCTTTGTAAATTGTAGCAGATTTTACCTTATTATATCTTATAATGAACTTGTTGTGGACGGGTTTTAAGGCTTTTTATAACTTATTTATTATCAAATTATTGTCGTTTCCAGGTGTCAAATGTATTATTCTATGTTTGTATTATTAATAAGTTGGCTGTCGTTATTTGTTCATTGTATATCTAGGCTAACTTTTATGGTTTTTAAAAAACCCGAAATAAAGTTTATAAACTTAAACTAAAACATATATGGAACACATTTATTCTAACCCACAGAAAAATGAAAGGGGTTTGAACATTGGACTGCAACACATACTAGAGAAAAAATAAGAAAAGGGCAATAGATTTCATGCTGCTAGTTTCAATGAATGAGGCTGACTAAAACAGATTTTGTGAGATCAATATCCTCAAACAAACACATTTCCTTTTTGTTTCCCGTCACACATAAGCATTCTCACAAATAAACATTTATAAGTGCCAGGAAACCTCTTAGCTCATCTAAGTACAATATTGGATCTAGAAATATTGATTGAAGAACCTAACATCCACTATTGGGCAGTCAATTTATCCTTCATACATAAGGAAATCAAACCAAATACAGATAAACACACAGCTTGGTCAGAATGATGAATTTAACCCTAAAACAAGAACTGCCAGATCAGCATGGACCTAATCCTGATAGCGTAGTTAGTACCCAACCACATGCATTTGGCATCTATATCAGCAATGGTGACTGATCTGATGCAGAAAAAAAGACTGATAAAATCAGATGGAAATTCAATTTAGTGCAAAAATAAAGAACTAGAATCCACTAATCTAAATGGTCGGCTACCAAGCCTGACACTTTGTGTTGATGTTCTTTTAGTGTGTATAAATTCACAAGAGTTCAACAAACCAAAAACAGTAAATATGGTTGCAAAAAATTCAAAATGTTTCGGATATGGAAGTATTAAAACAAGAGAGAAATAATTGCTCCAAATGTATAAACCATAGGCTAAGGATAAATAAAATATTCAATAATGTGTGGACTTCTGTGCCTTTTATAAATTAAATGTCAGTAATAAACTGTGTGAAATTACAATTCTGGTAAACGTATTAAAAACACTCATCCCTGCCTGACAGAATTAATAATAATAATAATAATAATAAAATGTAAATATTTTCAAAGATATTTGGCTAAATTCATCAATAAAAAAGGAAAAGTATGGGCAGAGATTTGGGGCCTGATTACGAGTGTTGTGATCCTACAGCAGATGCTGCAATGTGCCGTCCGCTGCAGAGCTGCCAAACCAGTAGTGCAATCACCCGCCAGATCAGGAGTTTATTACTGGTCTGGCTGGAGGTTCTGCTGTGGTCTGACAGCGGCGGTCTAGTAGGCTCAAAGAAGAGCCTACCATGCAGAATGCCATTCTCAGGGCACCGCCTGCAGCTTCCTGAATGGTGTGGCAAACATGCCACACCGTGCAAGAACTGGGGTGCAAATCGAGGGGAGCACTACATCAATCAATAAATCGATCAGGGTTTTGTAGAGCACACTGCTCACCCAATAGGGTCTCAAGACACTGGAGGGAGAGTGTGGGCAGCTCCGTAGGGGTCATTCGAAGATCCAAGCCTTGAGGTCTTTCCTAAATTGGTGCAGTGTCATGCTTCGTCGAAGGTGAAGGTGGAGATCGTTTCAGGTCTTGGCTGAGAGGCGGGAGAAGGATCCTCCACCCGCTCTGGTCCTGTAGAAGGGTGAGACGGTGGCTAGGGAGGTTGGCTGATTGGAGATTTCTCTTGGGGGCGTTTATTGAGAGGCGGTAGTTTTGGGATTGAGGTCCAATGACATGGAGAGCCTTGAAATCGTGCATAAGCAGCTTGAAAGTGATTCTTCTTTCGCAGGAGAGCTTTTGGAGGTCATGGAGGTGCTGTGTGATGTGGTTGTGATGTGGGATATCGAGGATCTGTCTAGCTGCGGCATTCTGGATGGTATGGAGACTGCTGAGGAGTCTTTTGTTGATTCCTGCATAGAGGGCATTGCTATAGTCCAGTCTGCTGATGATGAGGGGGTGAGTGACCGTTTTCCTAAAGCTGGAGGGGCTCCACTTGAATATTTTACGTAGTATTTGGAGGGTGTTGAAGCATGCAGAGGAGACGGCTTTGATCAGACGATTCATGGTGAGGGATGAGTCCAGGATGATGCAGAGGATGCATGCATGGTCTGTCGGGTTAGGTGGGTTTCTGAGGGCAGGGGGCCACCAGTTGTCGTCCCTTGCGGAGAGGATAGAGCTGAGGATGTGGACTTCTGTTTTCTCCGAATTCAGTTTCAGGCAGCTCTTCTTCATCCAGGTTACGACGACCTTCATCCCTTCCTGGAAGTTGTGCCTGGTGATGTTGGGTTCATCGGTGAGGGAGAGGATGAGCTGGATGTCATCAGCATAGGAGACTATGGTGAGCCCATGATTTCTGATGATGTTTTTGAGGGGGGCCACACAGACATTGAGGAGGGTAGGGCTGAGGGAGGATCCTTGGGGTACTCCTCATCAGATCTCTGTCAGTTGTGAGAGGAAGGGCGGTAGTCCTATTCTCTGTGTTCTGCCCGAGAGAAATGAGCATAACCAGTCTAGGGCCTTTCCTAAATGTAAGCGTCATGAAGTCGGGTGGCAAGTGAGTGGTGGAAGACAGTGTCGAAGGCTGCTGATAGGTCCAGGAGGATGAGGGCTGTCATTTGGCCTTGATCTAGGAGGTCGCGGATGTCATCTGTGATGATGAGGAGGGTGGTCTCGGTGCCTGTGGTTGCTGTAGAATCCAGATTGAGAGGTATCTAGGATGCTGTTGACATCGATGAAGTGTGCTAGCTGGATGTTGACGACCTTTTTGATGACCTTGGCTGTGAAAAGAAGCAGTGAGATGGGCCTGATGTTCTTGAGGTCCATCAGGTCTGTGGAGGGTTTCTTTAGGAGGGGCAAGCTTCCAGCTGTCCGGGAATGTGGTGGTCATGAGGGAGCAGATCATGGCGGCTGTTATGGCCCTGTGGGACAAGTGTAGTGGGCAGGAGTCTGAAGGTGCTCCGGAGTGGACGCTCTTCATGTACTTTAGGATGATTTCCGCCGTGAGTGGGGTCCAGGTAAATATTGTCTATTGGGTGGTGTCACTGGGGGAGGGGGGGTTGTGGCGGTGCAGAGGTCTTGGTAGTCGAAGGTGTTGTAGAGCATCTTGATCTTGAGGTGAAAGAAGGCGCAGAGTCAGTTGCAGCGGTCTTGGGAGGGAGGGACGTCAGTTCTTTCGTTGTTGGGTTTGGCAAATTCCTGTATGTTGGTGAAAAGTTCCTTGGAGTTGAGGGCATTGGAGAGGATTCAGTCTTGGAGGGAGTTCTTCTTTGTGGATTTGATGAGGTGGTGGTGTGCCATGGTGGCTTTATCTCTGCGTCTTTTCCAGTTGTCGGCAGGAGCGCTTGGATTCTTGGAGCACGGTGGTGAACCAGTTTGCTTACTTGTTGTGTTGTCTTGTAGTGTTCTGGAGGTGGGCGAGTGTGTTAGATCAGATGACAATCAATTGGTGGCAGTTGCTTGCCACACAGTTTTTGGATCTGTCATAGTTGGGGTGGAGTGCAGGTGAGGGAGGAGGTGCGGTGTTCTTAAGAGACTTTGTTCCAGATTTTGCGAGGGAGGCAGAGAGCATGCTTGTGTGCGGTGGATTTAGTAAAGGAGAAATGGATGCAGTGGTGGTCTGTCCAGAGCAATTCCATAGTGTAGCTGAACAAGATGCTGTTTACTCCTGCGAAGATGGGGTCGAGTGTGTGTTCCACTGTGTGCGTGGGGGCAGAGACAAGTTGCCTCAGTCCTATGTTGGTGAGGTTCTCAAGGAGGGCAGTGGTATTCGCCTTGTTGTGGTTGTCCAGGTGTAAGTTCAGGTCTGCAAGTAGTACATAGTCTGTGGAGCCAAGGGCATGGGGTGCGATGAGGTTGGCGATGACATTGGTGAATGGGGAGCAGGGCCCAGGTGGTCTGTAGGCAAGTGTCCCATGAAGCGTTGTTCTGGGGTTGATCTGGAGTTTTTGTGGACGATGGTGAGGCCTCCTCCTGGGTGGGTAGGGTGGGCTTTTCTCAGGATCTTGTATCCATCGGGGATGGCGGGTGAGATGTCGGGTGCGGAGCTGGCGTTTGTCCAGGACTCAGTGAGGAAGGTGACATCAGGCACGTGAGAGTTGAGGAAGTCCCAGATTTCTACAGCATGCCTGTGCAGGAAGCCTACATTGAGGAGGATGCAGTTCAGTGGTTTGTGTGCGCTGGCGTCCGGTGGGCTAGGTGGTACGTCTGAGGTCCGGAGGTGGATGAAGGTGCGTCGGCAGTGACGGCAGGAGAACAGGCTTTGGGTGTTGCTCGGTATCGAGAGCTGGCAGTTGTTGCTGCATCCTGGATTGAGAGTGTGGAGGGTGCTGGGATCATAACGACGGGAGGTAGGGGAACCAGTGTCCCTGGCGCTGGTCATGGTCAAGTTACGGATGGGCACAGATCGGCACAGACATGCTTGCCTTTGGCCTTCGCCCCCTGCATGCACCCCCCTGGGCCCTGAGGCAGCAGGGGGTCCAATTAGGGCCCCCTTAGTTGTCTCATAGCCACCCTTTTCATTGTGGGCTCACCACCATGAAAACAGTGGTTGTGAGGCAATTCAAACTATGCTCTGCAGTGCCCTAGATACCTGATGGTCTCATTGATCCTGTGGTGGTCCGATTGCTGCAGTTGTAATACTGCGGGCAGTCCCTCAGTGTGGCGGTGGTCAGACCATCACAAACTCGTAATCAGGCCCTTAGTTTTTCACCGGAACATACCTTTACCTTTTTTTTAATACAGCAATTTTCCCAGTTGCACATCTGCAAAGCTGTACCAGGTGTTCCATGCGGACTACTGGGAATATAATGTGACAATTCCCGTGGGATCCTATCCCTCTATGCGGAATTCCCATATGGAGAAAGCTTTTTCCCTAGGTACCTCAGCAAATATAGGAGTACCCCATTGCCCTTCACATAGTGGAAATGGGGTTACTCAAACTCTTGGGTGTAGTAAATCGACAGCCCTTTCTAATGTACAAGTTTGTAGGCATTTTCAAAGCATTAGTAAATGTATTTACAACGGCCAGGAATGTGAATACCTTGCTCGTATAAGTAACATATTTTCAGTCGTAAACATAAGTTGGCATCCGAAAATACCTTTGTGCATGACAGTATTATTTAAAAATCAGTTTTCAATGCACTAATATCTGGAATAAAATAAAAACAAAAGTGGCAGGTAGTCATGCAAATTACATACATACCTACAAATAGGAGGGGGATTAGAATTGTACAGTTTGTATCTGTTTAGAAAAGCTACCAAAACAAGAATAATAGAATCTCTCATTACTTCCACTAATAGTAGTTCATCTATAATTGCTTTATTTGAAAATATGGATCTCTGACATGATCATTGAATATGAAGAACTGAGAAATTATTGAGATGGGTTTAAAACATGACCTAATGTACATTGTATACACAACAATATTGATCTGGCAATAAACATGGTCTGCTTGCCATTAACAATGGAAATAAAAAATTATGCACTTGAAGGAAAGCTATTATTGAATCTGCTTATTTCTGCCAGTTAAGAAATAACTATAAAATGTACCATCCAAGGAAAAAATACACGTAGACATGGGGTGGAATATTAGAGTAATGCAGTATGAAAATATGGTGCAATGTTTAAAAATGATTTCCTTTCCTAAAGCATGAAAATATTCAAATGACGAGAAAAGGGCAGAATTTGAGAGATATACCTAGTAGAAGGAATTATTTACTTAATGAAAACTGACTTAATAAAGGTTAAATTGGATGATACTGGCTTATAGCCTATGTATAACACTGCTCCTATCTGTATCCTGATGTGGTGGGGTACCATAGGATAGAATGAACAGCATGGGCCTAAAGTACAGAACAACAATAATTTGAAGGGATATAAATAGAAAGAAATCAAAAAGACTGGATTAAATGAACAAATCCTTAACACAATTAAAATTTTCAAAGTGCATTTTTGGACTCCAAATGTAACTCTCTAGACATGTACTAGATTGCTACTTTTAAATCTATTCATTTCTGTTCTTGTACACTACGGAGAGTTTTCAAATGACTTACTAACCATGGACTCCCTATCACTAATATAAATTCGCCTGAAAGAAGAACTGGAATTAACACGGTGCAGAGAAGCATCTTAAACAGTGAAAAGAAGGTACCCTTAGTACCTTTCAAGTAGGGTTGGAGGTGATGTCCATGCACATTCAGGCACTCTTCCTGCAGGACATTATGACCTATGGGGAGGGAATGAAAAAATGCAAACAATGAAAGTCTGTTGACTATCAAATGATAACTTTGTGAACCACAACTGTTTTACCTCTATTATTGTAAGACAATGACCATTGCCAGTAAAAAAGATATACATCAATAATTGTCATAAACATTCAAATCGATATCAAAAATGTAATGTGTATACTTTTCCATATTAGAAGGACATATGATACTTTGATAAAGTCTCAGAGTACAGGTAAAGTCTAATTAGAACATTGTGGAGAGAAGTGTAAGCTCCATATCCATTGTAGGCCCTGCCTGGAATTAGGTGGCCCTAATACATGCACTCTTACCTGAGGACCTCTTACTGCCCTAGAGTTCACAAATGACAGGCTCAACAGCAGATACTCTCAACTGACTGTTTCTAATGCTACCAATCTGATCACAGAACCTGAGTGTCTGTATTGGGGTGTGAGTGTTTTACGTGTCTTAGACCACCAGTATGAGCTGGGCCAGTTTCTTCTTTACCTGTCATGTGATTTTAAATCCTCTCTCTGAATGACAGCTCTGGCGTGAGTTGTACAGGGCGTGTGAGGCTCTAGCTCCAGCTGACATTCATAAAAAAGGGTGACCACGAGAGGATGGAGGAAAGCATTGGGAAACACAGGGTATAACGCCTTTTAGGGAAAGGCCGGAGCAACTTCCTACGTGCCTTTTGTCAGTAAATTATAGTCAGAATTGTATTGGGCAAGGCTCCACCCTTCGTCCATTCTTTCTCCTTCACTATGGAACCCTCCATTCCAGAGCTGCCTTTCCAGACCCCCAATGCCTGGGTCCTTGGGTTATTCACAGTTTAAGAGAGTGTTAAAATGTTTGCATGTCTACTTTAATAATTATCCATCCTTATTCTTTATCAACGGCAGCGTAGATATTAGAGAGATACATTAAGTATTCACCAACCTTAAACAAATATTGACAAGGCCAAATGGTCTTGTTTTACCATTGTTTTTTAGTTTCCAATAATTGATTTGCCAATGCTTTTAAAACTGCACCAGCACTGGCAAAGCCAATAGCAGCAACCAGCCATTTTGAAAGTGTATCTCCTATGCTTTCATCGTGAGCCATGTTGGATGGCACAACATGGCTGTCATCTTGAAAGTATATCAAATAAAGTTTACACTAAATTTTAAATTATAAAAACGAATTAACACAATTATCACATTTCTTCCTTTGAAGAGATTGCAACAAAAGAAAACTGTGCTTAAAGTACCAAACTGGCCAGCATAGTAAAAATCAACAATTAAAACCAAATAAAAACAACACCCAGATTGTAAGTTAAAATGTGCATCAGCAATGTAGAAATGTTAAATAAATATGTAACATATTTTTTTGATTTGATTATTTTAGATTTTCTTTAATCTAAAACCCACAGATAAAATGTCGGAAACAGCAAAATGCATCAAATCCCCAAAAGAGGAGCTGTTATTAAATTATGGAGTATATACATATAGTAAGGAGAGCACCACTAGTGAAAAAACACAATGGAAATGCACCAAATATTGGGCAAATGCATGCTATATGAGAGCTACCACTAAAAATTAAAATGTTGAAAATGTTAGCAAACAGAAACATCATAATAATATCATTGGAATAGACGTAAATGTTTTACAATATGAGCTCACAAGACCAAACAGCAACAATATTTTAAAAGATCATGCCGAATGGGAACTTTCTGGCATAGCAACCCTAAAACATTTAATTGCCAGAACACATGCCACAGCCTTGGAAATATTTTGTTTGTATAAAAAGACCACATAAACTTATACCATAAATTTTCCTGAAGTACAGTTACAGCAGGACAGTGTCATTCTGCCAGGATACAGACCTACAAAAAAATCTTCAGTGGAGTTCAAAATACTACAAAAATGTAACCTTGACATTAAATTAAAGCTAACATAAGTAATACATGACTAAAACTATGTTAACATCATAAATATTTAAAACTATACTACATATTTATTTTTTGTTGTCCCCACACCTACTGACTTTCTCAACTGATACGCCACTCCGTAATCGACGCCAATCACACCCTGACCACCTGGAACATCCTCTCCACCCAGAACACCACCTCCACTCGGGAGCTCCCACAGACCCATGCCCACACCACATCTTCAATCTCGGAAACCAAAGGATCGGTAAGGAACTCAACACCTCTATCACCACCACCACATTTCCCGATGTCTGGAAACACGCCAAAGTCAGACCACTACTCAAAAAACCCATTGCCGGTCCCAGCAAACTCAAGAAATACAAGCCAATCTCTCTGCTCCCATTCCTAGCAAAGGTACTATAAAAGATCAATAACAATCAACTCTTGACACCAGGTGTAGAACTAGCTACTCAACTCCTCCCAATCTGGCTTCCGCAGCAAACACAGTACTGAAACTGCCCTGATGGCAGCCACCAACAACATCCGAACCTTCTTCAGCTGAGGAGAAACAGCAGCTTTGATCCTCCCTAGCCTTTTTGGCAGCCTTCGACACCGTATCCCACCACAGGCTGATCAAAAGACTCCACCATATCAGCATCCAAGGGGACATGCTCAGATAGATCACCTCCTTCCTCACTCGAAGAACTCAGAGGATCCATCGCCCACCTTTAACCTCTGAACCCAAGGAGCTAACCTGCGGTGTCCCCCATGGCTCATCCCTCAGCACCACGCTCTTCAACGCATATATGGCCCCGCTGGCCAACACTGTCAGATCCCAAGGTCTCAGTATAATTTCCTGTGCAGACTTCTCCCAACTTATCCTCTCACTCACCAATGACCCCACCACCACAGGAACCAATTTCCACAGACGCATGACAAACTTCACTGACTGGATGAAGAACAACTGCCTGCAGCTGAACACAGACAAGACAGAAGTACTGATCTTTGGCAACAGCAGCAACAGATAGAATGACTCCTGGTGGTCATCAGAACTAGGAACCGCACCCACTGCCTCCAACCATGCCAGAAACCTCGGAAACATAATTACAACAAGCTCAGCATGAAATCACAGATCAACGTCGTCTCCACCACCTGCTTCCTCATTCTGCGCATGCTATGTCAGATCTTCAAGTGGCTACCCTTACACATGAGATGCACCATGACACAGACCCTCATCACCACCTGACTGTACTAGGGCAACGCCCTCTCCATAGGAATCGCTGCACAACTCCTTCAGAGACTTGCGACCTGACAGACGCCGCAGCCAAACTCATCCTTTGTCTTCCCCGATGAACCCACATCACATCCCACCTCAGGTAACTCAACTGGCTCCTGGTACAGAAGCGATGCCAATTCAATCTGCTGACCCACACACACAAGGCTCCACACAACCAAGAATACGCATACATTAATCACTGCCTGAACTTCCACCAACTGTTGAGAAGACTACGCACCGCCTCCCTTTCACTTGCAAATACTCCCAACATCTACTGAAGCAGAAGTGGAGGTCACTCCTTCTCCCCCAATGCAGCAAAGACCTGTAACAGCCTTCCCACGCACCTCCGGATCATCACCTCACTTCCGGAATTCCGAATGGAACTCAATATCTGGCTGTTCGAATGTGCCATCGGAGCCTGCAAGCGCCTGGATACCCTATCGAGTGATTAGCCATGCTTTATAATTCCTGATTGATTAATTGATCAGTCCAAAGACATGATGAGCCAGATATTCACCGAGCTCCGGGAAATGAAGGGGTTGCAAAGGCAGCGCAACCAGCAGATGGAGGCCATAACTCAAATATGGGTTCCGTGATTGTGGTGCTGCAGGACTTTACACCCACAGGTGCATGGTTTTCCCAGTACCATCTATCCTTTCCTATAGTCCTACAACATCTAAGCCATCTACATCGGCCACAGGAAGGGAGGTCCTGCCACCTGAGGAAGCACCTGCAGACCCCCCTCCATTACCTGCAACTGTGGATTCCCCCCACCCGCTTCAGAGGACGTCCACGCAAATCACCAGAAGGTGAGGATGGCAAGACCTCTGCTACCACCAGCAAGAAATCTCTCTGCTAATTTCCTCCAGTGTGAGCCTACCTTTCACTCTGGGACTATTTCTGCACGCATTGGCCTTTCTGATGCCAGGAGCATTTTAGACACTGGACTTCAAACAATTTTGGCTCTGCAAATATGGTTTCATTCACCTAGACTGACTTCTTCACTTTTTGGTTTGCTTTTGTTATGTTCACCCTCTTTAATTTTGTCACATTTAGTACAATAAATTTACAAGTCACAAAGTCATAGACTGGTGTTGTATATCTTAAATCTATCAATGCATTTCTTTTCTTCCATCCCAACTTTTCAATTACATAAATCAAAAGACTGTGTAAACACAGATGATTTGCAAATATGTGATGTTTATTTCAAGTTCCCAAACATGACTCTCAAAAATGCCATACCACTCAATCCTTAATTTCTATGTTTATTCCATTTGACTAATAATTGTTTGACAACATTTCATTTCAATAACAGAACAATCCAATCATTACACTAAAACTCAGTGCCAGTTTTTACATTTCCAGTTCCAGACCTTGCCAACATGGAAGAAGGGGATATATCCAAAACAGTCAGATTGAATAGACACATTATCAATGATTTATGCCATCAGCTGGAGCCAGATCTTCTGGCTCAAATATGGAATCCCGCATCAATAACACCAATAAACAAAAACTTGGCAGTGGTACATTTTGTATACACTATCATTCCAATCCATTGTTCCAATATCTGGTGGAATGTCACAACCAAGTTACAGTGGTGTGCACAAGATGTATGTCCTACAATGATGAGACACATCAACAGCTACATCCACGTTACACACAATGAAGATTTTGAAGGGAGATTACTATGATTCGGCTCTTCTACCCCATGTGGTTTGAGCAAATGATGGCATTCATGTTGACTTATTGACTATACAAGAGAGATCAGGCCCAATATATGTATTGGAAAAGAATTGCACATTTTTAACATTTTTCCAGAGCAACATGTTTGATATTTAGCACTAAAGCACAGAGTTCTACAAAATATAGATGTCACTACAAATTTAAATCAAACATTTGCTTGTAAATGTAAATGTACAGGAATTTATATAGCGCAAATCACCGAGCGGTTTCTAAGCGCTTGCTTAGGGAACCCGTCCTGGTATTCCCCTGTGAGATAACTCCGGCAGGGTATCCGCAAGGTGAAAGCCAGGCATCCCGCCGCGAGGGGCCGTTGTGGAGATAAAGCAAGCTATTGCCCAGAGTCGCAGAGTGTGAACCGGTGAATCGAGTAGACACCGGAGCGAGAATTGTCAAGTCCATGGACATTTTAGGACTCAAGACCCCGCCGAGCCGGGAATTGAACCCTGGTCCCGGGCTGACCTCTGCTTCCAGGTCTGCCTCCTCTAACCAGTGATCCACACTTCTCCTGTAGTCCTTGATTCTTACAAATTACATCTATATTCTAAAATAAATATCAATATAATTAAATGTATAAACAACATGTTTCAAATGTATTATTTGCACATTTTAGTTTTTTATTATGTTTCCCTCCAAAATATACAGTCAAGGGAGGTGTAAACAACACTGAACAAATATTGCATTTTACCACAGTAACGCACGACATGCGAATGTAAACTTACCTCGTACGCTGACGACACCCAACTAGTGTTGGCGATTAAAGGCGACGGAGAGCAAGTAGCTGAAAAATTTAAGAAAGGGCTCCTAGACATAGGAGATTGGATGGCGACAAATTGCTTAAAGCTGAACTCAGAAAAAACTGAGGTTCTCATCTTTGGTCCACTCTCCCCAGCCTGGTCCACCTGCTGGTGGCCAAAGACCTTCGGTACTCCTCCTACGCCGACCTTGAAGGTCAGGAATCTGGGAGTTACCTTCGATGATGGACTTAATTTCATGAATCATGCCAATAAAACAGCATCTGCAGCACACTTGAAGCTAAAAATGATCCGCAAAATACGCCCTTTTCTCCCTGACTCTGCCATCAAGACCCTGGTTTCTGCCCTTGTTCTCTCGTCCTTGGATTACTGTAATGGGCTATTTCTCAATGCCCAAATCAGAGTAATTGCCAAACTTCAAACTATACAAAACGCAGCAGCTCGCCTCCTCACCGGCAAAACAAAGTTCGAACCCATTTCCAAAAACATAAAAGATCTTCATTGGCTGACTGTACAAAAGAGAATTCATTTCAAAGCACTCTGTATAGTTTTCAAATCAATTAATAATCAAGGACCTCATTTTCTAAGAGAACAACTTCAAAGCTACAAACCCACAAGAGCCCTACGATCAGCCTCGCTCAGCCAATTGGTTGTCCCTCGTACCAAAACAGTCTCTTGGGGTGACCGACGCTTTTTGGTGGCTGCCCCCAGACTTTGGAACACCGTGCCTCTCAATATCAGACAAAGTGTCACACTGCTTCAGTTCCGCAAACTCTTGAAAACTTGGCTGTTCTCTCAGTAATCTCTTTCCATTTCGTCCTATCTGATTCCTTCACTCATGCCTCTATACTTCTTTTGTTAATAATGGTTTAGCGCCTTGACGCCCTAGGGTATAAGCAGCGCTTTATAAATATTAAAAATAAATAAATAAATAAATAAATAAATTTAAAAATTAGCATCCATCAAAGTTTAAATATGTAAACAAACTAGCCCCCATTTTGAGTGGTGATGACACACTTAACAGTCACAAACACACTCTTTTGAAAATCTAAAACTGCAGCTGCTTGACCTCACCGATAGGACATTTGGAAGCAGATGGCTGCGGTTGAAGTTGACAGCGTAGTGGGCAGTATTCTCCACAATAGACAGACCCATAGGCTAATGTTGGTAAAAGCAACGTACCAAGGCCAATGGCTGTGTCCTTCCCTGCTGAAGATCGTGTATGTCACATACATGTACGCAGCAGTTGGAAAAAAAGCTCCCTTTCCTCCTAGCACTGCTGCTATTAACACCTCCTCCACTTTTGCTGATGTCTGTTACCTCTGGAAGAAACCATGCCAGGACATACAGGTGAGAGGGCCCCCTGCCTTCATGCCAGAGGAGCTGGAGATTCTAGCAAATCAGGCCCTTTCCCTGTATTGTGAGCTGTATGGCTCACCAAAGTAATAGGTACATGTTTGGAATACATCTGTGATTCTAACTGGCTCTTTTCCATTCACACAGGATACAGTGTCCCTTTGAGTTCTAGAGTGAAGTGTAGTGATGATTATAAGTGTCACATAATGTGGTCCTTACATAGGACAATGATGTTGGGCATGTGTAAGCTCTCTACAATGTCAAAAAACACAATACCATCAATATGCATTGTGTTTAAAGCCGTAGATTCTAGTTGCGTGTATGAAGAGATATATGCATGTTTATGTTTAATATACTTTTGATAACCAGACAAATGACTTCATGGTAAATGGAAAACACATTTTATACTCTTTACACCTGGAGAAATATATGCACTGAGTAAAAAAAACATTGAAAATGATGTTAACTGTGTCTATAGTCCCACAAATCACTCAGCCTAGGTCACAGCTCTCCAAAATGTAGTTTGGGAGCTACAAGTAGCTCCCAGACCCCTTCAAAGGAGCACAGAGCCTTGAGGTCACCTATTGTATGGGCATAAGCTGACCTTGTAATGTTGAGGAAAGGTGGTGTTCATGTGACATCATGTTGCAGATAGCAAGGCTTGTCATCGAGCAGTGCTCATTCAGAATAATGGGCCAGGCTGGAGCTGAGTCACAGAGTCATACTGCATAATAGATTTGCGGCCCTTGCAGGGCTGGAAGAAAATGGTTGACAGTATGGTAGGGTAAAAGATTGTGCCGGAGCTGCAGGGGATTGTGAAGACCCCAGCGGGATACCTCCACAGTGTATTCAACTATTCTCCCACTGCCCATAAGTGCAGGTATCTTGGTTGTGGAACCTGACCCAGATTGCTCTTTAAAGTCCCGTGAAGGGCTAGATTTGTGTGTGTCTGACTGTTGACCACATATTACATTTCTTGGTCGGAACTTGGCTTGTTTGGCTTCAAAAGTTCAAAGTAAAGGTTGGCAATCTTTCATCTTAGACTACAACATAGTATTTATGCAGGAAACGTGAGATGTGAACGAGTTGGTATTTGATAGTTACATGTGTTTTTGCCTCACTGCCCTAACCTCACCTGCCATCTGCGCTAAAGGGCGGCTGGCAGCCTGATTCAAAGTCAATATTGGATGCTCAATTTCACCCATTGCTTCAGACTAGGGCGAGGTTCAGGCGTTTAACCTTTGCTGGGGAGGGAAATATAGGGTTTGCATGATTAATTTCTATAATAAAAACTTCTCAAGCAAGGGTAGCTCTAACTTCAAGGGTCTGTTTTCTCTGATTGATTCCTTAGCTCAAATTGGAGGCCTAGGCCAAAAGTCATTTTTATCGTGCTTTTGACTGGCAATTTTTTATGCCATATTTGGTTTTCTACCTTCTTTATCACCAACACCATTTGATCCCCTCTCTCTGGAAATCAAAATTAACACTATGGATGCCAGGGGCCATGTCTTGTATCCCCTGTTGGTTGATTGCAACTCAGTAAATGTGGCCCAAAATCATTCCCCCTCAGTTATCCCAACCTTTTGCTTTGGGACAACTATAAATGATGTCTTCACTTCCCGAAGTCTGTCTCCCCTGATTAAGGGGAGTGAGGTCCTCGCTTTGGTATTTAGCAACCACAATCTCATGGTTGTGCAGATTGTGCCCCCCCTAAAGGGTCAATATGCAAAGCCCAGGTCTAGTCAAGTATTAACTACCAAGGACGCAGGGTGGTATGGCGCTATGCAAATATGAAGCTTGTCATGACCCAGGTCACCAGCTATAATATGGCGCTGTTGAAATCGCAAATTGGAAGTCCAACATCTCAGCTCTGTACTGAACCACTTTGCTGCCCTTTTAACACCGATTAAAGTGTTGTTGTCTAGACCCATAGCCCGGGCCCCTACTCACAACAAATCCAGGTTTGATAAAGACTGTGAAGCTACAAATGAAATTCTGTTAAAAAAGTCACCCAGAGGCTAGTGTGAGTGTGCAACTGTAAACAGTAGAAAGGCTTATGCCCTGGCTTTAAAGAAAAGGAAGCTGGCTATAAAGGCAGAGAAATGGGAGGTTATAGTTGGTGCTTGTCAGCAGAAAGACTCTCAAGCCTTTTGGTGGCTGTCTGGTCAGTTTTGCCTCCTTCAACGTCCTCCGACAAAGTTACTATCCACATCAAAGCAAGGGCCTGGTTAGCATACTTCTCAACTGCGTACTCACCTAGTAGTGGGTCAGTTGATGAGGATCAGACTGCAAAGTCCCTCCTGTGCTACTCTTTCTTTCAGGGAGGGAAGAAGTTTTTACAGCTATTCTCAACAGTCACTGCAAGAATGCACCAGGCCCAGATGGTGTCCCTCTTGATTTATTCAGTGAAGACCCAGGGTTCTGGACCCTTGTGCTCATCTGTGAATCTAATTCTGTATGTTGCGATGGGGGACTTCCGTCGGCACATGTCAACAGTTGTCCCTATTTAAAAAAAATACTCTTTCACGACCAAAGGTTTTATCGTCCAATATTCCTTCTCGCTTCAGTGGCAAAAATCGATAGGAGAGTCATCTTGGAACGTCTCCTTACCTAGATAAATGAGAGTAACGCTCTATCTCAGGTACAATGCGTGTTTAGGAAGTAGCTCGGGATAATCAGACAATGCCACAATCCTCATCTCATAGTAGCTAAATATATATATGCCAAGGGTTCTTCTATCCATCTGGTGTTCATGGATCTATTGAGGGCTTTCGATTGTGTCAGCAGATCCAATTGTGGGTTATCCTAGAGACCATCGGTTTTGACTTAGGATTGGTCTCTTTTTTCAGACTATTACACCAGGACCTCACAGAGTCTGTAAGACTTTGAGATGCTGTTGAATTTACTCAGTTATTTAAAGTCAACTGATGGGTCCACCACAGTTGCATTCTCACCCCATCCTATTTCCACTCATTATCAATGATCTAGAAGAAACATTAGTATCTGCAGGGGTGGAGGTATCTTGTGGTGGGCAGAAGGTGTGCCAGCGCTATTATATGCAGACAATGCTGTCCTTCTTGCTAGAATGGCCAATGGTCTCAAGAATTTATGTTCAAATGTTGTGTTATTCATGAGGGGTCTGGAATTGGAGACCAACCACACTAAAAGAATTACAATGGTATTTGGCCCCAGAAATACTAAAACTCATACCTTTAGCATAGGTGGCAGAATACTGGACAGGATGAGCTTCTTCTCATACCTTGGTCTAGACATAGATGATGCATGTACTTGTTCACCATGCCTAAGAAGCAGAATAATTTGCTTTACTCGAGCGTTGGGCACTACCTTTTTTGCGAGCTACTTTCATTAGCAGAAAACCGGTCTCCCTGATCTTAGAGATATGTAACCAGAAACGTTTGCCAACTGTAACCTATGGTATGGGTATTTGGGGCTGTAGCGATGTTGAGGTAATCCAATGAGGGGTTTATAAAGAGCAGCTACTCACCCGTGCGTGTCTCAAGGCGCTGTGGGGGGTGATTCCGTAGCATGCTGAGTCATCCGAAGAGCCAGGTCTTGAGGTCTTTCCTGAACTGGGGCAGGGTGGGGATTTGCCGGAGGCGGAGGTCATTCCAGGCCTTGGCTGCGAGGTAGGAGAAGGACTTCCCACCTGTTCTGGTCTTTTAGATGCATGGGATGGTAGCCAGAGAGAGGTCAGCTGATCAGAGGTGATTCTTGTGTGCATGGAAGGAAACGCAGGCATTTAGGTATGCTGGTCCGATGTTGTAGAGAGCTTTGTAAACGTGGATGAGGAGCTTGATTCTTCTTCTTCTTTTGATGGGAAGCCAGTGGAGATCGTGGACATGTGGGGTGATTTGGTGGTGGTGGGGCGGGGGGACGTCTAGCACTAATCAGGTTATGGCGTTCTGGATGGTCTAAGCTTGCGAAGTAGTTTTTTGTTGATTCCGGGATAGAGAGTGTTGCCATAGTCCAGGCTGCTGCTGATGAGGGCATGCATGACCATTTTTCTGGATTCAGGTGGGATCCGCCTGAACGTTTTTCAGGGTAGGCGGAGGGTGTTGAAGCAGGCAGAGGAAACGCTGTTGATCTGGCTGTTCATCGTGAGCACTGAGTCTAGTATAATGCAGAGGTTATGAACATGGTCCGTCGAGGTGGGGTGTTCCCAGGGGCAGGGGGCCACCAGGTGTTGTCCCAGGTGGATGGGGTGGAGCCAAGGATGAAGACTTCTGTTTTCTTGGAGTTGAGTTTCAGGCATCTCATCTTCATCCAGGTGGCAACAGCTTTCATCTCTTCTTGAAAGTTGTGCCTGGTGACGTTGGGTCCTTCAGTGAGGGAGAGGATGATCTGAGTGTCATCGGCATATGAGACTATGTTGAGCCTGTGGTTTCTGATGATGGTTGATAGGGGGGCCATGTAGATGTTGAAGAGGGAGGGGCTGAGGGAGGATCCCTGGGGCACTCCATACCTGGTCTATGTTGGTTCTGAGTGGAAAGGCGGGAGTCTGGTTCAATGGGTTCTGCTGTGAGAAAAGAACATATCCAGTCAAAGTCCTTTCCGCAGATGCTGGCATTTTTTAGTGTGGTGGCTAGTGTGTGGTGAGAGACGGTGTCGAAGGCAGCTGAGAAGTCCAGGAGGATGAAGGCTGCCATTTGGCCCTGGTTGAGCAGGGAGCATAAGTCTTCGGTGGCAGCAAGTAGGGTGGTCTTGGTGCTGTGGTTGCTGTGGAATCCAGATTGGGAGATGTCTGGGACGTTGTTGGCTTCGATGTGAAGTTTGCTAGCTGTGAGTTGATGGCCTTTTTGATGACTTTGGCTGCGAAATGGAGCGGGGAGGTGGGCCTGAAGTTCTTGATGTGTCGCCCTGTGGCTTTCTTGGGAGGGCAAGGGTGTCAGCCCAGTTCATGATCCAGCGGTGGAGATCGTGTGCCACAGTGGTAGCATCTGGCATCATCGCTGGTAGGGTGCTGGTGTGGGTGGCAGTGAGCGGTTCTTCTGTGACTTTGTTCCAGCTTCTGCAGGAGCGGTGGTGGGCATGTTTGTGTACGGTTGGTTTTCTGAAGGAGAAGTGGAAGCAGCGGGGGTCTGTCCAGAGGAGTTCTGTGATGTGGCTGTAGCAGAAGCTGTTTCCTCCTGCGAAAACGGGGTCAAGCGTGTGTCCTGCCAAGAGCGTGGGTGCGGTGACAAGTTGCTTCAGTCCTATGTTGACGAGATTCTCTAGAAGGGTGGTGGTGTTGGGGTCATTGTGGTTGTCCAGGTGGAAGTTGAGGTCTCTGAGTAGTATGTAGTCTGTGGAGACAAGCGCGTGGGGTGCGATGAGGTCGGCGATGGTGTCGGTGAAAGGAGGGCAGGAGGCAGACGGCCCGTAGATGAGGGTTCCGAGGCAGGTCATTTTAGGGTTGGTCTGGATCTGGAAGTGGAGATGTTCCATGAGGGTTGTAGCTGAGCCAGGGCCGGTGGTTGTCATGTGGAGGGAGCTTTTGTGGACAATGGAAATGCCTCCTGCTGTGCGGGTGGGGTGGTGAGGTCTTTTATCAGGATCTTGTATCCGTTGGGAATGGCGGTGGCGATTTCGGGCGTCTAGTTGGCATTGGTTCAGGTTTCTGTGAGGAAGGAGACGTCGGCATGTGGATGTTGAGGAGGTCCCAGAATTTTATGGCGTGCTTGTGTAGTTTTTTTTTTTATAACAGCAACGGGGTTGACCCTGTGTCCCTCAGAACCTGGGTAATATGTAATTTAACAAAAAACGGTTCTGTTGGGTTTTAACAACATATGATTATCCAACAGTGTATAGAGGAAACAGTTTGGATAAATCATATGTTGTTTAAACCCGACAGAACCGTTTGGTGCTTGTGTAGTTAGCGCACGTTGAGGAGGATGTAGTTCAATGGTTTGTGTACAGTGACATCCGGTAGGCTGGGGGCTGCTGCTGGGTCCAGAGTTGGGTGAAGGTGCAATGACAGTGTAGGCAAGGATTGGACGTTGGATGTCACTTGGCGTTGAAAACTGGCAGTTGTACTGGATGCGTAGCAGAGGCGGGTCAGATGACGTGTGCAGATGGGCTTGCCTTTGGTGCACCAGCGGTAGGAAGGGGTCAGGAGGGAGATTTGCTGTGAGGTGGGAGCTGGAAGGACATGCTGGAGGAGCCATGGGGGTAGCTGCGGTGGAGAGCACTAAAATGGAGAAAAGAGGGCAAAATAAAAAAGAGAATAGGGAGTAGAGAGAGAAAAGAGAGCAGAGAGAGCAAAAAGAGAAAAGAGAGAGCACAGTGACAAAAGAGAGAGCAAAGGAGAAAAGAGAGACCAAAAATAGAGAAGAGAGACCAAAAAGAGAAAAGAGAGAGCAAAGGGAGAAATGAGGGCACAGAAAAAAGCTGAGAGGCAGAACAGCAGAAGAGCAGAGTGCTCTCCCGCTGGACCACCAAGGATGAGGTGCAGGCAGGATCCTGGGGTGGAGGAGGGCCTCGAACCTACAGCAAAACAGAGAGCACAGGGCTCACAGGGCAGCACTTACTGGTGGAGCTGTGCAGGGGGTCAGCAGTCACACTGACCAGGTCAGTGGACCAACTCTCCTTGACACGCAGCGATCACCATTAAGTAAGGGTCAGAGGGAGGGTGGTCAGCTGGGAGATGATAGCAGGGAGGACATGCTAGAGGGGCGGGGCCAGGGGGACAGCAGCGGCAGGGAGCACGAAAATTGAGGGAAGAGGGGAAAAGAAAAGAGGGCATAGGAAGTAGAGCGAGAAAAGAGTAGAGAGAGCAAAAAGAGAACAGATAGATCATGAAGAGAAAAGAGAGTCCAAAGAGAAAAGAGAGAGCAAAAGAGAAAAGAGAGAGCAAAAAGAGAAAAGAGAGCAAAAAAAGAAAAGAGAGAGCAAAAAGAGAAACGTGGGCACAGAAAAAAAGCCAAGAGAGGCGGAACAGCAGAAGAGCAGAGTGTTCTCCGACTGGAACACAGGGCAGCACTTACTAGTGGGGCTGAGCTGTGGGAGAGCAGTCACACTGACAGCTCTTCCTGCCACGCAGCGCCTACCATTAAGTAGGGGTCGAGTATGAAAATGGAAGGAAGAGGGCAAAAGAAAAGAGGGATTAGAGAGAGAAAAGAGAGCACAGAGAGCAAAAAGAGAAAAGAGAGCTCATAAAGAGAAAAGAGAGAGCACAATGAGAAAAGAGAGAGCAAAAGAGAAAAGAGAGAGCAAAAAGAGAAACGAGGCTGTGAGCATTGGAAGAGCAGAAGAGCAGAGTGCAGAGTGCTCTCCCACTGGACCACCAGGGATGAGGCGCAGGTAGGATCCTGCGGGTGGAGGAGGGCCTCGAACCTACAGCAAGATGGAGAGCATAGGGGGCACAGGACAGCACTTACTGGTGGAGCTGCACGGGGAGAGCAGTCACACTGATCAGGTCAGTGGACTAGCTCCACCTAATCCAGGTGGAGGAGAACAGATTCTTCCACTGGCTGTTGGGGGTTCACCCTTGACTACCCATTTCCCTTTGCATCAGGAATTAGGCATATAGTACACATTAGAAACCAATAATGCAGCCCCTTAAGTCCTCTGGTGCTCAATTTGGGTGAACAAGGAAGGCGAGCTAAATCGGGCTGTCTTAAGAGACTGCCTTTCTTGCAGTTGTGATCAGACAATTCCATGGTTAAAATGCATTAAAGATTCCTTTTCAGCCCTGGGCTACGTACATTTGTTTGAGAATCCTGGGCCTATTGCGAAAATAAATCAACATTGTGTCCAAGATAGTTTTATTAAACACAGGCAGGCCACTAGGGAGACAGTGGTGGTGACAAAACCGGTGGTAAGAGATTATTGCATAATTCTGATGTCACCTGAGATTGCTCCTTACTTACTTTATGTGACAAATGTGCATTAGTGAACATTATTGACTATATTTAAGCTGTGCTCAAATCGCTGGTTGCTATGTTTCCCTAATGGGCAATCATCCACTGCAAACATAGGTGTTTGCCCATGCAACGAGCATTCAAGTCAGTCCCTATAACACTTTGTGTTCTTAAGTAATTTTTACCTACGTTCTTAAGTAATTATTACCTACCTTTTACAAGGAGATTCTTATTGCCATTGTTACATAGGAACACATTTTTCAAGTGTGAAACTGCTTTACTCTTTTTATACCAATTCAATTATTATGACACTTGCCACTCTGTCACTTGTTTTTAGAAGTGTATATTTGCTCAGAGGAGGAGTATGCTGTTCGAAATGTAGTTTTAGCGGGCACACCTTCACTTTATGCTTTAGGTTTTCCAACATGTTGCTGAAATTTGACTAATGCACTTTGACCCCTCCAAGTTGAATATTTTTAATGTATTTTATTGTGGTTGGCTTTTGCAAGTTTTTAACATTTTTTAATGTTTTTAATGTTACATATTTTATCAGGTTTTATTGTGTGCTTTTGTTATATGTTTGGCAACCTATTGGTATCAAGACATATACAAATTGTGTTCAGCATCAGAAATACTATTTCACACATGTTAAACAGTGACAGGTTTGCATGATGTATAATTGTTTCACAAATGTGTCTGTAAGGCTGACTGCTTTTAGTCTAAGTGAGATAGCCATACAATTTTGGATGAAACACAGACGGGAATGTGTACACAATGGTGGCATAGTAACAAATACTCAATACCATTCCTCAATGTCCTTTGTCATGTCCAGATGGCAATCAATCTGGGAACAAAACTTTTAGGTATTTTGGAAGATGGAATTTCAACCATATATATGTAAGAGTATCCCATCAGTTCACTCTTCTGAACAACGAAGTGTGAAACAGTTCCTGGAGACACATAATAACGGATTAGAGACATCATACATGATATAGGAGCTGCATAGGAAATGACATATCTGTGACCAAGTGTCTTCTGAAAATATTGCCTACATGCATGTGTTTATGCTAATGTAGAATCAAAGTTTGAGAGGCTTGAAGCAGGTGAAATCGGACAACTTGGTAACTGTTTTGTGGTCAAAGTTTCTGATCTGTTCTGTTTACACAGATCCAATAACACTATTGTATATGTCCTTTCAGCATCATCTGGGGCAGGTGAAGGAAAAATTGACAACACAGGCAAGGTGCAGCTGAAAAGTTTCAACTCCTCAATCAATTCCAATTAGGCTTCCATCAAGACCACAGCACAGAATCAGCCCTTACCCATATTGTAGATGACATTCTAAAAATGCTGGACAAGAACGGATAATGCCTTCTATTACAGCTTGATTTATCTGCTGCATTGGACACCGTCAAACACGACACCCTACTGAAACTACTGGAACAAAGAATGGGCCTATCAGGGGCGGTACTACAATGGTTCACTTGTTTCCTCTATCTAAGCCACAAGCAATAACTCTGGGTGTTCCTCAAGGATCCGCTCTCTCCCCCATTCTCTTTAACATATTCCTGGAACCACTAGCAAACCTCCTAGAATCAGCTAACATCCATTACCATATGTACACTGATGACACACAGCTATATCTCAAGATTGCATCTCCAGATGACATTTTTTCCCTCAACTCCATACTACAAAATACTCACCTCTGGCTCACGGTTAACCATCTCAAACTCAACACTGCTAAAACGGAATTTCTCCACCAAATAACAATATGAAGATTGATTTGTGGATGAATCACCTTACAGCACTCAATTTCTTGCCCTACATCATAGACTCGGCCAAATCCTTAGGTATTACATCAGACAAACATCTAAATATGCAGAATCACATTAGTGCTGCCACCAAAGGAGCAAACTATCAACTGAGCATTCTGCGGAGACTGATAAAAAACAAGCAGTACAAGCCCTAGTATTACCCAGATTGGATTACGGTAGTGCTACACTGTGTGGCCTACCTAAATACAAACTAGCACCATTAGGAGCTTCTCTCAATGCAGCAGCAAGATTGGTCCTCGGAACAAAAATAAATGCACACATCTCACCAGCTCTAAAAAGCTTAAATTGGCTACCATATGAAGAAAGAATCCATCTAAAAATTGCTTGCATGATGCACAAAGCGCTACACTTCAACACCCCCTGTTACCTGGCACAAGAGTTAAAAAAATCAGGGGGCAACAGATCATCACGAAGTGCGCTCACCTTGTTGCTGAAACCCCAACGAACCCACAAAAAGAAAACTGGAGCTAGAGCATTCTCAGCTGTCGCTCCCAGGATATGGAACTCTTTACCCCCGGACCTTCGCCTTATCTCCTCCACCTAGGCCTTCAAAAGAGAAGCCAAATCATATCTACTGACTAAGTTCTTACCCTAATTCAAAATTTAAATGAAACTGAATTGATTCAGATAGCATACTTTTATGTAGTCTATCCTGTCTTGGATGTGCTTTATTTTACTCCAATCAATGTTAGCCTATTCTTAACTGTTGATGTGTGTATCACGCATATGTTTGCCTGTTGATCAGACCAAATGCTAATCTTGTTATCCCCAGGTAAAGCGCTCTGATACCCTCAAGGGTCACGTTCGCGCTATACAAAACTTTCTAAATAAATAAACATGGATTATGGATCGCACTTTTAAGTCGCTCTCTCCACCTTTCAGTCAAATATACTCAATACATGGTCAGTATCAAAATATAAACATCCCATAAGTGTATGCAGTAATACCTAACAAAGTCAAACCTACAATGAAGTGCTAACACACATGAAAGAAAAATCTTGAAATTATAGTTTACACTAATTAATCATAGATTTTTAACAGGCAATGATTTGTATGATACTGCAATTTATGGTGCTACTATCACTTTAACCAGAGCATATGGAGGCACATACAAAAATCCACCATGAGCATAGAATATGCAACTTACCCAGAATTTGCACAAAAATTAATAAGCTAATAGCTTTAGATACGTCTCTATAACAAGAAACACTAAATATAATGATATGCTAATTGAATCCTCTATTACCAAGAACATGAAACAAAATTAGCTCCACTAATGCTTTATTTTGAAGATAATCTGGATAGCTACCAGGACCGATCAGGCCACAGACACCAACCAAAGAATCACATTCTGTGGTGGAATGTCTATGACAGCACCATGTCTCAAGCATCAAAGAAATTTAACACAGTGAAAGTGTGGCACAATTTCTTCCAAGGAATACTTGGAAAAGACCACCCTAAGCTTTACTAATTTTTAGACATGCTTAAAAACGAACAAAGCCACCAGTAGCTATAAATATAACAATCCCTAACCGAACTCAAAACTAAAGTCTCAAAACAAACACAACAAATGAATGAACTCACACCATAAAAAGTAAGGTTTGTTACTAACAACCCAAACTAATCATATCTTGTCCCAATACCAAAAACACAACTTTTTGAAAAAACTCTAAACAACAACACTCAAACAAACAACTGAAAAGATAAAAATTAGGATTGATAATTAAAATCGGCCTTTGACCTTAACTCCAGATACAAATTATGGCAAGTGCTGCAAGAACTGGGCCTTCCTCCATCGCTCCTCGAATTGGTCATTCACCTCCATGAGGATAATTTTGCGAGGGTAGCTGACAGATCCAATTGCAGTTGATAGAGGGGTTAAACAGGGCTGCGTGCTGACTCACACCCAGTGTTATGCTTTTTATTAATGGGGTGGTTAATTACCTAGCAGAAGTCACAGCTGGCGCCCCCTCTTTAGAGAGCACCAAAGTAACTACTCTATTATTTGCAGATGACACGCTGCTGATCTCAAAGATCCCCAGTGGTCTCCAACTGCCGCTAGACCACTTCAATACTTTCTGTGGGCTGAGAGGCCTGGAGGTCAATACATCAAAAACAAAACTCCTATTGGAAGACCCCCACAAATTCTTTAAAGGAAAACTATCCCTTGGAGGGATTCCCCTCGAGAGAGTAACAACATTAGATTACCTGGGCATAACTCTATCTGATGAAAAGGCCTGGAAGCACCACATAACGAAGCAGATTCGAGAGCAGAAGCAGACCACCGGGGCTCTGTTGAAGGAGCACAGATGCTCCCAGTCTAGACCAATAGCATAGCAGTGCCACTGCAGATTTATGATCATAAAGTAGTGGGTTCTGCTTTGTACGGGGCTGATCTCTGGGGGTTCGAAAACATGGAGGATCTCCTTACTACCGAGAATAAATTCCTGAGATAGCACTGTTCTCTCCCCCAAAGCACTCCGCTTCTTCCCTTAAGATTTGATATGGGCAGACCATCTATTGTTGACAAAGCACGACTTTGCCCCTTACTTTTTTGGTTACGTCTGAAACTGACCCCAGAGCTTTCTCATTACTCTGTTGCAGCTGATAGTGTTTGCAAACTTGATCGCTTCAACAACATTAGGTGGTTTACTAAAGTCAGATCCCTACTCACAGCAATAGGTCTAGGGAGTTCATGGGATGTTAAGGACCCCTGTTTGCCACCAAGTAAGGGGCTGGTTAAGTCGCAATATTGGAACTGGGCCACCGGTCTAATGTATCAGACACATTAGGCGGGCGCCTCACATCAGAATTTTTAGATTTTAAAATCCAAGGCGCACATGAGCAATATATGGAGGTCATTACAATTCCACAGGATAGAAAGCTCTATATCCAATTTTGATTTGGATCTCTTCCTGCTAATTCCTTCATATCTGCGTGGCGACAACATACATGTGCAGCTGCATTGCCCCGGCTGCCTCAGTTCAGTTGAGTCTATTGCACACATCTTCTTTCCTGCCCGCTGTACAACTCCCTGAGACACAAATGGTTGGCACCTTTTTGCAGGATGTTGGGAACCCAATGTCATTAAGAAGCGTTTCACATCCTAAGATCTGACTCAAGACCACAAATTGAGTGTGCTGTAGCTAATTTCTTTGGTAAAATGTGGATAATTAGAAGGCACACACTAAAGATGTGATTTGGTGTCCCTCACATTTTTTACTCCATCTACCCAAACCCCCTGAAGAGAACTAGGCAGTACCACTAGGCATTTGCAGCGTAGCGCAGAGCCTTACCTCTTTTAATGTGTTTTTAGTGGGATTTTTAAATGTACTACATTGAGCCTTTCCCCATGATTATTGAATTGTTTATCCCTTTTTACTGATCCGTTTTAATTGGTTTTGTCTTGATTTTTACAAATTTTTTAAAACATTTTATTGTAATTGTATCTAGCAATTTTTGTCTTGTATTCAAACTTGAAGTTCTGTACTGTAAGCGCTTGCACTTTTCCGGTCACAACAAATTCATTGTAATACTGCATTGTTTTCAATCTTGCTATTATTTACTGTTAGAACTTACACTTTTATGGTTGGAACGACCGAATAAAGTTTGGCTGGACTTGAATCGTCTATTACCAACAGCATGAAACAAAATTAGCTCCACTAATGCTTTATTTTTTAAGATACTCGGGATGGCTGCCAGCACGATCATGCCACAGACACCAAACAAAGATTCACATTCTATGGTGGAATGTCTTAGACAGCACCATGTCTCAAGAATCAAAGACAAATAACGCAATGAAAATGTGGCACAGTTTCTTCCAAGGAATACTTGGATAAGGCCACGATATGCTTTACTAATTTCTAGAAATGTTTTTTTTTTTTTAGTCCTCATTTGTCAAATCAATATATAAGTGGAGATTAAAAAAAAGGATTCAAGCAGTCTCGATTCAATAAAGGGAGATACTCCAGAAAAGGAGGGAATGGATCACATCCCGGGTTCCCAATACTTTGCCGTCCAACCTTTTACTCCAATTATACAGGTACTTACAGATTAAGTCCCGGAGAGGATGCCATTTATACTTTAGCAATCCCCTGTAATCTCAAAAAAAACTGTATTTCTGATTGATAAACATTGGACTAAGTATAAACCATGATAAAACAGATTAGAAAAGGTTACAATACAAATCTTGAACCTTTAATAAGAGAAAGCAACAAAAGAAAAGAAAAATGTAGAGAGGCATCGTAAATTAGAGATAGGCTACCTTATACCAGTTATCTCACAAGCTCCAACATTTTGTTCTCTTTGTGTTCTGTGTTGCTCATTCCAGTTTTGCTATTCTTTGTAACAAGCTTACCGATTCTCTTTCGAGAGGAGGATTAGGTCAAATCTATTTTACACGCCTAAAGAACTAAAATAAGCGCTTTATATGCTTTAGACGGTATCCTATTACTCTCCTCGACTGGTGTTACCCTGAAAATAACCAATGCCAGGCTCACCTTAACTTCTTGACCCATAATTCCTGAAAGCGTCGTACCCACTTTCTGCCAGAAGATCTGGATGGAAGGACACTGCCAGAACAAATGTGCTTCGTCTGCGTTTAATTCTACCCACTTTGGACAGTTCCTCACAGCTTGGGACCACATTTTTGCCAGTCTCCGAGGTGTCCAATATGCCTTGCGGATGGTAAAAAGGTGGCTTTTTCTTAGTGGGGCAGATTTCACACAGGACCATAGGAAGGATAAAGATTCTTGCCATATTAAGTCAAGGTCATACGCCGGCAGCTCCTTCATCCAGATCGCTCTTAACAAGGCTTGTGTGTCTTCCATGGACTGTATCAACATCCAGTACCATTCTGATACTTCTTTTCGTGCATGGGGATACGAGGAGATTTTGGATTCCCAGAACGGGTTGCCCGATCCCCCTTTTCTTGGCTTTTTGGCCCAACGTAATAATTGGTAGTACTTGAATTTGGAGGCAGATCTCTCTGCATTCTTTGCCAAGAGATTAATTCTACACCTTCTAGAAGTTGTCCCCATCTAAGAATTCATCTTTCTTTCATAGGTAATGCAAGCAAATCTTGTAAACCAGGTGATTTCCAGATGGGCGTATAGTGGCTGTAATACGGTATTTGTTGCAAAACTCTTATTTGATGCCAAATTTTGCATGCCCCCTGAAGGATCTTAAGTCTCACTTTTTTAAAGTATTTGGGGTCATCAAATTTGAAAAGAACAATCTAGATAAATCTGGTGGGCCAAATGTAAGTGCACAAAAAAGTGGTGAAAGGTCAGGAGTATCCTTCAACAATTGCCTGAAAATTATTAAGTGGAGAGCTCTTTGATATTGGAGGAGGTCTGGGCTTGCTATACCACCATTTTCCTTTTTCTCCCTAAGTTTTTTCCAGACAATTCTGGGTATTTTATTCCCCCATATAAAGCTGGAAAAGAGCCCTCTTAAATTCTAAGGGTATAGTATTGAATAGGAAAGTATATTTGGGGAGAATGGACATTTTTAAATGGTTTGATTTTTCCTAAAAAGGATAGGGGTAAGGAATCCCAGACCTGAAGTTGTTTCTTTACTTTTGAAGTAACTATATCAAAATTTACTTTTGCTAATTTCTCCAGATTTTGGACAACTTGAATCCCTAAGTATCTGATATTTTGTCTTATCAGAGCCCCTGGTGGTCCATTGTATAATCTCGGTTTTCTGTTGATTAACAGCATAGCCAGATATTTTGCAAAAGCTCTCTAAAGTTTCCCAAATAGCTGGTAATGACAAATGTAGATGGCCCGTAAAAATCAGCAAGTCATCGACGTAAAGTCCAATCTTTTTTCCCACCCATTACATGAAAAAGGAAGTATGTTCCTGCATGCTCCTAATTTTATAGCCAATGGTTCAATGTCAAGATTGAAAAGCAGTGGAGAGAGAGAGAGTCGAGGGGAGGAGCTTCGCGCGCATCCGAGATGGTCGCGTGAGCACAGGGCTCCCGAGACTTTCGCCACCTCCCGCATCTATCCTGAATTTTATCCTGATCATGAAGATGGGTTATGGAAGACGCAACCCAGCTGATATAATAGCTGCTTTCAAAACTCGATTTGGGCTCCGGGAACCGCAACTACGATACTTTGAACATTTGTGGCCTGCTCCACGGAGCTGCCTGGGGCTGGAGTCATTATGATGCCCAGGCAGTAGTTGAACAACAACGGCCCGCGGGGCTCTCTTCACAACCTTGGAGCTAACTTTCGGTCTCGTTTTTGGTTCCTTGGCCTCCTCCTATCTCAAGACCGCTCTGGTAGCCCTGGACGGAGCCGGACCCCGCAACTTCACCGTGTGCCAACTGCTGAGTGTTTTTGGTTGTGGTGTTATCCTGCTGAATTTTGCTTCTGGAGATCCCGGTGGGTGACTCGTGTGGAGCCATTTTTACCAGGTCCCAAAGGCCCCTCTGGGGCGCAACACCCACTATGGCGGGCAAGCCCGATAGCGAGAAACGAAAGACCAAGACCATTTACCGGGGGGGGGTACCATTCAATCGAATGTTATGGATCGCTATACCCATCCTAAGGGGTCCCCCGGTGGGGCGAGTAGGTCTATGGAAGAGGCGGGTGACGGCTCAGCAGCGGCGGATGATTTGACTCTACAGGATGTCATGGGCGCCATTGCTAGCATGTAGACCTCAATTGGCCAGCAATATGAGGCTCTGGCCCACAAGCTTGACACTGTGGCAATCGACGTCAATTTGATCAGGGTGGACTTATCAAAGACTAACAAGAAGGTCAAATCCTTAGATTTGAAGACCTACAGCCTTACGACTGATGTGTCCGATTTACAGACGGAGGTTCGCAACCTACGATCCTCCAATGATCTCTTTGCTCGTCGGCTGGAGGATTTTGAAAGTTGGGCCAGACGCAATAATGTACATATTATTGGGGTCCCTAAAAAATCGGAAGAACCTGCAGCAGATCTCCTTGTGGAGGACCTCATCCTAAATCATCTCGCCCCCAAAGGTCTGAGCAACTTCTTTGCGGTGGAACGTGCACACAGAGTGCCGGGTGGGAAGACGCAGCAGGGTGCCCCTCCGCGGCCTATCATCGCCAGGATTTTCAACTTCAGGGATAGAGACGCTATCCTGCAGGCATCGCGGGTGGGTGGCCCCACGAAATTCGAAAACACTACGGTGAGCTTCTACCCAGACTTTACCCAATTCGTTCAGAAGCAAAGGATGGGGTTTCAGGGGGTGAAGCGACGACTGAGGGACATTGGTATGAAATACGCGATGGTCTTCCCAACTCGGCTGCGTGTTGAATACGAGGATCGGAAGTTTTTTTTTGACCGCCCTGAGAGAGTGAGTGACTGGCTTGATACTTTGCCTACACGGCGTGATCGCACGGAACATTCAGGAGGAGCGGAAGGTGGCCCGTCGGAGCAAGAATGAGAAGTGGTTTCTGGTTTCCAGACACTGTCCATAACTTGCAGCTGTGGTTCGATGACTTTTACACTTGCGTTACTTATGGTGGTATACCCAGGGGTGGCGGGGGAGTGGGACTCTTTCCTCCTCCGGGTTTCTTTTTGTAGAATAGTTACTGTTAGGGCGACAGGCACACTGCAAGTTGGGGTGGCTTTTGAGTCTAACGCAGGGGTGCAGGGTGGGGGGGGGTTGTGTATGGTATTTGTTGGGAGGTGGTGGGGGGGTTTGGGTGTGTTTTATTTTTTCTCAAGGCAACGTATTGTTTTACTACTGGATCTGGGTATTGTGTTCGCTGGGGGGTGGGTTCTGCATTCACTTCTGGGATGGGGTAGGGGGTTGAAGTTACTGTGTTGGAATGTTAACGGGTTGGGGGATAGGATAAAATGTGGTGTAGTGTTGCAACTGCTGAGACGCCTCTCCCCTGATGTAGTGTTACTGCAAGAGACACATCTGATCGGAAACACATGCCATGCTATGAATCGGCGAGGATATCGTCTTGCTGCACACTCCGAATTCACAACTGGTTCTAGGGGGTTGGGTATTCTAGTTAAGGGCTCCCTCCCCCTGGAGATAGATGACATACTCCTCGACGACAGGGGGCGCTTTGCTGCTCTCACTGGTAGGTGGGAGGGGAAGACTATCTCACTGCTTTCTGTATATGTCCCACCTGCTCTTCAGACTACGACTTTTGCTGACTTGGGGGAGAGTAGTTCTGGGGCTTCCAGATGGCATTCTAGTGACGGGTGGAGACTTCAATTCTGTCGTCTCTGGTAGGGAGGACCGCTACCCCCCCCAGGGACCTCACGAGATCACAGTCTTGTCGCTGGGACTGGTAGATTGTTGGAAGCTGCTGCATCCGGGACAGGCACAATACACCTTCCTCTCTGGTGCTCACGGTAGTCACTCTAGACTTGACTATGTTTTGATGCCGGCAGCGCAGGCCTAGTCAGTTAGGGAAGTTAGACACCTGGCTCGGGGTATTTCAGATCACTCCCCACTGTGGCTTTTGGTGGACACGAAGACGGGGGCTGAGGGTCGAGTGGCCCCGATTAATCCTTGGTATCTCCGTAACCCCAAAACCCTGGCAGAGTTGGTCAAGTCTCTGGATCAGTATTTTGTTGAGAATGTGGGGTCTGTGTCCTCTTCTGTTTCACTGTGGGAGGCTTTCAAGACGGTTATCCATGGACAGGCGCTATCGTTAATTGCTGGTGCCAAGAAAAGCAAAAATGAGGCGGTGGTCCGCCTCGAGATCGAAATAGCTGAGCTGGAAGGGGAATTGGAGTTGGGTATCACTCATGATAGGGTTCATGTCCTCAGTCTCAAACAACTTGAATATACGGTGTTGGTAATGGACGCCGCTAGAGTTATGAGTAGAGAGCAGCAGGGACGGTTGTATGATGTGGGAGACAAGGCTGGGAAATTGATTACTTGGTTGGACAGAAGGGAGAGGACGAGTCGTGTGGTCCCTGTGATTGAGAGAACTGATGGAGTGCGTGTAACTGACCCAGTTGAGATTGTTGAGTGTTTTGCTGAACATTTTTGAAATGTATATTCCCCAGTTTCCGATAGGCCAGAGGAAGACTCGCATCTGCTGTTACGAGATATAGCATTGCCTTGCCTGTCGGATTCAGATAGGGACCTGATGGACACAGCATTTTCGGTTGACGAGGTGGCACTCGCTATTCGTTCTGTCCGTTCGGGAAAAGCTATGGGCCCTATTGGTCTCCCCATCGAGCTTTACAAGCTGCGTCCAGACAAAATGGCGCTGTATCTTCGCGATATGTTCCTGGAATCGCGAGACATCGGCTCCCTCCCCCGTGATCAGCGACTTGCGACCATTGTGGTGATTCACAAGGAAGGAAAGCCGCGAGATCGCTGTGCATCTTATAGGCCTATTTCGCTTCTAAATGCGGAGCCCAAGATTCTCGCAAAGTTGCTGGCAAACCGCTTAATAAAAGTAATCAGTGACCTGATCCATCCGGATCAATCTGGTTTCATTCCACATCGAAATACAGCATTGAACTTGCGGCGCTTACATGGCGTTCTCGCGAGAGCAGCGTCACTGCGTGAACCGGCCATCTTGGCTTCCTTGGATGCTACGATGACCTTTGATACAGTGGAATGGCCGTATCTTTGGGCTGCCCTTGCAAAATTTGGTTTCTGTTCTGGTTTCATTAGCTGGGTGAAACTTTTGTATGAGGAACCACTGGCTCAGATTGTAGTTAATGGTTGGGTTTCTAAGTCCTTTGCTCTTGGGAGGGGCACGCGGCAGTGGTGTCCGTTGTCCCCGCTACTTTTTGCCTTCACCTTGGAACTCCTGGCGGCTTGGCTACGGTGGGAGCCATCGATGAGGGGTTTTCAGTGGACCCCAGACTTTGAGGATCGAATATCACTCTATGCAGATGACATCTTGTTGTATCTCACTTCGCCTCGAAAGTCGTTGATTGTACTGTTTGATGTGCTGAACTCGTTCGGGAGGAACTCCGGCCTTGTAATTAATTGGACCAAGTCCTGTGTTTACGTACTCTCGGGTGACACTCTCTCTTTGCCACACGGTTGCCCTATACAGGTGACGCAGTTGGGATTTAAGTATTTGGGGGTCTTTATTACATTAGACCCCGGGATCCGGTACGATCGTACTCTGCTTCCTCCGCTCCAACGGTTAAAACCTGGCGCAAACTACCGTTGTCCCCCCTCGGGCGTGCCGCTCTTTTAAAAATGATGTCCTTGCCGCGGTTTTTATACGCGCTTCAGAACACGTTTGATATCATTCCGGTGAGCTATTTCCGGGAGGTGGAGAATTTGTAGAGGCGGTTGATATGGGATGGACGTTCACGTATCGCCCTCACCAAGCTGACGCTTCCCTGGTACGATGGCGGTATCGCACTTCCGGATATTAGGCGATACTATTGGGCCTCTCAGCTGGGAGCGATTAACCATTGCATGTACGGTCCTGTGTTAAATCCTGCATTTGAGATGGATAAGTGGTTGCTACCGGGAGGAGATTATAACAGGGCGCTTTATTCCAAATCTGCTGGAGGGAAACTTACGGGACCCACTAAGATAGCGGTGCGAGTGTGGCAATGTGCAAATGCAGCAATGGGATGGAGGGATCGACTGACCCGGGCGACTCCGCTCTATGCGTCTGAAAGACTGGGCAGCCTTTGGAGGACGAAAGGTTTTGAGAAATGGGATGTGATCGGTATTTGCAAGGTGAGTGATCTCTGGGCCAAAGGTAGGATTAAGACCTTTGAGGAGTTGAAGGTAGAATATGAGCTGAGTGACAAGGAGTTCTTCCGTTATATACAGATTCGCCACGCGTTAAGTTCGATTTTTCCTGAAGGTATTGTTATCCCGGAATCATCCCCGCTCGAAGATCGGGTGCTCGGCGGATATGTTCCCGACAGCACTATTTCTTTGATATACAAGAAATTGATTAATGATCGAGTCGACCTGTTGGCGCAACTCAGAGAGGTCTGGACCAGTGACGGTCTAGAGTTGGATGACGAGGACTGGCAATTGGCGATATCCTCACCTAAGGAGGTCGCGATTCTGGCCCGTCTCCGACTCGTACAGCTTAAGATCCTGCATCGGGTTTATGTGACCGGCCCTCGCCTTATTCGTATGGGTTATTCTGTGGATGGGTTGTGTAAGCGTGGATGCGGTTTAATTGGTACTTTCCTCCATATAATTTGGGAGTGTCCGGAAGTTGTGGTGTTTTGTAATCCAGTGCATGCTGTGATGGAGGAGGTCACGGGTGGTGCGCTGTTGCCTGAAGCCAGGCGTTGTTTGTTGAATGTTTGGGAACCGACTGATTATGATGTGGCGTAGACTCAGTGGGCGACTCTTGGGAATATGGTTGCCAAGAGAGATATTGCGCAGTTGTGGGGTTCCCAGAGACCGCCCACGGTCTTGGCATGGAAGGAAAACATGGACTGGTGTGTGTTTAGAGAGAAGACAGTGTATGTGGCACGCGGCAGACCTAAGAAGTGGGGTAAAATCTGGGGCCATTGGAACTCTTACCGGGGCAATATATGTACGCCTCCCCTCGCGGATATTCCTGATGTTCTTCTTTTCCCCTGACCCGACATTCCTAGTGTTGTTTAAGCCTCAAAGTATTGTGACCCTGATTTCCCCCCTGGCCCCCCTCGCACTGATGATTTGTATTAAATTGTAATGCGCTTTCCTTCCTCCTTGAACACGTATCCAGCTGTATTGCTTTTTATGCCTTGTTTGTTTATGTTTTATTGATAATAAAAAGAGTTACAAAAAAAAAAAGCAGTGGAGAGAGAGGGCATCCCTGCCTGGCAGCCCTACTGATATTTATTTGTTTGGAGAGGTTCCCATTGACCAGCACTCTAGTCTTCGGGTTTTTATGGAGAGCCTTAATTGCTGATACAAATGTTTGTCCCAGATTAAAACACTGGATCACCTCTTGGAGAAAAGGCCAGCTAACCCTATCAAATGATTTAGCGGCGGCGCCGTCAACGGTTTGCAATATTCTGTGGCCAGATCTACTGTGCCAAGTAACTCATGCGTCAGGTCTTGTAGTTACCTCCCCTTCATGAAGCTCTTTTGATCGCTGTGTATCAAAGAGCCTATCATCTGATCTAACCTTTTAATGAGAATCTACGTGTATACCTTATAGTCGCTATTGAGGAGTGAAATGGGCCTATACGACTCACAGACCCTCGGGTTCTTATTAGGTTTAAGAAGAATTAATATGGTAGCAAGATCCCATGAAGGAGGAAGGTCTTGACTTAGAGTAAAAACTGAGTTAAAAAGCTTGAGCGAAATTGGGGCTAATTCTTCTTTCAGTAACGTGTAGGTTTCATTTGGGAGGGCATCAGGCCCTGCGGCCCTCCCTGTTTTCAAGCAGTTTATTATGTTATAGACTTCTGCTATTGTAATAGGAGCATTTAATTCCCTTTTTGTTTCTTCATTAAGGGAAGGAAGGTCTAAATCCCGAAATAACACTTCTATCTGATTCTTACTAGGAGTTGTATCTTCTGTGTATAAGTCCTGTAGAAACTGGACAAATGCTTGTTCAATCTCTCTATCCTCAGAGATGGTATCCCCTGTAGCCTGGCACTTTAACTCTTTGATGGAATTTCTGGCTTGGTTAGCTTTAGTCTTCCAAGCCAAGAGCTTGCCACATTCTTCCCCATATTCGTAGTTGGCAAGTCTGCTGGCTTCCCACTTTTGTTTTACCCTAGCCTCCAGATGATCAGCTAAATTAGCCTTTGCCTTTATCAGCTTACCTTCTAAACGTGATTTATTTGTTGTGTTTGAGGTATACGCTATAGTGCCTTGTAACGTTTTAATAGTGGCTTCTAAGATTTTGATTTCCTCCCTGACCTTTTTGTTCTGTGATGCGCTTAGACTGGATAGAATACCTCTAAGATATGCTTTGCATGTATCCCACATCTTGTTTAAGGGAGCAGAATCGAGCTTGCAAGGGAAAAAATTAATTTGTTGCTTTTGTTAAGTTATTGACGAGGGAAATATCTAAAAGTAAGGTTCGGTTCAAAGTCCAGCGCCGCACCGGGATGTTATTTCTGAACAGCATCTCAAGTGAAACCACAGAATGATCGGATAGCTGTTCTGGGATATGAGTGACTTTCTTGGTGAAATTGCTGATAGTAAGATCTACCAAAAGACAATAGATCCTGGATCGATGTTCATGTTTTTTATTATGAAAAGTACATTTTCCCCCCTCCGCCCACTTCTTTGAGCCGATGAGTTTCCAAATATCAATAAGGCCTATTTCCTGATTTAAATGTTTCAAGGCTTTCCTCATTTTGGATACAGCAACAGATGCCCTTTTAGAAGTTGTATCCCGTGCTAGATCCAATAAGACATTAAAGTCGCGTCCCAAAATAATAGGTTCATTTGGGTCTATTAAATGCAAGAATAAGGTGCGTAAAGGCATGGGATCGTCCACATTTGGGCCATAGTAACCGACAAAGATGAGCCAAACACCATAAATTCTGGCCTTAGCAATTACCCATCTACCTAGGGGATCTACCACAATATCTCCTAATAAGTAGGCCTTAGTAGTAAATTCCATTCTGTTCACGGAATTTGGGTAATTTCGCGTTCCGTGGGGAACGCGGAATTGCCAAAAATTTCGCGATCTGCGGCTTTGTGGAATTTTTTGCTTGTTTGCGCTTTCAAAATCCTTGTTTACAAGATATTTCTCCCCGAGCATGCAAACAGCATTCGCGAACATGAAAAAAGCATCACGAACGGGTGAAACAAGCAATTCCGCGTGTTTGCAGAACTTTTGCGTGCTCGCAGAGATTTTTTACCATTTCGCGGAGATTTGCGTAGCACAACTACGCAAATTCCGCTCACCCCTACTAATAAGGCACAAGAGGATTTCTTTAATAAAATGGCCACAACTCTGACTGTACAGGTTTGCATAGCAAATATACAATGCTCAATCCATTGTTGACTTTTTAGAATTTCTGACCATTCTTTAAGAAAATGGGATTCCAGAATAAAAAATAACCTCAACGTCACTTAGCTTTAAATATTCTAAGATCGTCCTCTTTCTTGAAGGTTACCTAGGTCCATTGACATTCCACGTTAATATCTCTAAAAGCCTAGGCTTATCCGGGCCCACCATAAAAGGAATTGATGTACCAAGAAAGACCAGGGTAACTGAACCACTTACGAGAAAAAAGAGCAAAAAAAACCAGTAACTAATAATGAAATAAGAGGACTTTTTTTTGTCTTTTCTTCCACATGCTCCCCCACCCAATGTAAATCTATTTTTTTGTTTTTTAATAAGATTGCAATTTTTACAGGTGACTCCCCAACGCTCCCTACTAACTGGAGCTATACTATAGATACCTCATATGAACTCTCCTTCAGCATGGCGGTCGGCTTTGGATAGATATTATACTGATTGTGCCTTGATCTGCTCTATGAAGTCCCTCACCTCTTTTGGGTCTCTAAAGTTATGCATTTTGTTGATTCGCATGACCCTCAAAGATGTGGGAAATCTTATATTTGCAGTGGCGCCCAAGTCTCTTAGTTCTTGGATAAATCTACTGAGTGTTTTTAGACATGCTTATAAAAGAACTAAGCTACCAGGAGCTACACATATAACAGTCCCTAACCCAAGTCAAAACTAAAGTCTCAAAACAAACAGAACAAATGAATGAACTCACACCATAAAAAGTAATGTTCTTTACTAACAACTTAAACTAATTCTATCTTGCCACAATACCAAGAACACCACTGTATACGACAACACTCATACAAACAACTGTAAAACAAGAAATCAAGATTAATAATTACAATTTACAATAATAAAAAATTATGAATACATTTATTTATAAATAAATAACCAACATTATTTTACATAGACAACACTTGTCAGACATCTATAAAATATATTACAGCATAAAAATATGTAGAAAATAAATGAGCAAACATAACATCAAATACATACTCACTGCCCACCCAATGACATAAGAAAAACCATAAGAAAACATGATTTTATAGCTGAAGTACTAGTCAATGGAATGACAGCCTAAATCAACATGAATAAGTCCCTAAAAATGGAAAAATAAACCAGAGGAAAACAAGAACACCCAATATGACTCCAGTAATGCAGGGAACCCATCCAAAACTTGAAAAATTAGAAAACCGAAATAAATGTTCTATAAAAACAAGAAAACATAAAAGACGATTTTGGTTTAAAATAACCAACACTTTTTCCTTTAAATAAAGGGAAAAACATATAAACTGACCCACAAACACTTACAACCCCATGCTAATAGAAAAGCACAGTAAAAAAAAGCATTACATCAATGTTAAATTCATAGAACACAGATAGAAAATACAAATAAACATTACATTTCACAATAAGGCCTTTTGTCATCCTGTAAACTAACACATGCAAGAGGTCGAAACAACTGTGCAGATATATAGACTTTGCTTTAAATCTGGCCGAGTGAAATATCGCTATGCATTGGAAGGCCAAGAGCACAACAAACTTTCAAAAATGCTTAAAATGACGTGGAAAAATTGAATAAAGCTGAGGTTGTGGCACATCATTGACTAGGTAGATGTGAAGTCTCCATGGATTTGTAAGATATGCTGATTAACATTGCTGCAAAACCAGATGATAGACCTCCATCAAGTGTCCTGGAGAGTATCTGATTCATGTTGGCTCAACTGATTATCAGAGACTGTTGGGATGTTGATGCATCTGCTGGGAGTGCCGGCCGTCCAACAATAATATATTCTGCTCAACCTAATGAATAACCTGATCATTACTTGTGAACATCCACAATGGTAAATTGTATGAGGTGCGCAAAGCCAACTCGGGATGGGTGGGGGTGTTTGTATGATGTTGACTTACTAATTGTGTGCTATCACACATGCTCTGATTTATTATGGGACATAGGTTGAACATGCGCCAAAATAATTACATTGCAAAATACTGATCAGTAAAATAACCAAATAACATTATTGTTTTGATATACCTAAAAACCAATTTAAGAGCAACTTGGAGAAAAAAACACATATTACACTAAAAACCAATACACTAAAAGATCCAGTTACAAAGACTAGCCTAACCAAGTCTACCAACTTCCCCCACTGCTAAACCCTTACAAGTTTAAAATAGTTTTACCTGAACCGGAGACGGCTAAGAGGAAAAATGAAATAGAAATAAAAAGGACTTTCATCCCATAGTAATTAGTGTGAAAAAACATTTAATGTATTAATGTTTATAAAAATATATTAAGAATGTTAAAACAAGTTCTGTTTTTTTAAACAAATTAGAAAAATATTTTATGTATAAGTATATATTAAAAAAATACTGTTTAAAAATATAATTCTATTTTTCAGTACTTTTTCATATTTTATAACATTTACAAAATGAAAGTAATGTAAAAGATGACATGTTTGTTGACAATTAATGAAGAACATGGTTAAAAAATGTTCAACTACAAATACAACTGTTTCTATACTACACCTTTATCATATGTGTAACTTTGAAATATGTTTTTTTTTCTTTGAAAATAAAACAAAAATCAAAATATGTGTTGTGGTTATGCAAAACAATGCATGGTAAAATGGAATATATATTAAAAGAGGCATAAACAGAATGTATATAACACTGAAATCTAACAATATTAATATGCAAACAATTTATACTGTGAATTAATGTAACTTTTTTAATGTGAAAAATAAAATATACAAATTCTTATTGTTTATGGATATCACATTTACTCTTCCAAATAAAAACGTAGCCGAACTGGAGAAAATGTTGTACCTTGCAGAACATCTACATTACTACTACCACTTGAAACTTCTTCCCATTGAGAAGAATAAACTTTGAGAGGGGTCAGATTAACTATCGTCCCTCCAAACTAAAGCACGTTTGGGAAAGTGTTGAATGCAGGCATTCATGTTCACTATTCCCACTTAAAAAGTAACCAAATTGGGGAAACTGTTCATTTTGGATGGCATATTTAATATTTCTACTACAAACTTAACCACCTTTAGGAAGTTTATGGACTATATAACATAATAACATTGGGGAAATTATTGTACCTTGGGAATAAATTACATATAAAAAATGTAATATAATTAAAAAACAAAAACCTAAAATAGTAAAAGATACAATGTCTTAAAAAATATTATTCTACAAAAAAATTATATTATGAAAGACAAAAACAATTTTAAACATAAACTTATACAATTACATTTTATAATTCCCTCACCATTCTATTACCCTGTAAACATTTCATGTATAAAATTGTTATACAAATATACAAACATTTTAAAAACAAATAATATATATTAATGCACAGAAACAAATTGAAAATTCAATTGAAAAAAGATATACATTACAATGATATAACACGCAATAATGTTACCAACAATACCAAAAAACATAAAGAAAGATCATCTTACCTGTGTTAATCTGACCAATGATATTTTTTACATCAAAATATTTAAGACACAATATTTGAGTCCTACAATAATTTTCCCACAATATTTTATTTGAACAGACATTTGGAAGGTAATGAGGAACCTTACTACAAAGCTACAAAATCCTATCTTAAATATGCTTTGAATAGCTAGAGAAAACACACACTACGGTCATTGCCTAAGTCTGGCAATGGTTCTTAGGGCCTCATTATGGGGAGACTGGGCAGGGCAGTCTTCTTGCGGGGCTGCCCTACACCAATGTGAAAGGGCAGGAACGCACGGTATTTATGCAATACTGTGCATTCTTGTCCTTTTCCCATGTGCTGGCACACAATAGCTGCCTTGTGGCACACAATAGCTGCCTAGCTGAGAAGTTCAGCGGGGCAAGGCTGCAGGAGGTGCCCTCTGAGGAAGGAGCGCTATCGTCGGATAGCCATGCGTCAAAGCCATTGTGAATATTTCTATGTTTAGATAAGGTCGGCAAAATGGAAGTTAATAATCTCCAGCGAATGAGCTAAAAGGCTGGTGCCTAAGATAATCTCATGAGGTTGCATACACCACTGGCGAAGGATCCCTGAAACAAAATTGCTGTAGCTGTGAAGAATGTAGGAGGAGAAGCTGTGAAGTCAAGCTGACCGGCAAAGCATCTCGGGCAGATAGGAAGCAGATTGGTCCCGGTCTCCTTCTGGTTCTCAGTGCACTGTTTGGACACATTTTGTCTAAGTCTTAGGTTTTGGAAAATGGCCATCTGGACACCTTTAGCAACAATATCAAGGGTCCAGAACTGATGGGACACCTCTTAGGGGTTCAGGACTCTGAATAGAAGGCCAGCAAACTAGCCCTTGGAGTCACTTCTGGTAGTCTTGGATATAGGTGCAGGTGTAGGGCTCAACAACAGGGGGCCTCGGAGGGTTCAAGGAAGGCTCCAGGCAGCAAAGCAGTCCTTTCACGTACAACAGCAGTCTGGCAGAGTGTATAGCAGGTCACAGCAGCAGGCAGTCCTCTGAGAATCCTTCCACACGTCCAATAGTGAACTAAAGAATGTATTTGAAGGAATGATTTTTATACCCTGGTGCCCTTCTTCTGGAAAGTGGGAGAATGTTATGTTATGTTATTTATTCTTTTGTATAGCGCAACGGTTACTCAAAAAGAGTGTCCCGGCGCTTTAGGTAAGGAGAACTACTTCGCAATAACATAACACGGTAAAAAAGAAAGTGCAGAACAGACAAGTGAAAAAGGACTGCAAAGAGGCCTACTGGGTGAACAACCAGGTTTTAAGACCTCGCCTAAAATCAAGCAGACTAGAGGCCCCCCGGAGTGGGAGCGGAAGCGAATTCCACATCTGTGGAGCCAGCAAGCCAAAAGAACGGCCGCCCAGGCGCGCTCTCTTCACTCGTGGGACAACCGCCAGGAGTAACGATTCTGACCTCAAAGAGCGGGCCGGATGGTAAAAGGCCAGTCTCTTTTGGAGGTACTTTGCTCCCACCGCATGGAGAGCCTTATAGGCCAAAACCATAGCCTTAAAGGCGATCCGTTTGCGGACGGGTAGCCAGTGCAGCGTCTGCAATAGACCCGAAACGCTGGCACGTCTATTTAGACCGTAAATGGCCCTGGCCGCCGCATTCTGCGCTACTTGGAGCCGCTGCAACAAGCATTCTGGTAGGCCCAGGTAAAGAATGTTGGCATAATCCAACCTGGAGCCTATCAGAGCCTGCACAGTTAGCTTCCTGTGCTCCTCCGACAACAGAGGCAAGAACCTCTGCAACATCTTTAATAGACCGAAACAGGTACCGGTCACCCCAAGGATCTGCGCTTTCATCGTCAGCCCCTTATCCATCTTGACCCCCAAGTTCTTAGAATCTTCTGGAAAGGTTCTTTGAAGTGCATGGAATTTCCTGACATCCTTGCCCTGGATTCAAGCTGGCTGCAGAAACAATACAGGGTCATTAAGCCCTTTCTGTGAAGGCAGAGCACAAGCCATTCAGGTGCAAGTAGGACTGTGCTCAGTTCCGCCTCCCCATCCTGCCAGCAGATGGCCCACTCAGGCACCACCTCCCTCTATTATGTGACTGTCTGGGAGAATTCACAAAGTCTAACTGTCACTTACACCGAGTCATGTGACCCAGGCTACAGGCACAAAAGGGTAAGGGCAGGAAAATGAAAATTTTCTAAAAGTGGTGTTTTCAAAATTGTAATGAAAAATCCAACATTACAATTAAAGAGGCTTTGTCATTACGGATTATTAAATGTAAAAAAGTATGGTTATATTTATTATGCATGATTAATTAAAATCTTTGCAAATACATCACAATAAAATATCCTTATACACATATAATATAAACATAAAAATAGTGTTAAAAGACCATCAATAAAAATGACCGCAATTTATACAATTGGCTACTATGGCAGACAATAAATCTCAAATCCTTGTGCATCTGGTACAGCTAGACTAACTATAACGTCCCTTGGTTGACTAGGCATCCTGACACAGCATAACCAAGTGCGTTGTTCTGAGCTAGTGGACAACTTTAATTTAAAGTGCTAATGTGACTATAAGGTGCTACTAGTTACTTTTAACGTAGTAAAGTGCATTTTTTTTAACCAATAGGCAACATTAAATTAAAGTGCTGTGCAACTATAAGGCGCTATTGCTTGCTTTTTGTGGCTCACTTCAGGTGTCCCTTGTGCTACCTCATTTTTGTCTTATATCTGTATGTAACAAATTTTGAGTCTCTTGGTTACAGTCTCAAAGAATTTTGTTAGGCGACAGTTTAGCTGAACCTCAACAGGGTTGAAGCAAAGCTTTACTGCCTGCCTACAGGTCCGGATGCCATAATGTCTGAAGAAAGGATGTAAAAAGGTGCATCTTATGTTCTTTAGGTTGGGACAATTACAGATGACGTGAGTAATATCCTCCTTCCCACTTCCAGATAGACGACGAAGAGGCATACCTTCTCTCCCTTTCCATGGAGGAAGATGGGGATTGATTGCAATAACTCCCAATTGTAGCTTTAAGACGTTTTCCTTTGTCCTTATTTTGACTCCTGTACTCAAGTTAAGATTGTGGTTTGAGCCTTTCATATTCACTGAGCACTATCCAGCCATGTGCCTTTTTAGCAAGCGCTACCTTATCTTCTAGGATAGATATCATGGGCGTTGTCTTTTTTACTTTTTTTGAAGCAAAGATGAGCAGTTGGTGTTACCCAAAGTTCGGGCAGTCCCAGTAGCTCGAGGGAGTAAAACAAATAATCCCTGGCTGGGCACTTGCCTTGACGAGATAACTCGTTCCAGAGAAGGGAATTTAGGGACCCTGTCTCCGCACTGCAGATTTTATGCCAACTTTTTACATACACCGTCCCTTCTTTCCATGATTGTTTTTGGAGTCCAAATTTCAACCGTATTAGGGCCGGCGAGACGTATTTTGGGAGATGGAAAATTGCTCTATAGGAATTGGCTATTACATTATCCAGGGCTGCCACATCTTTGCACTTAACAGCCTTGCTCCCGTATGTTAATGTCAGCAGCAGTTAAGCTTGCAGTACTTGTAGAAAGTGGTCGAGTGTGAGGTCGAGAAGCCATTTCTTCAGTGATTTAATTGCTTAGTAAGTCATTATTCCCTTTCCCCGCTTGGACTCTAGCAGTGGTTTAAAAGAGCTTTTATGGTCCATAAGTATTCCCAGGTATTTGTAGCTTGTTACCTGATCCAAACGATGCCCGTCTAGGTACCAACTGTTTTTCTTCTTTTCATGGTAATTTACTGCCATAAGTTTGGTTTTCTTAAGATTTATTTGGAGGGTGTTCTGATGTGAAAAGCTACTTGTCATATTCAAAATATGTTGAAGACTGATGGGAATACGGCTTATCAGCACTAGGTCATCCGCATATAGCAGGTTTGACAGTAACTTATTCCCCAGTTTTGGTGCGTGAGATGTACAGCTGTGCAACTCCCCTGGTAGACCGGCTAGGAAAAGGTTAAAAAGAAGTGGCACACACCCCTGCTTAAGGCCTTTCGAGGTCGCAATTCATTTGGAGATATGTGTCCCTGCGCCTAATTTAATCCTGACCCAGGTGTCTGTGTGTAACTGTTTGAGCCGATCCAGGAGTGATTTTGGTAGACCCCAGCTTTCACATTTTCCCCAGAGTTTGGCCCAATTAACGGTCAAACGTGGCTGTATAGCCTATAAAACAAAAGAATAAGGGGATTTTTGCGTCCTTAGCTACGTCCATTAAAAGGGTTAGGGCCAAGATGTTGGTTGTTGTTCCTTGGCCACTGCAGAACCTGGATTGATTTATAGAAATTATACAGTTTTCTGATGCCCAAGAAGTTAACTCGTCAAGGATTGTTACTGTGTAGTATTTTGCGTCTACGTGATGAAGACGATTAGTCAATAGTTATTCGGATCGTTCCTATTGCCCTGCTTCAAAATTGGACTGATGATTGATCTGTTCCAGGATTCCAGAATTATGGCTACAGAGTTTATGTCCTCAAAACCAGAAATAAAGCCTTACTCCAGAAGTCCACATTGTGTTTGTACAACATTGGAGGGATGCCATTGGGACAGGGGCACCCGTAGCTCTTCCCCTGGCTATTAGACTCTTTATCTGTTTTACCGTAGGGACATAGCATTCCTCTTTCATGGAGGCTGATGAGACTGAGTCTGCGGCCAGGTGGGTCCCCTGTTGATTGTACAGTTTGAGGTTGGCGGCCAGTTGGTCTTCCAGAGTAGGATCTTGAGTCACATATTCCCTATTGGTGTCTCTACCATCCGTTATTGCGTTAGCCATTTCCTTGTTCACTTCTTCGTCCTTTAGCCCATTGTTGTTAAAATGGGAGGAAAGGTAATCAACCCAAACAGCCTCTGTTACGTTAAAGCTTATTCCTGGATGATTTGGTCGCTCTATTCTGTGGCTTGTTTGCCAAAACTTAAAGCTGTTTTTTTGTTTGGCATCATGAAGTAACTTGGCCCATAATGCATCATTCTTTGATCTTATTTTCCCCCACTTCTTCCTTTTTAGTAATGCCTTTGCTTTCCGGAGAGTTGACTTCAAGTCCATGTTCTGTGGGGTTTTACAAAGTTGTCTCAATGTTTGGTTTATAGGATGTTTTAGTTTCTTTGATTCTGAGCTACTTGTCAGCCTAGTTAGGGCGTCTTCTATTTGTCCTGATTTTTTCCCTATTCTGTTCACAAATTTCACACCAAAAACTGTAGTGAAATGTTCCCATGCTTTAACCGTTGGAGCTGCTAATTCTCATTCTAGGTTATATAGTGTTTTGGCGAAGGCTAATAATGCGTCAATGTTGTTAGCATTACACCGTATATGTTTAAGGTTTGAAATCTCTTCGATGTCAATGGGATTCCAAGCATCTAGTATGACAGCCGGACTTGTGTTTATAAGCACTTCCTGTGGTAAGTGGTCGCAATGTTCATTGTCACCAATTCTAAAGGTTGCTATTTAGTTGAACATAGCAAATGTTGTGAACGTAAAATCTACATAAGAAAAGGTTTTTTTAAAGTGGAATGTAGCAGCTAGTGGGTTATCCCCAGGGAAGCGGTTGTTCGGTGCTCTTAAATTTAGATGTTCAAGTTCCTGAAGCAGATGTTTTGAACATCTCATTGGTTTATTGATTTCTGCTGAGCCCTGATTCGGTATCCCCCATACAGCTGTGAGATCTTGCACAGGGACATCGTCTGATCCAGACCCAAAAAATGTGTACGTTGAAGTCACCAGCCAGGATAATATGATCGGTATATTGCTAGTCCATAATCCTTCTTATTTCTTTAGTCAACTCCTTTACCGCTTTTTGTTTTTGTTTAGGAAGCACATAGGTATTGATTATCAAAATTTCTTGGGATACCTTGTTGAACTTGAGCATTATCATTGTGGTGGTGTTTACCACAATAAAAGAAGAAGCAGGAGACTTCAAGTGCAGCTAAGGGGGTTTTATTAACCTCATCCACCAACGAACAACTAGTAACTGAATTCCAGGGAAGTCTTCATTCTAACAGAGAACTCCATACAGGATTCTACATGTTAAAGGTACAGAACATTTTAAAGGTATAAAGTGACACATTATTACACATCTTCCTTCCCAACAAAACAAATAAAGGAAAGGAAGAGAAAAAACAAGAAAACAAAAAAAACAAAACTAAACATAGTCTTTTAAATAGGAAGGAGGTCTACGTGCCCTTTGACCTCTTCTTGAAGAAAACAACAAACCTGGATCCCCAGGGTTATTGTTATGGGAAATACACGAACCAGCCTCAGCATGGGAAATATTTCTACCCCCATCAACAGCAGGCAACCTTGAGTTAACCAAACCTACACGACTGTTGTTCCAAATCCTACCATCATCGGTCTTGATAGCATTCTTGAAGACTTTCACCACAGAACGAACCTCAGTGTACTTAGACCACGGCCTACACCCAACAGGCGCTCTGATACGTACAAGATCACCAAGTTTGAACTTTTGAAAAAACACACACTTCCTACTATCAAAATATTCTTTCCTAGCAGCTTGTTTATCCAACTCCTTACGTCTCCACTCCCTAATACTATTATCCACCAAACCTTTATTCAACCTCATCCAACCTGGACACCACAAAGTATTAGGAACTCTGCCCTTGAACAACTCAAAAGGAGATCTTCCCGTAGTAGAATGAGGAGCCATACGATAACTATTAATTCTATCCCTAAGAGACTCTTTCCAATCAAGACACGAGGACCTTGCCAACTGAATTGCCTCTTTAAGGGTCTTGTTGACTCTCTCGACAGCACCATTTGACTCAGGGTGGTACAAAGCGCATTTCTTATGTATCACACCACGCTTCTTTAAATAATCTTCAAACACTCTCGAGCAAAATTGAGGCCCATTATCCGAAAGTAAATTATTAGGAAAACTTTCTTTTGAAAAAACGACATCCAAAAACTTAATAACAGCATCAGAGGTTATATCTCTCACAGCACTAACCTCTATCCATCTTGAATATAAGTCAATCAAAACAATCAAATACGGAGTATCAGAAACACCAGACAAAGGACCAACAATGTCTATGGCAATCTCATCCCAAGGATGATCAGGTAAAGTTCTCTTAACCATAGGCATCTGTTTAGTCTTTAAAATTTTATCACTCGCACAACATTCAGGACAGTCTCTCACCATTCTCTCTATTTCAAGATCCATGCCAGGCCACCAAAACTGCAAACGGAAAATTTCCTTCGTTTTGACAATGCCTAAATGACCCCAATGAGCATGTGACAATAACTTCTTTCTAATACCTATTGGTGGAATCAATTTCGTCCCACGAGTTAGAAGACCATCATCTGTGACAGAAAGTTCTTCTGAAACTAACAACCACGGCTTTTCCAAACGAATATTTTTCTTTATGGAAGAAATAACCCCAGAAATCTCCAAATCTTTCACCAACTCACTCCTCCATTCACACTCATCAACCGCTCCTTCAGTAATTTCACACACACTGATGTTCTCATCTGCTTCACACAAATTTTCCTCAACAAAATTCTCAACACCAATCAGCCTTGATAAACAATCCGCTGACTTGTTCGCTACACCAGGTATGTACTCCACCTCAAAATCAAACTCCTGTAAAGAAATCACCCATTTCCTAATTCTTGAAGAAATGGCATCCAGCCCTTTTAAAAAAAAAAAAAAAAACTGTTTAATGGCTTGTGGTCTGACAATACACACACCTTAGAACCCCAAATCAAATTTCTGAATTTTCTCAAGGCCCAAAAAATGGCAAGAGACTCCTTCTCTATCACCGAGTAATTCATTTCTGCACCCCTGAGACACCTTGATGAACAACAAATCAACGAATCCTGACCATCCTTTCTTTGTATCAAAACAGCACCCAGGCCTTTGTCACTAGCATCAGTGAACATGAGAGTCAGAAGCCCAGGAACAAATGCATGCAGAGATGGAACTTTGTTTAACTCAACTTTTATACTTTCGAACTCTTTTCTACAATCATCAGACCAATCAAAAACAATTTTTTTTTCCGTCAATCTCCTCAAACTATGAGTCTTCTCTGCAAAATTAGTGACAAACTTTCCATAGAACTCAACCATCCCTAGAAAAGAGAGTAACTCATCTTTATTAACAGGTTCCTTTACCTTCCAAATGGTCTCCACCAGTTCCTTTTTTGGAAAAACACCTTCCCCAGTAATCCTATGTCCAAGATAATTTACTTCCTGCACACCAAATTTGCACTTTCCTTTCTTCAGAGACATGCCAGCCTCATCCAAACGTATAAGTACAACACTCACACGTTCATTGAGTTCACGCAAATTATTTCCAAATATTAACAAATCATCCTGATAACACTTCACACCACACAAACCCTTCAAAATTTTGGACATGATTCGTTGAAATACGGAGGCTGCCGAAACAAGACCAAACGGCATCCTCTTGTATCTACATGTACCCATAGGTGTGACAAAAGCAGTAAGATCTTGGGAGGATTCATCTAGTTCTACCTGCTGGTAGGCACATGCTAGATCAAGTGTTGTGAAATACTTTGCCCTCTCCAAAGTACCAACCAACTCATCAATATTTGGTAGAGGAAACCTATCCACAACTACCTCCCTATTCAGTGACCTCAAATCTATGCAAAGTCGAATTTCACCTGTTGGTTTCTTTGCGACTACAATGGGGGCCAACCACTCAGTGGCCTCAACCGGCTCAATTATCCCATTGCTTATAAGTTTTTTAATTTCCTCTTGAACTTTGGTTTGTTCCATTAAAGGAATTCTCCTCACTTTTGCTACTATCGGAACAGCATTCTCTTTCAATTTGATATGATGCTTATAGCCACGCAAACACCTCAACTTTTCTCTAAAAACATTTGGAAATTTTTTTGAAAAAAACTTTACACAAATCCTCACTCACACCACTATGTTCACTCTCACGTACCTCCTGAATTTGAACCTGAGGCGAAGAATTGGGATCAAGTTTCACTCCTAGCTCTTTTTGATGTAACCACCCCAGCAATGCATCACCTTTCTTTGCTACATATATTTTACCATTCTGCTTCCTAACTCTATCTCACCCAAAAATATCCTAACATTTTAATTGGTTTATCACTATAACCCACAGGCGATATATCAGATTTCATCAACTTAACTTAACCAGATAAAGTTTCTTTGAATAATTTTTCATCAATTATCGTTATACGAGAACAGGAATCAAATTTAAAATTTATCACCTTGTTCTCCACTTTGACCAGGTGTGAAGGATGATCAGCTTTTTTACATTTTATCTCAAAGCTCACAGTTCTGACTTGAGGTTGTGACCACCTCTTCTTTGCTCCATCCCCTTTTAACATCTTTGTTCTACAGAACTTTGCGTAATGCCGTCTCTTGCCACACACGTTACACAATATTTTTAATGCAGGACAGATAGGGGAATTTGCCAAATGCGAAAATTGTCCACACCTGAAACAAGAAAATCTGTTAGGTTGACCAGCATAAGAAGTACCAGACATGTTAGAATTCATTACATTTGCAATGACACCTTGTTTCTCTGGCCCAATACCACCCTCCTGTTTCTTTACTTGACATACAACTTCTTCAACCTTCTTCAACCTTAATTTCCTCTTTTGTTTCAGGCTTCTCTTTTTCTTTTTTTAATTCACCCACACATTTGGTCATATGTTCTACTTGTTTTGCAATGACCAAAACTTCTTCAAGAGGGGGTTCATCTTTCAACCATAACTCTTTCCTGATGTCATCAGGTGCACATCTCAAAACGAATTGATCTCGTAGTCTCTCATCTAGAGTTTGTCCAAAGTTGCACGAAGAAGCCAATTTCCTAAGAGATGATACATACTCTTCAACTGTCTCATCCTTTTTTTGTTCCCTCAAACCAAAGTGATACCGCTCCATAATTGTGCTTAATCTTGGCAAGTAGTGACGATCCAATTGTAAAATAGCAATCTCATACTCATTCAGATTTCTTTGGTCTGCTAAAGGCAAATCTGGCAGGTGTTCCAATACATCTTGCCCTTCCCCACCAAGACAATGTAAAAGAAGAGCAAGCTTCCTTTCTGCGCTCAAATTTGTTCCACAAACCCTGGCATAATTAGCAAAAATCTTCTTCCATTTTTTCCACTTAACATTTGGTTCCCCAGGGCTAACTAAGAAAAAGGCTGGTTGTGTAACATTCTGCATACTTCATTTCTTTTTTTTAAATGTATTTTCCTTTTATATTCTTCCCTTTATTCTAAAGGATCTGTTCCTTTTTTTTTTTTTTTTTAGCTCATTGTCTTTTCCCAGCTTCGTTCGTTCCAAAGAGATAAAGAATTTTCGTTGCGCTAAAGGATTCCAATCCTTTTACAAAGACCTAACTTTCATGTAGAACGGGCCATTGTATCCAGGTTGCTAAGTTACAGTCAGGAACCAGAGCGGAATGTTAAAAAAAATATGCGCAGCGTGAAATAGACTTGGAACGCACTGTTGGCACGCAGCGTGAGGTGATGTAGACTCGAAATACACCGTCTACAAAAAAGAAAGCGTTTGTTTGCGCATGCGCTCCTTTCACCCGCACAGCTGAAACGCAAAGTGAAATGACGTAGGCTGAAAACACACCGTCAACAAACGAGTCAGCACGCAGATGCGCTTGCGCTCCTTTCACCTTTCTGTTATCCGCTCGCGACTTCCAACATGTTGCTTAATTAAATAAAAGCTTATTAGACTTTCGTTTTCAAATACTCCACACCGCTCTCCTCACCATGAAATTAGATGACCATCAAACTGTCATCACAGCCGCTGAGAAGCCGCCGCTTCACTTCTTGAAATACAGCCGCTGGAGGAGGGGTGTTGTCAATCTTTCGTCGTGTTGAGGCTTTTGTTTTCCCGATCGTTGCCAAATTAATGTGGTGTTTACCACAATAAAAGAAGAAGCAGGAGACTTCAAGTGCAGCTAAGTGGGTTTTATTAACCTCATCCACCAACGAACAACTAGTAACTGACTTCCAGGGAAGTCTTCATTCTAACAGAGAACTCCATACAGGATTCTACATGTTAAAGGTACAGAACATTTTAAAGGTATAAAGTGACACATTATCACAATCATCACTGCCGGAACCGCGCTTGGTGTTGCGATTTTGGCCTCTATGGACAGGATTTTTCCTATTGTAGATAATGAGGCTAGGATTATTAACCCCACCCGAACGGTGGCCATAAACAGATCCCTTTATGGCCTGAACGAAGTAGGAGGAGTACCCCTGGAGCTCAAAGGCCTTGTCTTGCCAGGTTTCCTGGAGGAGTATGACATTAAATAGTTAACTACCTAATGATTTTCACTTTTGCTTGCCAGGCTGTTAATGCTCCAAATACACAATCTGATTTTCCCTTGCTCTACTGGGGCTACCTGAGAGGTGCTGATCTCTTGTCAGTTTGGACACACTGTTGTTATTGTTCGATTTATTTTGGCCAGTTTTGCATTACTGATGTCGAAGCTGAAAATGGTGGCCCAAAGCTTGTATTCGGATGAAAGACCTTTGTACAAATAGTTAAAGCACCAGGGGTGCTGCTCCTTGCTCCTCTTAATACTGAGATGGTGGTTTTGATTGGGGCGTTGGTGTCAACATTTAGAAAAGGTGTTGGGTAGGGAGATTTTAATTCAGCTTCCAGCTTTATACCCCAGAGCTTAAACTTACTTTCATCTTCCATGATTTTATTCGCTATACCACTAGAGATCCATCTTGTTCTGGTCATCTCTGGACACAGTTGATTGTTACTTGGGAGGAATTCAATGGATAGCAGATCTTATATGCTTATATTTGCTAAGCTTGTGATGGAATTTATAAGTCGTAATACGTTCCCTCTGTTTAATACATCTACTCTAGCCTCGGATTCATACTCAGGTGTGAAAATAATGGTGGCCGGTCCTTCTGTAATTCTCAACTCCATTTCCTGGGTAGAGATTGCTTCCTGAGGTTGGGGTCTTGGTTGCAACAGGTTGTTCTGTCCTGCTCCTGGGTGGCCATGAATGTGGGAGATTAGCAAGGGGTCAGTTGAAAGCTTGGTTTTTCCTGGTGAACTGCTTGATTTCGCAGTGCCACCCAATGGCTGTTGTACTAGGGCTCTGTATTCGTACAGTTGGGCTTCATTTGAAAATGGCCTGGAGCTTTGTTCTTCTTTAATGATGTAAGTTAATTTTTGCTTGGGTGTTACTAGCTCTTTTCCTGTTAGAGTTAACCCCGGTTCGTTATCGCGTTTTGAAATATTTTGACTTGGTAATCTTAGGGATGCCCCCGTAGTAGTGACCGCCGTAATGTTGGGCCTTGCAGTGGAGTGATCAATCCTATCTGTCAAGGAGGAGATAGAGGCATGCTTGATTTGCTCGACTTCAGAGTCTGGTAAAACCAAGGTTGCGTGAGGTTGATTCCTGGTTCTAGTGACTTCCTGTTTCATCCCTTCCTTTTTTGTTTGCGGTGGGCTTTCCGGGGTGACAGATTTGTTTGGGGCAGGACTCTTTTGTGTTAATGTCATTGTTGCTGTTGCTTCACTGCTTTCGGGGGAGGGGAGTAAGTTGGTTGGTAATGAATGAATTTGTAATGTTATTAGTTTGTCAATTATTGGGGCACAGGTGCATTAAAAGTTGGGGGGTTTGGCTTCCTTGGGCCGCTGCTTGTCCCCGCTTCATTAAGCTATTAAGTTGTGATAACTTTTTGCCAATCCCTGATGTAAAATCCGCTGAGGTCTGAAGAACCGTAAGCTGTAAGTCCAATTTGTGCGATTTGTATTAAAGCACTGTAGCTGAATATTGCATTGTGCTTAGCACTGTGGCCCAAATGGATTCTGTGGACAAGGCTCCGCTGAGGTTGCTTCTTTCTAACCGCGGTCTGTTAGTTTTTACAGGGGATGTGTGATTTAAGGCAGTTTTTTAATTATAAGAAGCAACAAGTTTCTCCCATTCCTGTGAGGCCAGGAAGGACATGTCCCAATTTGTTAAGTGAGAATCTTCATAAGGAGACATAATACGGCGCTCAGAAGGTTTGTTGTCCAGTGGGTCATTAAAATCTACCCGGGCTGCTGAAGCTTCTAAGATTTGCATCTGAAATAGGGAGCTGTTTTTTGGTTGAAAGAGGGGGACTGTTCCCTTGTACTCTGCCGATTGGAATAATTCTGAGAAGGAAAGACCCGAGGGTCCTTCAGGTCCACTCATAATTCAGTTTCCGATTGCACCAGAGACTCTGGAATGGTTGTATTTTGCTGATTTTTAGTATCCGCTTTTTGGGATTTTCCAGACTTTAGATAGCTTTTAGGACTGCCTTGCTCACTGGCGGCTATCGCCTGGGCTAGCTCACTATTGTCCCTGCCATCTCCAAACACCTCCGACACCTATTACATGTTTGGCTTCCCCGTTTGCCCGGATGTCTGTAGCTTGTTTAAATGTAGCCTGGTCTCCTACCATAAGTGTGATCCCTTGGTGGTTTTTAACTTTATGGTGAGACAGGGATTTAGTAGATATAATGGGGGAATGATGAATTGATTCAAAATTCCCTAGCTGCAATGGCGTTTGCAGCCCTTTTACGTTCTCACTCTTAGAGTAAATTACAGTTCCGGGATCTTTCAGAAAGGAACATTTTGTATACATTTTTGGTTGAAGGGTGCAAGGGTTTTTTCTATGAGGTGCCCCCTCAATGCTTATAAGATCTTTTTCTACTTGAGTTCCTGGGGACTGCTTCAAGTCAGCTATCCGATGAGAAGATGTTGTTGCTGTTCCTCGAGCTTTATTGGCACTTTCATCATTGGTGGAAGAAATTATAGAGTTATTGGTGCTGGTGTCACCCATGACTGTATTACTTTTTGTACCTGTTTTGTCGCAGGCTGACCCAAATTTAAGGGCACTTGAACTCTCTCTGTTTACTTTCTCTTTTTTTAATTTAGATTTTGGTCTTGTGGGAGTCCTCCTTACTCTGCCCGACCGCATGAGCCCCTTATTAGCCTTTTGCAATCTCCATGTAGCCTGAATTACATGGGCCACAAGCAGGTGAACTTTTCAGCCAGTAGCCACACTCTGCTTTAATGATGGTTTCTTAACTGGTTCTTAACTGTATAAACTATATAAAGTTGCCAAAGAAGGTCAAGCTCAGGCAGAATCAATTGTAGCAGTTATGATTGAGGTTGTGGCTATGGCTGAAATTGTGATAATAGCTATAAGGGCTTTAGTTAAGGTTGGCCAGTTGTTGGCTAATAATACTCTATGCAAAACTGGGAAGCTGGAAAGAGTCGGTCCAACCGGTTGGAATACATTTAGGGCCAATTAACAGGAGGAGAAAAGGGAGGCAAGCGGCGGATGGCAATGGCTATGGCAGTGGGCAGATTGCAGAGTGCAGGGTGCACAGGGCAATAGGGGGCAGGAGGAGAAGAAGCCAGAGAGCAGGGCACACTAGGGAGCCGCAAGCCGCACTCATCCTAGTTGGGCTGCTTCCACTGACTCACCTGGGCACTCACTCAGCACCCGCCACTAGTTGCGGCCACGCTCGCGCACTCCTGTGCTTACCTGCTGCCACTGCCATTGCCACTTCCTGCAGAGTACGGAATCGCCTGGGAGTCGAGGAGTCAAAATACGCCCCCTGCAACAGGCGACAGACTCTAAGGCGCTCCTTGCCCCTTGCTTACTGGACTCTGCTTGAACGACTGAGCCCCTGCTCTGCTTCGCTCAATAGTTACTGCTGCTCGGCATGTAACGTGACCTGATTCCTCACCAGTCCTCACCATAATCTCTTCCTGCTTCCGTCTGTCTGCAAGCCCTTAATAAATGTAATGAGAAATCTCCAATGTTATCCTATGGGAGGGGTAGGCCTCACAGTAGGGAAAAATTAATGTGGAGGTTTTTCATACCCATGAAAAACTTAAAAGTACATGTCCAACCTGCCTTATGGACTCCGTAGGGCCTATCTTTCCGGTAACTTATATGTAATAAAAGGAAAGTTTAAGACATAGAAGTGTGACACTGTATTCAGGCTGCAATGGCAGGCCTGGGACATGTTTTAGAGTGCTACTTAATAAGTGCTACAGGCCCCCTGGTAGCATTTAATTTACAGGTCCTGGGTTTATGGTATACCACTCTAAAAGTGACCTATAAGTAAATGTAATATGCCTATTAGGTATATGCCAATCAAACTATGTTTAGTGCGCACAAGCACTTTAGCACTGGTTAGCAGTGGTAAAGTACTCAGAGTCCTATGGCCAACAATTGCAAAAATCCAGCAAAAATTGGAGTTAAGTAGGCTAACAAGTTTGGAGGAAAACCACCCTAAGGCTTCGGTATATCCAGGTCCTGAATCCATGGAAAATCTATCCCACAATACAAATATTTTTTTTCGTTGTCCAGGGATGGCAAAAAGCCAGAATGCAACTTGTGTTAATCAAACAGTCCGGACCAATACACCCCGCAATTTGTGTCGTGTTAAGCACCCAGTAGCCTTGCAGATCCACCTCTCTTGTAACAATCAATGTCAGAAAGAAAGACTCTCCTTTCTGACACTGATTGCAACTAAAGACCTTGGATATATATATTGAATACAAATTAGCTCGCCCTGAAGATGTCCAATTCTTGGTTGAAACAAGTTGGCTGGTTTTGTGCTGCAACCATTGGATGCTTTTACAAGTGCAAACAATAAAAAAAGAAGAATTGAGAAAGTTGTCTTTGAAATCTGATTGGGACCTATATCGTTTGGGGTCCATCACTATTTGTGTTATGACAGTGCATTTGAACATATGTTCACATCATTGGGCAGCGGATGTATTTAGTGAATGCAGACAGACCTCTAATCAATACAAAAAAATGGTTTGATATGTATATGGACAAGGAGGAGGTGTGGTTTCTATGGCTTGCTGTCCTATGTATTTGTTGTGTTTAATTTTAATATTATTTGATTTTGTAAAACAGTCATGGACCACCTAAGTAGTCGCCCAGCGGTCCAGTTAAGAGCCACTTAACAGCAAGGTTAAGTCTGTTCTGAAAAGGTTTAGGGGAAGAGCCTGTAACACCAAAGCACTGCATTGGCAAACTTTAAAAAGAGTAATGTTTACACAATGTATTATTTTTGATGAATTATGGGCCTGATTTCAACCCTTGCGGTCTGGTCGACTACCGCTGCTTTCTGGTGGTCTTCCCGCTCACTTCCGTGTTGATTCAATCACCGCATTACGAAGAGGGCGGGAGGATTGCAGTGCGACCACTGCCTCCGCCGACATTGGTGACACACCTGTGGTGGTGAGAGAGTTCGGAGCGGTGAATGGTGGTGATGCAGGGATTTGTATCATTGCCCCTATCACGACTTGCCTTACCACTAACATTTCGGTAGCATTCACATCAACATTTGCCATGCGTGAGTCAGCAGTTAAGTGATAAAATTGGGTAAATGATGGCCTGAGTGCCTATGTGTCCTCAGGTCATGACACTGGTGCATACTGGAAGCGCACCAATGCTGTCGGGTTGGATGGCACTATGCCCCTACGGCAGGCATTTTTGCTTTTAAAGACAAACCACTGACTGGCCAGGAGAACAGTCTGGATCTGTCAAGCAGTGTACTGTGTGGCGTTTATTGCAGTCTGGCTTTGCTCTCCATCGTGCAACTGCCAGCCCCATGATAATTTCGAAATATAGCGGGCGGGTAAGTCGGTTGCTCAGCGGAGTACCCGGTCCCACCGCCGCAGCAGGCTGGCAGTTGCACTGACAAAGTAATATTCAGGCCCCTTATGTTCAGACAGTTTTATTAAAACCAGTTAACAGAATCTCTATGAGAGAGAATGTTCGATGAATGGTACGGTAAGGGTGAAAATATTTACTGAGGTATATGCTCCCACAGTGTGAATATAGAATTCAATTCTGCATTTTTGTGAAAAGAGAATCTGGAATTATTAAAGACACTGAGTGTAGCATATATCTTTTATTGCCAGCTCCTTGCAGCACTTTAAAGAAAAACATATCCAAGCGCAATATTACCTAACTAGAAAGTCACTGTGACCTATATAACTCTCTGCACAGCATGCAATCTTCCTCTTTTTAAGCTGCTCCGTTCCCATAACTTGAATCATCTTGAAAACTAACGATCGAAAATATCGTCCTAACTTCTTCTTTTTCCTTATTGTGCACCTGAAAAAATAATATAAGAATAATGCGTACCGTTTTTCAAAATCTACTCACTTGACTGTCAAAAACATTCATTTATTTTGCTGATTATAACACAGTATAGCTACCTCCTCACCCCATAATATCTTATCCGGGAGGGAGTGAGGAATAATGGTAACCTCCATGTCTTTAATGAAATCGGGAATCTCTCCTCACAAACTTGGAGAATCCATATTTCATTGTTGCGGGGATTCTACTCATGCACGGAACTATGCACAGGAAACCAGGACCTCAGTGAATTGTGGTGTACCAAAAAACTCATCTCAGTACCCAGAACCCCTATCCGACTAGCATCAGTGTCTTATTCGTTCTCCGTACTACAGCTACGCTACCAATGATTAGACAACGCAGAACAAGCGACTTAGGGTACTCTCAGGAATGGTGGGAATCAAGAACACTCTTTCGTTTTTATTCTCATAACAGTCCACAACATGAGTAATCAGAGACACGGAAAAGTTTAAAATGTTTATTTTTAGCTACTTGCTCTAAGATGCAGTATTTTGGCTAATATAAGCAGGCAAATGATTAGAAATAAAAACAATCAGCATTGTTACAATTCCATAAAACACAAAGGAAGAAATCCTTTTACAATGATAGTGGAAACAGGTCGTATAGCACCTTCTAAACAACCCTCCCCGGGTTAGGAGCTATGTTTTATAATAATAGAAGGTCTCTGTGGCTTAAACGGGGAACACCATACCTCCAAGATCAGCTGAAGTGAATATCATCACAGGATCAGCAATGCCCTCTGTCTGGAAAGGTTTATTCTCCAAGTGCCCGAATCATGCATGCAGTGCAATATTAAAGGCACTCGAATTTCAGTTAGCTGCAGCTGTGTGCATGTTGTGTCTAGAGCATGGGCCGATCAAACCAAATCAACAGCATACATTGTTATTATGACCTTGAAGACTTCAGCACACAGTGTACAGACTATGGTTGCGGTGTAAGTCTAGGGATGTGAAAAACAGGCCGTTCTCATGCGAAGAAAAGCAAGCAGTATAACTTACAACAACAGTTACTTGTAGTGTTGCGTGCAAAAGTGGCAAAGTGGCAAAATGGCGCTTAAACTTCTAATACGCAACCATGTCTTCACTACTCCCCCCCCCCTGATTGGACCACAAACAAAAGGGAAGCAATTTAGGAACACAGAGTTCAAGTTCGATTGAGACAGAACCAAGTTCATATCTTGATAAACCGCATAATTTGGGAAGTGATAAGTTCAAAGTTGTGTGGAAAAAAGTAAAATAGCTATGACGGGCCACCGACTCCAGCCTTCTGGCATGTCTAGGCATGTGACACATTTGGGTTTGCGGACAGTGGCGGACCTTTACCCAGGGAACACTTTCTACTCTCTTCCTGACTCCTCAGGCCCGCTGGACACGCTTTTATTCTACTAGCTGCGTGCTATTTGCCGGAAACTACACTCTACATTCCCTCAGCCCCTACCCACCATGCCGGCTCTGGACTTCTGGACTACATCCCCGTTCCCGCACAAATTAGTTACCAAATGATACGCTCTTACTCTGACGTCCACCTCTATTTCTTCGGATCGGGCGCGGAAGGCGTGGGGCACTGATCTAGGTATGGACATTGCGCAGGCTGACAGGCTATACTGTTGTAACCAGATGAAGAAGCTGTCACCCAATTACCGGCTTCGTCTGATATATTTTAAGTATTTGCACAGGTTATACCTGGACAACTCCCAATTCAATCCATCAGCGTATAGGCACAGTAAGTTGCCACAGCCTCCAAAGAGGAAGTCATTGTTATTATCAGCAAAGAATTCAGCCATCCAATTTAATAAAGTGAACGAACATACATGTTCTTCGATAGCTAGAGGCTCTAGCACCATCAGAGGACAACTTGCGTGTTCTTCGAGATAAATTAGTGCCAGGAAGTCATGTGCAGCTGCACATATATTCCAATTCCCTAGAACTCCATGCGCAACTGCGCAGGCCTTAATTCCGACACCAGAACAGTCCAACTCATGAGCCACTAAGGGACTCATCAGTCGATCATAATCCGTGGCAGGAGACACCGTATTGGAGAGACACAAATCCAAAGCCCATTCAAAACAGCAATCCAGGCAATGGAAAACAGGTTGCACGCAAGTTAAGTATAAAAACCGGAAGGATAATCCATATGCTACACTCAAGGTGGCCAGAGGTAGCGTTTCATAGTATTCAAGCATCCGGTTGCGAAGTTGGGACTGCTGGGGTAGGCTGTCTTGTGACACAGACTGTGCAGCTATTTCGGAGCAAACAGATTAACAACAGCACACCAGCAGCCAAGGCAAGATTAATGGCAACCCGCCCAAGATGCTGGAAAAAATAGAATGAGGTCACAAGGCCGGAGCCCACAACTTTGAAAAAATGTGCTAAGCCAGTTGTTGACGTGGCATTGAATATTGTGTGAATCAGAGTGCTGAAATGAAGTGGGAGATCAGTATTTAAAAGAGCATGCACCTCAGTGCCGGTGTTAGCTAGGTGAAGGACAAATGTTTCATGAGAAGAAGTAAGGGCGACATCTTTTTGGGGCAATAGAGCCCTTATTCTGCTCTTCTTGTTAAACTCTGCTTTCAAGGTCGGAATGGAAGGCCAGATGGATATGTCGAGCTGCCAATGCGGAGGTGGGAAAAGTAATTTTTACAGCAAACTACACGTTGGGAGACTGTTACAATATACGGAATCCCTGCCAGCATGCCACAGCAAGCTTCATTATTTAAAAGCAAATAACTACTGTTAGTAACATGAAAGTAGGTGTTATAGCTGGCACTGGATTTCCCTTTAAAATGCAAGCTAAATTTGGGCTTGGGTGTTACACGTGCCGTGCAATTGTATATTCTTGCATACTAATGAGTGATCAGGTGTAGAAGCGCATTCCTCTCCTTCCAAATAAACTTCTTTACCCTCTCTCATGCATCTGTATGTGAATGGTAGAGACCAAATTTCATGGAAAATGGCGCTGCCCAGTGGTTCATATCTGCCTAAGGCATAGTGTTTCATACATGAACTGACTTTAAACAAGGGGAAGGGCAGTGTTATTAACCCATGAATGAGCCATACAGCAGAATTAGAGTCGGCAACAGAAAATGGTAAAGATTCCAATTTTTCAATCTGTAAAAGTGAATATGTTGCATACTTCATGGCCATGAACTGTTGTTTTTCAGTCAGATCAAACGGCAAAAACAATGATGAGGTATTCATGTTGTCCCAAGGCACCTTCCCAGATTTTAGAGTTTGTAAAGTCCAAGCAAACTGCATTATAGAACACAATTGATTTTGACCATGGTACAAAACAGACTCTTCATCCTCCACAATATCCAGATGAAACAATATTATCTAAGGTGTAAATTCTGGAAGAAAGAGTATTAATGCTATTATCAATGGCAGCAAGCACTTTTTCCAAATTAGCTTAATCAATAGCCCTTAATCTAGAAGCAGCTTCAATTTGTAACAATTTCCAAGCTTTGTTGTAAATAGCATATACCCATCTTCTGGACCTGCCTCCTACAGGGCCTTTAACAAAGTCATTCAAATCAACATCGTAAGTCAATTGGGACAAATGAAGTTTAACTGACGCTAAGGTGGAATTTTTAAGCCAGATTTGACATAATTTGCCTACTGAGGTAGTAATAAAATGGGAGCTTTCAAAATGGGGCTCCGCCCTAACCTGTGTATAGCCTGGGGCCAGACCCAGAAAATGAGGTTGGCATGAATCTGAACTTTTTTGCCATAATAACCAACCCTGGGGATCCAAGCTGGAAATGTTGAAGGAGGAATTAGTGACGAGGAACTGTAATTCATTGAGGGACATATCTGTGTGATTCTCCCATGTAGGATAAGCACCCATATCACGAATGGTACGCACATTAATTGTTTTAGAAGTAGCCAATCCAAAGCAAGTAGTTTGTGAAATAGTAGAATTCAAAAACATGTGGTTAGAGATGAGGCACACACGATGTAAAGCTTCTGTGCCTTGCACCTGCCAGCTTTTAGTACCCCAAACAGATTTAAGATCAATTGTATCTTTCCACAGCTTATATCCCCCTATAGCTAGGTCATCCATTAAGGATTTTGAATACAGTCATTTTGTGTGTGTGAGCCTTACTTTGGAACTAGACTCAGAAGAAAATTTGAAATAAAAGGCTTCAGGAATGGATCGACTAAAATCAGTTAAATATGTAATTGTTTTCAATAGAGTTTTCAAACTACCTTCAATGGGAGCTGGGCAGTGTTCCCATTGTGTATAATTAACTATATTGTCTAAATGTATTTGCTCTATGCAGGAAATGATTGCCATAGTGCTAGTAACAAAATAACTCAGCATAATTTTCTGACTCTAAGTACAAACCTTCAACATTAAATGGAGCATAATATTTCAAATCAGAAAAAGAGCCTCAACAGCTTGTACATCCCAATCATCAGAGCGAATATTTTGTTTCACAACATCCCCCATAGAAACACGAAGTACATTGGGGACATTAATAACCTCTGTTGGGCCATGAATTTGAAATTTTACAGCATACCATACAATCCCATCTAACACAGGCCAGGCCGTGATGTTGACAAAAGTCTGGTCCCTCTTCATGATGTGTGAGGAGGAGTGGGGTGCCAAAGTTCCATCAATTAATCTAATTACAGATCTTTCGGTAAGATAATGTCCATTTATTAGACGAAAAAACATAACCACAAATCCAATCAAAATGAACAAAAAAATGGAGATGGCACCAACCAAATGTAAGTCCAAGGGGAAATCAAAATTTTCTTTTTAACCAAACAACAAAAATAAAAATGTTCGATTGGGAGCTCGATGTTGTAGAGTTTTTAATTTTTTTAATTTTATTCATTAACAACTCCATTACAATTGAGTATATACTTGTCACTAAAAAGATAAACATCAGAAAAAGAAATAATAAAATAAGTATACATATAATAAATGAGATGAAAGATAAATTCAAACACAACATAATACATTCATACTGAGACAAAACTTAGTTTGGGGGATCATAATTTGATACAAAATCAAGAATCCTAGATATTCAATTAGAGGTGGCTGAAACACTCCAGGCTATGATGGGGGACCAGATCTTTTCCCCTCGTTGTTTCGACTTGACCCCCCTGGTGGCATAGATTGCTGTCTCATGATTGTATACGCCAAGGAATCGGGTTAGCCACTTTTGGAAGCTTGAAGAGTCGTCCTCCTTCCATCGTGCGGCCAGTATAATACGGTATACAGCGACTCCGATGAAAAGAATCGCTTCCTCATTATGGTTCAGATTTAGCGTGCAATCGTACCCAAGCATACAAATAGTAGGTGATTCGGGCAGTTCACGCCTGAAAACCTCCTCCCAGAATTCCCAAATCATTTTTTTCAGTAGTGTCAGCTTATCACAGTCATAAAACATATGGAAAAGTGTTGCTGGTCCCCGTTTACATCTAGTACAACGATCATTACTTCTTTTCCCCCATTCATGCAGTTTCGCTGGGGTATAATAGAGATTGTATATTGTTTTGTAGAGTTGTGTTCTTAAACTGGTGGAAAGTAACAGTTGGGAACCCAATGCCAAAACCTTATCTATGTCTATGTCAAGGTTATCAAGTCTAATTGCCCATGCCACTTCGTTATGTTCCATATCATCTGGTGATTTTTCAAGAAGAGTGGTATAGAGTAAACCAATTCTGGTTGAGAGCCCATGGATATCTTCAATTAAGGGTATTCTATTCCAGTTTATAGTGGGTAGCATGGGTGTTATATTTGATCTTATTTTGTAGAATTTAAAATAATCGATTCCAGGTATATTGAACTGAGTTTGAAGGGTACTAAAGCTAATCTTCTTGTCTATACCTAGAAGGTCAAAAAGGGAGATGATTCCCCGTCTCTCCCAATTAGCGGAGGTCCTGTCGTTTATATTTTGTGAAAGTATAGACGAATGCCAGAGTGGTGTATATCGACTTATTTCGGGATTTGCATATCTTTTACGATTTTAGACCACACTTTCCATGCCCTTGTGATAATTTTAAACTTAACTTTCCTATAATAGTTGGGCTCAGTTTGTCTTAGAAATAATCCTCTAGCTTTGGAGCCAAGGGCTAGTTCGTATATTGATGGAATGCCCACCACTTCGTCGTTACTTAGTGGATTTACCATGGGAGCGAATTGTTGTATGTGGGCTGCCCAAAAGTATAACAATAATTGAGGTATTGCAAGCCCCCCTCTATCAGGCGGCAGGGACAGGAATTTTAAGGATCTCCTTATCTTGCCATATTGCCAGACAAATGTAGAGATCTGGGAGTCAAGGATTTTGATAAAATTGTCTTTGAATAGTAAGGGTATCGCTCGGAATAAGTACAATATCTTAGGAAAGATAGTCATTTTGATATAGTTCCCCCTCCCTATAATAGAAAGATGGAGACTGTTTACTCTTGTTAGATGAGGTTTGATTGAGTTGATGAGGGGTTGGTAAGTAAGTTTGATGGTATCTTGAGTTTCAGCAGATATATAAATCCCTAAATATGTCGCTTTCTCTGTCCTTCTGAGATAAATACAATGTGTGTTTCCTGTACTTAGTATAACTGTTTTACTTTTATTTAGAGAGTAGCCTGAGTGGGACCCAAATTGATATGTGATTTCCTCTATCTCAGTTATAGCTACATCAGGATCTGGTGTTAAGATGGCGATGTCGTCAGCATAGGCTAACACTTTTGTTTCGAATACACCTGTCACCACTGGTTGAATTCTGGTGTTGGCAAGAATTTTTAATATCAAAGGATTGATATAGAGGGCGAACAAAATCGAGGAGCACGGGCATCCCTGCAGCGTGCCATTTGAGATGTTAATGCTACCCGATTCTCACCCCATAATTTGCAGTTTGGCTTTAAGATCGGTGTACATTGCTTTGATTGATTTAATAAATATGTGCCCAAAATTATAATGTTCTAAAATGGTCCACATAAATTCCCATGACACTCGGTCGAATGCCTTCTCGGCGTCATGAAGAATCATTGACATCGGGCCGCCCGTAGCTGACATAATATCAAACAATGAGATTGCTCTGCGAGTATGATCGGTAGTGCCCTTCCCAGGGATGAAACCATCCTGCCACGGACTGACCAGATGCGCAATGACACCCCTTAACCGATTGGCTAATACCTTAGCATATACTTTTGAATCTGAATTAATCAGTGATATTGGACGGTATGATGAGGTGGAGTCGGTAGGTTTTCCCTTTTTTGGAAAGATGATAATATTAGTGTCTTTCCAGGATTCGGGTGTATTTCCGCTCCATTGTATCCCGAGAAAGAGATCTAAGAGCAGTGGTAGTATAATTTTGCTTAGAATTTGATATAGCTCCAGCGGGATCTTATCGGGGCCTGCCGCTTTTCCCGAGGCTAATTCTGAAAGTGTGAGTTCTAGTTCTGCAAATGTTATCTCTTTCTCCAGATCATTTCTAGTGATATTGTCTAGCCTACTGTCTGGGCAGGTTAGAAAATCATTGAGAAACTTTTTTATATCTTCATTACTGTGGATAATGTCGTTCTGATATAGATTCTTATAATATCTTTAAAATACTTCCAGTATATCCTCTGTTTGAGTGTATTCTAAGTCATTAACTTTAATAGAGGATATTGTGTTGAGGGAGGCCCTTTGTCTAGTACGTAAGGCTAGTTGTCTGCCTACTTTTTCCCCATTCTCGTACAGGTTTCTTTGGTGCGTTCTAAAGGTTTCGGCGGACTTTTGAGTTAATCCTTTGTTAAGGTCGGTTTTGAGGGTAAAGATCTGGCGAAGTATTTGTGAGCCATCGGTTTTCTCTGCAATTGATGTTGTGTGTGCCTCTTCCAATTTAGCTAGTTCTCCTAGTTTCTTAGAATATTCAGATGCCTGCTGCTTCTTGAGTCTAGCTACATAACTGAGGGTTTCCCCCCTCAGTGCAGCTTTAAAGCTATCCCATACGTTGTTTCTGGGAGCACTGTAAATATTAATATCAAAGTAGCCCTGTGTCCAGTTTCTAATATAGTTAATATAGTCATTATTAACCATTAATGTCCTATCAAATGTCCAGTTGGAGGGTTTACGTGTCGTAGGGATTACATAAACAGTGAGAGCCAGGGCGTTATGATCGGAGATCAGCTTAGGGTATTTGATGATAGTTGCGTGACTTGAGATGTCTCTGGTGGTAAAAAAAAGTCAATTCTGGTATATTTATTATGGGGATGAGAGAAAAATGTGTATCCTGGGTCGTCTTGGTGTTTAAGGGGCCAGATATCGACAAGGTTGTGACTAGTTATAAGAGAGCTAATTGCCTTACATACTCTGGGTTTGCGACCAGAGTACTAATGTTTAGCTAGGTCATTAGAATTGGGCTCAAGTGTAATATTAAGATCTCCAGCGAAGATTAACGGGCCGGGCCTTCCTGCCAGTTCTAGTGTCTCGAACACAGATGGATCGTCCAAGTTGGAGCCGTATACTGAACATATGGTTAAGCCAAGTGCAAGTTCTACAGTTACCCATCTGCCATGTGGATCTAGGGCCTGGCGTAGCGGCTTCCCTATGTAATTTTTACCTAGTATGGCTACCCCGAGTGTTAGTTGTGTGGGTTGTGGTTGCTAGAACATTGTATCCTTGAATTTTAAGTAGGCTCCGCTTAGCCCAAGATAGATGGGTTTCTTGCAGACATAAAATGTCTGGCAAATCACTCTTAATTGCCTCAGATAGCCGCCCCCGCTTAACTCTATCATGTAGCCCAGCTACATTCCAGCTCCAACTAGTTATCCTACCCATGGAACTGGTTGGTTTGATCCCTTATTTATTTCGATATTTGTGTTTGTTTTATAGAAGATAATTTTGTGGTTTGAGAATTTAGTTTGATTCTTTTGGTATGGAGTTGTCTGCATTTTTGGTATTTTGTTCCCCTTCCCACCCAGCCTCCCCCTTATCCGCCCACCCATTCCCACCCCCCTTGCTCCCAAATTAAGGCAAAAAGACTCCATTAGAGTCTAGAAAATGATGGAAGTGCTACACGTTTTCAGGTCCCAACCGATATGATGAATAAGAAAAAAGATTGGAAAGGACCGTGGAGAGCTCGTCTATGGAAAGAAAAAGGACTCAGGTATAGTGGTACATAGTGGTACATGATACCAGTGCTAAAAGTCAAAATGCAATTTCACCGTGCATGTGACCTACACTCTGTGATTTCTTCTTCTTTTTTTTTTCCTGCACCCCCCGCTTTTTTATCAGACGCCCACTTACCCACACAATGTCAACATTATTACAACGTTATTACATTACTCGGCAATGGAGGGTGGCTATATAGTTTATCAATCTCAGATAGTTGAAGTTAGAACATCACTTCATCTAAAATTCAATCCTGCCTCAATTTGTAAGATCATTTCTAGATTATCTTAAGCTGTCAAGATATTCCTGCACAATGATCTCGGAGACAAAAAACTTAGTCTGCCCCCCGTATATAACCTTAAGTCGTGCGGGGTTATTAAGGTATACAATTGCTTTTTTGTCCTGAAAAGGTTTTATGAGTTGGCGCAGCCTCCACCTTCTTTCGACTGTAGTGTGACAGAAATCGGGTCTTGAAAAATAAGTGATATTCTTGGATGTGCGCTTAGCTTCAGGCCTAGCCTTTTCAAACACAGCCTGTCTCTGTAAAAAATTCCCGAAGTAGACTAGAATGGCCCTTGGATATGCACCGGGTTTAGCGGGAGACCTTAATGTGAGTGGCATACGATGGGCTCGCTGTATCTCAATGTCCCAGTTCCAGTCAGAGAGCTCTGGGAGAGAGTCACGAAGTCGTTTTATCACGAAGGTACGAGTGTCCTCTCCCTCGGATTTTTCAGGCACTCCCAAAATGCACAAGTTGTTTCTGCGCTGGTGGTTTTCGAAGTCCTCCAACTTCCATCTGATGTCCCCTATTTGGGCTTCGTTTGACTCGACACGCTCTCTAATGGCAACAACTTCAGTCTTGTTTACCTGGGTTCTAGACTCTACCTCCGTCAGTCGATCCCCGAACGAGCCACAAGTTTTAACCAACTTTCGTACTACACCTTGGACCCTGCGGAGGGCTGCTTGTGCTCTGCACCCATCCTGAGAGGTCTCTTCGTGATGAGCCGCTATCGCCTGCAAGACCACGTCTATATACGAAGGAGCTGGTGTTGAGGTGATTTCAGAACTTGGCGCTGCTGGGGTAAGCTGTTCAGTGTGTGTGTGGTCCCAATCTAGACCAGCCCCGTGGGATTTATTGCCCGCTTCCCAGCAGCTTTTTGCCTTGGTTTAACAGTAAGGGTAAGAGCCTCCGCACCCACATCAGACAGACTATTGGACTCATCAGTTAGATATGAGGTGTCCCCCCATTCCTCTTCCAGATCGGCCTCATCGGAAAAGGAAAAAAAGTCACTGGCTTCCTTTTCAGGGTCTCTTTCAGAGTCCTTTTGGATAGTGCCAACTTTGTCGGGGTCGCAGAGAGGTTATAATGAGGTACCTCCCGCTGTGTTAGTCAAATCTTGGTCATTGGTATGTTTGGGGCTAGGGTTGATAGTTGTATTGTTATCTTGCGCCATTGCGCCACGATTAGCTTGTAACAGTGTTTGATCGTTATTTGCTCCACATATTGTACCCTTGCCTGTGTGAGTGCCAGCGAACACAGTGTCCTCCAAGCAAGGATTTAGTTCTGCTACTGTAGGTACCACATTGTCATATATTGCCACAATATTACTATGCATGTCAAATATTGCAGTGGCTCTCACCTCTAGAAGCGTGGATGTTTGCGGTAAGTCCAAGCCGCCTATGACTCTGCCAGCTTCATTAGCACCTTCGGTCTCAGCGATCTCAGCATTCTCTGTGTTTTCACTACCATTTGGCAACGTTATTGACCTTGGGCTATTCTGGTCGTTCTGGCTGCCTGTGGAGCTCAGAGAAGGACTGTCTGCATGCGATACCTGGTATTGCTTCTCCTGGCTGTTCTGGTCGTTCTGGCTGCCTGTGGAGCTCAGAGAAGGACTGTCCGCAAGCGATACCTGGCGCTACTTCCCCTGGCCTGGAAGCACATTCGAGCCTCTCCGCATCAGCTCAACCACAGAAGGTCCAGCGGAGTCTTTGCGTGCGTCTTTCTTCCCGGTCCCGGCCACCGGCCCAGCCGAGCCGAATGCTGCCGACCCCTCAGCCCTGAGTGTCCGCGCGGATGTCTCTATGGGTAAGGCTGCCTTGTCCTGTGACGCCATCTGTCTCTCTGCACCCCGGCGCTCTGCTGCCTCGCGTTGAGCCTGTCTTGCGGCCCTCGCTCGATGTTGTAGAGTTAGTGTCAAATGAAAAACATGACTGGTCAACTGCACTTGTCTGCACACCAGGCAATGACACATCAGTGGGATAGGTATACTCAGCATCTTCATGGGGGCTGTTCGTATTTGTCGAGGCCAAAACAGATTTTCTCAGCATTGAGGGACAAGAGACCGCTGGAGTCATACTAAAAAGAATCGGCCACTCATAATTTGACATTGTCAATGGAGATGTACCTGTTATCCTTGCGACCAGGAAGTCGAGGTAAAATGACTGTTCTTGTACCCTGCGGACCAAGCACTGGAACAGGTGCATGATAAGAGGGGCCAAACTCCTTCTTGTTCTCCACCTTCTCATGGACCAGGTCACCAACTCGAGGTAGCCAGCCAGCTACTGGAATCTGAAGTGCAGCATCAGTTGTGGAGGACAAGTGTTCCTTTGCAAGACTGTAATGAGTCTCTTGTGGGTTCTGTAATACAGCAGAATGATCATCTACGTCAAAGGGTGCGGCTGCCGCAGCCATGTCTAGACCCTCAAGGTGTGGGATTTTTTTTTATGCCAACGAGCATCTCGTATGGGGTCTGCCCACCCAGAGACCTTCTAGGGAGATTATTAAGTGCATGTTGAATGCTATACAAATGGGCCAACCAGTTTCTGCCAGTACCTAAAAACCTAGCTGTAAAAGGATTGCTTTAATTCATGGTTCATCCGCTCCACAGCAGAATTGCCCCAGGCCGGTATGGAGACAAAAATTTGACCTGCACCCCCAGAGACCTCATGGCTCCTTTGTACGCCCTAGAGGCGAACACCGGAACCTGGTAAAAATGGAGTGTGCCACATGCAAAAAACCCCACAAAGACACGCAAATCCCTGATGACAGTTTGAGCATCAGCACTGCGTTTTGGCCAGACCCATAGAAAGCGTGTGCAAGAATCCACTGCAACTGAGATTAACTTTTACACAGTATCAGAGAAGAAAGGACCGCAGTGATCTAAATAAACACACCAAAGTGGTTTATTAGATATGTACAGCTGTGTTTGTGGTGGACGTGCAGCAGTCGAAGGTTTAATCTGCTGGCAAATGTCACAAGCAAGGACATATTCACGAGTCTGTTTGTATAATCCGCGCCACCAGTAACGCTGTTGCAAGATAGAGACAGTAGCAGAGACGCCGGCATGGGCCGAGGCCATGCCCTCATGAGTGGATGTTATCAAGGCGAGCCTGCGGTCCGCCTTGGGAATCAACTGTCACCAACGTCGTTAATTCTCACATAGGGAACTTTATCAGGACTTAAATGATAAGAGCATTTAGAAAGGAAACCTCTAGGGTAATTACCTCCCTTCTCTGTTGCAGCGATGGCTGCCAAGATGTCATCATCAATCTTACTTTTGGATCTTGTAACTGCTGCTACTAACTATGTCGCCACTGCTGTCTTTGCTGCTTCGTCAGCTAGACTGTTACCAACAGCGTGTACTGCTACATGCTAGTGACCAAGAGTATGAATTACATTCAGGAGAGGCAGAGGTTCTTTAAAGTCTGCAACTCGAACCCAAAGCATTTTATGTTTGATTGTGCTACCGTTGGAATCACAATGTTCATTCTGAGTCCAAAATAATAAATTGTCATTGGAAGACTGAACACAGTAGTAAGAGTCACTTACAATAAGAGTAGTCACACGGGGATCAGCAAACTCTAGTGCAAGCACCAGAGCATGTAGCTCAGTCAATAGGCGGTGCAGTCCCCTAAGGTCTGCGTGTGCACGACATCGGAATTGAACTCGCCATTCACCTTGGTACCCACCACTATTGCGCAGGCCGCTGAATAAGCATGCTTAGATTCCGTCGCTAGTTGCCCCAAACCTTCAGTGTAAATGATACAATGGTAATCCTCAAGGGGGCGCAAGGATAAAGGAGCAGAATGAAGAAATTCATACTGTAAAAACTATTTACAATAAGGAATCAAAAATAAACATGACATCCGGAGACATCAAGGAAGTGGCCCGTTCTATCCAACGTGGATGCAAAGCTTTAAAATTTTGTACACTGACTTTCATCACTGCCTCAAGGGCAGGATACGGTGTAACAACCAACATGCGTTTCTCCTGCGACAGAACTCTCTCTTTTAGAATTGCCATCTGCACTGGAGTCAAAACTTTTTCGACAGCAGAAAAGCACAATTCAGCCGTAGTGTACAAGTGTGACTTGTAAGCAATAGGGACTGTGTCTCCTTCATTAAATGTCAAGTATGTGAAACCCACTGCGCCTGGCACAATTCTTATTACCAGGTTTGTGTGGTTGTCACGTGACAGTAAGTATTTAAAATCAAGAAGATCAGACTGCAAAGATTGCAGTATAGCTGAATGTTCTGGAAGCCAGCAATATTTGGTAAAAGTAGGTTGTATCAATCCATACAGTGGCTTGATACGCTGGTCATGAACAGGAATGTAAGTACGCCCGAAATAAAAAAAAAAACGTAAAGATTGTAGTTTTTTCAGAGTTGTTGGAGCTCGCAACTCTGCGCACTTCTCTAGGAAGTGAGATGTTAAACCTCGACCTTCGTTGTTGAGCTCATAGCCCGGAAACAACACTGTGTACTCTGCAATGTGTGATTTTGCAAATTTAAATTTGTAACCAAAGTCCGCAAACATGACAATGATGCGGTCAACGCGTCACAGATGTGGAATTTGTCATCTGTGAGATAAATATCATCAGCATACGAATGCGCATCAGGGTCGATGCAGAGAGACAACAGAGAGACAACACGTGCGGCAAAGACACCTGGGCTGTTTTTATTGTCCATGACTAATCTTTCGAACCGCTTCTGTTTGCCGCCTGAAGTAAAGGCTGTCCACTGACTACTAATAGAGGACAGGTTATGACTAAAAAATCCATTGGAAATGTCAAGTGTGGTCTTAAACCTTTTTCTCACGAGACTATCAACCAAGGCAGAACTGTGGGTATTCTGAACTGCGAATGTCCTACAATGAGAGTTCAAATGCCGATAATCCAAAACTAGGCGGTACGACCCATCAGGTTTGGTTACCGTGAAAAGAGGATTATTCATGGGTGATACCCATGTTTCAATTACACCTTGATATTCCAATTGTTCAAGGATCTCTGCAACAGGAGCTTTCGCTTCTCGCCGCATGGGATATTGGGGTTGTGGCTGTGGCATTGACCACAATGGAATCTCATGTCTGGGTGATCATTTATCCCATCCGACTTGAGTACGGTACAAAGCCAGTTCAAGCACCAGGACCCACTCTTCTGCAAAATTCTGCACCTGCTCCTTCGGCACTGTGTGTGCAAAGCTAGGGAGGATTACCTCCTCCCCTATCCGAGCAGCCAAAACTAAAGGTGGGGGCCAGTCCACCTCCGCCAACAAAATGTTCTACGTAGAGGTAAGATTTTCCCCAAAAATCCCTTTTATTTTACATTGTATGTCACCTTCAATTAAGAGGACTATTTCATATAGTCAGTCAGGGGGAGCCACTCTAGTGTCTGCAGTCTCTATTGTGATTAATGTGTCAGTTGCTGTCACCTTCAGATATGAACGCAGTGCTTGCCACACTACTGTAACCTCCGCTGCGCTATCTAGCAGCGTTAGCGCCCATGTCAGGTTCTGAATCTGTGTTCTCACTATCCATGGCATACCTTGCGGTTAACGCAGCAACCTTCTTTTTCTGAAACTGGGGGCGTTGACGTGGAAAGTTGTCCTGCATGCCATTACTATCAGAAGGGCTGGGTTGCTCACGTCCTTGTGGTGCACCCCGGCCTCTGCAGCGTTCTCCTCCACCAGCTTGTGAGACCAATGTTTCCTGTGGAGAACGAGGAGAACGTTGATCAGGAACCTATACTCTATCAGGAGACCTAATTCTCGCGCGGTCACGCAAATTATATGTGAGCTCAGTAGACACTAGTATTGGTGACACAGAATGCGACCCTTGTTTCTGTTGCTGCTTCCCCTATTTTTTATTTTTCCAATTCTGTCTAGCAAAAACTGGACGGTTGTCTTTAGTAGACTTAGCCGTCTGAGTTTTCGGTGGAGCTGCTGTTTTAGCATAAGGCTTAGCACCCACACTATTGCGGCCAATGGTCGTATAAGCCTCCGCAATAATTTTCGGCAACTGTCTGGGTTTCTCGGCATCTGGGACAAGGTGCAAAGCATTTGACACCTGAAAGTTAACCGCATCTCCCTTGACGTTAGGAAGGATGAGATCAGCAACTCTGTCAAACACTCCAACAAGCCTCATTCTCCACTCGACTGCCGCCTCAGGACCATGCTCATCCTGAACACGCTTGATCACGGAGGGCAGGACAGTCATTGACAGTGTGCCAAAGCACTTCACATAGACTGCTGCAAAGACTTTACCCCAGTTCGCACAATCAGTCGCCTCAGGCACTAAGTCTTTCTGCAAACTAATGGTGAGAATCCTGTGTTTTTCCACAGGAGTCGTATTAGGAAATACTGCTTCCAGCTGGTCAAATTTCTCAACAAGCCAATAAGGCATATCGTCCTTCTTCTGGGGGCGCTTGCCCATTACCGAATTAAGCATGATGGGACTAATTGTTATCCCGGCCGGTTCAACTGGTTGCACCGCAACCCCTGGTGCCCCCACCTGGACATTGCGTGAAACATGTTGTTCTAAAGCCCTGTGTACCCCAACCAAGGAGACATAAAGTTGACACAAGTCATCAATCGGGGCATTTAGATAACGTGGATATGGTGTGAACCCGGCCAAGTGGCCCCAGGAATAGACAAGGGACCTAACCGAACTGCAGTTACGAGGTGGGGGAGGGCACCATTAAACCAAATACGATGCTGCCATGCTGAAATCGGAATCTCTAAATGGAGTTATGGAGTATAGTTCACAGGTATCACAGTGGGAGTGTATGTATGGAACTTATCATCATCCTCATTAACTGCAGGAAACGTAACCCAAAAGTAGAAATGCTCAAAAGGGAACGTTGTATCAGCACTCACCACAAAGATTACCGACATACCATTGCCAGGTACTTCAAACTGCGTCAGATGACCCTGGAGCACTGCGCGACTATGCGGAGCTACATCAGTATCAACCATAAGGACACAGAGAAGAAAAAACAATTTACAGAAATTGTAGCACCTTTTTAAATCTCAAGATTGAATGAACCTATCCATAGGTAGGTTAATCCGTCACGCCTGTTATCCAGAAACAGTAGTGAGGGTATTGTGGACAAATATAAGCACTATTCATGTGTCTCGAATATAAGACCAAACGTAAGGTGCGCCATGTTGCGGGGATTCAGCTCATGCACAGAACTATGCACAGGAAACCAGGACCTCAGTGAGTTGCGGTGTACCAAAAAACTCACCTCAGTACCCAGAACCCCTATCCAACTAGCATTAGTGTCTCATTCGTTCTCGGTACTACTGCGAAGCTACCAATGATTAGTTAACCCAGAGCAAGCAATTTAGGGTACTCTTAGGAATGGTGGAAATCAAGAACACTCTTTCATTTTTATTCTCATGCCAGTCCACAACATGAGTAATCAGAGACACGGAAACGTTTAAAATGTTTATTTTTAACTACGTGCTCTAAGATGCAGTATTTTGGCTAACATAAGCAGGCAAATGATTAGAAATAAAAACAATCAGCGTTGTTACAATTCCATAAATCACAAAGGGAGAAATCGTGTTACAATGATAGTGTAAACAGGTCGTATAGCACCTTGTGAACCACCCTCCCCTGGCTAGGAGCTAGGTTTTCTAATAATAGGAGTTATTTTAGGCTTAAACGGGGAACCCCATACCTCCAAGATCAGCTGAGGTTAATCTCATCACAGGATCAGCAACGCTCTCTGTCTGGCAAGGTTTATTCTCCAAGTGCCCGAATCATGCATGCAGTGCAATATTAAAGGCACTCGAATTTTAGTTAGCTGCAGCTGTGTGCATGTTGTGTCTAGAGCGTGGGCCGATCAAACTGAATCAACAGCATACATTATTATTATGACCTTGAAGGCTTCTGCACACAGTGTATAGACTAAGGTTGCAGTGTAAGTCTAGGGATGTGAAAAAGAGACAGTTCTCATGCGAAGAAAAGCAAGCAGTATAACTTACAACAGTTACATGTAGTGTTGTGTGCAAAAGTGGCAAAATGGTGTTTAAACTTCTAATACACTTATGGTAACATAGCAATGTGTGCAAGCAGAACCTATCTTCACTACACCATGTCAAGACCGAGCCTAGCATTATGAATATTTAAGTCTGTGACAAAATCATGGAAAACCAAAGGGGATGATGGACGGAGTGTTGAACATTGCAAGCACTCACCCCAGTCAACTGATCTGGGTTTAATCCATTATCATTCTTTAGCTCACTCCGCCACCCCAGTTCAAACATGGCCATATGCAAATCAGCTTGACCATGTGCCTCATGGGAACAGTCCAGCCCAAACTGCCAAGCCATGTCTTCCCTGGACCGGAAACTAGCATCCTGGGACCGGTTTCTGGCTAATCAGCCGTCATCAGCCAGGCTAGCTTGAATCCAGTGGCAAAGTGAGCAAGGGGCCCACGTCTGGGCATTCCCTGCAAAATTAGGGTGAACACGGATGAAGCATGTTCTTTTGGCTTTAAATAAAATCTTGAAACATCTGCATTGGACCAGTCAGCTACCTTCAAAATATCTCCCAAACGTCCACTTTACGCGAAAACTTTACTTGCCATCGCCCCTCATATTGAAAGTGTTCTACATTTCTGCATATCAACTCTTACTTCAAGCATACAGCTCATCACCCAACTAGCTATTTTTGAAGAATATACTGGATTGTAAGGTCTAACATAACAAATCAACAGCTGACTTACTCCATCTCTTCTGTACTCTTCTATTCTACTCACATACTCCTTCAAACATCTAACCATACATAACTTAGGGTGATCATCACATTTGTGGTAAAAAATAGAAGTAATAGTTTGTGTCTATCTTGTAATCTGAAATATTACAACATCTGAATTATAAAATCTATTAGCCCTCAAAAGCTCTCAAATTTGAAACCCTCCTGAAAGATGCCACCTTACCAGACAACTGCCACAAAGATAAATACTTATTCATTGTCCAACTCTCAAAAAATTGTAAAAATCAAATTCACGTACCACATTCCTCTTTGCGTTGGTTTTAGAGCCCTTGGCAGTCACTATTCGGAAGACGCCATTATTGAAGGGAATTAGCTGGAGTCATGATTGGGAAGATAGAGTGTCCCTATACGCAGATGACATGTTGATTTACCTCACGGAACTGGGCAGCAGTATCCCGAACCTCCTGGCACTATGCAACGCACATGGGCGGGTGTCCGGCTACACTATTAATTGGACAAAATCGACAATTTATGAGCTTAAGGTCGACTCCCGACCCTTCCGGAGTCCTGCCCCCTGGAAGTGGTCACCACTTCATTCAAATACCTAGGAATATATGTCACCCGAGACGCCACAGAGTTCTCTAACCGTAATCTACAACCCCCTCTCATTCGCCTACGTAATGACGTACAGTACTGGAAGGGACTTCCATTGACGCTGTTGGGCAGAGCAGCATTGTTTTAAATGATGGCGCTGCCGCGTTTTCTGTACGTACTTGAGAACACTCCGACATTAATACCTCCCAGCTATTTTCAGAAGGTGACAGCACTGATATCGGGTTTATTATGGGGGAACCGGCCAGCCCGGATAGCACACGCGAAGCTTAACAGGAGCTGGTACGACGGCGAGATCGCATTACCCAATATGCAATTGTACTACTGGGCGACGCAGCTTAAGATTCTCAACCAATGGGTAAACGCCCCACAGAATGACCCAGCATTTAAGGCTGATAGGGCCCAACTGGGCACCAACGGCCTGTTAGCGCCCCTGTACCATAAGGGTGCTGCAGCAAAACTGATAGGACCCACCAAACATACAGTACAGCTGTGGTATAAGGCGCAATCGAAATTACATTGGGAGGGAATCATTACGAAACTCACACCACTATGGGACACGAAGGCATTGGGACACTTAAGGCGTACTAAGGGTTTCACCCAGTGGGATAACATTGGGATATCAACAGTGGGCGACATGTGGTCTAAAGAGGGGGTGGTCCCATTCACATACCTCCAGCAGCACTATGAATTAAGTAACACAGAACTGTTCAGATACGTACAAATCAGACATGCTCTTCGGGCAGTGATCCCGCCAGATACCATACCCCCGGAGTTATCACCGCTTGAAGACCGTCTGCTTACAGACTTTATGCAGGAGGGCGCGACTTCCTTAACATACCGTAAACTGCTGAATAACCTACCTGACCCACTGGGGAAACTAAAAGATAAATGGGTGGAGGACGTCGGGGAGTTCGACGACTCCGAATGGAACGCAGCTATGGCGTCCCCACGTGAGGCAGGCATATCAGCTAGGTTCCGCCTGGTACAACTAAAAATCCTACATAGGATATATTACACGAGAACTACACTACACAAATTACAGAGGGCGGATCATCCATATTGTCTTAGGGGTTGCGGTGAAGAAGGCACTTTCATGCATACGCTTTGGAGCTGCACAGGCCTCCTGGGGTACTGGCGGCGGGTACTCCGTACCATCGCACAAACGTTAGAAACCTCACTAACACTGGACCCACATATGTGCCTATTGAATGTGTGGGGACCTACTGACTTAACATATTATGGTAGGCTGTGGACCACAATAGGCCTCATGACAGCCAAACGGGACATTGCACAAAAATGGGGGATGGCAGAGCTCCCCACCTTGGCGCAATGGAGCAGGAATATGGATATACTCATGATAACAGAGAGGGCGGTGTACAAGGTGAGAGCTAACCCGCGCAAGTGGAATGGGATGAGGCGGAAGTTATTTGATTGTAGAGGGGTACCGAAAGAAACACGCACAATGAAAGTAGGCACGGTCTGATACGGGGGGAGCAGGTGGGAAGAACCGGGCGGGAGGGGAAGTGGAATTATATACGGCTTGAAGGTACGCCACTTAGCAGGGTAGTGCTGATACCGATAAACAGAAGAAATGCTGTATGTGTTAATGTTGAGTCACAATTTGAGTTTTTGTTCACATAAAATACAAAATGCAAGATGTTACTGCATCCGTGTACAAATTGATTGTAGGGATCCAGCAAGTCGACAGATCCGTAGACTACCAACAACCAGAGGTGGCCCGCACGCATGCATATAAGCCGTTCGTATGAAAACTTTTAAGCCGGCCCCAGGGTTGTAGGCGCACATATGTACTGTTGTTGGAAATTTCAATAAAGTCTTGGGAAGAAAAAATAAATAAATAAATAATTCACGTACCACAGACATGTGTACCTATACCTAGGAGGTATCTGTAGCCTAATCTTATTCATTACTGTGCAAATTAAAGGATCTCTTCCTATTGAACAACCTCCTAATAGAGCATGACCCGCTGCTACTGCAGACCTGTACCAATTTATAGTTGTATAACTCAAACATCTTTCAAACAATAGGTATAAAAAAATTAGAAAGCTCAATGGCAGATGCCTCTATGGGATCCAAATCCTTCTCCATGCACCAACATCGCCTTTTCTTCCATACAACAACATATTACTTCCTAGAGCCCAAGAATCTCTGATTAACTCCTAAGCCTGTTGTGAAAGTCCTGCAAATTGATTCCTTCCCATGAAATCTTCGAAACAAGAAAGCTCAATGCCCCTTCCACAACCAAAGGATGCAACTCTCCTTCAGGTCCTACTGTACCTCCTTTGAATTTGGAATAAAAAATGGTCCCTCCACTGCTAACTCCAAAAACCCTGGAAGCAAAGATTGAGCTGCCCACAAATGAGGCACCAGAACTATCTAACATCTCTTCTTCTGGACCATCAACAATACCTCTGTATCATTGCAGATGGAAGAAAAGCATACCCCTGTGCTACCTTCCAATCCTGCTGAAAAGCATTCACCTCATCGGCATTCAGATCTGGTCTCCAACTGTAATAACGTGGTTACTGATAAGCCATCCTTGACACAAACAAATCCACCTTCAGGGGGCCCCATATTTGTTGTATTCTCTTGAAGATATGAACATTCAGTTTTCAATCACTGTAATCCCTGACATACCTTGAATTCAAACCTGCCACTGCATCGTCTGGGCCTGGAAAATACTCTGCTTGTAACCCTATTGTCTGCTCTAAACAAAAACTCCAAATGTGTTTTGCAATCTGAGTCAGATTTCTCAACCTGCTTCCTCCTAATTGGTTTATATACTGAACTGCCAAAACATTGTCCTTCTTTCATAAAACATTGTAGTTTTTTTATTACCTCCCCAAAACTTTGTAAAGCAAAAAGCCCTGCTCTGAACTCAAATCCATTTATGTCTTTTGAACTCTCTTACCTGGACTATCTGCCCCCAATCTCCTGATGAACCAGACAAGCTCCCCAGCCAAACATTCTCGCAAATGTTTACAGCACGTAATATGGGCATACTCCAATATTGTGCAGCCATTGCAGTATCCAAATTGTCTAACCACCATATCAATTCCTGCTGTACTTCATCTGAAAGATTAGTCTGGTCTCCGTATCATAATCCTTTCCTCAATCCTTCTGCCTTTAATCTCTGCAAAGGCCTGTAATGCAGTGGTCCTGGAAAAACCACTTGCATTTAGGATGAAAACAAAGCTATTACTCTCTCTTAAGCCCTCTGAGTTATGGACTCCCCTTTTAGACTACTCCTTACTTCTGTCTTCATCCTTACCACCTTCTTCTCTGGTAAACTCATGGACGCATCCACTGTGTTGTCCTGAAAAACTAAAAATTCGAAACCCTGACTTGGTTTTAAACCAGTCCTCTCTATTTCCCCTTCGGAACTCTCTCTATAGTTCCTTTCTTTAACATTTCCTGTATTTCTTTCAAACCAAACCTTGTAAGTCTGTCTGAAATATCATTTGTCTTGGGTACTTTAATTGTATTGGTCTCTCCCTGAACTCCATTGTGTATCCCTGTACCGTGAGTAACACCCATAAATCCTTTGTTAATATTTTCCAATTGTTCACATGCAACCTTAACCTTCCCCTACCTTTTCTGGGGAAAAAACAAAATCTGTCTTCATACTTACCCGGAAATCCTTGTGTTAACCACGCCCTTCCTCTGACATGTCGAGTCCTGCCTGTTCTTCCTCTTTGAGGATAAAATCCTGTTGCGGATTAAAATCCTATAAAGGCACTATGACTTTGTGCTTGGTAGTAGGACCTTCTGAAAGATAATCCAGGGAAACATCCCCTTGCCACTGCATGAACAGAAACAAAGCCCCAAAACCTCTCCTCAGGAAGGACTGAGCATTATTCAGGCTCAGTGGCGGCTCCTCCGCTATGGCGGAGGAGCGTCGCCCAACTGCTTTCTCGCAGTGCGAGAAGCAAACACATAAAATGGTAAAAACTTTCAGTTATTACCAATTTATGTTTCCTTTACAGGAGGGCAGGTAGGTGGGTGTGCTCAGCCTACAGAGCAGGGCAGGGGAGGAGTGGTGTGCCCACTCCTAAGTGCGCAATGACTGTTTGGTCGACGCTCTCAGGCCGCCCAAACTAGTCGCGTGCACTTTCCCCTTTCTCCATGCAGGCTGCATTACAGCCTGCATGGAGAACATGCTCATGCCTACAACCCCTGGCTGAGTGCCCTGTCACGGTGCTCAGATCAATCACAATTACATTGCAGTGTTGTGATTGGCCTAGAGGAGGGAGCCTGGCTGCCTGCTTCCGGTTCCTGGAGTCGGAACAGGAGAGCAGGAGCAGAGACGAGGGACCCGGCCTAAAGGGAAGTTATTTTTATTTTATCAATTTTTTAAATTATGCTGTCTCCTGTGCATCCCCCTCTTCCCCCGCAACCCCCCCAACACCTGCATCCAGCCCCCCAAGCCATTACAGCTGCAACAGTTCAGGCTGGTGAAGGTGGATACGTATTTTCTCACACCCTTCACCAAGCCTTCTCCAAACAAATACCCTTTAGGGTTCTCTGTTGGTTCTTTTTTGCAAAATCCCCAATCTAGGGCTTATTCTCATCAGAATTGCTGTTCTCCTTTCTGCCATTCAAGCAGCATTGGCATTTCCTAAGAAACAAACTGCTCTTTGCGACCAGCCATGTAACCACCTGCAGTCATTATCCACCTGGACTGATTTCATCCTTGCCTCCTCCTCCATGTCCAGAATTCTGGCTAATGGTCCCATTGTATTTAATAATCTATCATGAAACTGATTCAGTCCCCTTTCCAGACCCTTTTCTGGGGTTGTGCCCCATCTTAAATAAGAAACTGATGAGATCAGGACCTAAATCAAGTGTCGCACAAGCTTAATCCTCAACAACTGGGCAAGAGCACTCCGCTCTCATCACAGCCCTAGCTTCCTTTTCTTAAGGTCTCTTTAGCCAAAGCTTTATGAAATCTGTCACATGTGGTAGCGGCCACCAATTGACACTTCTGGGATGTCTAATCATCTCTGGGCTAAACATGTTATCCCCTTGTCGATCTCTAGTTTTCCGATCTTTTTCAATGTTATCATTGTTCATAGTCCAGCCGTCATTACTATAATAGTCCAGGACAAACTCATCATAATCATTGTCCCCTTGGTCATGGCTGTATTCTTCATCAGGAAAAACCTGCCACTCCTTTTTGCTTCTAAATAGGTAACTGCCCTACACTAAAATCAAACAAATATTTCTAATAACCTCTGAATAAAGTAAATCTCTAATTTTACACCTATCTACTTTCTAAGCGATGTGCCTATCCAAAAAACTGCCTGCTCTGACAAAACCCACAGAGTGTAATTCCAGTCAGCTGTTTTGACAGTTGGCGGGTCCTAAACAGCGGTGTTACTTTACTAAAATGTTATCTCTTGAGTCTTAGACGCTGTAATTTCTGTTGCCCTTTTAAAATATGGCCACCAACGGGACACCGTCATGCTAACAAGCATGACCGCTTTACAAGCAGCACCTATGAAAGCCGGGCCGAACTGGATACCCAAAGCAGCCCTGGCAAATGTTGTCAGAACAGATCCTGTACAGTGTAGAGCGAGCGATCCTGACCACTACAAGGGTGGTTCTTGGGGTGGGGGACTCTCCCTCAAAACAATTTGGAAACAAATGGCAACAATGGTGCATTTTACAACACATTTTTCAGTATAGATTTATTTGTATTAGCTTTTAAAATATAGTAAATGATGACCTTACAGTGCACCAGGATACAACATTCGTTTTGGAGCTCTTCAATGAACACCCTCAGTGCCTCGTATTTCTCCATAGCCCCTCTCTTACAAGTATTTCATTTGTTTTATAGCGCCTCTCATACCAATGTAGGATGTCGGAGCTCTTTACATTACACACACACACACACACATACAGAGACAGTGCATCACATGAGTGTAAATCAGTGTATTGAAAATGTTACATCACCAAAGGGGACTACAAGGGGTAGGGGTCACATGTCATCCATACTGGTAGCCATTTTTTAGTAGTGCTTGGACCGCAAGAAGCACACACTCAGGATTCAGAACGCAAGACAGGGGTTAGGGTTGGATATACTAATAAGAATTTATTTCTACGCAAACACACCCTCTTTAGCAACATTAAGATAATAAAAGACTGGGAATAAACATAACTTTCTAACCTGAGCCATGCAGCTTGCATGCAGCTCTTTGCTGGCAGTTCATTGCTCACACTGCTAGATTACGATTGTAACTTGAGAACTGCACAGTAACAAAGGGATCTATGTGACAAAAGCAGTAAGCCACTGAGTTATGCAAATAAAATACTGTTCTGTGAAATGCATGGTACATGTCCTTTGCAGTAGGCATATTAATCCTCTGTGCTACCTTAGATAAGTCCAAACTGCTACTAGACAACTGGATCTTTCTCTAGCAGGTATATTAATTACCTGAGTTATCTCGACCCTTTTATTGTTGCATGAAAACTGCTAAATATTCAAGGAACTCTGCAGTGGGTGCTCTTAAAACGGCTACAAAAAAAGGCCCCAGTAACAAAATTGGCCACCCACCCTTCAAGCCTCCTGGGGAAATGCCTGATGCATGATAAGGCCAGTCTGGCCTTGTACTGAAGCCTCTAAACAGCAACTATGCTCTCCGGGGCTTCGACACCTGAAACTGCAGGAGCCCCTCTCCATGAATGCCTTCGGTATACAATTAAGCATATTAAAACTACATAAACATCAAAACATCTGTAGTCTACGGACTGGTCGACTGATCTCAGAGGGTATCCAGATACACAGAGGCACCAGACAAGGCAGCCCTTTGTTACCTCTCCTTTTCTCACTGGCTATGGAGCCGCTGGCGGCACGACTATGAAGGAAAGGTGCAGGTTGGGGCATCCAATTAGGGGATAACTTGCATGCAGTTTCTTTGTATGCAGACAACCTGTTATTTTACCTGAGGGACTTTCATGACATTCCTGTTACTATCGCGGACACCCTTCATTCCTTTGTGGACGTTTCAAGTCTCCGGGTGAACTGGACCAAGTCGGGACTGTATTCCTTCTGAGACAGAATCTCTAATCCAAATGTTAATATGAATGGCTCCTCCCTCCGTTGGCACCCATCCACTTTTCGCTACCTTGGCATTTTTATTTGTAGAGATGCTAACGACATCCTGGAAGGCAACCTGATAAGAGCAATATCTGCCATCAGGGCATAGATCCAATTCTGGAAGACTCTCCCGCTGAACGTGATGGGAAGAGTAGCACTTTCCAAGATGGTGGTGCTACCGAAGCTACTGTATTATTTTGCCAGCCTCCTGGTATATGTTACGGCTGCAATTTTCCACGAGCTAGAGCGGTTGCTTCGCAAACTCATCTGGAACAAGGGTCGGCCCCCGATGGCGCTCAGGAAACTCTATGCCCCTACTGACAGAGGTGGCCTAGCAGTCCCAAACCTGGAGCTGGCTTACCTGGCGGCACAGTTACAGGGAGTAACAAAGTGTCTGGTGGTTCTAATTTAGATGACACGGCTACCACGCAACCCCCTTGGTCCCAATTCCAGGTATATCGCTTTTTCCACCCTATTGCCTGATCCCTACGCCCTTCACAAACATGTCTTGCCCTGCTCGCAGGCCAGGTCACCCCCCTGCTGCAGTACAGCTCCACCTGCTGATCGCCTGCTGCAATTCCAGAGCGTGAGTTTGCGCCTTCAGTACCCCGCTCTCGCCGCTAGATATTTGGTGTGTTCATTCATGTGTTGTTTTTTCCTCCTGTTTGCTTGTATTCTGTGCCCAGTAGTAGTGTTTATTTTCCCTCCATTTTCATCCCAGTCATGCCCCCCCCTTCTTGTGTTCTGTACCCCCGCTCTCCAGCCGCTGACTAATGCGGCCACGCCCCCTCGCCACCCCGCTCCCGCCTACCAGCTGCTCCTCCCTCCCTCTTTGCCAAAGGCGCGCCAAAGGCAAGCCCATCTGCGCCTGTCCACGTCTGGACTGCGCCCAGCGCCAGAACCCCTGGACCTCACCATGACGCCAAACTCCGATACAACGCCACCACCCTCCACGCCGTCAACACCGGCCGAAACCACCGCTGCTTCCAGGCCGCCCCAAAACGCACCCACGGACCCTTCTCCTGCCACACCTGCAACTTCACATGCGACAGAACCACCAAACCTCCAAGTACCGAACCCAACCACCTCTGCTGCATACTCCTCAACACCCGCTCCGCACGCAAACATGCTGTCGAGTTCTGGTACCTGCCCGACACCTCTACCCCAGACGTGGCCTTCCTGACCAAGACCTGGTGGAACGACTGATCGGCACCTGACATCGCCATAGCCATCCTGGACAGCTACAAGATCTCCCGTAGAGACCGCACCAATGGAATTGGAGGAGGAATAGCCATCGTCCACAAGTCCACTAATCCAGGTCCACACCCTCACTGACGACTCCCTCAACACCGCAAAACACCTTCACTTCCGGGTCCACACTGACCCCAACACCACCCTCAGAGGAACTCTCATCTACAGACCTCCTGGATCCAGGACCCTCTTCAGCGACTCCAGCGCCGACCTCGCCAGCACTGACGCACTCGCCTCCACGGACTACATCCTCCTCGGGGACTTGAACTTCCACCTCGAGAACAACAACGACACCAACTCCGCCACCCTGATCGCCAACCTCGCCAACCAAGGCTTCTGACAACTCATCACAGAACCCACCCATGCCGCCGGCCACACGCTCGACCCCGTCTTCTCCACAAGCACCCACATCACCTTCAACCACACCACCGAACTCCACTGGACCGACCACCGATGCATCCACTTTACGTTCAAGAAACCAACCATGCACCACCGCACCCAACAACTGCCTCGCCCCTGCTGGAGCAAAGTCACCGAAGACCAGCTGACCTCCACCCCCTCCCAGAACCCACCGACCCCACCAACACAGACGTCGCCGCCCAAAACCTCAGAAAGTGGATCGACGACTGCGCCAACAATCTCGCCCCGCTCAAGAAACCCTCCATCAACCACCCCAGCAAGAAAACCGCTTGGTTCACCGAAGAACTCCAGACCTCCAAACGTACATGCCGGAAGCTGGAGAAGAAATGGCTCCACGACCGCACACCAGACAGCCACGCAGCCCACAAGGATGCCACCCGCAGACATCACCACCACATCAGAACAGCCAAGAGATCATCCTACAAAGCCAACTGGACAACAACGCACACAGCAAAGAACTTTTCAACATAGTGAAGGAATACTCCAACCCCAGCACCAACGACATCCCGCCCTCGCAAGATTTGTGAGACTCACTGGCCACATTCTTCCATCGCAAGACCACATTCTTCCATCGCAAGATCGCCGACATCCACAAAAGCTCAATACCTCATCCACCTTGACCGCAACAGACCCCACCCCGAACGCCACCTGCACCAACCAGCCGACCACCTGGTCCCACGTCAACGACGACGAGACACGCAAGGTCATGAACTCCATCCACTCAGGATCTCCATCAGACCCCTGCCCACACCACGTCTTCAGCAAAGCTGATGCAACCATTGCACCCCAACTACGGGTCATCAACATCTCCTTCGACACAGCGACATTCCCAGAAAGCTGGAAGCACGCCAAAATCAACGCCCTCCTCAAGAAGCCCAGGCAGACCGCAAAGACCTCAAGAACTTCCGGCCCATCTCCCTGCTCCCCTTCCTGGCGAAGGTCATCGAGAAGATCGCCAACACACAGCTGACCCGCCACCTCGAGGACAACAACATCCTAGACCCATCCCAGTCCGGATTCAGATGAAACCACAGCACCGAGACAGCCCTCATTGCTGCCACAGACGACATCAGACGCCAACTAGACAACGGCAAAACTTCAGCCCTCATCCTCCTGGACCTGTCAGCCACCTTCGACATGGTCTGCCACCGCACACTAAGAACACGCCTCCAAGAAGCCAGAATCCAGAAGAAGGCCCTGGACTGGACCACGTCCTTCCTCTTCGGCAGAACCCAGAGAGTCTGCCTCCCACCCTTCTGATCCAAAGCCACCGACATCATCTGCGGCATACCCCAGGGCTCATCCCTTAGCCTGACCCTGTTCAACGTCTACATGGCCCCCCTCGCACAAGTGGCCCGCCAGCACGACCTGAACATCATCTCCAATGCAACGACACCCAGCTCATCCTCTCCCTCACCAAGGACCCGCACACCGCCAAAACCCACCTCCACGAGGGAATGAAAGCCGTCGCCGAGTGGATGAGGAGCAGCCGTCTGAAACTGAACTCAGACAAGACGGAGGTCCTCATCCTAGGCCCCACCCCCTCTGAGTGGGACTACTCCTAGTGGCCGACCGCACTGGGAACAGCTCTAACATCTACGGACCACGCACGCAACCTAGGATTCATCCTCGACTCCTCCCTCTCCATGTCAAAGCAGGTAAACACCATCTCCTCCTCCTGCTACAGCACCCTCGGCATGCTTCGCAGGATCTACAAATGGATCCCGACCGAAACCAGAAAAACAGTGACCCAATCCCTCGTCAGCAGCAGGCTGGACTATGGCAACGCACTGTACGCAGGAATCCCGGCCAAACACCTGCAACGACTACAACGCATCCAAAACTCCTCCGCCCGACTGATCCTCAACATCCCCCGCTGCAGCCACATCACCTCCCACCTTAGAGACCTGCACTGGCTCCCCGTCAATAAGAGGATCACCTTCAAGCTCCTCACCCACGCACACAAAGCACTCCACAACACCGGACCAGCCTACCTGAATAACAGACTCAACTTCTACACCCCCACCCGCCAGCTCAGCTCCGCCAGCCTCGCCCTCGCCGCTGTCCCCCGCATCCAATGAACGACCTTCGGCGTCAGATCCTTCTCCTACCTCGCCGCCAAGACCTGGAACACCCTCCCCACCCATCTATGGCAGACCCAAGACCTGCTCACCTTCAGAAGGCTCCTCAAGACCTGGCTCTTCGAGCAGTAGCAGCACCCCCCCCCCTCAGCACTTTGAGACCCTCACGGGTACGTAACGCGCTTTACAAGTTCACTGATTGATTGATTGATTGATAGCATTTTGCTTCTATAAAAGGAGCCTGTATCTCACTAGGAACACTGTCCCTTATGCCCTGTCCTTACCACACTTAGGGATGTCAAGAGACAGTAACTAGCATCACCAAAGGGCATTGGTGTCCTGGCATGAGGCAGAATTGCATACCCTAGGCGACCTTTACGTCGAGGGTGCCCTGATATCTTTCGAGAGTTTGGCGGAAGATCATAATTTACCCGCAGGTCAATTCTTATTATATACCTCTTTTCCGCCGTCACTTACTGCAGCATAGGGTGATGTTAGTGCCGCATTGGAAACACACCTACTAATGCAATACCTGCGTGTTATGGGTAATGCGTCCCATATCATTCACTGGTTGGCGGAAGCATTGCTTACACACACTATACAGCCACTGACGTTGATCCGTGTCAAATGAGAAGCAGACCAAGGTACCCCTTGGACAGACAGCGAATGGGCCCGGATCTTAGTCACCCCCACACACATACCACGCAACTTCAGACTCAGGCTCATACAAACATATATTGTGCATAGAGCATAACTTTTCCCTGACAAAATAAATACATACTTTCACACAACTACATCAGCATGTCCCCGCTGTTTGCAGGTGAATGTTAATTTTTTACATATGCTGTGGTTTTCTACTTCTTTGCGCGCATACTGGCAGGAGGTTACCGCGGCGCTTGCGGCTTGCACTGAAAGGTTGATACTGCAGACATGGGAGGTGTGCATACTGGGTTTATATCAAAGACCCAAGAAACACAGAGTCACATCCAGGTTCATTGACCTAGGCCTCATTGTTGCTAAAAGGTTAATCACTAAACGCTGGAAGCATGCCGACCCTCCCATAATGGCGGGTTGGAGGAACTCTCTCTTAGTGTGGGCGCAGGCGTAAAGCACATCCCTGCATAGGGAGGAAATAGCGGGACTGCGTAAATACCCTATTGCCCAGCCATGTAATGCTATACTGACAGATTTGATGCGTGCAGACGGGGAGGGAGGAAGAGGCTCCACCCGGGAGGGTAGTAGATCCGATGGGGTTGACCGAGGGGAAGCAGGTACAACTGCCTTTTTAATGAGCGAAAGAAGCGATAACACAATCATTGATTCTTATAATCACCTGGTGGATGGTGGAACGACCTAACTCAGTATGGCTATGTAGAAGGTTAATTTACTCTACATACACTGATCGGGGCGTGACAATTTAACGACGACTTTTTTGTTTGTTGTTTCCTTTTTATGTTTCACTATAATATTTCGAAATCGACAATTTGTACCTGATTTTGTTACCATTTAGCACTGAGCCGCATAGCCAAGTGTAGTCATGAACGTATGAAGTTGAAACAGGATGGAACAATCTATCTGCTTGATATAGACGCTTGCAGGTGATCTTATAAATAGCTGGTGCATTAAACATACAATCTTTGGTCAGCCCATGGCCACGTGAATTTACTATACACTACAGCTCATGAATGCATCAGAACAGACTGTTAGCCATTTACTGTGCCTGCACTACTTACCTGTCTATTTTGCCATCTGTACAAAATTAATTATCCATCTCCATTTTCCCCTTTCCCCTCATATTCTTTTTCATTTTAGTTCATTGTAATTTGTTTGTTTAACAAAATGTAAATAAAGATATTTAAAATAAATACATAAATAAATAAACAACACACATCTGTACACTTACTATATATCTATAAAATACCATATATACAAACCCAATCTCTTTTCAACTAAATATAATACTTCTTATGGTATATTTCAATATAACATCCACACAAAACGTATCGTATCTGTCAAGGAGCAGCAGATAAAAGACGAAGGTGACTGCTGTGTAGAGACTTATATAGGCTACAGTAACATTCTAGTTCTGATAGTTTGTGTTGGTTATGTTTTGCTTTAAAGTGCTGCAAGGAACTGGCAATAAACGATATATGCATAATGCTAGCATCCAGTCTTGACATAAAAGCTATAGTCATTTTTTAAGAACAAATTATTTTATTATACCAAAAATAATAAATCATATATTGTTTGATACAAACAGTTCAATTTGATACAGTCAAATCTGTGCATATACAGTGTTAATTGAGTGAGACAGTCCCTAAATTAGTAGGTTAGGAGAGAAGTAATTAGTGTTTTGGTTGCAGTGGTTGCTCGTCTGGTACAAAGAAACTGTCATAATCGCGAGCTGTTCAGTTGAAGTCACCTTTATTTAAATTAGTTCAGCTGCTCTGTGTAATTGGAAAGTCCCTAAAACAATAAAATTAATAAGGGAAAATCAAATGAAAATCAATATATATTTTTAAATAGACCTTATTAGGATGACTTTCAGAATTATGAAATAATTTTTCTTTTGTTTGGTATGTTATGTTATGCAAATTTGTAAAGTGCACTATCACCTAGGCACTGAGCAGGTGTGAGACTAGCCTAACCTAGGGCTTAGTGGGACTACTCAAAAAACGTGTTCTTAAGCTTCTTACTGAATTCGAGAAGTGAGGAGCAGGCTCTTGTGTGTCTCAACAGTAGCTTCCATGCTTTAGGAGCAATGTGCAGGAAGGCTCAACTTCCAGATCAAATTTTCCTGGGAAGTGGAATGTGTGCAAGTAGAATTCCGGATGAGGGGATGTATCTAGAAGGTTTGTAACATCAGATTCATTGTTTGGGTATGCTGTGCTAGTGTTTTGTAGTGCCTTGAAAGTGAGGGTGAGTAGTTTGAATTGTGCTTGCCTAGGTGTGGGGAACCAGTGGAGCTACTTCAGGTGTGGTGTAATGTAAGTAGTCCACAAAAGGTCAAGAGGGATTCTAGACGGTAAATGTTTGAATGGTCAGTAGCCTTCTGAAGAGTTTTTGTTGATCCTAGCAGAGAGGGCCTTCTTATGAAGGCCCTCTCTGCTAGGGCCTTCATAAGGCCCTAGCAGACGGTTTTCTGGGTGCTGATTGTGACCCATCGGATCATCCCTCTCAGCATCATCAGGGGATGGATGCACAAGTTTGCTGTCATGTTGAATTTTCTGTTGATGATGATCCTCAAGTTCTTGGCTAGGGTATATCACTTGGTCACCAGACGGAGTCCCACTGTGAAGTACTCTTCGATAAGGTTACGATATCAGTCTTTTCGGTGTCCAGCTTCAGACAGTTGGTCTTCATCCAGCTGGCGATTTCAGTCAGGCAGTCATTGAACTTGATCTGGGTCCTGGGCATCTTCTCTGTGAGAGAGAGAATGGATTTTCCATCTTTGGCATAGAAGAGGAAGTTGATATTGTGTGAGTGAAGGATGCTGGCTAGAGGGATCAGTCTTAGGGAGGATCCTTGTGGAACTCCACGGATAGGGAAGCAGGCAATGGGGGTGTATGGTGCCAGGCTTACTGACTAGGTCTGCCCAGTCAGGAAGTACCAGATCTATCAGGGTGCAAGTCTTTAATGTTGATGTCCTACGGGTGTTGGATAAGGATGGAGTGGGGTGGGAGACTGTGTCAAACGTTCAGGAGGATGAGGTCACTGTGTCTCCTCCGTCCAGAGTTACGCGAATGTTCATTCATAGAAGCGATGAGGGCCAAGTCCATGCTATTGTTGGGTCTGAAAGTAGACTGAGTGGTATTGAGGAGTTGGTGATCATTGAGCAATTTGATGAAGTATCTATTTCTGATTTTCTCTAAGACCTTGGCAAGGAATGGTAGCAGGGAGATCTGTCAGTAGTTGGCAAGCAATGAGGGTCAGTGGATGGTTTCTTCAGCAAAGGGAGGACACCCATGTGTCTCCAATCATCTGGGAAGGTCACAGAATAGGTGGAGGCATTCATAAGAGGTGTAAGCATGGCACTGATGGATTGCTGTTCTCTGGAGCAGGCGAGGTGGGGGTAGGGATCCGATGGGACCCCTGAGTGGATGGACTTCATGGTGGTGACAGTTTCTTGGGTGATTAAGGGCCATGTGGTTAGAATTGGTTCTTTTGCTGAGATAGGGAGGCATTTGGCAAGGTCTAATGTGTACGGTTGCAGGTTGAAAAATTGTGAGAGATTGTTGCTGAGGTCCTGTGAAGTGGTGATTTAGTGCTGCTGTTGAGGTGAAATTCTTCACAATGACATAGACATATTTGCTTCTGTTGGGGCTGGCATCAGCCTGCGTTGTCATAGGCGGTGAACACAATGGCCAAGAGGCATCGGGCGACATGGAGCAGGTCTCTTTAGTCGATGGGTGAGGGCCAGATTTTCAAAGTGTTCAATGAGTGCTTTTGAAGAGGGGTCAATGTCATCTTTCGGGTGGAAGGTATGTAGACGAGAGTGTTGCTTAGAATGAAGTTGGCTTCGATGTGGAGTTGCAACAAATATTTCATGTTGGAGGATGACAGGTTCATAGATGTGGTGCAGCTGATACAGTTCTTGTGGCTGATGGCTATCCTGCCTTCTGGCTTGTGCAGTGTGTCTTGCCTGGTGGTCTTGTAACTGGGGTGAGGTGGGGGTTGGTTGTAGTGATATTACGGTTCAGCCAGGTTTCCCTGATGGTGTGGGTAAGTGCACGAAAACTTGAAGGAAGTGCAGGAGAATGCTCTCTCAGTGTTGTGAGGTGCAGCAGTGTGGGGAGTAGCAGCTGGGGTTGAGGGTGCCGAAGGTCGCAGAAGGGAAGCGACATTAGGGGTGAGGACCACGGTTCCTGTTGCTGGGCATAGATGGGCTTGCCTTTTGCACACTTTCGGTTGTGGCCAACATTCAGTAGATCCTCGGAGGGGTGATGTCACTTCCTATGCAGATGGATGATGAAACATCCAGCGATACCAGTTCCTGTATAGACGGATGATGGTAAATTTGGTGATGTAACTTGCTGTGGAGATGTATGATGGGTGATCCAGTGATATTAATTAGTGTGCATATGGATGATGGAAAATCCATTGATGTCACTTTCTGTGCAGATGGATGATGGAAATCCGTTCTTGCTTGGTTTCTTCATTTAAAGACAGTTGTGGCAGGAAACCAGTGATGTCCCTTCCTGTACAGATGGATGATCACAAATCCAGAGATGTCACACCTTGTGCATCTTGATGACGGGAAATCCAGTGGTCATTTGCGGTGCAGCTGACAGTGGGAAATCCAGTGATGTCACTTGCTGAGCAGATGAATGATGGAACTGAGCCATATTGCTCTCTGTCTTCTGTTTTTCTCAGTTCCTTTGGACTGGCAAATTTAGGGTTGCATTTATAATTTGTTTTATCCAGTTTTTCTCACCCTAGACAATCTTTATATATGAAGATGTATGTCTCCAGCTTTGTTAAATGGGAGGTAATGGAGATTATTTTGCTTATGATGTCTGACTCGGATGACCATTCCCTTACAGGAGTTTTTATGTGAAATTTGATATAATGTATGCAAAGCACATCTGCACCCACCTTTAGGGTTAGCCGGGCTAATACTTTTTTCACCAATTATTCTTTGTGTTTGGTTTATGCAATATGTGGGACAGCCAACTGGTTCATGAAGATTTAGAAATGCCTGGTTCTTTGTGTGCATCTATAGATTAATGTTTAGCTGTGAGTGAATAAAACTATGTGTGCTCTTTAATAGTAAAAGTATTGGATGTAATCCGCACACCAGCACATCCTGGCAATTCTAATGCTACAAGAAATTCACCTCTAAGGTACTAGGTTCCTACTTCTGGCCTGTCAATGCAACTATAAAGTGTTCCATACCTGAAACTCCTGGGGCTCAGGAGGGCTGGCCATACTCCATCAAACTCTGCCCCTTGTAGGTGCCAGGGTATCCCGAGATGCATCTGGAATGTACGTGATCCTTGATGGATGCGTGGGGGCACCCCATACAATCTGGTGCGTGTGTATGTCCCCATTCACACTAGCCTGACCAACAACTAATGATCCTCAGGGAGCTTATACTTGCCTTACCATATGGAGTGACAATCATAGGGGGAGACTTTAGCAATATCATGATTGCCTGAGACTTGCAAAGACCCACAGGGGCACTACAAAGGATGTGGAGGGGATTAGCACACGTTTCAACCGACATAGCACTGAGCAGAGAATGGGAATATTGAGTCCAGAACACCAAGGGTATACATAGGCATGTGCAGCGCACAGCTTACTGTCCTGTATTGGACATCTGTTGCGCCCAACCTCTGATCTCCTGGACACAACTGTCTCTCACATTCTTCCACATGGATATCTGACCATTCCCCTGTACTTGACCTCTTCGGCAACCCCTGTCCGATGCAGAATAGGCCTATGTGATGTCTTACTTCATGGTTCCTGATAGATGAACAATTACCACCTGACTTAGGTGAGGAATTAGAAGCATTCCTAGATATAAATAAAGGGCCATATTTATCAATACATCATGCAGCACAGCATGCCACCTTGCTGCGCGATGGGGAAAGGGAAGGAATGAGCAATGCCCAACATTGTATGGCGCATTCCTGCCTTTTCCTAGCGCAAATTGTGCTGCTGAGCACCAATGCAGGTACTCTTTGCACCAAGGGTGTCTGCGAAGGTGCACCTACCTGCACAAAAACAATCCTGAGGCATTTTCCTCTTTGTGTGTGTGTGGGAGAATGCAGCACACATAGAAAGAGGAAACATGAAGAGAAATAAAGCTATTTCTTCCTGCTACACCTCAGCTAGGGAGACATAGCATTTTGGCTCATTCCCAGGTCTACCACTTATGGTAAATCTGGGAGTTCACCAAAATCCATGGGTGTTGCGTGGGAACACCCATGCACCACCCATGGAATGCCTCCCTGTGGCAGAGTAAAGCAACACAACAATTTGTGCTGCCCTGTGTTACTCTACATTTAACAGCCCACCAAGGACCATGCCAGGGGGCCTTGTGTGGCTTGTTAATTGCATCTTCAGGGTTGTGTCATCTATGCACCCCATTGCGTGGTGCAAAAGTGATGCAAACCCTTGATAAATATGGTCCAAAGGTTCTCTGGACTCACCTAGCATACTCTGGGAAGCCTGTAAGGTATCCATGAGGGGAATTGCCCACGCATACATCAAGAGCAAGGACCATGAAAAGCTGGTGAAGGTCACCCACAGAGCGACCAACAAGAGGAGACCTGGCATTCAGGAATCCCCATATGCTGGCTTAGCTTTTTATGCACATGTCCTGGGAGTTGGAACTCACCTGGTGCTTTAATCTTTGTCCCTTACTGAGTAGGGCCCACAAGGATATGACCAGATGGGACAAGCTACCCCTTAATCTCATGGGCATTACTGCCTTATTCAAAATTATGATACACTCCTGGCTGCTCTAAGCTCACCAAAATGCCCCATCCACATTTCGTAGACTTCTTTTAATACTTTGGCAATGTTTATAAGGTGGTTCCCGACGGCAAATAAGCACCCTCGGGTTGCCTTTGGCTGACGTGTCTGCTCTAACTACGATGAGGGGCTTGCCAATACTACTACTGAGCAGCACACACTCTAGTGGTGAATGACTGGCTGGGAGGACCTAGCATACCAGGGGGAGATAGCTCTAACCAGTCTGGATAACATAACAGGTATGCTTTATGGGAGCCTGTTCCAGAATATCTCACAGAACCAACCAATATGGTGTTCCGGACTTGGAGAGCGGCCCTGCGCAGTAATGGGTGGGACCGAAGGTTCACATTGGAAACACCCCGCCGCATGGATTTCGAGGGTGGAACTGAATCAGAATTTCGGGCCTGGAAGACATGCAGGAAAAAAACATATAATATCCCTTTAGGACCTTCAGACGTGTTCCACCTGCATCAATCCAAATTCTTCGGACATTTACAATTCAAACACAACTTCTCCAAATATCATGAAATGCTTGGAGAAGTTCTTGAATACAACCATATGGAAGCGCAGTACTTATGGGCACCCTAGGGTAAGGTGAGATCTCACAAATGTATAAGACCCTAGTCATATACTCTCTTGACCGGATAGGACCTGTGAAAGATAAATTGGTGGAATGGGTGCGCACCCTGGATGAGACAGACTGGCTGCACGGCACCACGCACTCTAGCAATTTCTGCAGGGCTCAAGCTCATTCAGTTCAACCACCTCCTCCAAACCTACCTCCGGCTTCTCCATCTCTGGAAGGCTCAGGCATATCCATCGCCTAATCTCCTCAATGTCCGGAAGTCCAGGAGGGATTTCTATCACAATATCGGCCCACCCAGAAATACAACACTACTGTTCACACATACTCTCCACACTGCCCGAGGTGGTGAGATCACACATTGAAATTAATCCAAGACTCACTATATAGGGAAGTCTAGAGGACATGGGGGTCCCCCGAGGGGATAGAACACTTGTGGAGTTGGGTACACTACCAACCACATGGGATATCATCAAACACTAAACCCTCCCCCAGCACTCCCCCACCAAGGATTGAAAGAAAGGTATGTAGTGGTGCACAAAGCAGGAAGAAACAATGTACTCAGTACCTGGATATTCCCATAAATATGACAAGGTTTGGAGCAATTGGTGGGCTTACCATGTTCTATAAGGACAAGGCTGACATGGGCAACCAAGACACTAACGGATACTACATCTGCAGAACTAATGGAGAAGGCGTTTTTATGTGAGAAGTATTGTATACATTGTGCTTGCTTGAGAGAACAATACCTGGTACAATACAACTCAATAAAAAGTTTTACTATAAAGAAAGCACTGGCTGGATATATGTTTATTAAGTTGTAATGCGTCCTTTCCCAAATTCTAACTTGCAACATCCCCCTCAGTAAGACCGCTCTACTAGGACTATGCTGCATTGAGGATTACATGCTAAACTGGTGTTCTATTCAGTTTTGGTAAATAGTGAGGTGACTGCAGGACACCAGTGTTAAAATATTTCCAACTAGCACAATTGAAGCCCAGTAACTCCTGATTGCCCGGTAACTACATCCTTAATGAGTTCCAGCAGTCCTACATGAACTGAAATGAAGGTGCATCATTATTGTGTTTTCAACAGAGTGAGAAAGAAGCTATGATCCATTCAGCTTCCTGTCGGAGGTAAACAATCAAGGGGAGAATGGATCACTTGTACCTGTAATCCAAGGGTCAGGTGTGGTAACCAACTTAAAAACCTTCATTCACGTACAGGAGTGATAGAGCGGTATATCTTGATTCCCCGCTTCTTGAGGACGTGAAAGCATCATCATTGGGTCTCTTTTGGTAGTATGCTTTCCTCCACCTGGAGGTTGACAAACCAATAGGATGCTTACAAAATAGCACCCTAGCACTTGAAATAAGTCCTGAAGAAAGCCCTCCGACCCTTCTGGGCAATAGAGTGGGCTGAAACTTTTAGAAACATGTCGACCCCTCACATGGGCTACAAGGTGCTATAGAACAGTTACATTTTTTTATACATGCACCAATCTATTCTTTTAATCTTGCCACTTCCTTTACCGAATAAAGCAATTTTAACTTACTTCACTTTTTGTTCACTTTATTCCTGATCACTACTGCTAAAACCAGTTGGTCAGTCTCCAGGTGGAAGAAAGCATACTACCAAAAGAGACCCAATGGTGATGCTTTCACGTTCCTAGAGAAGCGGAGAATTAAGATATACAACTCTATCGCTCCTGTACATGAATGAGGGTTTTTAAGTTGGTTACCACACCTGACCCTGGGATTACAGGTACAAGTGATACATTATCCCCTTGATTGTTGGGTGCATCATTATTGTCCAATTGTCATGGCAGAGACCGGCCCTGCTACTGTACATCTCCCCTAAGCCTCTTGCTTTGGCACCACAGACTCCAAAGGAAAAATAGCAATAGTGTGTCATACCTGTTGTGCTAGTAGGAGCAGTGCTCATACAACTCAGAATGAAGTGCTGTAAATTAATTACTCTAACAATAGCTGGTGTGTCCAAACATAATAACACAACAGCATACAGAGCAGGTTGGTGGATGGCATGTGTAGCAGTACATTAACAAATGCTAAACTACAGTACCATGCTCCCCACCTCTCCCATATCATTGTTCAAGTTATACTTTGTTCGCTGCTGGGCTTTCTACAGAGCCTATGCTCTTCCATTGAAACGGGCGATAACAACAGTGGGTGGGTACTATGCTGATTTATCTAGTGTTTGAGTATGGTGCCCTTTGGTGCATGCATAAGTACCTGCATGATGGCGAACCAACTGCTCCTGTCAATCTCATTGCGCTGAATGTATGCCCTTCATGTGGTGGGCATTGTGCTGCACCTGGGCACTTTGTGTATGTGCACACAGAAAAGTTGTAGAGCCTTCAGTGTGGATGCCCACAGACCTGGGAGAGCAGCTTCCAAAAAAGTGCTGCAGAACTATCCATGTGAAGCCATAGTCAGAGTCCTTGAGCAGGGGTGAGTGTAAAGAAGCACTAAATGTTTCTAAGGTAGGTCTGAGACTCTGTTGACTGGTGTAACTAGTGAATGGTGATGCCAGTACTACAATTGGCTGTGCATGTGATATCAGGATCAGTGATCCTCGTGTAGTTTGTGGCTGGAAAGCACACCCACACTTTGTCCCACCTTATCAGAGAAAGTAGGCCATAAATGTTCACAAGTGGAAGGAAAGGACTCTGCTTAGGAAAGATTGCTGTAGCATTGTTTTTATGAGACAGTCTCATCCATTTTTAAATAAGTGCACAACATGTCTATCATTCATGGCACCTATGAAAATGTAAGGGGGTTGTTAAAGGCCTTAGACTGAATACCAGCAACACTCAAATGCTCCTCGCAGACTAGCTGTCTTGAAGGGCCTCACACCTCTCACAGGTACCAGTCACTCGCTGCCAGAAGCATTTTTACACCCCTGACACACCAGTAGTCATATACTACTGACAGTATTCTGACACTCATCAGAACAGCCGCACAAAAACTACCAAAACTATCAAAGTCTTCACATATTTGTAGTCACGAAGTACTGACAGCTCTCTAACGTCTCACAGAATATTAGTCTGGTATTATTGACATTAATAACAGCACACTCACACTCCTCATGGACCAGCAGTTAGATATTTCTGACAGAACTCTCACATTCACATTCCACATCAACAACCCCAACAACAACAACAACACCAGACACCCCCTCGACAGAATGAGTAGTCTTAGACTGGCCAAGATCATCTGTGACCCAATGCACACCACAGGACACATGGTGGACCCCATCTTCACCTCCACAAACCTCATCAAATGCAGCCATACCACAGGAATACATGGACTGATCACTCAATCCTCGACTTCAGCATCTACAGCCTCCCACCGCCACCCCCAAGATGGCCAGTGTCCCCCACCACAGCTGTAGCAAAAATTCAGAGACCAGCTGGACAGGCTCCCCCAGCACCTCCAGCCCAGCTGCTGCGACTAACCAGAAACAGTTAATCAAGAGCTTCAATGCTAGGAATCACCAACTGCACCAACCACATTGTTCCCATCAAGAGCAACAATCAGAGAAGATCCTAAAAAAAAACAGCCAGCTGGCACACCAAAAAGCTCAGAACAGCAAGATCTGATAGCAAACAGCTGTAGAGGAGATGTCGCACCAGCAAGTAAACCTCAGACAAGGCAGCCTTCAAGACCGCCCTCAATCAATCAGGGGAATTGTAAGCGTGCTACTCACCTATGAGGGTCTCAAGGCGCTGGGGGTGGAGGGATCTGCAGATCTGTTAGCCGAAAAGCCAGGTCCTGGGAGCCTTCCTGATGGTGTTCAGGGAGGGGGGCATCTGATGTCTGCCGGTAGCTCGTTCCAGGTATTGGCCGCGATGTGAGAGAAGGATCTTCCGCCTGCTCTGGCTCTGTGGATGCGCGGGGTTTCAGTCAATGCGAGGTTGGAAGATCGGACGTTTCATTTGTTTAAGTGGAAGTTGATTCTGTCGTTGGCGTATTTGGGTCTGTTGTTGTGTAGGCATTTATAGGTGTGAGTGAGGATTTTGAAGGTGACTATTTTCTCCACGGGGAGCCAGTGGAGTCTTTGTAGATGTTGGCTGATGTGTTCATGCCGGGGGATGCCAAGGACGTGTCTGGCAGCGGTGTTCTGTATTGTCTGGAGTTTGCAGAGTAGGGACTTGTTGATGCCGGTGTAGAGTGTGTTTCCTTAGTCCAGTTTGCTGGTGATGAGTGCATGGTTGACTGTCTTCCTTGACTTACGGGGGATCCATTTGAAGTTCTTGCGAAGGATGCAGAGGGTGTTGAAGCAGCTAGAAGTGACGGCGTTGACCTGTTGGGTCATGGTGAGTGATGTGTCAAGTATAATGCAGAGGTTTTTGGCGTGGTCTTCAGGGGTAGGGGCTTCTGAGGGTGGTCGGCCACCAGGTGTTGTCCCATGCTGAAGGGGTGTTTCCAAGGACGGGGGCTTCTGTCTTCTCTACGTTGAGCTTCAGGCAGCTGTTGGTCATCTAGACTGCGATGTCTTGCATCCCTTTCTGGAAGTTGAGTTTGGGGGTGGTGGGGTTACTGGTGAGGGAGAGGATGAGCTGGGTGTCGTTGGTGTAGGATATGATGTTGAGGCCATGTTGACGGACAATGGCTGGGAATGGGGCCATGTAGATGTTGAAGATGGTCGGGTTCAGTGATGACCCCTGTGGGACTCCGCAGGTGATTTTCGTGGGGTCGGAGAGGAAAGGTGGTAGTCTGATCCTTTGGCTTCTTCCGGTTGAGGAACGATCAGATCCAGTTCAGGGCTGTTCCTTGTATGCCGGCGTTGTGTAGTCTGGCGACTTATGTTTCTTGGGAGACGGCGTCATAGGCTGCTGACAGGTCGAGTAGGATGAGAGCTGTGGAGTGGCCTTGGTCCAGGAGGGCAAAAAAAACACAATTGATGGACGGAATGCAGAACAAATCAGAACATTCACCCCCAGTCAAGAGATCTGGGTTAAATCCATCATTCTTTTGCTCATCATGCCCCCCCAATTTACACCTGGCCATATGCAAATCAGTCTTGACCCTGTGCCTCATGGGAACAGGAGGGTGCAGATGTCATCGGTGGCGGTGAGTAGGACGGTCTTGGTGCTGTGGTTGTTTCGGAATCCAGATTGGGACGGGTCGAGGGTGGAGTTCTTTTCGATGAATTGTGCCAGTTCCCTGTTGACTGTTTTCTCTGCAACTTTGGCTGCGAAGAGGAGGAGCTAGATGGGCTGTAGTTCTTGAGGTCGGTGACATCAGCTGTCGGCTTCTTGAGCAGGGGCCAGTCATCTGGGAAGGTGCCTGTTTTGAAGGTGGTGTTGATGGCGTGTTGCAGTTTGGGTGCGATGGCACTCGTGGCTCTGTGGTAGATGTGAGGAGGGCAGGGGTCAGTGGGGGCCCCCGAGTGGATGCCTTTCATGGTCGAGGCGGTGTCTTCGGTCATGATCGGTGTCCAGTCGCAGATGGTGGGCTGGTTGGTCTCTTTGGGGGGCGGGGGCGACTCTGAAATCTGGTGGATGGTCCGTGAAGTTGTCATAGAGGGTTTATATCTTGAGTTGGAAGTAGGTTCCGAGCTTGTCGCAGATGTCTTGGGACAGGGTGATGTCTGTGGTATTGTTGCGTGGGTTGGTGAATTCCTGAATGACACTGAAGATTCCTTGGAGTTGGTGGCGTTGGCGAGGATTTTGTTGTGGATGAAGTCCCACTTGGTGTTTCTGATTTGGTTGTGTTAGTCCGTCATGGCGTCCTTGTAGGTAAAGTAGTTTTGCAGTTGTCTTGGTGTTTCTCCAGTTCTTCTCCAGGCGTCTGCAGTAGCGCCTGGCCTCTTTGAGATCGGCGGTGAACCAGGCACTTTCCAGGGGTGACGTCTGTCAGGGTTGCATAGCTGGGCGAGCCCGTCTGCGCAGTTGGAGATCCAGGTGTGTAGTCCTTTGACTGCGATGTTTGCGTTGGATGCCCAGGTGTGGTTGTCTCGGGTGAGGGTGGAGTTGAGTTGCTCATCGGTAACCTTGCTCCAGTTCCTTTGTGGTGCACGCGGGGCTGGTTTGTGTGCTTCTGGTTTGTCAGTAGCCAGTGCACGCAGTGGTGGTCTGTGCATGGCAGTTGCGTTGTGTGGCTGAAGTGAATGATGTTTCCTACAGCAAGGATGGGGTTGAGGGTGTGTCCTGCTCTGTGGGTCGGCGTGGTGACGAGTTGTTTGAGTCTGATGTTGGCAAGGTTGTCACGAAGGTGGAGTTGGGGTTGCTGGGGTTGTCGAGATGGAAGTTGAGGTCTCCAATGAGTATTTAGTACATTGATGCGATAGCATGGGGTGCGATGAAGTAAGTGGTGGTGGTGGTGAAGGGTGTCCAGGGGCCAGGGTCGGGTCGCGGATGGGCGCAGAGGGGCTTGCCTTAGGCGCGCCAGCAGCACAACCATGCATGGGCCACCATTAAGTAGGGGCGGGACGGCAGCTGGGAGGTAGGGAGCAGGCATGTGCAGGGGTGCGGGGCTGCAGCGGCAGCAATGCCGGGAAGGGAACGGGAAGGGAACGGGAAGAAACGGGCACAGGAATGGGATAAGCAACTCTTGAAGTCAACAACGCTGAACTAAAATCACAATGAGGTAAAAACACTGAGGAAAAGAAATAAAATAAAACACAGACAGTACCAGCACTTAGCAATTACGGGCGCAGCAAGGATGGAATCCGGCAGGGAAAACACGGAGGAGTGTGCTTATAGCGCTTTCAAACATCTCTCCGGATTGGGCAGGAGGGCTCAGCAGCGATGCAGGTGGAGCGGAGCTGTGGGGAGAGCGTAGGCCTAAGACCAGGGTCCAACTCTACCACAGCCTGCTGAGGGCAACAAAGAAGACAGCCCTTGAGGGATGCATTGAAACGAGCAGCAACAACAGCAAGGAACCTTCCAACATGTTTAAGGAACTTTCTAACCCGGCGGCCAGCGAAAACAACATCATACCTTCACAAGAGCTATACGACGATTCTTTTTTTTAATTTTAATTTTTAAATTGTTTTATTTTTCAGTGATTTGGTAATGCATAGTACAATCAAATACATCAAAGCAGTATCAATGCTGAATACAGCCAATATCAAGGCATAATAGCACAGATAAGGTAATTAAACAAGGAGCACGTAAAAAAGAAATACCGAAATACATTCTAGGTCCCACTTATTTACACCACGTTAAGTATCCTAGCATTTCCAGAAGATTATCTAAAGCCAAGACCTCCATATTTTATTACATTTAGCAGCTGAACATATGCCTCTGGACTTGGCCAATGCCTGTTTCATATCATATGTCTGTCGGACTAGAAGCCACCAGTCCATCACATTTGGAGGCTTTAGTGATATCCATTCTCGAGCAATAATAAGCCTTGCAGAGATTAGCAAAATAGATAATAGGCCGCTGCTTTTAAGTCCAACATTACTACGGCCCAGCATAATTTCCCCTACTGTCAGGGGTATTTCTAACTCCAATTTCTGATGGATGATATTCTGAACATCCTGCCAAAATGTTTTAACCCTAAACACGTTACAAACATATGTTTGATATCTGCCTTATACATATCACACCTTGGGCACTTCATCCTATATGTAATTATATTGTTAACCGTCCACTTGGCTATCCTCTCGGGTGTGTAATAGAGAAGACAGATCATCCGATGTTGATGCAATTTCAAATTAGTAGAATGCACTACCTCTTTAATAGTGCCCAATGCTTGTATATAGTGCTATAAGATGATCTCAAGAATTTCTTCCATGACAAGATCGCAACCATATACAGAAACTTCGAACCCCAAACTACAACTATGGACTTCCTCAACAGATGCACCCCCACCTCAACCGACACGAACCACATACTGACCACCTGGAACCACCTCTCCACCTCCATCATAAAATCCATCAATTCGTAACTTCCACAGACCCATGCCCACACCACATCTTCAACTTCAGAAATCAAACGCTCAGCCAGGATCTCACCACCCTGCACAAAACCTCAATCATCACCGCAATATTTCCTGATTGTACAGATGTCCGGTGCACACGCAATATTCATAAACAGTGTTAATACTGTATGTTTCACAAAAGCATGACAATCACAATGGTTGAATTGACGTATTCTTTCAGTGTGGTTTATTTGTTTCTCAGGTGCCCAGCCAAACACGTGTTTCGTCAGGGTGTAACCCAAGACTTCTTCAGGGCTATATGATGTAAAATGGCAACAAGTTACAAAATTGTACTGGTACCATATAATTACAGATGGTGGCAGAATACTAAACCGTGACTCTAGTGCAATAAACACCCATAGTGGCATCCCAGCAAGCCCAAACGGTGGGTGTGTAAAAGGAAGTAACTGTATATATCTTTAGTGACTGTTTATGTCATCATGTTACAGTCTTCATATTCGCAAGACGTATTTACACAAATGATAACACATTCTCTCCTGATTCACATATATAGGCATAATACAGTACAATAGTTGTGTTGAGTGCCCATCAACCTCAACAAGCCTCCAGGTACTTATGCGTAATCAGTGCCCATCGTAAAGAGAAATATATACCAGATGAAACCTTGCTTGTAACCCTTTGCTTGTATTGCAATATTTCATGATGCCTGGAAACACTCCAAAGCCAGACCAGTACTCATACTCAAAAAACACTCAGCTGACCCCAGTGAACTCAAAACTCCTGGCCAAACTTCTGGCTTCCATTCCCAGCCAATGTACTGGACAAGACTATTTTTTGTTTGTTAAACTCTTTTTATTAAGGAAATAAAAGAAAGACATTACAAAACAGAAAAAATAACTGCAGGTGATCACATATAGTTCCATCACATGAGTCATCGTGGCAAAATACAGAATTATGCGTGCAATATTTAACACATGTGTCAAGGGTATTCCGGTGCTTCCAGTTCCATTCTTGGTGCAGGCGGTTCACAGATCTCTCCTCGGTGGGTATTCCACGCCCCCATATCTTCCCCCACTTCTTAGGGCAACCCCTGGCTACATAGACCGATCTCTCTCTAAACATACACCAGTCTAGGTCCTCAGCCCACTTAGAGACACGGAGTGGCTGTCTGGCTTCCCAGAGCTGTGCTATGTTGCGTTTGGCCACCATATATGCCAGCGTCACCCATTGCTTCTGATACACGTTTAGATCTGTGGGTTCCCAAACATTCAACAGACATCTACGGGCCTCTGGTCGTATCTCAGCACCCATAACTTCTCCCAGCTCATCATGAATCTTTACCCAGTAGACCTGTATCACCGCACAGTGCCATAGTATATGCATTAGGGAGCCAATGTCTCCAGTGTCTCTCCTACACTCACCATTCCCTACCCGCCCCATTCGGACCAATCGGGGCCCAGTTATATAGGATCTATGTAGAATCTTTAGTTGGACAAAGCGAAGTCTCATCTGGATAGCCACCATCTTCGGGGAGGAAACCTTCTCCACCCAATCCTCATCATCCAGTTCCAGCCCATCCGCAATCCACTGAGCTCTAGCTTGCTCCAGCGGGTTCTCCATGTTATTCACCAATTTCCTATATATTAAAGAAATAGTTTTCTCTGGAATATGTCCATCTAGTACACGGTCCTCCAAGGGCGGTCCCTTCGGTAGCACCGCATCATTAGGGATATGAGTGGTGAGAGCATGCCTCACCTGCCGATACCGGAAGTGCTCGTTATTATGTAAACTATACAGCTCCTTGAGGGACTCAAATGTAAGTACCGCATTTTGGGCGCATACATCTTTGATCTGGGTGATGCCAATGAGGTCCAATTTATCGAATCCCTTAGTTCTTCACAAACTACACAGCTTCTCCGAGTTCAGTAGCGGGGTGGCTAACGTTAGTCTGTCCTTCCAGTCTAAAAATCCATTAGCCGCATGCCACACCTGTACCGCATGCGCTGTCGGGCCCGTCAGCGGAAACCTACCGGGCCTAGAATATAGGGCTCTATCCAGCATTCCACCAGGGGCCTGTCCCCGGTCCATGGCATATCCCGGATCACTCGGAGGTCTGTAAATAATGTTGTTAACGGCGGCCAGTTGGGAGGCCCTATAATATTTCCGCAAATCCCGAAGGCCGATTCCACCATCATACCATGGGAACGTTAGCTTTACGAATGATATACGGGGTTCGCCGTCCCACAGGAGCTGTCTCTGAAGAGACTCAATCCTTTTGAAATAGGAGGCCGGTACAGGTTCCATTGAGTTTTGTAGAGCGTACAAGAACCGAGGCAAAGCCATCCTCTTAAAGAGTGTGGTCCTCCCGAGCAAGGACAGCGGGAGTGCCTTCCAGCGCTCCACATCTTTCTTACACCTGTGTAACGGGGAAAGAAGATTATTGGAGTATCGCAGCTGCGAATCAAGCGTAATGTAAATACCTAAGTATTTGAACCCTCTCGTCTCGATCTGAATCGGGCACGACCGTGGGGTCGCAGGCTGGTTCCCAATGAGGACAAAAAGCACCAACTTCACCCAGTTTATAGCCAGTCCGGAATATCTACTAAATATGGTCAAAACATTAAAAAAATGGATAATGATGCAGTGGGGTTAGTGAGATAAAGTAGAACGTCATCTGCATAGAGCGAGATCTTATCTTCCCAGTCAGGCGTCCATCTTATGCCACAAATCGATCTGTCCCATCTGACCCAGGCCGCCAAAGGCTCCAATGCGAGCGCAAAAAGTAGTGGGGAAAACGGGCATCCCTGCCTCGTGCCCTTTTCCAGCAGAAAGTCACCAGACTTACAGTAGTTGACGACCACTCTAGCAAGGGGGTCCGCATATAATAACCGAACCCAGCCGATAAATTCACTTCCGACACCTAACTTCGCCAGGACCGCTAATAAATAATTCCATTCCACCCTATCAAAGGCCATCGTGGCGTCCAGTGAGACCAATACAGTTGACTCATGGATTTTCGAGGAGCCCCCAAGGACTCCGTTGAGCCTACGCAGATTCAATGCCGTGTTGCGACGGGGCATAAAGCCAGATTGGTCCGGGTGAACCAATGTCATGATAACCTTGACTAGTCGAGTGGCAAGAAGTTTCGCCAATACTTTAGGCTCTGCATTGAGGAGCGAGATGGGCCGATATGAGGAACATTGTGTCTTGGGTTTACCCCCTTTATGTATGACCACAACATTGGACACCCGCTGGTCATAAGGCAGTTGACCCTTCTCCCTACTCTCTAGAAACATGGCTTGGACGTGTGGAGCAAGTCTATTAGCATTTAGCTTGTACAGCTCAATAGGTATCCCATTCGGACTGGTCGCTTTACCGGACCTTAATTGACGAATAGCCTGCGCAACTTCATCGTCAGAGAGCGGAGAGTCAAGATAGCTCCTGTTTTCCTCTGACAAACTTGGCATTACAATGTCCCTAACCATTTCGCTATTCTCAGCCTCCGTGAAGGCACTACCAGTGGTGTAAACCCTCTGATAGTGCCGTGCAAATTCATCGGCTATCTGCTGCGGCTCCGTAATATTGCGTGAGTCTTCGCCTTTTAATTGCGGTACAAGCCTGGAAGCCTGCTCTCCGTGCTCAAGCCACGCGATTAGTTTCCCGGCCTTATCCCCCTGCTCATATATTCCCTGGACCGGAAACAAGCTTCCGAGGACCGGTTTCTGGCATTCTAGCCGTCTACAGCCCGGCTTGCTTGAATCCAGTGGCAAAGTGAGCAAGGGACTCACGTCTGAGCATACCCTGCCACACTTATGGCAGCCAAAAGCGGTACAAAAGGGGGTGGTGATGAACGGAGCATCTGAATCAATCAAACACTCACACCCAGTCAAAAGATCTGGGTTTAATCCATCACCGTTCTTTAGCCCACTCTGCCACCCCAGTTCAGACATGGCTATATGCAAATCAGTCTGACTCTGTGCCTCATGGGAACAGTCCAGCCCGAACTGCCAAGCCATGTCTTCCCTGGACCGGAAACAAGCTTCCGAGGACCGGTTTCTGGCATTCCAGACGTCTTCAGCCCGGCTTGCTTGAATCCAGTTGCAAAGTGAGCAAGGGGCTCACGTCTGAGCATACCCTGCCACACTTATGGCGGCCAAAAGCGGTACAAAGGGGGATGGTGATGGACGGAGCATCTGAATCAATCAAACACTCACACCCAGTCAAAAGATCTGGGTTTAATCCATCACCGTTCTTTAGCCCACTCTGCCACCCCAGTTCAGACATGGCTATATGCAAATCAGTCTGACCCTGTGCCTCATGGTAACAGTCCAGCCCGAACAGCCAAGCCATGTCTTCCCTGGACCGGATACAAGCTTCCGAGGACCGGTTTCTGGCATTCCAGACGTCTTCAGCCCGGCTTGCTTGAATCCAGTGGCAAAGTGAGCAAGGGGCTCACGTCTGAGCATACCCTGCCACACTTATGGCGGCCAAAAGCGGTACAAAAGGGGATGGTGATGGACGGAGCATCTGAATCAATCAAACACTCACACCCAGTCAAAAGATCTGGGTTTAATCCATCACCGTTCTTTAGCCCACTCTGCCACCCCAGTTCAGACATGGCTATATGCAAATCAGTCTGACCCTGTGCCTCATGGGAACAGTCCAACCCGAACTGCCAAGCCATGTCTTCCCTGGACCGGAAACAAGCTTCCGAGGACCGGTTTCTGGCATTCCTACCGTCTTCAGCCCGGCTTGCTTGAATCCAGTGGCAAAGTGAGCAAAGGACTCACGTCTGAGCATACCCTGCCACACTTATGGAGGCCAAAAGCTGTACAAAAGGGGGTGGTGATGGACGGAGCATCTGAATCAATCAAACACTCACACCCAGTCAAAAGATCTGGGTTTAATCCATCACCGTTCTTTAGCCCACTCTGCCACCCCAGTTCAGACATGACTATATGCAAATCAGTCTGACCCTGTGCCTCATGGGAACAGTCCAGCCCGAACTGCCAAGCCATGTCTTCCCTGGACCGGAAACAAGCTTCCGAGGACCGGTTTCTGGCATTCCAGCCGTCTTCAGCCCGGCTTGCTTGAATCCAGTGGCAAAGTGAGCAAGGGACTCACGTCTGAGCATACCCTGCCACACTTTTGGCGGCCAAAAGTTGTACAAAAGGGGGTGGTGATGGACGGAGCATCTGAATCAATCAAACACTCACACCCAGTCAAAAGATCTGGGTTTAATCCATCACCGTTCTTTAGCCCACTCTGCCACCCCAGTTCAGACATGGCTATATGCAAATCAGTCTGACCCTGTGCCTCATGGGAACAGTCCAGCCCGAACTGCCAAGCCATGTCTTCCCTGGACCGGAAACAAGCTTCCTAGGACCGGTTTCATGCATTCCAGCCGTCTTCAGCCCGGCTTGCTTGAATCCAGTGGCAAAGTGAGCAAGGGACTCACGTCTGAGCATACCCTGCCACACTTATGGCGGCCAAAAGCGGTACAAAAGAGGGTGGTGATGGACTGAGCATCTGAATCAATCAAACACTCACACCCAGTCAAAAGATCTGGGTTTAATCCATCACCGTTCTTTAGCCCACTCTGCCACCCCAGTTCAGACATGGCTATATGCAAATCAGTCTGACCCTGTGCCTCATGGGAACAGTCCAGCCCGAACTGCCAAGCCATGTCTTCCCTGGACCGGAAACAAGCTTCCGAGGACCGGTTTCTGGCTTTCCAGCCGTCTTCAGCCCGGCTTGCTTGAATCCAGTGGCAAAGTGAGCAAGGGACTCACATCTGATCATACCCTGCCACATTTATGGCGGCCAAAAGCGGTACAAAAGGGGGTGGTGATGGACGGAGCATCTGAATCAATCAAACACTCACACTCAGTCAAAAGATCTGGGTTTAATCCATTACCGTTCTTTAGCCCACTCTGCCACCCCAGTTCAGAAATGGCTATATGCAAATCAGTCTGACCCTGTGCCTCATGGCAACAGTCCAGCCCGAACTGCCAAGCCATGTCTTCCCTGGACCGGAAACAAGCTTCCGAGGACCGGTTTCTGGCATTCCAGCCGTCTTCAGCCCGGTTTGCTTGAATCCAGTGGCAAAGTGAGCAAGGGACTCACGTCTGAGCATACCCTGCCACACTCATGGCGGCCAAAAGCGGTACAAAAGGGGGTGGTGATGGACGGAGCATCTGAATCAAACAAACACTCACACCCAGTCAAAAGATCTGGGTTTAATCCATCACCCTTCTTTAGCCCACTCTGCCACCCCAGTTGAGACATGGCTATGTGCAAATCAGTCTGACCCTGTGCCTCATGGGAACAGTCCAGCCCGAACTGCCAAGCTATGTCTTCCCTGGACCGGAAACAAGCTTCCGAGGACCGGTTTCTGGCATTCCAGCCGTCTTCAGCCCGGCTTGCTTGAATCCAGTGGCAAAGTGAGCAAGGGACTCACGTCTGAGCATACCATGCCACACTCATGTCGGCCAAAAGCGGTACAAAAGGGGGTGGTGATGGACGGAGCATCTGAATCAATCAAACACTCACACCCAGTCAAAAGATCTGGGTTTAATCCATCACCGTTCTTTAGCCCACTCTGCCACCCAAGTTCAGACATGGCTATATGCAAATCAGTCTGACCCTGTGCCTCATGGGAACAGTCCAGCCCGAACTGCCAAGCCATGTCTTCCCTGGACCGGAAACAAGCTTCCGAGGACCGGTTTCTGGCATTCCTACCGTCTTCAGCCCGGCTTGCTTGAATCCAGTGGCAAAGTGAGCAAAGGACTCACGTCTGAGCATACCCTGCCACACTTATGGAGGCCAAAAGCTGTACAAAAGGGGGTGGTGATGGACGGAGCATCTGAATCAATCAAACACTCACACCCAGTCAAAAGATCTGGGTTTAATCCATCACCGTTCTTTAGCCCACTCTGCCACCCCAGTTCAGACATGACTATATGCAAATCAGTCTGACCCTGTGCCTCATGGGAACAGTCCAGCCCGAACTGCCAAGCCATGTCTTCCCTGGACCGGAAACAAGCTTCCGAGGACCGGTTTCTGGCATTCCAGCCGTCTTCAGCCCGGCTTGCTTGAATCCAGTGGCAAAGTGAGCAAGGGACTCACGTCTGAGCATACCCTGCCACACTTTTGGCGGCCAAAAGTTGTACAAAAGGGGGTGGTGATGGACGGAGCATCTGAATCAATCAAACACTCACACCCAGTCAAAAGATCTGGGTTTAATCCATCACCGTTCTTTAGCCCACTCTGCCACCCCAGTTCAGACATGGCTATATGCAAATCAGTCTGACCCTGTGCCTCATGGGAACAGTCCAGCCCGAACTGCCAAGCCATGTCTTCCCTGGACCGGAAACAAGCTTCCTAGGACCGGTTTCATGCATTCCAGCCGTCTTCAGCCCGGCTTGCTTGAATCCAGTGGCAAAGTGAGCAAGGGACTCACGTCTGAGCATACCCTGCCACACTTATGGCGGCCAAAAGCGGTACAAAAGAGGGTGGTGATGGACTGAGCATCTGAATCAATCAAACACTCACACCCAGTCAAAAGATCTGGGTTTAATCCATCACCGTTCTTTAGCCCACTCTGCCACCCCAGTTCAGACATGGCTATATGCAAATCAGTCTGACCCTGTGCCTCATGGGAACAGTCCAGCCCGAACTGCCAAGCCATGTCTTCCCTGGACCGGAAACAAGCTTCCGAGGACCGGTTTCTGGCTTTCCAGCCGTCTTCAGCCCGGCTTGCTTGAATCCAGTGGCAAAGTGAGCAAGGGACTCACATCTGATCATACCCTGCCACATTTATGGCGGCCAAAAGCGGTACAAAAGGGGGTGGTGATGGACGGAGCATCTGAATCAATCAAACACTCACACTCAGTCAAAAGATCTGGGTTTAATCCATTACCGTTCTTTAGCCCACTCTGCCACCCCAGTTCAGAAATGGCTATATGCAAATCAGTCTGACCCTGTGCCTCATGGCAACAGTCCAGCCCGAACTGCCAAGCCATGTCTTCCCTGGACCGGAAACAAGCTTCCGAGGACCGGTTTCTGGCATTCCAGCCGTCTTCAGCCCGGTTTGCTTGAATCCAGTGGCAAAGTGAGCAAGGGACTCACGTCTGAGCATACCCTGCCACACTCATGGCGGCCAAAAGCGGTACAAAAGGGGGTGGTGATGGACGGAGCATCTGAATCAAACAAACACTCACACCCAGTCAAAAGATCTGGGTTTAATCCATCACCCTTCTTTAGCCCACTCTGCCACCCCAGTTGAGACATGGCTATGTGCAAATCAGTCTGACCCTGTGCCTCATGGGAACAGTCCAGCCCGAACTGCCAAGCTATGTCTTCCCTGGACCGGAAACAAGCTTCCGAGGACCGGTTTCTGGCATTCCAGCCGTCTTCAGCCCGGCTTGCTTGAATCCAGTGGCAAAGTGAGCAAGGGACTCACGTCTGAGCATACCATGCCACACTCATGTCGGCCAAAAGCGGTACAAAAGGGGGTGGTGATGGACGGAGCATCTGAATCAATCAAACACTCACACCCAGTCAAAAGATCTGGGTTTAATCCATCACCGTTCTTTAGCCCACTCTGCCACCCAAGTTCAGACATGGCTATATGCAAATCAGTCTGACCCTGTGCCTCATGGGAACAGTCCAGCCCGAACTGCCAAGCCATGTCTTCCCTGGACCGGAAACAAGCTTCCGAGGACCGGTTTCTGGCATTCCAGCCGTCTTCAGCCCGGCTTGCTTGAATCCAGTGGCAAAGTGAGCAAGGGACTCACGTCTGAGCATACCCTGCCACACTTATGGCGGCCAAAAGCGGTACAAAAGGGGGTGGTAATGGACGGAGCATCTGAATCAATCAAACAGACACCCAGTCAAAAGATCTGGGTTTAATCCATCACCGTTCTTTAGCCCACTCTGCCACCCAAAACCAGTCCTCAGAAGCTTTTTTCCGGTCCAGGGAAGACATGGCTTGGCAGTTTGGGCTGGACTGTTCCCATGAGGCACAGGGTCAGACTGATTTGCATATAGCCATGTCTGATCTGGGGTGGCAGAGTGGGCTAAATAACGGTGATGGATTAAACCCAGATCTTTTGACTGGGTGTGAGTGTTTGATTGATTCAGATGCTCCGTCCATCACCACTCTCTTTTGTACCGCTTTTGGCCACCATCAGTGTGGCAGGGTATGCTCACACGTGAGTCCCTTGCTCACTTTGCCACTGGATTCAAGCAAGCCGGGCTGAAGACGGCTGGAATGCCAGAAACCGGTCCTCGGAAGCTTGTTTCCAGTCCAGGGAAGACATGGCTTGGTAGTTCGGGCTGGACTGTTCCCATGAGGCACAGGGTCAGACTGATTTGCATATAGCCATGTCTGATCTGGGGTGGCAGAGTGGGCTAAAGAACGGTGATGGATTAAACCCAGATCTTTTGACTCGGTGTGAGTGTTTGATTGATTCAGATGCTCCGTCCATCACCACCCCCTTTTGTATCACTCTCTTTCTGGGCAACTTCTGCCTGACTTTTCTTCTTCTTCCCAGCAACTAAAGACAGGACCTCACCCCTCACTACTGTTTTATATGCTTCCCAAAGAGACTGGGCCGAATCAACCAACCCCGCATTCTCCTGAAAATATCTGTCCGATACCTGGATCCCCTGTTTCTTGACGGGTGGGTCTTTTAACTGCCAGGCGCTAATGGGAGCTATCCTGCCTGCCGCTAGCTGACCAAGGGTGAGCCTCAGCCACAGTGGGGAGTGGTCAGAGCCACCTCTACCCAAGTACTTCACCTCCTGAATCATGGCTGCCATCGCCGCGGGTAGTAACAGATAGTCTAGCCTAGAGAGGCTGTCGTGCGCTGCTGAAATATGAGTGAAATACGTCAGTGTAGGAGTGCGTATCCGCCAGCTGTTGACCAACCCGAGCGTATCCAGGAAGTCTGAAAACCCTCTCTGTGGTTGCCCAAGCGCTCACAACATACCTGGAGCAGAGCCAGCTGCTCGACACCTCCCAATCCTGCTTTCACAGCAATCACAGCACTGAGACCACCGTGATCGCAGCCACGGATGAAATTTAAATCATCCTCGAGCAAGAAGAAACAGTAGCTCTGATAATCCACGACCTCTCAGCCACCTTTGACAGCGTATCCCACCGCTTGCTGATCACAAGACTCCACCACTTCGTCATCCAAGGGAACACGCTCAGATGGATCACCTCCTTCCTCACTGAAGATCTCAGAGGGTTCAACTACCACCTTTCACCTTGAACCTAAGGATATCATTTGCGGTTTCCCCAGAGCTCACCCCTCAGCCCCACACTCTTCCACGCATATATAACCCCCCAGGCCAACATCGTCATATCTCATCGTCTCAACATAATATTGTACGTAGACAGCACCCAGCTCTTCCTCTCACTCATCAACGATCCTACCACCACCAGGACCAACTTCCACAGATGCATGACTAGCATCACCGACTGGATGAGGAACACCTGCCTTAAGCTGAACATGGACAATTTGGAAGTACTGATCTTTGGCAACAACAGCTACCCATGGAACGACTCCTGGTGGCCAGCAGACCTGAAACCCACACTAACACCTGCCGACTTTGCCAGAAACCTCTGCATCATCATTGATAACAAGCTCACTATGAAACCACAGATCAACACCATTGCCTCTGCCTGCTTCCTCACTCTGCACATGCTACATAAGAACTTCAAGTGGCTACACCTGTACAGGAGATGCATCTTGATACAGGCCCTCATCACCAGCTGACTGGGCTAGGGCAACACCCTTTTCGTAGGAATCACCACTCACCACCTACAGTGACTTCAAACCATACCACTGCAGCAAGACTCATCCTCAAACTCCCCCGACAAACCAACATCACAACTCCCCGACAAACCAACATCACATCCCACCTCAGGCAACTCCACTGGCACCCCATACAGAAGAGATGCCTATTGAAGCTGCTGACTCAGGAACACACGGCTATATACAACCAAGGACCCACCAAGATTAACCACTGCCTGCACTTCCACCAACTGTCAAGAAGACTACTCTCCGCCTCCCTATCACTTGCCCACACTCCCTGCATTTACCCAAGCAGAACTGGAGGACCCTCTTTCTACTACATCGCAGCGAAGATCTGGAACAGCCACCCCCACAGCTCCGGACCATCACCTCTCTTCCGGTATTCCAAAGGGTCCTCAAGACCTGGTTGTTCCAATGATCCTTTCGGGTACCTGCAAGCACCTGGATACCCTATCGGGTAATTAGCAGCACTGTATCAATCCTGATTGATTGATTCCTGACAGATGAAAACACTAACAACAGGAATCTCAGGCTCCTGCCCTGAAGACTATCCATAACAAGTTCCCAGAAACACTCTCACACCCTCCCAGTTTAGCAGTCACGCACTACTTATTATTATTATTAGCACATGTAGAGTGCATGGCTACCCATAGGCATCCCAGCACTGAAAATAACAGTACTCTCACATTTCTCACCTTGTAGCAGTCATGCACCACTGGAAGCACACTCACATCCCTCACAAACTAGCCTTGTAAAGTTCTGGCTGATAATTGAAAGTGCATATTCACTGAATGGTGAGCTTGTGTGTATGATATTGTTGCTGGGTGAGTGTGAGAATGAGGCAATAGGTGGATTTCTAGATGCATGAGTACAAGGAAGAGTGAGTGAGTGCATGGATAGATGAGTGAATACTAGGTTAGGCATCCATGCACTTTCAGTTAAACACCAGTCTCATTGGCTTTGCAAATTCCTGTTGTTTATATGTATTACATAGCATTGCAGTTTACAAAACTTACCATTCTCGATAATTTCATCCAGCATTCCCAGAAGATTGGGGTGGGAGTACATTCTTTGCAGAGCATATAAACTAACCCACATCTTGACCACAGTGGGTCCATTTTGCAGAAATACATCTTCTACTAGAATGGATGCCGCAGTTGAGGAGTCGCATTGTTTGTCCAAGTTCTTGTAAGTCTAAAATACAAAACAGATTAAAGGGTTTTAGAATAAATGCATGTCAGTAATAGCACAGTACGTGTGGTAGAATAAAGATGCTGTAAGAACTTTGCAAGATTTTCACCGAATCCTTTCCAGGTTTCCTAAAACAAGCTACGAAATTAAATATTGAACATGAGAACGGCTCAAAAACTAGCACTAGCCGGTCTAATTTCTTCCTCCGTAAGGATAGTATGACGGACCAAAGTCTGCCAGCTGTTATTTTTATGTTACCATCCATTTTGAATCCTGCCATCGGAAGGATTTTGCACCCTAGAATGTGAGCACATATTTAGACATGTCCATAATTGCGACGGGTTAGTGGTAAATCTGTTGGTGAGATTTCGATTGCCGCTCAATTTACAGCCAAAGAGCTGCATCCACTGAAGAATTTCCAGCTATGCAGTTTCGCCAGTAACGTTTCTGCCAACATGAACAAAAAGAGCAATCGCACCTCTAAAGAGGAGTTACTATATTAATATTGTTATTGCTCATCCCAGTACTTGCTCAGGCGCTTGGCTTTTTTCTGCAATTGTCATTATATTTTCATGGCAAACCATTATAGCGACAATCCCTAATTTTGTGTGGGGTTTTTAGCTTTCAGTGTGACATATGCAGCCCTGCATTTTACTGCAGTCTTAGAACTGTAATTGACAGAGCTGGAGGAAATAGATGGGCAGGATTTCCAATAATTAGTACAATTGTACATCAGCACGAATTCTTCACCCTGGAAAATCCACCCTATCCACCATTTCTTTTTGCAGATTTTCCCCTTTATCTTCCCACTATTTAACAGATTTTCCATTTCCGTCCTCTTTCCCTTTGGCTTTACTCAGGCTAAGTAAATCATTAAAAGTAACCCTTCAAGTAGAACAGTATAAGAAGCATTAGCTAACGTCATCTACTAGAAACGGAACATAGGGATGAAAAGGATGAATAGGCTGATCGCTAGTGAGATCCATGCCTGCCTGTTAGGAATCTTACTGAACTCAGAGCAACCGCCAGAGTGGCAGATGTATGAAAGTTGATGCTGCTATACTGTGTTATGTCCTGATGCATGTGCTTTATGGTTGCAAAAACTGAATAAAGTATTTAGAAGCATTTGAAAGCAGAGTTTACCATGTGGTCAACATGGCCCAGATTTACAAACTTTTTGCGCTGGGTCTTCATCACAAAAGTAACGCAATCCAGCATAGAGAGTTGCGTGAAAGTAACATAAAGCAGCGCAAAGAGTTACTTTGCATCAAGGATGCATTCCATGGGTGATACATGGGCTTCCCATGCAGCCACCATTGGTTTTTGACTCAAAACCCTATCTACTAACAGCAGCAGACAGGGTATTGCGCCTAAAAAATAATGTCACTTAGAAGAAGGAATTAATAGGAGAAATGCATATATTTCTCCTAATTGTTCCCAATATGGACGTGTACTATACTGCACAGCACACATCTAGAGTGGGAAAAGATTTAAAGTTTAGCTAGACATAGTACTGGAATGTTACTCTTTCAGTAGAAACCTGTGCTAGACCTTATGCACACACCCTTTCACTATAGTGCACAGGTGTGTGCATGGTGCTAGGCAGCTTCATTCTGCGCCAGTGCTAGGGAGAGAGTAGTATAATTCCATATGTGTGTAAATATGGTGCTTTCCTGCTCTCTCCCTGTCAGGCATCTCCCACAGGCTCAAAGAGCGCATCGCAGCGTTGGTTGGACCATAATCCCTAAAATGTGGGTACCGCCACAAGGATTACAATGTCCATTTTACCTGTCTCTACAAGGCAGTCTGACCGCCATGTAAAGGCAGATGGAAAGGGACTTTGGAGGCCCCTAGCAGGGCCCCTGTCGCCTGTGGCCATCAGCTATGGGGTCAGGTGGACACATATGGTGCCCGCCAAAATCCATGCACTGTGTGCCAGGCACCACATGGTGCCTGGCACACGGTGCAAGGATGTTTGTAAACATCTCTTTTTCTATTGCAAGTTGTGCTGCAGCCCTATTCCGGGCCGCAGTACAAGCCCCAATAGAAACAGGGATGTTTATGACTGCCTGCGCAGCGGTCATATCCTAACTGGGCTGTCAGGACCGCCGATTCCTTGTCAGAGGGTCCGTGTCAGAAACGATGGTGGTTGGACGCTTGTCAGGGCCTTTTCGGTCCCGGCCATCTGGTTACACCTTTCCCCTCGGTCATCTGGTCGCACGTAATGCTTTCCAATGGGGCGACCAGATGGCCGGGCCGCCCTGGAAGTCCCAATGGGGGCTCAATAACCTCCCTGATCCAAGCCAGGGCTCCAGTAGGTCAGGCACGTCCGGGCCTAGGGTCCCCTGAGTATCACGGTGCGCAAGGGTTCCCAGAAAGAGGGGTAGCCTTCCTCTGGATTACTAGGGGCAGGGTAAGCCGGAATACTCCTCCCATGCCGGCAGTTCTTTGATGAGGACCAGATGGGCTATACACGGATAACACCTCCCCTCCGTCCGGGGGCTCCCTCCTCCGGCCCATGGCGTGTCAAAGGGCCCGGGACGGGCTTCATGGGTGCCGAGCAGTACTTCCCCGGGCGTCTGGGCCCGAGAGCTCCGGTGGTCTCCCTGTGCCTGAGGCCCAGCCAGGGTCCCCGAGCCCCCCCAGGATGCAGAGCCCGCGAGCCCTGCGTGGGCAGGCGGTAGCCCTACCGCGAAGGCTCGGGCGGGCGCAGATGGGAGTCCTTTTGGTCCCGGCCATCTGGTCTCACCTTTCTCCGCGACCATCTGGTCGCACGCAATGCTTTCCAATGGGGCAACCAGATAACCGGGCCGCCCTGGAAGTCCCCGTGGGGGCTCATTCACCTCTATGATCCCAGCCAGGGCTCCAGGAGACCGGGCACGGCCGGGCCTAGGGTCCCCCGAGTCTCTCGGTGCGCACGGGTTCCCAGAAAGAGGGTAGCCTTCCTCCGAATTACTAGGGGCAGGGAATGCCGGGACACCCCTCCTGGGCTGATGGTTCTCCGACCAGACCGCGCCGCAGCAAAGTGCCCGGGACAGGCTTAATTGGTGCTGGGCAGTCCTCCCCAGGGCGTCCGGGGCCCGAGAGCACCTGCGGGCCTCCCCATGCTTGAGACCCAGCCAGGGTCTCCGAGCCCATGGGAAGCGCGTCTCCGGGCCCTGCAAGGGCAGGCGGGAGCCCCACGGCGAAGGCTCGGGCGGGCAGATGGGCATCCTTTGGGTCCCGGCCATCTGGTCGCACGCCAGGCTTTCCAATGGGGCAACCAGATGGCCGGGCCACCCTGGAAGTCCAGATGGGGGCTCATTCACCTCCCTGATCCAAGCCAGGGCTCCAGTAGGTCGGGCACGTCCAGGCCTAGGGTCCCCGGAGTCTCTCGGTGCGCAGGGGTTTCCAGAAAGATGGGTAGCCTTCCTCTGGATTACTAGGTCAGGGTACTCTGTGGTCCCTCTCCGCCTGGAGGTCCTCAGCCAGCAGCTGGACGGGCCAGGACGCCGCCCCAGCCCTTGGTCCGCCCTGGGGCCTACCGCATGGCAGGCTGTCCCGGATGGGGTCCCGCGGGCCTCCCCCTGCTTGGCTGGATTCAGGGGTTTCCAGGGGCCCGGGGAGGACGACCACCCTACCCCGTGCTCCGTCCTCATTCCTACTGCATGGCAGGGTGCCCAGGACGGGGTCCCGCGGATCCATGGAGGCTTTTCCTTTGCCTCCGGGCCAGGGAGCTCCGGGTGGGTCCAGGGGCCCTGTCAGGACCCCGGGTCGGGTGCTCCAGCCCTAGACCCTGTCCTCCAGGCCTGCAGGCCCGCCAAAGGCCCGGGACGGGGTTCCGTCATGCCCAGGAAGCCTCCCCCTGCTCGTCTAGGTTCAGCAGCTCACAGGGGCCCCAGGGAGGGCGGCCTCCCCACCCCAGGCTATGTCCTCGGTCCTGCCGTGTGGCAGGGTGCCCGGGATGGGGTCCTGTGGAGGCTTCCCCTGCACCTCTGGGCCCGGGAGGCCCAGCTGGGTCCCGGGGCCCTGCCGGGCCCCAGGTTGGGTGCTCTGGCCCTGGGCCCCATCCCCTGACCTGCCACTCTGCCTAAGGTCCGGACAGTGGTCCGTCGCTCCCGTGCAGGCCTTCCCTGCTTCTCAGTGTGTCCGCGGACCCCGGCTCAGAGGGCCCGTTAGGTCCCCCTTGCAGCCTACATGGCTGGGGCCCCTGGCCTCTGGCCCCCCATGCCCGGCGCCCGCTCACTCTTTAGTTGGGGCACAGGGCAACCAGATGGCTTCCGTTTTGAGCCCGGCCATCTGGTCACACCTTTCCCCTCGACCATCTGATCGCACGCAATGCTTTCCAATGGGGTGACCAGATGGCGGGCTTCCCTGGAAGGCTCAATGAGGGCTCATTTGCCTCCCTGGTCCCAGGGAGGGCTCCAGGAGGTCAGGCACATTCGCGCCTTGGGTCCCCACTGTCATCTTGTGTGCACAGATTACAAGAAAAGGGGGTAATTCTCCTCTGGATTAGTAGGGAGAGGGTCAGGCTGACCTCCATGTGGATTCTGAGACAGGGGAAGGCAGCACCCGGATCTGCCCGCCGGGGCCTTCAAGGGGCCTGGGTCCACACCCACCTCTCAGCCCTGTGAGGTGCGGTGATGCTGAGACAGGTGAAGGTAGCACCCGGGCCTGCCCTGCTGGGGCCCCCTGGGGCCCGGGCACACACCTGCCTCGCAGCCCCTTCCAGATGGTCGTTTTTCCCAGAGTTTGCCCAGTCAGACCTCCGTGAGGTCCGGCGATGCTGAGACGGGGGAAGGCCTCAGTGTACTTAGTGCAGAGTAACTTAAAGTGTGTAATTGTCTTTTTACCCCCATTTTTAAATCACAAATGATGCTACCATTTAGTTTATCTTTGAGTAGGTTATATTATTATTACTATAATACAGCTTATAGAGCGCCTGGTTACTCCAGAGTGTCCCCGCGCTTGAACACCAATTAGTACCCCGCAGCTGTGCCCAAGACCACCCCCCCACCCTGTGGACAGGGCTCCCATAAAGGACGGCTACCTAGGGCCTATTTCCGGCTATCCGGGGGACAGCGGAATAGCCACGTCTTAAGTTTTTTTCCGAAACTCAGTCTCGGACGGGCACATCCTTAGATCAACAGGGAGGTTATTCCAGGCTTTCACTGCAAGGAATCCGAAGGAACTCCCACCCGCCCGTACCTTCTGAACCATAGGCACGATCAACTTTGCAGAGCCCAAGGACCTTAGGCACCGTGCAGGTCTATAGGCGGTAAGAAGGGGGTGCAAGAAGCCAGGGCCTTGCTCGTTGAAGATCCTGTAAGTGAAACACAAGGCCTTGAAAGTAATTCTGGCCTGTATGGGAATCCAATGTAATTTCCTTAGTACCTCTCCAACCGAGGCCCGTCTAGGAATGTAGAGCCACTAACGCCTTTAAATTTGTAGGGGTGCATCATATTCATGTACGAACTGCACTTGCATATATTAAATGTTTGGGTGAAATTTGTGCATATTAAGACAAAATTTATATATCATCATATGAAAATCTGTAGAATGAAAATTGTGATGCCATTTACAGGATTGACAGCCAGGTACAACGGGAAGTACATTTTGCCTTTTCAGTCCTACAGAACATTTTGATTTGAGCCAGTATACAGACTCGCTATCTGTTGTAATTGTATTTGTATAGCGCTAACTGCTCATGACGAGGCATTGAAATCCTTTATGCCAGGCAGTAGACTCCTCCAGAACCCAAGGTTAGTGGTTAGTCTAGTGTTATTGGTCATTGTTAGTTACTGGAATAAGTCTTGTGTGGTCAGCAAACCTTTCGATGTAGTCATTTCAGTTTCCTTATGGTGGACTAAATAGGTTTTCATTGTAAGCTGCGGGCAGTCTGGATAAATACAATAAGAGATTGATACATAGATGAATGTGACAGAGTAGGTTGTGCTCAGTCTGTACATCAGTAGTTGTGATAAATCCGTCACTTAGAGATTTATTGGTACAGAGCTATTTACAGCCTGCATGCCCATCGAATTGGTTATCATCAAAGCTAGGGTTCTTCCCATATAAACTCTGTAATGCATATAAGTAGAGCAAAAGGATTAGTGAATGCACACCATTAGGGGTGAATTATAATGAAGAGATGTCGTTTTTTTTTTAAGAATGCCATTCAGAGTCCGGCTTGAGTGTTTTTGTTTTTTCTGAATTGTTTTTAGATATGCCACATACTCGTAAACAACATACTAGTAGATTGGTGATTTAAGTATGCCTATATGGATTACACACATGTATACACACTTACGTTCATTGTTTTATATATTGTTTTCTTTAATAGTATGTGTTAGACAGAGTGATTGATTAACCAAGCTGATCCAAACATGGGACAACACAAGTCTTTTTTCGATTTATTGAAATCTAAATGTTACTTTGTGATGGGTACTCAGCCCATTTTGGCATGGACACTTTATTTGAACATTATGAATTACGTCTTCTGGGAGAAACAAATGAGGGAGACTTCCCATCTAAAGAATAATGTATGTATGAATTGTGTAGGAGGGATTTGCTCACTTGGGCAGGATTTTTAATATTATTTTTAAGGAACAAATTGATATTCTTTGGATTAATTAGAATAATCTTGCAATTTATTGGCAATGAACTGTTGAATCTGTGATTAATTATATTGACAAGGATGGGTAATTACATTTTGATGTTTTGATTTGAAATACGCAGATATTTGTAGGAAATATTGTGTAACCTATCAAGCTTGTTGAAAACAACTGGGAGGTTTTTAGCACTAAAGAATATTCTTTATATCATGATTGTTTAAGAAGCAGATTGGGTTTTGAGATGTCATGTGAGCAAGATCTTTAGGTTGGTCAAAAGGTGCCTGTTTTTCTTTGGTGGTGGAAGATTAAACATCTGAAAAGCAATCACAGAACAAGAGGATGATTTAATTTCTGGCTTTGGAGACAGTGTGTGGCTAAAGAGTGGGCATCCTGTAGTCTCGTGCAGAGGCCCCATCCCTAGGGGTGAGTGTTTCCTGCTGGAACCTTGACTGTGAATGTTCAGAAGGAGTAGGCATGCAGAGAATGGAATGGAAGGAGGGCAAGTTGAAAGAATAAAAGGATAGGCAATAATCGGAAGTTTTAATTTAAAGGTATTACTACAAGAAATCTGGAACTAAACATCAAGACCCAGAGTAGGTTATAAAGAACATGAATAACATACTGGCAGAAAATTCTTCAGAATTTTGCCAGCCCAGTTGGGCTTGCCTATATACGCCAGTGCAAAATACAACTGGATCTCAGAAGAACTAGACGTGGGGGAGAACTGTCTACAAGTCCTGTAACTTGAATGTAAACGCAACACTCAAACAAGGATCGGGCAGTTAATTATTATAAACATATACATTCACCCGGATAAAAAATGGAAGAGAGAAAGATTGATAAGTCTGGTAAACCTAATTAAGGGGCTGCAAACCGCACACCAACATATCAATCTGATCGATTCAGGGACTTTAACATAAATGTTGTAAGGAGTAACCCAAATAGGAGGAAGAATCAGACCAAGCAAGAAGCATCAAAACTACAAGAAGAACTGGAAGCTCTAGGCCTGAAAATTTTGAACTGAGATTCAAAGGGCAACAGTCCAGCAGCAATCACGTTTCTGAGTGATAATAGACAATCAACCATAGACTACACCTTCGTTAGCGAAGAGCTTCTCTACATGGTTAACTCCTTTTAAATCTGCCCTCGTCCGGACAGCGACCACCACCTGCAGGTGCTGAACATTAAAATTAAATTGCTTCAGACAAGTAATGCAAAGGTCTTAACGGAAATCCCAGTAAGTTATAATTTAAGAAAGCTAAAGTGGCTCGGGAACTAATTTCAAACAAATAATGGACTCTCTCTGTGTATGAACAAGCAAACAATACAGGGATCCAAGCGAGGAAAATATCGTGAAAACATAGTTAAATGAAGGAAATATTCTATTAAAAATGTTCTCAGTAAAACCGGCAAGGCAGAGGAGCTATGCGGGACAACAAGTAAGGAAGGAATCAAGGTACCTCAAAAACCTGCACGATGAGAAAAGGAAAATAGCCAGAGAGGTAAAAATCAAAGCTGCAGCAACAAGAAAAGGTATAAAAATGGATAAAAGCAAAATCATGGCAATGAGGAAGAAGTATAAGAAAGAATGTAGGGAGGCAAGAAAAGAGCTTTGGAAAGATATTTAGGGCAAATTACTCTGGGCAAGCAAAATGCCAAATAGTATGGAATTTTGGGGCATAATAAAATAACCTAACAAAAGGACAGCCACAGTATCGAAATGTGGGAATACACGAAGAAACCTGGAAACCACACGTTCATAAAATGAACACTAATCCCCAAAACAAAAAACCGTCCAGGATAGAATGGTCCAGGATGTTTGATCGCCGCAAAAACAAGATGTATTTATACTAGAAGGAAGGAATGGAGAAGTAACATCAAGCCTCCAACCACAGGACAAGGTAATATATGAAGGGGAAGCATTGGATTTAAACATACATGGAGCCAAAACGCTGACTGATCCAAAACAAATTCATTTTATTTATTTTTGGTATTTGAAGAGCACACTGCAACCCTGCGAGCATCCTGGCTCTGAGAGATAGTTAAGCCGGAAGAAAAGGATTATCAACTGTAAAAAAGAAGGGCAGATTACCAAGGGAGAAGTGAACCACTAATACAAGCCAAAAATATCAGACCTTAGGGAACAGACAGGTCTTAATTTTCTTGCGGAACAGCAGCAGACTTTGTGTGCTCCTAATTTCCAAAGGGAGACGATTCCAAAGGCAGGCCGCTGCCACGCTGAAGGCTCTTCCCCCCAGGGTAACTTTCTTTATCCTGGGAATCCTGGCAAGGCTAGCTGAAGAGGAACGGAGGGTGCGAGTGGGCTCGTACCATTGGAACTTATCTTGAAGTGGCTTGGGTCCTTGCCCATGGAGTGCCCTGAACACAATACACAGCGATTTAAAAAAAATCCTTTGAGCTACTGGAAGCCAGTGCAACTCCGCCAGCGCTTTTGTTGTCGAGGAGCGGCGTGTTCGATAGAGAGCTAGCTTTGCTGCTGCCGCCTGGATACTCTGCAGTCTAGTAATCAGGTATCCTGGGGATTACAGGAGCAAAGCATTACAGTAGTCCAGGCGGCTTAGGATAATTCTCCTGACTACCGTAGCTCGTGCCTGTACTGCAATGGCAACACTTACCGTAGACCTCGGATGAGAGTGTAGCAGCCTCCCACTAGCTTATTGACATGAGACTGCAGGTTTAAATTCTCATTGAAACTGACCCTCAGATCATGTACCGTGCTCACTGGTGTCAGCATGCCATCTGAGGTAAGAGGCCAGAAGTCAGCTGGCAAACTTCGGGAGACCCCTCCCACCTTGCATTGTAGGATCTCCTTTTCTCACTATTAAACTGAAGCGAGTTCTCCTTCAGCCATTTCGCCATTGGAAAACTGTCCAATGAGTCGGCCTGATCACCATCCAGGGACACCATTAGCTGAGTGTCATCAGCGTAATTGATCACGCTGATGTTATGTGCTTTGATAATTCCCAACAGAGGTTGCATATAAGCATTAAACAAGATTGGACTGATCGAAGATCCCTGCGGAACCCCATGTCTGATTTTCACAAATTCCGATTGATACGGAAGGAGCGCCACTGCCTGCCACCTATCAGATAGATAGGAACGCAACCAGCTCAGCGCTACCACCTTCACCTCTAGGGTTTCCAGCCTTGCGAGAAGAATATCATGGTTTACCGTGTCGAATTGCCTATTGACCCCTGTCCGCCCGCATCCCAAGGCTGTCCAAGACGGCCACCAAAGCTGACTCTGTTCCATGACCCGGTCTGAAGCCGAACTGTTCCTCCTCCAGTATATTGTGTGTTTCCAAAAAGAGGGACTGTGCCCTACTAACCAGGCGTTCCACAATCTTGACCGGGTAGGGCAGGAGGGAAATTGGTCGGTAGTTCTTATAACAGCCTGAGTCCAATGTAGGTTTTTTCAGAAGTGGCGTGATGACAGCCTGCTTCCAGTTGGACGGCACCACACCAGTATTAAGAGATTGACAGCATAACTGGCGTAGGATAGGAAAGAGCTCTGGCCCAAGTTCTTTCATTAGCTTATGGGGCAAAGGATCCAATGGTGAACCAGAGGAGATTCCTAGGGCCACTCGAGTGAACTCCTCTTCCGAGGGTATCGGCAAACTATCCATAATAGCCCCAAGGGCGACCAACTCGGAGGCACCCTCCCCGTTGTCACAACTCCCCTCTTTTTCTGATCTGACAAGGTGGCAGGAGATATATTTTTCAGGCCTTCCACAATTTTGTTTATTTCATCTTGGAAGAAGAAAGCCAGTCCATCACATAGCTCTTTGAAGGTTTAGTATTGCTGTTAGTACAATCGGGTGGGTCATGCCTCTCACTATCCTGAAAATGTCCATAGATTTGTTGGAACTTCTAAGAATGGTAGCTACAAAATGTCAGCTTTAATAGTAATTATTTTTTAAAATATTTTATTATAGTAAGCCTCCAGCTTATTCTATCCTTTTCCTGATATTCCCTCCTCCACTGTCTTTCTGCCATTTTGCACGAAAGCTTGAGATTCCTCAAGTTCTCCGTGTACCATGGGGCTGAGGGGCTTCCTTTCTTCCTGATGACTTTAAGCGGAGCAAGTTGGTCAAACTTCCTAGTTAAATGTTAAACTGAAGGTGATGCAATTCTCAGTGACCTCTTTCTCGGGGTTGAACAGAGCCTCTGTCAGAAATAGAGGGCCACCCATTTTTGCCTTTCTCAGAAGCCCCTTCCAATCCCGGCCATGAAAAGTCCTGGATAGTCTATCCACGGGCCACATTTTGTTCAGACTATGCACACAAAAGGTGACAAGGTGGTGATCGGTCCACCCCACCGGCAGGATTTTCCCCATTGTGATGAGATCTTCTTCGGCAAAGATCAGATCTAAAATATGACCTTTTATATGTGTCTATTCAGTCACCCATTGTTTCAGGCTCAAATTAGCACATGACTGAATGATGTTATAGAACGCTGTGTCCAATCTTCCGTTTGCCCACATATTGAAATCCCCCAGGAATAAAAGTCTTGTGTAGGTAAGGGCCATATTGTTGATTACATTGAGCACTACTAGTTGTTGTTGTGCATCAATTACCCCCGGTGGTCTGTAACAGATCATACCTGTAAAGGAATGGCCTGTCTCGTCCTTAACCCCTTCGGGGCTGATGACGAGCTCAGCTCGTCATGAGCGTTACCTGCCGTGTGCTCATGACGAGCTGAGCTCGTCATGTAACGCGGTAATTTCAAAATTGGCGCGTACAGCGGGAAAAGCCACTGCAGCGATGCGGTTAACCGAGAAGCCTAAAAGCTCCACACAAAAGACTTCGTCTATGTCCAGGGTGATAATATTCAGCTCCTCTTTAAAAATAAATCCAGTTCCACCTCCCCGACCCCTGGATCTGGGTTTATGCCGAGCCTTGTATCCCACTGGACAAGCTGGATCCAACTCTAGCTCCATCCCTGCCACAGTCCATGTTTCTGTCGGAAACAGAGCATCGAGATTATTAGTCTCTATCAGTAGCTGTATCTCGGTAGCGTGCTTGGGACGTGATCTGACATTGAGTAGTCCGCAATTTAGGCCATCCTTTCTCAATAAGTCGGGCGCCAACCCTGTCATGTTAACTGGCGAGATGTCATTTCGCAGACCATCCCTAAGTGCCTGCCCTGTCGCATTATCTGGCTGCATATGGCTTTGCAAACCGTCCAATGGCAATAGTTTGCTGTGCTGTGAGGTAATACACGGTAGAGGAGACAGGCACATTATACAGACGCCTGCACACGCCTTAGAAAAGATGTTAGGCAAAGCTCGTGGGCAAGTTGCTTTCCCCCTCAAAGGGTCAAGACTTATCAAGATGTCTCTGGAATAGCATAGTCTTCCTGGGGCACAAGGGCGAGGGGGACTGGCCTAGGCCGAGTCTGAGCGCGGACGGGCGCAGACGGGCTTGCCTTAGGCGCACCTTTGGCGCGCCCACAGCGCGCGGTCAGCAAGTCATCTGGCTTTTATGCAAATGCCCCCCCCCCCCGGAAGTGACCCTGACAAAGGGGAGGAGCTATGTCCCTCCACTCAAATGGCCTGAGAAGACCGCGGTGGACCGGGACCAAATAAGCCCTATAATGCGGTAAGGGTGCGTGCAAGATAGTGGATAGTGCAAGTTAAAAAGATTCCTCAGCAGGTAGTGCACAGATTAAAAAAAACAACAGCTTCCTTACTCTTTAAGCGCAATAATATCTCACCGCCGCCAGCAAGTCATCGGCTTTTATGCAAATGCCCCCCGGATGTGATGCTGACAAAGTGGAGGAGCTATGTCCCTCCACTCAAACGGCCCGAGAAGACCGCGGTGGACCGGGGACCAAATAAGCCCTATAATGAGATAAGGGTGCGTGCAAGATAGTGGATAGTGCAAGTTAAAAAGATTCCTCAGCAGGTAGTGCACAGATTTAAAAAAAAACAACAGCTTCCTTACTCTTTAAGCGCAATAATATCTCACCGCCGCCAGCAAGTCATCAGCTTTTTATGCAAATGCCCCCCGGATGTGATGCTGACAAAGTGGAGGAGCTATGTCCCTCCACTCAAACGGCCCGAGAAGACCGCGGTGGACCGGGGACCAAATAAGCCCTATAATGAGATAAGGGTGCGTGCAAGATAGTGGATAGTGCAAGTTAAAAAGATTCCTCAGCAGGTAGTGCACAGATTAAAAAAAACAACAGCTTCCTTACTCTTTAGGCGCAATAGTATCAAATGAAAGGATTATAAAAAAAAATAAAGGTGAAGGAGCAGCCAGGCTGAATGGTCTTCCTAACGCTCTAATCCATCAAGCGTCAAGCTACTGGGCTGAGTACTTTACGCCTCTTTAATCCTATCTACAGCAAGAACAGGATACCAAACTCTTGGAAAGGGAACATATTCCACCCAATATATAAAAACGGAAGCCACACTCAGCCAGAAACGCATCCTGCATTTTAGCTCATACCTTTTGCAGGAAAGGGCATTGGCAGTGGAGTCGATGCCCATGCGCATTGTCGCAGAGGGCAGGAGTTGCCTTGCCTCATGGCTGGGGGGACATCTTCGAGGGGGGCAGCTTGCGAACGTGCGGACCCGGCGCTGGATGAGAGGAGTATGTGGTGCATGTGATTCTACAGCTCTACATGCCAAGAACAGATGCTTATAGGGTAAGTAGCATAATCCTTACTCCATAGCCTGTCGGTCGGAGAAAAATGATCACTGTGAAGGCTTGCTTACTCCATACGACTATCTAGCCGGAGCTGTGTGAGACCTTGGGTCCGGGGCTAGGCTCTAGAAAAGTTTGGGACACATATGAGGGAATGTAAGCCCTCTCTAAGACACCCACAAATACGGTTTCCACCATGGATGCCTTTTTGCAGCTCACCACAAAGATCCTTTGATAAGGAAACAGAGATGGTTTCTCTACGTTTTTTCTCGTTCTCCTCTTCCTATTTCACCCTATGGTATACATCTGGTGCCCCCTTGCCTTTCTATCATGTTTAGGGTCAGGGTCCAATAACTTCACTGCTGTGGAAGACCCAATGCGCCCACGTGATCCTGTCAACCCAACGCCACCTGTTGTCCACGTTAAACTGGAAGAGGCCCAAAGGACGGGTGGCAAAAGGAAGTACCCCTTGACTGGCAGCAAACCGAAGCATCCACGGGTTGATCGTGATTTACCGTCAAGCAGCACTACCCCTCTTGATATGGCAAAGTCCAATAACGGTGGTTTCGATAGACTCCTTTTGTGATTCTTTAGTAGCTGTATTGAAGGCAAACTGGAACCCATAAGTCAATGTTTGGCAGCAAGTAAAAAGGAACTTTGTAAACAGAATCAGACATAGCCAACGTGCCCCGCGGAAGCCCTTGTTTCTAACCTCCCTGTTACATGCGCATCCACTACCATTAGGCCATGTGACCTACGGCATTTGGCAAGGGATGCAGAGCCGACAGGAGTTTTGAGTTTTAGTGCTGTTGTTAGCTGATGGGGATAAAAATGATCACTTCATCATGGAGAGTGGGTGTGCATCCCGGAGCAGGTGCTGGCAGTAACGAGTTAGTGACAGCTGGTAGCTGGAGGTTCATAGGCCACACAATAGCGTATCAGCTCCCCTCTGCTCATGCCGGTTATTCTTAATCTACCTCCTGAAGCCACCCCTATTGTGGTAGTTTTGGGGAATGTACTCTCCCTCTCACCAGGTTCCTCTGAGAATTTCCATCAAGTAAAATATAACGTCATGCATTGGCTGGGTTCAAATACAATCCTGAGGGTCTGGATGGAAGGACATATCAACATGGTACGAAGACTGAACTTGGTAGGCAGGGTCAAGAAAAACCTTGTGGGGGTTCTATCATCATAAATTTCAATAGGCCACACATGGCTGGGAGAATTTTAGAATCTATCAGGCTTCTCTCAGTGGTCCTGTTTCCGCTATCGTGGCCCACCCCCTGGGGTTCTTTTACTGACCATCAGGCCACACCTCACAAGCTGGTTAAAGGCAAAACCCGGGACACTTGGTTCTGGCCTGGAACACACGGTAAGGGGTCTCTACTGAAATGGCCCTTCACAACAGATTTGCCCCATTATCATTCCTGGACAATTGCGATTGACTGGCTGGGGCCAGTCCTCAGGTAGTGGATCAGAACACCTCCCAGTCCAGAGCTCTCTTGATTCCATGGTTTCCGGCTTTAAGGAGTGTAATATCATCAGCTGGAATATCGCTGGACTTGCTGGCAAGTTTAGTGACCCCAAGTAGCTGAGCTGCATCAAGCGTTTTGCATGATTTGTCTTCAGGAGTCATGGGTCACTATGAACTGCTTCTTCCTGGAGGGTTATAAGACAATTGTTATACCTGAAACTCCTTCATTGGCTGGTAGACCAATGGGATGGGGGTTGATTATTTTTGTGTCTCTGGCCATTAGAAGCAGATTTGATGTTCTTCCTACATAGGCCTCTACCCTGCAAGCACTCTTATTTTCCACAGGGCCCAGCAAGTTCCTATTGTTCAATTTTTACAACGCCACCACTTCTTCTGGGATTAGTAAAATTCAAGCACTGGGGTCATATTTAGGAAATTCAAAAGGTTTCAATTCGTCCTCTATAAATATAACTTGCTGGTGATTTTAATGTTCATTTATGTTGGGATCCGAGAGTAGGTAGTGCAGATGCCTTAGGATGTTTTCTCATGACTGGGTTACCTGACCTGACAGTTTTCACGGAGGCTTCTACAGCGAGCACAGAAGTGCAGCGGCGTTTCTTGCACCAATCCCGCCCACACCTCGCCGCACCCGCTCCGCGGGTGCCGCATCGTCTTGTGGGTTCCAGGGCTGCATCCGCCACGGAGTGACAAGCAAGGCGGCACTGGGTGAGAGGCATCAGCGGGGCTGCGAGCGTGCGGGAACTCCAACATCCAGGAGTCCCTGCGAGACCGACATCCAGCTTCTGGTCCGCTCTCCCTGCTGGCCCGCCCCCCGCCCACCAGGCCCCCTATTTCTTAGCTCTGGATTCCCGCAGCGCGGGACGCAGCGCGGGGCGAAGACCGGGCAAAGAGCGGGCCGTTTGAGGCTGGGAGAGACTGGACTGGGCCACTCTCTTTGGCCCTAACCTTCGGTTCATTTGATTAGCCAATATGACATCCCGTGATTACAAAGAGAGGGCAGCTAAGTCCAGATTGAAAAATGGTACCCTAGATGATTTTATTACCAGGACCCACACAGCCATTGACACAGAGATTGCCAAAATGCAGCACCGAGTCTCTATTGAACTAGATGCCGCAAGGAGACTGTCACAGGAGTTAGTAGCGGCCAAAAAATCTTCATTAGGGCCTATAGCCTTTGCTAAAACTCCTGATCGTTTAATTGGCCCACCTCTCATCTTGATTGAAACCAAGGCAGATATTCACCAGCCATCAGTACCCACTACATCTATATCAAAGGGGGGCTCACCATTAGTATCCTCTAATTCCCTAAAATCTTCTATGGTCGGGATAGACGGGGAAGAGAAGGAGGGTGAGGGCGGTCCCCCGGAAATGGCGCTAAGACCCAAACCCATAGAACTGGGTGAGGGAAATTCTTGTATTAAACAACGAGGGCCACAAAACAAAAGGAAGCGTAACTACTTGACAGCATACGCAAGGAAAAAGGCTAAGATTGCGAAGGCACAGTTACCTACCAAGGCACTATTTCCGCTACCCCAACATTCACCCCCAATGAGCAACACACAGCCATCTGATCTAACACCAGAAATTGATACAGATTTGCTGGTGGTAACTCATGAAAATAAGAATCTCGTAATAGAGAATGAAACCAATGGGGAGCCATTCTGCGTCATAAAAGGGAAAGACGTAGATTTCCTGACTGTGGTATGGGAAACACTCAAAAAGCTCCTAAATCCCTTTGAAGAGAGACTTTCACAGATAGGATCCCGGCTCTTGGACATGGAAAAAAGTATTTCGAACTTAGATAAAAAACCAACCCATAGTCAAGATAACGACTTTATGGCAAGCCTTGAGAAGCTGATAAAAAGTCTGCTGAATCCCTTGATGGAAAAAAAACAAATTGTTAATCTAAAACTAGATCAACTAGAGTTTTTTTAACATCTAAAAACACTGCTTTACTGGAGAGTCTTGTAGGGAATAGCAGACAACCCGTTGCTACTGGGGGTAATAATACTAGTAATACTAGTTTAGCTAAAAAGGGTGCTAAGAATAACCAGACACAAGCACAGCAACCTAAAACTGCAGTGTCTGCAGACCCTAACGGTATTATCCCTTGTACAGCACCAGCTACCTTGTCCAAAACTAAGGTGGTGACTACTGCTGGATATAAGTTAAACAACCCTATGGTGGTGGCTACACCAATAAACATAGCTGCCCCAATCCTGCCAAATACTGAAGGGAAAGAAACTCCAGTTAGCAAACCCCTAGTTCCTAGCAAAACCCCCCTACATGGTAAACAGATCTATGTAAACATACCCCCTGAGGCTGCCCCGTTTATGGCAATTTTGACAGGTGTTCCATTAATTGCAGAGAACAAATATGAGAAAATGGAGGACCTTTTAAATAAAACAAAATTTTGGCTAAATAATAACAGGCCCCTATCCGAAGACACTGCTACAAAAATCCTAAGTGTGCGGAGGGTTTCCGGGGTTGGGCCAAGCAAAAAAGATCTGGAGGGAGATTGCATCCTGATTAACTTTAGAGACATCTGGGTTAAGGATATTATCTGCAGCAAAGCGTGGTTTGGTAGGATGGGGGATATCCAGTGTGTGGGTCTGGAATATTTCTATCCCAACCTTTATCATACTGCCCCAAACCCCAACCGCCGCGGCTATGGAACAAATGGTAAAAATCACGTGGGTTGGGCACATAATTTGAACATGAATCAAGGCCCCCAAAACTTTTATGCCCCTTGGCATGAGACAAATGGCCCCTTTATGGGACCACCAAGCATGGGCCCCTTTACACAAGTCCCGTTTAACCCACGAAGACCAAGGTTTCAGGGCGCAGAATACCCAGGATGGATCTCAAATAACAATAATATCCCATTGATGAATCGCTTTGACCCATTAATGGGTATGGACGGGGTAGATTGACCACCAATTGGGTTTGAGGGCAATGTGCCTAACGTCCTAGTTTCGGGAAAGAGGGAAAACTTGGGGATATCTCGCAATGATGACTCAGTGTTGGTGAATGTTGATTGCGATACTGTGAGTATTGGCCCCCCATATGTAGAGAATGTTGTTACTTTTGGGGGAAATATCCCTTTGGGTTGTGAGAAACACACATTACTACCTGAACAAGACCCCTCAAGTACAAGAGATGCTTTGGGAAGCAACTATGGGATACAGGGGTCGTCTTTAATATCCTTAATATCATGGAACATTCCGGACTAACAGCCAGATTGGAAGATGACTTGGACTAGGACTACCTGTGACATTGAGGGTTTTCAATCATTTACTGTCTTGGCTGTTCCATCAATATCTGGGAGGGCAAAGGGTGGTATAACGACAGCGTTGTCTATAAAACTACAGAAGTTGAAAACTTCGAAACTGGTGGACACAAACTGGTACCAACTGCTGTTATTAGAACATCTTTTCCCAGAACCTGTGTTGTTAATCAACTGGTATTATAACATCTTTAATGGACATGACATATCGATAATCCAAAGTTTGGGGGACGCAGTGGGTAAAGCACGCAGCAGACATCCTTTATCGTCTGTCATTTGGGTTGGCGATTTCAACTGCACGTTGTGCAGTTTTGGAGGCTCGAACGTGTGTGGTCTGGAGGACTCAAACGCTCAGCCCTTGACCCACTTTAAACACACACCCCAGGGGGATGCTCTGAACAATATTATCATCATGAATGACTTGTGTGTGGTAGATCCTGGGTCTCCCCCCGATACACCGCATATACCAACTTTTCAGGGTACAAGGGGGGAGATGAGCACAATTGATTTTGTCCTGGTATCCAGCAGCTTCTTCAAATATGTTGATAAGTTGGAGGTGCTGGCCAATCCCGCAAGTGACCATAACCCCCTAATGTTGTCATTGTGCGTGCCAGCACAAGAATCACCAAAGATCTGGGAACAGTCAATTAAGTACAGTAAGAATCAGGGCGTTACCATGAAATGGGGGAAGGTAAACGCGAAAAAATTAGAGGAAGATATTGTTGTTAATTGTAAAATGGAAATAGAATCATGTTTAGTCCCAGTATCTGACCCCCATGAGGTTATTGAGAGCTTTGAGAAATTGTGTGGTCATGCAGCAAAGCACCTTAGGAAACCCAAGGGGAAGGGTGGTCACAAGGCCTTTAGATGGTTTGATTCCGTGTGTTCTGTCACACACCGATCGCTAAAACTAGCTCTGCGTCAAAAACCAAGAAACAAAGAGCTTGTAAGAACTAGCAGAAAGGCCTATAGGGAGGCTATTGCAAAAAGAAAGCAGGACCTAAAAAACATTGCCTGGGAAGACCTTGAAAAGGCTGCAGAACTAAAAGATAGTAGACTCTTTTGGGAGGTTCTAAATCGCCCCCTTTTTAAGAGCGACAATAAAGAATCTATAGTTATGCAGGTCACCGCTGAACAATGGGTTCAACATTTTACTAAGATTTTTAATCCCAATTCTATTTCAATAATGGCAAGTACGGAAAGGACAGGGGAATTGGTGGCACCTCCCTCGGCTTTGACCCTCAGCTCTTCACTTACACTGATAGAGATTGAGGAAGCCTTAGGGAAGGGATTATTACTAAAAGCCCCAGGCCCAGATGCTGTCCCTTTGGACCTTTTTAAATCCAATGTTAGCTTGTGGGCACCCATACTATTGAATGTCTTTAAGGCTGTTGTGGTCGGGCGCATCCCTGGTACATGGGAGGAGGCAATCGTAGTCCCGATTTTTAAGAAGGGTGATAGGGGCGACCCACGTTGCTATCGCCCGATTTCCTTAATAGATGCTTCATGCAAAATCCTGGGTAGGGTAATCCTAGCGAGATTAGAAAGTTGGGCAGATTCTACAGGACTTATAGTTGACTCCCAATACGGTTTTAGGCGTGGAAAGGGGACCAACGATGCAGTGTCTCAACCTGGCACTAATTCTAGGCAAGTACATTAAGGCAAAAAAGTCCTCAATACATCTTGCCTTCATGGACTTGACAAGTGCATTCCACACTGTTTGTAGACATAAGTTGTGGCGGATGATGGATGACATGGGCTTTGAGGAACCTTTGGTCACATTGCTTCGTAGGTTACATGCAGTAACAACTGTATCAGTTAGATTTGGCTCTGGAGGTGAAATGACAAAACCAATTCCTTCTACTGAGGGTGTGCGTCAAGGATGCATTTTGGCGCCTTTTCTTTTTCTGGTTTATACAAATGGGCTAGAAAAGTATCTACTAAACCAGGGTTGTGACTTTCCAAAAATTAAAGGCAAAAGTATTCCCATGCTTTCTTATGCAGACGATACTGTCCTAATGACATTAACCGGAGATAGCATGCAAGTATGTCTAGAAGCCTTCAATACTTTCATGCTTGACCTTGACTTAAAAGTGAACTTTGATAAATCCTTTGTAATGTCTTGTGGCCCTAAGGGGTCAAACATTAGGAAGTTTGTGGTAAATAATCGCATAATTGGAAAAGTGGAAAATTTTAATTATCTTGGTAACTTGTTTAATAGCAAATTAAGCTGGACGCCAGTCATGAAGGTTCGAGCCCAGAGCGCGACTCGGGCTATAGAGGGCATCTTCCGTTTCTGTAGCACACTGGGGCAAAAACATGTTACGCACCTCAAAACCCTCTATACATCAAAATGTATATCGGTGGCCACCTATGGGGCAGGGGTGTGGGGGACTGAAACACCATCTGTGATACAGGTGGTGGAAAATAATTTTATAAAAAGGGTTTTATCAGTTCCCAAAGGCTGTACAAACATCTTCTGCCACATGGAAATTGGAATGGTCAGTGTTTCGGATACGATTCGTTTGTCCCCTTTATTGTTATGGGGCAAAGTATGGCAATCTGAAGATCTGCAACTTACTAAAGACATTATCTCTGATTGCATGGCCTTAGAAAATTCAAAACAGATCCCCTGGTTGTCCTATGTTTGTAATATGTTAAACAAAATTGGATTGGGTTCCTATTATGACAATCCTGAAAAAATAGAGGGAAACCATAAGGCGGACATAAAGGCAATGTATTGGAAATCATTGAATCCACCATCCTCGGACAATGTTAATGTTTATGCTCGTAAGCTCCAATCTCAGCTTTACCTAACATTTACCCTTAATGTGCAATGGCGATTCCTACTAACAAGGTTTAGACTGGACATTTTGCATTTTTTGCTTGCCTTCCCGAAACAAGGGGGTTGGTGTGAGAGGCTGCCCCCTTGTCCATGTAATAATAGGGATAGCCAAAGCACTATACATGTGGTCCTTTTTTGCTCCTTATATCAAGAGCCAAGACTCCGGTTTATTAAACCAATCTTGAAGGGGAGGCAACCTTGCACCTATAAGGAAGGGTATGATTATTTGTCAGCATTATCCTCTGTAGAAATTTGCTGTGCCATGCTAAATTTTATCAGAGTTTCGCTAAAGATCAGGAAGGCCTATGGTTAGTATCACATTGTATAGAATATACTCTGGTGAAAATCATGTATTATATATTTTTATAACAGTCATTATTATGTCTTTTTAAATTTCGGAAAAATGTGTATTTAAACAAAACTTTTCTTTGTTATGAGGTATGAAATATTGTATGTTCAGTACTTTATGATCCATTTTATGAATCGAATAAAGTTTTTTGAATACAAATACGACTGGAATGCACCTGGATCATACCCAACAGGGAACAGGTCTCAATTCCATGTTAAATGAGTTTGTCTTAGTCTCATTAATGGACAAGTGGTCTTCCACGAGGAAGGATATCAACCCCCACTTTTACAGGTAGAGGCTATGAGTTGCTTTTCAACTTTATTTTTTCCCTTATATTTCTGAATTTGCAATAACTTTGAGCCCCTTTAGTGATCACAACCCCAGTGTGTGTCACAACCTTATCTTCAGAAAACTACCCAGGAATTGGCTCTTCCCCACATAACAACCATACGCAAACAGATAGAAATATATAGCATATCTCCCTGTAGATGAGCATTCATTTGTACTATAGATATGTACCTATATATGTGTATTGCTTTGTATAAACATGTAGAATACTTGTTTAAAAAAATTATTACATATAGATATTCATTAGTTCTGCTTAACAAATGTACATATTACTTATAGTTAAAGTGTTCTGCTTTTAATATGTATATAAGTGTCTGCATAATAAGTAAATCTTTTTATCATAACTATTTATCTACAATTGCTTCACTATTGATGTAAAAAAGTATATATATATGTCATGTGATCAAGCCTCTTGGTGGAGGCGAAACGCATCATGGCGGACTGCTGGCTTATCATTTTGCACTAATAAAGCACTAAGGATTTGCACTAGTAACTGGGTCCATTCCTTGTTGTTCTTTTCCGCGAAGGGAAGCATTGAATGGCGATTTTCGGCTATATAAATATTATATATATATATATATATATATATATATATATATATATATATATATATATATATATATATACTAGCAGCCCGTCCCGACGTTGTCCGGGAGCAATTATGGCTCAGGGCCCCCGCCCGCCCTGACGTTGTGTAGCCTGCCCACCTCACTGGTCACGTCACTTTTTCCTGCTGTAATGCCCCGTTTGGTACCTGCCCACGTCACTTGCCACGTCACTTTTTCGTCCTGTAATGGCCCGTTTGCTCCCCGCTCCACTTTGTACACTTTTGTCATCTGCACATGTTTGGTTTTCCTCCTGTTAACCTGCCCACGTTACTTTTTCCTGCACACGTTTGTTTTTCCTCCGGTACCTGTGGCTCGCTCACCGCTCCTCCCGTTTCTTTTTCCTCTTGTTAACCTGCCCATGTTACTTTTTCCTGCACACGTTTCTTTTTCCTCCATTACCTGTGGCTCGCTCACCGCTCCTCCCTGCCGCCGCTCCTCCCTCACGTTGCTGACTGGTAACTTGGCGCCCTACTTCAGCCGCCGCTGACCGCTCCTCCCCGCCGCCGCTCCTCACTGTCTGCCCGCCGATCCTCTCCGCCTGTCCGCCGGTCATGTCCGCTGCTCCCCTGATCTCCGCCGCTCCTCGTCACTGCTTCTCCCCGCGCTGATCTCCGCCGCTCCTCCCCGCGCTGATCTCCTCCGCTCCTGTATGCCGCTCCTCGCGTGTACGCCGCTCCTGATGTCAGCACGCACGTCGCGGCCGGCGCTACTTCAGAAGGGACTACTTTTGTTTTTAACTTATATTTTTTAATAACGTTTTTATTTTTAATTTATATAGCCTATGTCCATCTGCACACCCTGAGGATTACAACGATGTATCGGGTGTGTGGATTGGCGCTGTGGTTCCCGAGTTTACCTGGCTCAAAGGTTTGTGTTCTCTCTTTATAATAGTAGTATAGATAGATATATATATATATATATAACTAATTTAAAGTACAACACTTGAAAGCCAAAGTTTAATTAATGCGTCTTTAATCTACATATACTTCCTTCATTATATGCATCTATATACCTTCCATGTACTTTTGGATCTATATCTTTATTACTTTTGGAGCTATATATTTATAAATTTTATTTATTTATTACTTTTCTTCGAATTCAGCATATCCAATGTACTACCCTATTTTTCACCCTTTACCGCTCCGAATATATCCTCTAGCTCAACTCTCTGACTCATCTCAAACCTCCTTCTACTACTCTTTCTAATGCACTAGCCTATTTCTCACCCTATACCTCTATCAATATATCTTCTACCTCCACTCTCTCATTGATCCCAAACCCCATAGCACTACTATGATCCCCAAAATAACCATTTCGAGACTCTTCCCTACTCCACCCCTCCTTGCATCATCTTATACCTCTTTTTACTATTCCTAATCTTCCAAACAAGCCTTTCTTGACCCTCGCTCTGACTCCTCCTCTTCCACCTTCCTTTTACTCATCCCCCTCCATAACAAATAAACAAACAAAACCAAAATTCAAATTCTTTACCTTCTATACCTCCACTATCCATTTCAATCCAAATAACAGACTAATATGCCCACCACTCAAATTAATTTCATATTTCACTGTACCAATTTCCCACTAATCCTTTATGTGTTCCAGAGTAGCGTGCTACTCGCAGAAAAAGCACTTCTAAATGCAACCTTTTTACCTCTTCTACCCCTTCCACTATCCTCAATCCAAATAATCTGACTAACATACCCACCTCTCAAATTACTTTCATATTTTTTCACTTAACTAAGTCACCACTAATCTTTTATGGGTTCCGACGTAGCGTGCTACATACCGAAAGAGCCCTTCAACACCCCATCAAGGGTTGCAAGCGCTATATAGATGCAAACCTTTTTCCCTCCTCTATCCCTCCACTATCCAGCTCTATCCAAATAACTGACTAACATCCAGCACTCAAAGTACTTTCATATTTTCACTATACTAATTCACCACTAATCCTTAATTGGTTCCAGAGTAGCAAGCTATTTGCCGAAAAAGCACTTCAACGCCTCGTCAGGGGTAATAAGCGATAAACTAAAACATTTCCAAATCAAGTGTAACGAGGCCTAATTCTTTCCTTTTTTCCACGTGTGCTGCATTCTGCAGTGCACTTACAATGAGGAAAATGCTACTCATTATTGTTTTTGTGCAGGAAGGTGTCACTTCCTGCACAAAAACAATCATGCCAACAACACAGACACCCTTGCACCATGGTGCAAGGGTGTCTGAGTTGGCGATCAGCTGCAGGTTTTGCACTGACCCTGGCGGAAAGTACAGGAATGCAACATATCTTGTAGATACTATGCATTCCTGCCCTTCATTTTAATGTATGCCAGCTCAGCTAGACCGTTTGGGGCACTTCCCTATGCCAAAATATTGTAGGTATGCCCCAGGGACTCCAGCAACTGGTACGTTCAGCTAGTGGCTGCTGGAGAAACACAAGAGGGGTGCTGGAGTTGGGCGTATTTTGATGAGAGAATAGCAGTTGTTCCTTGGTGCATATGCCTGATAGTTATGGGGACATGGATCTAATCATCTTCTGCAGTCATATTATGCACCTTGGTCATTATTTACTGAATGGTATCACACATAGACTTCTGTTTCGCTATGTCATAATGTCATGTACTGAATACTTTTGAATTAATGTGACTGCAGATTTTTATAGTTGTATTGCTATATCATTGAATAAAGAATATTTTAAAAAACATTTGTTGAGTATCCAAAAATTAAATAGAGAGAGAGAGAGAAAAAGAGGGACAGGGAGAGCGAGAGCATGTCTTATTTTCAATACAAGAGGTGTATGAAGTTATACATTCACAGAAATCAGAAAAGGCTCCAGGGTTGTATTAGGCCCCGGTTGACTTGTTCAAGTCTCAGATTATATTCACTAATGGAATAGCAGGTGGGGCTTCGCGCCCTTAAACGTGGGGAGGGGCTATAATTGTCCAAAACCACATGAAGGGTTATTTATTTGACCCTAGAAATTATAAGACCATTAGCCTGATTGACAATTAAAAGAAAGTGTTTTGAATAGTGGTGTTAATAAGATTAAGAGGTTGGGCATGTAATATTCTCGGTACAAAAGGGGGTGGTGATGGACGGAGCATCTGAATCAATCAAACACTCACACCCAGTCAAAAGATCTGGGTTTAATCCATCACCGTTCTTTAGCCCACTCTGCCACCCCAGTTCAGACATGGCCATATGCAAATCAGTCTGACCCTGTGCCTCATGGGAACAGTCCAGCCCGAACTGCCAAGCCATGTCTTCCCTGGACCGGAAACAAGCTTCCGAAGACCGGTTTCTGGCATTCCAGCCGTCTTCAGCCGGCTTACTTGAATCTAGTGGCAAAGTGAGCAAGGGACTCATGTCTGAGCATACCCTGCCACACTTATGGCGGCCAAAAGCGGTACAAAATGGGGTGGTGATGGACGGAGCATCTGAATCAATCAAACACTCACACCCAGTCAAAAGATCTGGGTTTAATCCATCACCGTTCTTTAGCCCACTCTGCCACCCCAGTTCAGACATGGCCATATGCAAATCAGTCTGATCCTGTGCCTCATGGAAACAGTCTAGCCCGAACTGCCAAGCCATGTCTTCCCTGGACCGGAAACAAGCTTCCGAGGACCGGTTTCTGGCATTCTAGCCGTCTTCAGCCCGGCTTGCTTGAATCCAGTGGCAAAGTGAGCAAGCGACTCACGTCTGAGCATACCCTGCCACACTTATGGCGGCCAAAAGCGGTACAAAAGGGGGTGGTGATGGACGGAGCATCTGAATCAATCAAACACTCACACCCAGTCAAAAGATCTGGGTTTAATCCATCACCGTGGGCTGGACTGTTCCCATGAGGCGCAGGGTCAAGGCTGATTTGCATATGGCCATGTCTGACCTGGGGTGGTGTGGAGTGCATAAAAACGATGGATTTAGGCCCAGATCTCTGTACTGGGGTGAATGTATGACATTGTTCTGCATTCTGTCCATCACTTGTTGTTTTTGCATTTGTCACCCCGAGTGGGATGGGTATGCTCAGACGTGACTCCCATGCTCTCCACACCACTGGAGTCAAGCTATCCAGGCTGATGACGGCTGATAGTCAGAAACCGGTCCTTGGATGCTTGATTCCGGTCCAGGAAGACATGGCTTGGCAATTCGGGCTGGACTGTTCCCATGAGGCACAGGGTCAAGGCTGATTTGCATATTGTCATGTCTGACCTGGGGTGGTGTGGAGTGCAAAAAACGATGGATTTAGGCCCAGATCTCTGTACTGGGGTGAATGTATGACATTGTTCTGCATTCTGTCCATCAATTGTTGTTTTTGCATTTGTCACCCCGAGTGGGATGGGTATGCTCAGACGTGAGTCCCATGCTCTCCACTCCACTGGAGTCAAGCTATCCAGGCTGATGACGGCTGATAGCCAGAAACCGGTCCTTGGATGCTTGATTCCGGTCCAGGAAAGACATGGCTTGGCAATTCGGGCTGGACTGTTCCCATGAGGCACAGGGTCAAGGCTGATTTGCATATGGCCATGTCTGACCTGGGGTGGTGTGGAGTGCAAAAAAATGATGGATTTAGGCCCAGATCTCTGTACTGGGGTGAATGTATGACATTGTTCTGCAATTCTGTCCATCAATTGTTGTTTTTGCATTTGTCACCCCGAGTGGGATGGGTATGCTCAGACTTGAGTCCCATGCTCTCCACACCACTGAAGTCAAGCTATCCAGGCTGATGACGGCTGATAGCCAGAAACCGGTCCTTGGATGCTTGATTCCGGTCCAGGAAAGACATGGCTTGGCAATTCAGGCTGGACTGTTCCCATGAGGCACAGGGTCAAGGCTGATATGCATATGGCCATGTCTGACCTGGGGTGGTGTGGAGTGCAAAAAAACTATGGATTTAGGCCCAGATCTCTGTACTGGGGTGAATGTATGACATTGTTCTGCATTCTGTCCATCAATTGTTGTTTTTTCATTTGTCACCCGAGTGGGATGGGTATGCTCAGACGTGAGTCCCATGCTCTCCACACCACTGGAGTCAAGCTATCCAGGCTGATGACGACTGATAGCCAGAAACCGTCCTTGGATGCTTGATTCCGGTCCAGGAAAGACATGGCTTGGCAATTCGGGCTGGACTGTTCCCATGAGGCACAGGGTCAAGGCTGATTTGCATATGGCCATGTCTGACCTGGGGTGGTGTGGAGTGCACAAAAACGATGGATTTAGGCCCAGATCTCTGTACTGGGGTGAATGTATGACATTGTTCTGCATTCTGTCCATCAATTGTTGTTTTTGCATTTGTCACCCCGAGTGGGATGGGTATGCTCAGACGTGAGTCCCATGCTCTCCACACCACTGGAGTCAAGCTATCCAGGCTGATGACGGCTGATAGCCAGAAACCGGTCCTTGGATGCTTGATTTCGGTCCAGGAAAGACATGGCTTGGCAATTCGGGCTGGACTGTTCCCATGAGGCACAGGGTCAAGGCTGATTTGCATATGGCCATGTCTGACCTGGGGTGGTGTGGAGTGCATAAAAACGATGGATTTAGGCCCAGATCTCTGTACTGGGGTGAATGTATGACATTGTTCTGCATTCTGTCCATCAATTGTTGTTTTTGCAATGGTAATATTCTCGCCAATTTTCAAGCTGGGTTTACAGAAAACACCAGTACAACTGCTCAGGATTTCAGAATTATGCTGCTGTATGGAACTGGTACCTGGGGGTGGCTTATCTTTGGCCCTTGTAGATTTTAAATATGCTTTTAATAGTGAGACAAAATCCACCTTGTGGAAAGCTAGGCAAGAACTTGGCGGTTCAAGCAATCTTCCTGCAATAATCATAAATCTTCATGCCAATAATTTCGCCACTGTAAGATATGGCTCCACGGATAAAACCACTTCCACATTTTCTATAAACAAATGTGTCAGACAGGAATGCATATTGGCTCCAACTTTGTTTACTCTTTTTTATCTGAAAAGTACACTGGACATCTATCTTTATTGTTTTCATTATGCGCCCATGAAAACATTTTTCGCTGCTTTTGCTGATGATATTCTACTTATCTTGAAGAAGCTTAGTGGTTTGCAGACACACTTATATAGTTTTTTTTTGTTGTCTTTTCTGAGTTGAATGGATTAGATGCAGCTAAAATTAAACTAATGATCTTTAATCCACTGAAATAAGTGCTAAGAGTGAAATATCTGCCTGATCATTGAGCGTGAGCATTAATTAGATTATTTGGGTATTAGACCGACTGATTATACAAAAGGGACCGATCAGTTTGCCAAAAACAATGATCCTAAAATACAAAGCAAAGGCTACATTAGCTTTTGCCGGATGACTAGGAGCACATAATATTTTGCCACCTGTAGATGTGACCCAGAAGGCAGCACTTTAAGCAACTGAGTTATGAGACAGCAATTTCGGGAGCTGAACTAAACTAGAAGGGCCTGAAAACAGTTTATTTAGGTCTCGCTGAGCCAGCATGCCTGCGCTGTCAGTGAGACATTTTGTATGTGGGCTTTTAAAAGTCCTACCAAAGCTGGCTGGCCACAGGCGCGCGGTTACGCGCACAATGACGAGCAGAGGCGCCATATGGCTTTCCTCTCTCGTCATGGTGCACGCACATCGCACACCACTCGCCAGCCAGTCTGCTTTCACTTTTGCGCCTCCATCTTGCCTGCTCAGCTTCAATGCTCCTCCCCACCACAGAGCACGTCTCGCGGCCGCGCATTTTTTTGTTGCTTGTTGTACATAGTATATGCTCTGAAAAAAGTAGAAGACGTACATCGCTCTTTTGCTAAAATACTTTTTTTGCCTTTGGAATTGGCCCTAGAGCTGTTCAGAGGCACGTAACATCTACTATTGACACAAACTGTACTTTCTGTAATAACCCACGTAGACCAAACGGGACACATTATGTAAAGAACAAAGGTCAGCAATATAGCTGTGAACATGTCAGCTGGATTATATGGTATTCGGGAGGAGGGTAGGAAAACCAAGGCAGACAGTTTACACCAGTTTCAATTCTTCCGCCTCCAGGTTCTTCCCGCGGCTCCCGCGAGCTCCATTTCTCCTAATTATAGCCGCAGCCTTGAAAAGTCCAATATCGCTGGTCGACCGGAGCTCACCACATATTGAACACAGGGCCCCCTGACTGGCAAGGGTGGAGAAACCAATAAGCGGCAGAGGAAAACCTCTAATTGTGTGCTCGTTCTGTTCCTCACCGTTTATTTTGGGGTACATGGCTCTGGAAAATAAACACCTCGGTCTACAAAGCAGAGTCTTCGTGTAGGAAAAAACAGCAATTAAGGGACGTCATTTTCGGCACGGCCCTTTACAACTGCAACAGAGTAAATAACATTTGGTGCCCATGCAGTCGTTCCAGTACCATTCACCACGGAGCAGGCGTAATTTATCTACAATTCCAATAGTACAATGGATTTTGCAGACGTGACAGATCTTTTCCAAGCAAAGTCACCCATGCTAAATTAGTGTTGAAATCCCTGGGCGCCATGTCACGCTGCTAAAATCCATGCCCCAACGTGATGTATTTAACAATGGAAGTATTTTATTTTGCATAGCATTAAGCGTTTTTATTGCCCTTTAATCAATTGAAAGATGCTGCATAAATAATGTGATTCATTGGCTATATATATTTTTTTTGACTCTGGTATGTACTGACCAAATTGAGCTATAAGCCTCAGACAAAATATTACAAATTGAAAGTTGTGCTAGTACCATATATTTTTCTCTACATTACAGTTCGGCAAATGTTGCTGGCATGCCTTTTATTTTTTATGGAAAATAATTTTGTATAGTATTTTCGATTAATCTTGGCGCTAGAAATGTCGTTTTTTAGTACTTTTTTGTATTTGTCAATGTTTTCGCAGTTGCATATTTATCAATCCGTAAATTTCCAACACCGAGGAATGATGCTTGTATTTCATTCAGCATTCTCTAAACGCAGGGGCTGATTCACAAAGGAAACAAGCATTGGCATAGCCAATAGGTCTCGCTTTTGGGACCTTATAAGTATTTAGTTATGCAGCACAATATCCTTGGTGCAACAACATCAACTGTTGCATGGCTAAACACTTATAATGTCCCAAAGGCGAGACCTATAGGCTATGCCTATGCTTGTTTATTTTTTCCCTAGGCTGCAGAGGCGTGCGCCAACTGTACCAATCACAATAGAACTGGGCTTGAGAATTATTAATAACATTGCCAAACTCAGGCCTTTGATTTCTAGATGGAAGTTTTAGTCAAGTGCCACCCTGTTAAATAATAGAGCAGCTCTCTCCGAAAGTTTGACTGCTAGGGAGGCTAGGAAACTGTAAAGACTGATGTACATTTAAACTAACCTGGCAACGCTATAACTATCATACTATTGGTATGAAACAAAACTTATTACACACTGCAAGGCAAGAGCCCTTAAAATAATTTTTGAACCACAGTTGATCAGAAAAGATTGCAGACCTGACTGCATATGTAGTACTACACAAGCACATACTGGGTTTTGAGTGTACTTTGATTTAATACAGCCACTCCTTACCTAGACAGTATATATAAAGTTCAGATTTGGTATTATATACCCAATTTTTCTGCAAGTTGCTCAAACTATTGAGGGTACTCATGAAGCTGTTGCAGCAGAACAATCAACTTAACACTCTGGGAAATGTTTGCTTTTCTGCCAATTGTACCATATAACCAGAATTAAATTAATTGTACTGGTGTGTAAAAATGTGTAGGTATCAAGTTCTAGGACTGCTTTTAGACTTGGGCATGCTTCAACATTACTAACTATGAACTTTGTTGTGTCTATATTCATATTTAAAGCATGAGCGATTAGAATGTAAACAGAAATTCAAGAGGTATGAATTATAAACTACATAAAAATTACTGGAACTTAGGGCCCCATTAGGATGTCGGGCGGATCGCCACTGCCCGCATCACGGTGGCGATCCGCCCGACATCCTTCCCCGCCTGCCATCCATTTCCCCCCACCATATTACTATGGAAGGGGGGACCGCAGCGGAAGGAAAGACTGTCTGCCGCTATTCCGCCCGGTCGACAAGTCGACCAGGCAGAAAAGAGTTTAATATGGTGGTGGTGTCTGCTAGACACCGCATTCCATATTAGGATGTGGGCAGACACATGCCTTTCCATGGCGGCGGTGCCTGCAATGTTGTGCATGGAGCTGCATGACATGCCTTCCTGGCATTGCGGTGGGCGGTGCCGAGTGCACCGCCCGCCGCAATTTCAGGAATGCAGGATGCGCCCGCCAGCGTGGCGGGCGCATCCTAATGTCAGCAACGGGTCCCCCGCACCGCACCAAAGTCCATCGGCCATCCTAATGACCCCCTTAGTATTCAACTATTGTATACCTACACTGATATTTTGGGTTCATTGATACATGTGATTGATTTTTTATGTATCTTGTGTTTTTTGGGTAGTCATACCTGTAATAAACATGATGATGATGATTATGACATATATATATTCATATATTACCCAATGGCGGTTGCCACTGGATAGTTATAATTAGCACTGTGTTTCCATAGGAAAAGTTTTTTTTGGTTTGCTAATAACTGTGGCAGTGTTTGACAAATCTTTACAAACATTTTTTTTTTAAAACTTCATTCACCTCAGCTCCTTACCAGAAAGTCTGGAGTGAACCATCAAGTGGGGACGGAGAAAATGGTTGGGTTCTAAACATATCTTCTCTATACAATTTTCCATAGGAAAATTGAAGAGCAATCCAGCTGAACGAGATTACACCAAATTTGCAGAAAGATCAATTTTATACCAGAAATCAATTTTTTTCTGATTTGGTGTAAATCTTTTCAGGTTTTTTTCGAGACATTAGGGGTCAAAATGTATGTATACATCATGCTGCAAAGGATCCGTGGAGACACCAGATCTAGAGATAAAATCTGATTGGCTGCTACCTCAACAACAAAGATGTGGAGTCAGCCATTTTAGGACTCAGGGACCCAGTCCCCTTTCCTGACAGAAACGTAAACAAAGCATATAAGGGGGCAATGTTGGGATACCCTGCCCCTCTAGGCCTGGTGGGGGGGGGGTTGTCATAGAGGGACCCCCCTAAAAAAAAGCATTGGCACAGGGGAATGGGGTTCCTGAGGTTATATTAAAAAAAACAGTGAAAGTGAAATGAGTGGAGTAGCAGCTCATTTCACATCCACAGCTCTACCTGGTGAGTGCCCCATAATGCCCTGCAAGAGCTTTTTTTAAATATCGTTTGGATCATGTTGGTGCCCCTAGAAAGAGCACCACCAAGCCTTTTTGTATTGTTGTGGAGGGCTCCAATGAGTCATTGAATCCATGTCCCCAGGAGAGCTTACCATATGTTTTTAAGAGCACGCCAAGTGGAAGCTGTATGCTCTTCAGTTGGATTGCAAGGAACTCAAATTGCAAAATCCAGTTGACTTTCCAGATTGACCAATGAATATTCCAATGATCTTCATCTATGTTAATTTTTCTCAAAAGTATTCATTATGAATATCCAGGAAAACTGTCTGATTTAATCATTTAGTGTGAAAGCAACCTGAGCCCTCCTTCCTTCCCCTTCAAATTGCATTCGACGTAATTTGTGCTGCCTCGCCTTTAAAGGGTAGATTAAACAAGCATTTACAATACAACCGGTCTCGCCTTTGGGACCTTATATGTATTTAGCTATGCAGCACATTAGCCTGGGTGCTGAAACATCTACTGTTCTTTAACATAGAGGGAAAGTAAGCACCAAACTGCGTGACACGCCAGGTATGAGAACACATGGAGAGAAATATTGCCTTTCAGCAGGAAATGCTACAGTCCAAAGCTCTGTTTTGTCAACGGGTGCTCGTGTAAGACACTTTCTATGGACTGGAATCTAGAGAATATTAAAGTGATTCTGGTATTTTACTGACTTCTGCTGGTCGTTTTCCATCAAGAAAGTTAAATAGAGGCAGTTGCCAGAAAAATAAAAAAATAAAGTCCCTCACCAGAAAGCAATTCTGGTATTTTACTGACCTCTGCTGGTCGTTTTCTAACAAGAAAGTTAAACAGAGGCATTTGAACAAGCAGAAAGAAATTCTGGTATGTTACTGACATCTACTGGTCGTTTTCTATCAACACAGTTAAATAGAGGCAGTTGAACAGAAAAAAAGTCCCCAAGTGAAGCAGACAAGTCCTAGGGCTGATCTCCAGAGCCCACAAAGTACATACACATATAAGTATATACTAAATAATATACAAGAGGTCTTGAATGCTCGACCTAAAAACAATGCCCATATTGTGCTAACAAACTCAAAGTCTGTGAGGGGGGCTTGGCCTCTAGAAATAAAGATCTTTTCTTAACATCTAAAAATTTCCTTGTGTTCAATTATTTAATTAATCTTTCTGTGTTTCTGTTCTCACTTTAAAACTCCCTGACCTTATGCATTTAGTATAAGACTTTTCCCAAAATAATGGGGACTCTTGTCAGTCTGATCTGTGGTCTAATCATTTTCATTGCCCAGTTTCGAGGTGGAGGAGCACCTTGTGTACCGTATGTCTGCCTTCTGTGGAGATGCTTCCCTGGAGGTACCAGCCCTGCAGTCCTTGCCTTCAAACTCCGGTAGTCCTGAGGTGGTGTTTCCTGCTCCTTCTCTATCCATTAATCTAATTTCTTTCCTGGCATTGGTCTCCTGCTCCACTGGGCTTTCAGTCAGTGCTGCCTTTTGTAAGGCTCTTGGGGCTGTTCTTTATTGCCTGCTTCACTGGGTAGTTCTTCCCCAGCACAGCTAATCAGTGAGAGTATAGAAGTCTCCTTCAGTATTAGGGGATCGCAATGTAGTTTTTTGATTGGCTGCTGCTTCACTCCTCCAATGAAGTGGTCTTTGGGCTTGTCTGTCAGCCATGTTTGCTCTAACAATGCAGCCCACATGGTGGCTTCTTTTTCGTCTCTTTTTCCTCTCACCCTATTGTGAATCTTCCTCTTCATGAGCCACTTCATGACTCACTTGGGACTGTATTGCAGGTTAAAGCATGTGTTTCCCCCTTCAGCTCTAAGAAAAAAGCTTTCTACAGTACAAAATATTCCAGATATATAGGATATTAGGCCAAATATATTTTCATGACAGCATGTATGTCGTTAATAATTGGAGGTGAGGATGAAAGCTCACTTGAAAGGTGGATGAAGGAGGCTTCATGAAGGTCACAGATAGTGGCCATGGAATTCAGACAGGAGCCACAGGACACACACCTTACCACCACAATTCCCCTTGGAGGAATGGACAGGGGCAGTGACAGTAAGGAAGGGAAATAGCAACCTTATATATGTGTCCTAAGGTTGCTGCACAGCAGTCAAGTGAGACAGGATACCCAAAATGACAGTTTGTGTTTTCGCTTGTGCTAGTGCCCATAGTAGCAATAAAAAAGCTGGCCCAGATGGAATATTCATACTAACTGCTGCAGCTGCCCTGCTGATCCGTTGGAATCCTTGTAAGCACCATCTCTGGGAGATGCACCAGGCTTGCCAAGAATGAGATTGAATATGGCCTTCACAAGATTAATGGAAATGAATGAGATGGGACATGACCTTCACAAGATTAATGGAAATGTGCTCACCCATGGATGCGAATCAGACCATGCACCTTCATCTATAACATCCTGTATGACCTAGAACCTCACTGCAAAGTGGGCAATGGCTGCACAGGAAGCCAATGGGAGGTCAAAAAAAGCTTATAGGGCTTCAGTGGCTCCCACTACATTAGCCTTTCGAAACCCAGAGCACCGCAACAGCCACAGCTTGTTCGGGTTGTCATCACATGGAGCTGCTGATGTTAGTGCTATTATTTCTCTTGCTGACCCACATGGTGTCTCATGGTATCCTATATGTCTAATTGCCCCTCCCCCACACACACCATATTTCTGAGCCATTTGGCAATCCTACACTGAGTTTATCCTAAGGATAACATTATCCTCTCTCTCTCAGTTAAGTTGCCCTCTGGTTGGTATGGGTATTTTCCCATCATGCCTTTTCATGACTCCCATTCCTTTCACTTGCAATAGCCTTCTTCTCATGACTTTTCAACTTTCTCTACCCCACAGAACCCCACGCAGTCATTAATGGCCCTCAATGGGCTAAGTGCTCCCTTCAGAGTCCTCTTGCAGGTTCATTTCTAGGTAGTTGTGAACACTATCCTCTCCCTTGTGGTCTTCCTGGTTTGGTGATAAAAATGATATTATTGGCTAGTGTCTGCTCCTGGAACTTCCTATCTAGACCGCAACAAATCTCTTTTGTAGATGACTATGCCCCAGATAGTCTTTTCAAACAAGAGCGTCTGGCTGTTTGATCTCTGTCACTTAACTGACAGTTTTATTTGTGTCAAGCGAGTGTATGAAATTCCCCTACTACCCAGTGGCGTCACTAGGGGGATGCGGGGGGTGCGGTCCGCACCGGGGGACACCTTCACATGGGGTGACGCCGACACACATGCACAGAGGGGGTCCCGGGTGAAGATAGAACGGAGCCCTGCACATATCAAATGCAGAAAAGTACGATTGACAAAACACTAAATAAAACGTGTGTATTTTTGAATAACCGTGAAGGTATAGTGCACATGTAAAAAAAGAGCATGCACGTGCTCAAGGACAGTGTCATGAGCATTTCAGCGCACATGAGCACAATGTCCGCCCGTTTTATAATGAGATTCAGTGACTTATTATATGCATGTGATAACACTGTAGAACATTTCTGTACGCCTGTTTACACAGAGGTTAACTAACAAAACAGGGGTGCCAGTACTGATGTGAATAGTTTTATTCAACCAATGTGCATCCAAATCAAGAAAGAAAAATTCAAGAATGGGAATTTGCTACTCAATAGCTTTTTATTCAAGAAATTTTTTTTCAAAAAGATTTTAAGGTTTCAGATCATAATACAAAATGGGGTATTTAAACAAACATGTGGGACTTAGAAGTATTAAACATACAATCAATCATTCATTCAAGATCACAAGCATATCACTAACAACCATATGAGATTCAAACACTCTATAAGGAGAAGAAATTTTGTGAACATAATCCAGCAGCAAAAAACAAACAAAAAACAGCCACGGTCTACAAAATAATTTCCAAGAACAGTGGAGTGGACTATTTTTTAAGGTACATTCCTGTATCTCGGGCAGGCTGATTAAAACTCATTATGAATTAATACTGCAAGGTAATGTACAAAAAAGGGGAGCTCCGGGATCAACTACTTGGATGCCCAGATGCTCACGCAGACCAGTTGTGGCAAGGCCTACGCGTTTCGAATCCCACTGGAGTCGTTGGGGATTCTCTTCAGGGCCTACTGCAATATCAATTTTGGGAAGTCCTAGACGTGTGCTAAGAAGAATGACCTTTCATGGAGGGGTCTTATCCTGTTGGCACCACAAGGTGTGTATTCATATTAGGGAGAAGCCTATACAAAGATGTAAGGGTTCAACAGCACTATGGAATCGACGAATGCCCCTAGGGAATCTTGGTGTTATTTCGGGGCTGGAGAGACACACTGTAAGGGTAGTTCCAGGGAATAGTATTAACGGTCTTAAAAACTTGGGGAGCCGGAAAGGGTCAATCAGTTGATACGCGATGCGGAGTGGCAGTCGGTACGATCCAATTCAATCGTCAGCATTCTAAGTTTGCTGGCTCAACTAGTTACCGAAATGGAAGGCGAGCGGGTTGGTTCGGTTTCCAATTAAAACCCGTACTCAACCAAAGGAAAGGCGCAACGGACTAGCGCCCGGCGGGGGCGTTGCGGGATTTTGTGTCCAAAGCGACCACAAGATCAGACGGCGTTTGATTCAGCACTTCTCTCTCGCGCATGCGTGTTGTTTACACAGAGGGGCCGATTCCGATTTGGGAAAAAAACGCTCCGAATAGCCGTTCGGAGCGTTTTTCCCGTACGAATCGTACCCTGCAACGTCCCCCGTACGTATGATGGAGTACGATTCGTACCAGGAGCCATACTCCGTACGAGTCGTACAGAGACCGTACGACTCTAATCTCCGTACGATTCTCCCTCGGAACCCGCTGTACGCGACATCTGTACGGTTCGCGGCTGGTTTTACGACCCAGCAAGTACGATACGTGTCGGGTACGCACCGTACAACCCTTTTTCTACGGGAGCTGAAAAACAGCCGTAAAAGCAGAGTTCGCGCCGAAACAGGTACGGAACGACCCCCCGGGTACAGTGCGTACCCACCATGATCGCAGGGGTACACACCATACCCCTGCGATCATGGGGTGTACGAGCCGTACCCCATGTACGATGGGTGTACGAGCCGTACCCCATGTACGATGGGTACACCCATCGTACATGGGGTACGGCTCGTACACCCATCGTACATGGGGTACGGCTCGTACACCCATCGTACATGGGGTACGGCTCGTACACCCATCGTACATGGGGTACGAGACTGAAAGCAAGCAGGGAAATACTCTGAGTAGAACGCATGGCCTCCTAGGAGCAAGGAGAGGAGTTATGAAAGAATGGGTAACACCTCTGCAGTGCTTTAGACTCTGGTGTAGAGAAGTGGGCTTGGAAAGGCCCCAGAAGAAGAAGGACCCCTCGGTGGGTGCTGCACAGATGAATACATCTCCTCGAGGAGGTCCATCATGGATTCATGGGGTAAGTCGTGAGGGGGTGACACCATGGACACCATGAGTTACCCGCACTGGGTGACACCAACCCTAGTGACGCCACTGCTCCAAACACTTTGGTAACTAAACCGTACTATTCTTGTGTTTTGAGAGCTTGCTTCATTACAGCTTCTAAAAGCTTTAGTTTAGACATTTTACAACACCCCTTGTGTTTTCTGATGCTTGTATGATTACTTCTTCTAAAAGCTTTAATTTAGACATTGTACTTTACTGATTTCAAAACTCGGTCACCTAAATACTGAATGGCTAATTAGACCATGAGTATGCTGTGGAGCGAGTCATATTTACCTGTAAATTTACTAGTAAATAAACAAAAAATAGCTGACGTTTTAACACCTTTGCAGCGTCGAACGTTCAGCGCCCAGTGCTGAACGTTCGAATAACGAATGCTGGCCCGTCGGCCAACGGTCGTGCGCAGCACTGGGGAGGTAGAGCTCGAGACGACCGTTGGCCGACGGCAGCACTTAAAGGGTTAAAATATACATAGTAAACAGAAAAGATGTGCAGGATATGCAAGGACTATAAACCTGGTGTACATGGAGAAGGTTACCTCTCGCCCCACTCTTGTTTGCCGCCATTCACTTGTCACCAGGCTACAGACCATAGACCACGTGACTATGTAATGAACTGCCTCCAAAGGATGTGGGCAGACACATGCCTTTCCATGGCGGCGGTGCCTGCAATGTTGTGCATGGAGCTGCATGACATGCCTTCCTGGCATTGCGGTGGGCGGTGCTGAGTGCACCGCCCGCCGCAATGTCAGGAATGCAGGATGCGCCCGCCAGCGTGGCGGGCGCATCCTAATGTCAGCAACGGGTCCCCCGCACCGCACCAAAGTCCATCGGCCATCCTAATGACCCCCTTAGTATTCAACTATTGTATACCTACACTGATATTTTGGGTTCATTGATACATGTGATTGATTTTTTATGTATCTTGTGTTTTTTGGGTAGTCATACCTGTAATAAACATGATGATGATGATTATGACATATATATATTCATATATTACCCAATGGCGGTTGCCACTGGATAGTTATAATTAGCACTGTGTTTCCATAGGAAAAGTTTTTTTTGGTTTGCTAATAACTGTGGCAGTGTTTGACAAATCTTTACAAACATTTTTTTTTTAAAACTTCATTCACCTCAGCTCCTTACCAGAAAGTCTGGAGTGAACCATCAAGTGGGGACGGAGAAAATGGTTGGGTTCTAAACATATCTTCTCTATACAATTTTCCATAGGAAAATTGAAGAGCAATCCAGCTGAACGAGATTACACCAAATTTGCAGAAAGATCAATCTTATACCAGAAATCAATTTTTTTCTGATTTGGTGTAAATCTTTTCAGGTTTTTTTCGAGACATTAGGGTTCAAAATGTATGTATACATCATGCTGCAGAGGATCCGTGGAGACAACAGATCTAGAGATAAAATCTGATTGGCTGCTACCTCAACAACAAATATGTGGAGTCAGCTATTTTAGGACTCAGGGACCCAGTCCCCTTTCCTGACAAAAACGTAAACAAAGCATATAAGGGGGCAATGTTGGGATACCCTGCCCCTCTAGGCCTGGTGGGGGGGGGGTTGTCATAGAGGGACCACCCTAAAAAAAAGCATTGGCACAGGGGAATGGGATTCCTGAGGTCATATTAAAAAAAACAGTGAAAGTGAAATGAGTGGAGTAGCAGCTCATTTCACATCCACAGCTCTACCTGGTGAGTGCCCCATAAGGCCCTGCAAGAGCTTTTTTTTAAATATCGTTTGGATCATGTTGGTGCCCCTAGAAAGAGCACCACCAAGCCTTTTTGTATTGTTGTGGAGGGCTCCAATGAGTCATTGAATCCATGTCCCCAGGAGAGCTTACCATATGTTTTTAAGAGCACGCCAAGTGGAAGCTGTATGCTCTTCAGTTGGATTGCAAGGAACTCAAATTGCAAAATCCAGTTGACTTTCCAGATTGACCAATGAATATTCCAATGATCTTCATCTATGTTAATTTTTCTCAAAAGTATTCATTATGAATATCCAGGAAAACTGTCTGATTTAATCATTTAGTGTGAAAGCAACCTGAGCCCTCCTTCCTTCCCCTTCAAATTGCATTCGACGTAATTTGTGCTGCCTCGCCTTTAAAGGGTAGATTAAACAAGCATTTGCAATACAACCGGTCTCGCCTTTGGGACCTTATATGTATTTAGCTATGCAGCACATTAGCCTGGGTGCTGAAACATCTACTGTTCTTTAACATAGAGGGAAAGTAAGCACCAAACTGCGTGACACGCCAGGTATGAGAACACATGGAGAGAAATATTGCCGTTCAGCAGGAAATGCTACAGTCCAAAGCTCTGTTTTGTCAACGGGTGCTCGTGTAAGACACTTTCTATGGACTGGAATCTAGAGAATATTAAAGTGATTCTGGTATTTTACTGACTTCTGCTGGTCGTTTTCCATCAAGAAAGTTAAATCGAGGCAGTTGCCAGAAAAATAAAAAAATAAAGTCCCTCACCAGAAAGCAATTCTGGTATTTTACTGACCTCTACTGGTCGTTTTCTAACAAGAAAGTTAAACAGAGGCATTTGAACAAGCAGAAAGAAATTCTGGTATGTTACTGACATCTACTGGTCGTTTTCTATCAACACAGTTAAATAGAGGCAGTTGAACAGAAAAAAAGTCCCCAAGTGAAGCAGACAAGTCCTAGTGCTGATCTCCAGAGCCCACAAAGTACATACACATATAAGTATATACTAAATAATATACAAGAGGTCTTGAATGCTCGACCTAAAAACAATGCCCATATTGTGCTAACAAACTCAAAGTCTGTGAGGGGGGCTTGGCCTCTAGAAATAAAGATCTTTTCTTGACATCTAAAAATTTCCTTGTGTTAAATTCTTTAATTAATCTTTCTGTGTTTCTGTTCTCACTTTAAAACTCCCTGACCTTATGCATTTAGTATAAGACTTTTCCCAAAATAATGGGGACTCTTGTCAGTCTGATCTGTGGTCTAATCATTTTCATTGCCCAGTTTCGAGGTGGAGGAGCACCTTGTGTACCGTATGTCTGCCTTCTGTGGAGATGCTTCCCTGGAGGTACCAGCCCTGCAGTCCTTGGCTTCAAACTCCGGTAGTCCTGAGGTGGTGTTTCCTGCTCCTTCTCTACCCATTAATCTCATTTCTTTCCTGGCATTGGTCTCCTGCTCCACTGGGCTTTCAGTCAGTGCTGCCTTTTGTAAGGCTCTTGGGGCTGTTCTTTATTGCCTGCTTCACTGGGTAGTTCTTCCCCAGCACAGCTAATCAGTGAGAGTATAGAAGTCTCCTTCAGTATTAGGGGATCGCAATGTAGTTTTCTGATTGGCTGCTGCTTCACTCCTCCAATGAAGTGGTCTTTGGGCTTGTCTGTCAGCCATGTTTGCTCTAACAATGCAGCCCACATGGTGGCTTCTTTTTCGTCTCTTTTTCCTCTCACCCTATTGTGAATCTTCCTCTTCATGAGCCACTTCATGACTCACTTGGGACTGTATTGCAGGTTAAAGCATGTGTTTCCCCCTTCAGCTCTAAGAAAAAAGCATTCTACAGTACTAAATATTCCAGATATATAGGATATTAGGCCAAATATCTTTTCATGACAGCATGTATGTCGTTAATAATTGGAGGTGAGGATGAAAGCTCACTTGACAGGTGGATGAAGGAGGCTTCATGAAGGTCACAGATAGTGGCCATGGAATTCAGACAGGAGCCACAGGACACACACCTTACCACCACAATTCCCCTTGGAGGAATGGACAGGGGCAGTGACAGTAAGGAAGGGAAATAGCAACCTTATATATGTGTCCTAAGGTTGCTGCACAGCAGTCAAGTGAGACAGGATACCCAAAATGACAGTTTGTGTTTTCGCTTGTGCTAGTGCCCATAGTAGCAATAAAAAAGCTGGCCCAGATGGAATATTCATACTAACTGCTGCAGCTGCCCTGCTGATCCGTTGGAATCCTTGTAAGCACCATCTCTGGGAGATGCACCAGGCTTGCCAAGAATGAGATTGAATATGGCCTTCACAAGATTAATGGAAATGAATGAGATGGGACATGACCTTCACAAGATTAATGGAAATGTGCTCACCCATGGATGCGAATCAGACCATGCACCTTCATCTATAACATCCTGTATGACCTAGAACCTCACTGCAAAGTGGGCAATGGCTGCACAGGAAGCCAATGGGAGGTCAAAAAAAGCTTATAGGGTTCCCGTGGCTCCCACTACATTAGCCTTTCGAAACCCAGAGCACCGCAACAGCCACAGCTTGTTCGGGTTGTCATCACATGGAGCTGCTGATGTTAGTGCTATTATTTCTCTTGCTGACCCACATGGTGTCTCATGGTATCCTATATGTCTAATTGCCCCTCCCCCACACACACCATATTTCTGAGCCATTTGGCAATCCTACACTGAGTTTATCCTAAGGATAACATTATCCTCTCTCTCTCAGTTAAGTTGCCCTCTGGTTGGTATGGGTATTTTCCCCTCATGCCTTTTCATGACTCCCATTCCTTTCACTTGCAATAGCCTTCTTCTCATGACTTTTCAACTTTCTCTACCCCACAGAACCCCACGCAGTCATTAATGGCCCTCAATGGGCTAAGTGCTCCCTTTAGAGTCCTCTTGCAGGTTCATTTCTAGGTAGTTGTGAACACTATCCTCTCCCTTGTGGTCTTCCTGGTTTGGTGCTAAAAATGATAATATTGGCTAGTGTCTGCTCCTGGAACTTCCTATCTAGACCGCAACAAATCTCTTTTGTAAATGACTATGCCCCAGATAGTCTTTTCAAACAAGAGCGTCTGGCTGTTTGATCTCTGTCATTTAACTGACAGTTTAATTTGTGTCAAGCGAGTGTATGAAATTCCCCTACTACCCAGTGGCGTCACTAGGGGGATGCGGGGGGTGCAGTCCGCACCGGGGGACACCTTCACATGGGGTGATGCCGACACACATGCACAGAGGGGGTCCCGGGTGAAGATAGAACGGAGCCCTGCACATATCAAATGCAGAAAAGTACGATTGACAAAACACTAAATAAAACGTGTGTATTTTTGAATAACCGTGAAGGTATAGTGCACATGTAAAAAAAGAGCATGCACGTGCTCAAGGACAGTGTCATGAGCATTTCAGCGCACATGAGCACAATGTCCGCCCGTTTTATAATGAGATTCAGTGACTTATTATATGCATGTGATAACACTGTAGAACATTTCTGTACGCCTGTTTACACAGAGGTTAACTAACAAAACAGGGGTGCCAGTACTGATGTGAATAGTTTTATTCAACCAATGTGCATCCAAATCAAGAAAGAAAAATTCAAGAATGGGAATTTGCTAATCAATAGCTTTTTATTCAAGAATTTTTTTTTCAAAAAGATTTTAAGGTTTCAGATCATAATACAAAATGGGGTATTTAAACAAACATGTGGGACTTAGAAGTATTAAACATACAATCAATCATTCATTCAAGATCACAAGCATATCACTAACAACCATATGAGATTCAAACACTCTATAAGGAGAAGAAATTTTGTGAACATAATCCAGCAGCAAAAAACAAACAAAAAACAGCCACGGTCTACAAAATAATTTCCAAGAACAGTGGAGTGGACTATTTTTTAAGGTACATTCCTGTATCTCGGGCAGGCTGATTAAAACTCATTATGAATTAATACTGCAAGGTAATGTACAAAAAAGGGGAGCTCCGGGATCAACTACTTGGATGCCCAGATGCTCACGCAGACCAGTTGTGGCAAGGCCTACGCGTTTCGAATCCCACTGGAGTCGTTGGGGATTCTCTTCAGGGCCTACTGCAATATCAATTTTGGGAAGTCCTAGACGTGTGCTAAGAAGAATGACCTTTCACGGAGGGGTCTTATCCTGTTGGAACCACAAGGTGTGTATTCATATTAGGGAGAAGCCTATACAAAGATGTAAGGGTTCAACAGCACTATGGAATCGACGAATGCCCCTAGGGAATCTTGGTGTTATTTCGGGGCTGGAGAGACACACTGTAAGGGTAGTTCCAGGGAATAGTATTAACGGTCTTAAAAACTTGGGGAGCCGGAAAGGGTCAATCAGTTGATACGCGATGCGGAGTGGCAGTCGGTACGATCCAATTCAATCGTCAGCATTCTAAGTTTGCTGGCTCAACTAGTTACCGAAATGGAAGGCGAGCGGGTTGGTTCGGTTTCCAATTAAAACCCGTACTCAACCAAAGGAAAGGCGCAACGGACTAGCGCCCGGCGGGGGCGTTGCGGGATTTTGTGTCCAAAGCGACCACAAGATCAGACGGCGTTTGATTCAGCACTTCTCTCTTGCGCATGCGTGTTGTTTACACAGAGGGGCCGATTCCGATTTGGGAAAAAACGCTCCGAATAGCCGTTCGGAGCGTTTTTCCCGTACGAATCGTACCCTGCAACGTCCCCCGTACGTATGATGGAGTACGATTCGTACCAGGAGCCATACTCCGTACGAGTCGTACAGAGACCGTACGACTCTAATCTCCGTACGATTCTCCCTCGGAACCCGCTGTACGCGACATCTGTACGGTTCGCGGCTGGTTTTACGACCCAGCAAGTACGATACGTGTCGGGTACGCACCGTACAACCCTTTTTCTACGGGAGCTGAAAAACAGCCGTAAAAGCAGAGTTCGCGCCGAAACAGGTACGGAACGACCCCCCGGGTACAGTGCGTACCCACCATGATCGCAGGGGTACACACCATACCCCTGCGATCATGGGGTGTACGAGCCGTACCCCATGTACGATGGGGTACGGCTCGTACACCCATCGTACATGGGGTACGGCTCGTACACCAATCGTACATGGGGTACGGCTCGTACACCCATCGTACATGGGGTACGAGACTGAAAGCAAGCAGGGAAATACTCTGAGTAGAACGCATGGCCTCCTAGGAGCAAGGAGAGGAGTTATGAAAGAATGGGTAACACCTCTGCAGTGCTTTAGACTCTGGTGTAGAGAAGTGGGCTTGGAAAGGCCCCAGAAGAAGAAGGACCCCTCGGTGGGTGCTGCACAGATGAATACATCTCCTCGAGGAGGTCCATCATGGATTCATGGGGTAAGTCGTGAGGGGGTGACACCATGGACACCATGAGTTACCCGCACTGGGTGACACCAACCCTAGTGACGCCACTGCACCAAACACTTTGGTAACTAAACCGTACTATTCTTGTGTTTTGAGAGCTTGCTTCATTACAGCTTCTAAAAGCTTTAGTTTAGACATTTTACAGCACCCCTTGTGTTTTCTGATGCTTGTATGATTACTTCTTCTAAAAGCTTTAATTTAGACATTGTACTTTACTGATTTCAAAACTCGGTCACCTAAATACCGAATGGCTAATTAGACCATGAGTATGCTGTGGAGCGAGTCATATTTACCTGTAAATTTACTAGTAAATAAACAAAAAATAGCTGACTTTTTAACACCTTTGCAGCGTCGAACGTTCAGCGCCCAGTGCTGAACGTTCGAATAACGAATGCTGGCCCGTCGGCCAACGGTCGTGCGCAGCACTGGGGAGGTAGAGCTCGGGACGACCGTTGGCCGACGGCAGCACTTAAAGGGTTCAAATATACATAGTAAACAGAAAAGATGTGCAGGATATGCAAGGACTATAAACCTGGTGTACATGGAGAAGGTTACCTCTCGCCCCACTCTTGTTTGCTGCCATTCACTTGTCACCGGGCTACAGACCATAGACCACGTGACTATGTAATGAACTGCCTCCAAAGGCTTGTCGTTTTTCCTTTCACTTTGTTGAGGGCACAGTGTATTTTTAGGTCTCGCCAGTAGCCAGACGAATAGTCATTTTTTGCCGAGTGCTACGGGCAAAAACAAGGTCTAGATAAAGATATCACGTCAACCAAAACTCAGGACTGGATCGCTGTGTCCTTAGTGAGATGGTGTGATGTAGTTACCTTTTAGATACACCAAAATGTATAAAAAAAGATATGTGTATCATGCAGTTTAGAAAGTAGCCAGATAACTGCAAGACGACAGGACACCTCTCCAGTTCAGGGCTTTCTTTCTGCAGGTGTAGAACTTTCCTGGGACGTAAAACAAGGCACTAAAGCCCCTATGGCAGAGATCTCAAGATTCCCAGTTTCATGTTTGTGGAGCTCATCAAATTCAGTTTTTTTTCTTTGCATCCTGGAATTTGTGGCCCTTTTGATCACATTCATAAAGTCAGAACTACAATTCCCAGTATGCAAAGAAAAAACCTGACCCGAATGAGCTACTCATACCTGAACCTGCGAAATTTGAGAACTTTGTTCACCATATTTCGCAGGTGTGGAGGTCATTTTAGGTTGTGCCTTTGGCAGCCATGGTCCAACACAATATCAAACACACCTTGAAACAATGATAACTAAAAGAACACCACATGACTCTTAAAGTGGCGCTGGAGTGACTTGGAGGGATTTATTTGCATAGCTGCCAAGCTTTTGCATGTTAATCCCAATTTTAGCCAACAGCAAGCTGCATTCTGAGACTTGTAGTTTCTTATGTAACGTTGTAAGTATAAGCACAAAAATCCAAGTAGTGTCTGCTAAAACGTAAGAAGGCACCTTGCATTACATGCTGCTACTTAGTATGCAAAAGGTTTACTCTGATTTTATTAAAAAATATAGCCTTTACATGTCACATATGAGCCTCTTAAATAGCTTGTGGGTACTTTGGCCATGTACAAAAAAAATCGTGCGTATTGGCTCTATTAATTCGAGCACCCACTTCCTTCCCATCAACTAAAAACAAGCATTGGCATAGCCAATAGGTTTCGCCTTTGGGACCTTTTAAGTGTTTAGCCATGCAACAGTTGTTGCACCAAGAATATTGTGCTGCATAACTAAATACTTAGACGGTCCCAAAAGCGAGACCTATTGGCTATGCCAATGCTTGTTTCTTATTTCTTCTACTGCTTCTGTATGGAGTGGTGTGAGGAAAGGACACAGCAGTTGCCTGAAGCTCTTTATTTAACTTCAAGTCCGGTTTCTCAGGGCACAGTATTATCGGCTCAAGGGTTTGCGGACACAATATTTATGGACCTGAAAAAACTAGAAAACATGTATTTGCCTAAAGCAGTATCCCCCCCCCCAAAGATATTGCATGGGTCATCTTGCAATGATGACCACGGTGGCTATCCCAGTGTCCAAGCACGATATGTCACATGCAAACATGAAAAAGAATACATTAGACAGAAATCTGTACACATTCCAAACACAACATAGATTTATATCAGCAAACGTGTGCCATTCCTATCATCGCTGTCAACAAACTGCAACACTGAAGGGCAGCACAGCACATATATGAACTAGAAATATCTCACACACACACATACACTAATTAGAAAATTCTACATACAGCTTTTAATGACACAACATAATTTATGAAGGGAAAACACTACTTAGGAGACACAGCACATGCATCAAATAAACAGTAATACCCAGCATCACACAAGGCGAGCTAAACTACAACTTTTCACTTGCCCTCTTAGCCACCTGTTATTCTCACACCAGCTTGTGCACATTATTCTCACATCAGCTTGTTTGTGTTACCTATAAACCACCTACTTTTTCACCAAGAATAGCTTCTTAATACATGATCCGAATGTTAACAAACATTCTGACTCCATATGTCAGCATATATGTAATACATGGTTACGGTGTACAGTCAAAATATCGAGTAAAAAAGTATAGAATGGGCAAAATATCGAGTTAAAAATATAGAATGGGCAAAATATTGAATGGACAGAATATAGACCACAGAAATATCGAATTGAATAGCAGTAATATCGGATTCAAAATATAGAATGAACAAAATATCGAATGGACAGAATATAGATAACAAAAATATAGATGGACAGAATATAGACAACAAAAATATCGAATTTTAGGTAAGTAAGTTAATATCTAATTTTTTTAAGTGTTTTTTATGTTAGTATATGTGTTAAAAGTGTATATTTATTTTATAATTTATTTTAAGTAATTCATTTTATGGTATTTAATTTTTGCGTAAAATAATTCTGTAATGGGTTGTGGGTTTATATGGGAATAGGGTGGGAAGTAATTTAAATATAATTAATTGAATATTTTAATTCATTTATTGGTATTTATTTTCAATTAATTGTTAATTCATTTTTAATTGGTAATTAATTAAAATATAATTGGTTATTAATTTGTATTAATTGATTAATTGATAATTATGTTAATGTTGTTAATTTATTTTCTGTAGCGGGTTGTGGGTTTATAGGGGAATAGGGTGGGAAGTAATTTATTATAATTAATTAAATATTTTAATTTATTTATTGATATTTATTTTGAAATAATTGTTAATTAATTTTTAATTGGTAGTTAATTAAAATATAATTGGTAATTAATTTTTATTAATTGATTAATTGATAATTATGTTAATTTTATTAATTTATTTTCTGTAGCGGGTTGTGGGTTTATAGGGGAATAGGGGGGGAAGTAATTTAATTATAATTAATTAAATATTTTAATTTATTTATTAGTATTTATTTTGAATGTATTGTTAATTATTTTTCAATTGTTAAATATTTAATTGTTAATTGGTAATTAATTTGTATTAAAAGGTAAAAAAAATAGTAATTAATTATTTTTTGTATTTTTAATTGATTAATTATTATATTATATTAAATTGGTAATTACTTTTAATTAATTTGTAATTGGTATTAATATTTTTATTCATATATGAAGTATTTACTTTCCCTACTGTTGCACTCACTGGAGTGGGAATAGTCATTTTTAACCTCCCGCTATCCAACGCTTTTCCTACTGTTGCACTCACTGGAGTGGGAATAGTAATTTTTACCCCTACGCTATCCAACGCTTTCCCTACTGTTGCACTCTTTGGAGTGGGAATAGTAATTTTTACTCTCTCGCTATCCAACGCTTTCCCTACTGTTGCACTCACTGGAGTGGGAATAGTAATTTTTACCCTACGCTATCCAACGCTTTTCCTTACTGTTGCTCTCCTTGTAGTGGGAATAGTATTTTTTACTCCTACGCTATCCAACGCTTTCCCTACTGTTGCACTCCCTGGAGTGGCAATAGTAATTTTTAACCTCCCGCTATCCAACGCTTTCCCTACTGTTGCACTCACTGGAGTGGGAATAGTAATTTTTACCCTACGCTATCCAACGCTTTCCTTACTGTTGCTCTCCTTGGAGTGGGAATAGTAATTTTTACCCCTACGCTATCCAACGATTTCCCTACTATTGCACTCTTTGGAGTGGGAATAGTAATTTGTACCCTCTCGCTATCCAACGCTTTCCCTACTGTTGCACTTACTGGAGTGGGAATAGTAATTTTTACCCTACGCTATCCAACACTTTCCTTACTGTTGCTCTCCTTGGAGTGGGAATAGTAATTTTTACCCCTACGCTATCTAACGTTTTCCCTACTGTTCCAGTCTCTGGAGTGGGAATAGTAATTTTTAACCTCCCGCTATGCAACGCTTTCCCTACTGTTGCACTCTCTGGAGTGGGAATAGTAATTTTTACCTTTCCGCTATCCAACGCTTTCCCTACTGTTGCACTCACTGGAGTGTGAATAGTAATTTTTACCCCGACGCTATCCAACGCTTTCCCTACTGTTGCACTCTTTGGAGTGGGAATAGTAATTTTTACACTCCCACTATCCAACGCTTTCCCTACTGTTGCCCTCCCTGGTGTGGGAATAGTAATTTTACCCCTACGCTATCCAACGCTTTCCCTACTGTTGCCATCCCTGGAGTGGGAATAGTAATTTTTACTCCTACGCTATCCATCGCTTTCCCTACTGTTGCACTCACTGGAGTGGGAATAGTTTTTTTTACCCCTACGCTATCCAACGCTTTTCCTACTGTTGCACTCCCTGGAGTGGGAATAGTAATTTTTACCCCAACTCTATCCAATGCTTTCCCTACTGTTGCACTCTCTGGAGTGGGAATAGTAATTTTTACCCCTACGCTATCCAACACTTTCCCTACTGTTGCACTCTCTGGAGTGGGAATAGTAATTTTTACCCTCCCGCTATCCAACGCTTTCCCTACTGTTGCACTCAGTGGAGTGGTATTACTAAATTTTACTCTCCCGCTATCCTACGGTAAAAATATTGTATATTTTATATTATTATTATATATATATATATATATATATATATATATATATATATATATATATATATATATATATATATATATATATATATATATATATATATATATATGTATTTAAAAATTAAATTGTATGTTTATTTATTTTTAACTTAAATTAATTATTTAATAATTTTAAGGTTATTTAAGAATTTTAAGTATGTTTAAGTTAATTATATTTATTATTTTATTATTTTTTAATTACTTTTAAGATATTTTAAAAATTGGATATTTTGACTATCTATATTTTTTACAACGATATGTTTGATTCGATATTTTTTTACTTACTTGTTTGGAGATAGGAGTTCAATATTTTTGTATTCCACATTTTTTTTTTTTTTTTTAAACCTTTATTTCAGAGAAGTCATACAAATACAGACCTACAACCCCACAGGGCCGGTCAGTAATAATCCGCAGCAAAATCACAAAACAGTACAGGGCCCATCAACCCCTGGAATCAAGCGCAAGGTTTGCACGTCAATAAACAGGTTTGGCTGCTGTAAAGGATAATACAAAGGTTTCACATTTTATATTTTAAACAAAACAACACAGAAACAAAGTCCGAGGTAAGACTGTTGTCGAAGTGACCATCTTCACTAGCAGGGGGGGGGGGGGGGAGGGGGGGGGGAAGCCAGCCTATGAGGCCGATCCAAAGAAGGAGAAATCCTAAGGGGGGGTGAAAAGGAGGGCCAAGAGCGGACCGGCAGACAGTGTGGTATAGGAGAGGGGCGCATGGAGTGCGAGGTCACGGAGACAGAGGGACAGTAGCGGAATCTACGGAGGGGGGGGTACAGATTTCTCCTCGATACGTATTCCACTGACCCCAGATCTTCCCCCACTTCCTAGGCCTACCGCGGGCGGTATACACCGTCTTCTCCCTAAACATACACCAATCCATGCATTCCATCCATGCCGACGCCGAGGGCGCCCTCTGGGACCCCCACAATTGGGCTATGTCCCTTTTGGCGATCATATTGCCGAGGGTAGTCCATCGAGTCTGCGCCACGCTATAATCATTGGGCTCCCAGACGTTCAGAAGGCACCTCCTAGCCTCCGGCATTAAGGACACACCCGTCACCTCTTCCATAATGTCATGCACGCCTCTCCAGTAAGACACCACATCCGGACACTCCCATATGATATGGAGAAAAGTAGCAAGCATACCACAGCCACGCCTGCACAAACCATCCAATGAATAACCCATCCTCATCAGGCGTGGACCCGTGACATAGACGCGGTGTAAAATCTTCAATTGCACTAGCCGCAGACGCGCCGGAATCGCGACTTCCTTTGGAGACGACACCGCGGCCTGCCAGTCTTCGTCATCCAACTCAAGCCCATCCGCGGTCCAGGCATTGCGGAGCTGTACAAGGAGGTCAGAGCGGTCGTTAATAAGCTTCTTATAAATAAGAGAGATGGTACTATCAGGGACATGCCCATCGAGCACTCTATCTTCCAGGGGGGAAGATTCCGGGACAACAACACCGGCCGGAAATGCCGAAGCAAATGCATGGCGAATCTGAAGATAGCGGTAGTATTCCCTATCACTCAGACTATATTCCCGCTGGAGTTCGGTGAAAGTCTTGATCCTGTCCTTGATCAGGAGGTCCCCTACTCGACTGATACCTATAAGATCCCACTTGTCAAACCCCTTCGTCGCCCAAAGATTCCCCAGCCGTTCAGCCGCATAAAGCGGAGTTGCTCTAGTCAGCTTGTCAGTCCATCCCGTGGCAGCCGTCGCACTAATCCAAACTCGCACCGCGACCCCAGTAGGACCAGTAAGTGTCTTCCTAGCTGTTTTAGAATAAAGCGCCCTATTGTAGTCACCACCCGGGAGCTGCCATTTGTCCATCTCGAATGCAGGGTTAGGGGTAGGACCATACATGGCGTGGTTGATAGCACTCAACTGAGATGCCCAGTAATAGCGCTTGATGTCGGGCAGCGCTATACCGCCATCATACCAAGGCAGAGTCAGTTTCGATAACGCAATGCGAGGCCGCCCGCCCCATACCAGTTGCCTCTGGAGGCCCTCCACCTCACGGAAATAACTAGCAGGGACCAGATCGAGCGTGTTTTGAAGGGCATAAAGGAATCGGGGGAGAGACATCATCTTAAACAGGGCGGCCCTCCCCAACGGGGACAGCGGCAAGCCACACCAACCCGCGACGTCCGACCGCAGCCGACGAAGCGGCGGCATTAAATTCCTATCATACCGCACCGCAGAGTCCAAGGAGATATAAATCCCCAAATACTTAAAGCCGTCACGGACTACCGGTATCGGGCAGACATGGGGCAGCAAGGGCAGTTCCCCAGTGAGCGGATAAATACAGGACTTGGTCCAATTGATGGACAGGCCAGAATTTCTCCCGAAGGAGCTCAAAACGTCAAACAACACTCCGAGTGATTTACGAGGGGAAGTCAAGTATAACAAGATATCATCCGCATACAATGAAACACGATCTTCATATCCCGGGGACCAACTAATGCCCTTAAGCGACGGCTCCCATCGGAGCCACGCGGCGAAGGGTTCAAGAGCGAGTGCGAAGAGCAACGGTGACAACGGGCAACCCTGTCGCGGGCCTCTGCCGAGAACGAAGGACTCCGAGGCCCTGCCATTCACCACCACTTGAGCCAACGGTTGTTCATAGAGGAGCTGAACCCACCCGATGAAACGCGGGCCGAAGCCAAACTTCGCGAGAGCCACCCATAAATACGGCCACTCTATTGTATCAAAGGCCATCGAGGCGTCCAAAGAAACCAAGATGGCCGTCTCACGAAGTGATCCCGCCCGCGCCAGAACGCCATTAAGACGGCGAAGGTTGAGCGCAGTATTACGATGGGGGATAAATCCCGACTGGTCTGGATGTACCAAGTCACCAATCACTGTAACTAGACGATTCGCCAAAACTTTCGCCAGAACCTTAGGCTCGACATTCAGAAGCGAGATCGGTCTATACGACGAACATTGTTCACGGGGCTTCCCATCTTTGTGAATTACCACAATGGACGCCAATCTCTGATCCCGGGGAAGGAGTCCGAGATCTCGCGATTCCAAGAACATGTGACGTAGATGCGGCGCCATTTTGTCCGGGCACAGCTTATACAGCTCCACCGGAATACCATTCGGGCCGGTGGCCTTGCCCGAACGAAGGGAACGGATAGCAAGCGCTATTTCATCCACGGATAAGTCCGCCTCCATAAGCTCACGGTCAGACTCCGAGAGGCTAGGCAGCGCAATATCTCTCAGTAGTAAATGCGAGTCCTCCTCCGGCCCATCCGAGACCGGCGCGTAAATCTTCTGGAAGTGCTGAGCAAAAGCAGCGACTATCTCAACAGGGTCCACAACCCGCGAACCATCCACCCCTTCCACAACAGGCACAACCCTATTCAAACACTCCCTCTTGTCCAACCAAGCAATCAACTTCCCGGCTTTATCACCAACATCATACATTCGCCCCTGTTGCACACGAAACATCATCCTGGCTGCATCCGTCACCAGAGCCTTGTAGTCAGCCTGTTTAAGGGCCAAAACATGCAACTTCTCAGGGGTAACCCCAGATCCCAAATCATCCTCCAAAGCTGTGATGTCATTTTCAAGGCAAAGAACCTCCTCAGTCTTACTTTTCCTCGCACTAGCAATCAAAGATAGGGCCTGGCCCCGAATCACAGTCTTATAGGCCTCCCAGAGGGAAACGGATGAGGACACCGAGCCCACGTTCTCATTGAAATAGTGGTCCATGCATTGAACCACCGCAGCCCTAGTTTTGGGGCTGCGTAGGTGCCAGGGGTTAATCAGGGCAACACGGCCTTCCGCTCCCAAGGACAAATCAATCCCAAGCCAGAGTGGAGAGTGATCCGAAATCCCCCTAGCCAGGTGACGCACTTCCGTTACGGAGACCATCTGCACCGCTGGCACAAGGATATAGTCAAGCCTCGAAAGACTACCATGCGCTCCCGAGTGAAAGGTGTACAGCAGTTGTCCAGGGTGTAAGTGCCTCCAGCTATCCACTAAACCCATCACATCAAGGAAATCACCCAACCGTGACTGCGATCTCAAGAGAGCCCTGGGGGGGTTACGATCATCAGCACCACTGACCACCGAATTGAAGTCTCCACCCATTATTAACATGCCTTCGGGAAAGCTCAGAACCACCCCACCTAAATCAGAGAACGTAGTGGACTGTAGACCTGGAGGGACATAGACAGAGAGTATGGAAATCGTCTTCCCCTCCCAGCGCCCAATGATGGCCGCGTATCGGCCACGATCGTCAAGCACGACGTCATCTATCTCCAAGGGGAGGGAGTTACGAACCAAGACGCCCGCCCCCCTAGAACCCGTGGTGAAACCTCAGTGCGCCACCAGACGATACCCCCTCCTATTCAGCGCATGGCAAGTGTTCCCTATCAAATGAGTTTCTTGAAGCAATACAACATCGGGTGAAAGACGTTTCAAATACTGCAAAACTATCCCCCGCTTAACCCTATCGCCCAGCCCGCTCACATTCCAACTCAACACCCTCAGCCCCTTACCCCCCATTGCAAAAGTGTACCCAGCGTCCCCCCCGCATAAGGACAGTCACATCCAGTAAATCGTGGTTGAAAATGAAACCTCGGAGTAAACAAAAAAACAGAACCCCCCCTGTGAGAAGTTGGCCTGATATGCAGTGCTCACTATTCTAGTGATCACTATGTATCAGTCCAAACAACCCTTATTGATGATTGGTTGTAAGTCAACCTTATAGACCAGCTATCCTAGTAGCATGGATACGAGCAGTCTAAGGCTAAGACTCTAGAGGGCGTGTTAAGCCAGCTGTTTTACCATCACATTACCCCTTGAACACCCAGTGAAAGGACACCACACAAGTTGTTATAAAAATAAACAGTGTATTTATTTATAACAAGACTACCCTGGCTCTTTATGAGACAGGGAGCTAAGCACACAACAAAACTCTTACGAAAATACTTTAAGTTGCACAATTTACACAAATGCCCGAGGGGCACGAAAAACCATATACTACAAAAGTGGAATGCGAATTACTAGCAGGTAAGTAACGATTCTCAGAGGCTTTAGAACCGCTAGGCCTACAATACTGAACACTCAGGTTAGGAGCAGGAGGCCTAGGGACACCACGTGCAGAGTGGGAACTCTCACGCGTAAGGCGGGAAAAAGCCTATGGAAGCTAGAATTCACAAAGTTACTGTTCTCGGGCGAACCCGACTAGCTGGGACGAAAACAGGAGTGGATCCGAACACTTGGAGTGTTGGACTATGCTGAGGCACCGGAGTGCTGGATTTACCTAGCTCAGGGGCTGCGGCTGCATAGGGTTCAAGTTGCGTCGGAAACCCACGTTGACGGACCAGGAGCCTGAAGAAGAAGTTGCTGGCAGGCGGCCAGTGAAGAAAAGTTCGAAGAGATCCAAGCCTGGATCAGGGAAGAGGAAAACCTGAAAGCAGAGGGGACCAAGTTCTTGAATCACTAGCCAGTGATTAAGTGGGCACCAGGATGGCACCGGGCGAAGTCACCGCAGTCAGGTGAGTGGGCGCTGCTGGGCTCTGCAGTCTCTCGGACCAGGAGGCGTTGTCGGCGACCAGGATGGAGGTGCGAGCTGTCCCACGAAGGTTCTTGCTGTCGACGTCGCTGGACCCAGGATTGGGGCAACAAGTCTTGGCAATTGCAAGGCCCACGCGGTGGACCTAAAATGGCGTCTTGAGTGGACCAGGAGGGTCCAGGGTGCTTCTCTGAAGAAGGGAAGCAAGGGCCAGTCTGGAGCAACCAGACCAACAGCAGTGATGTCGTCGGGCGTCGTTAAGAAGGCCACAAGCCAGCGGGCTAGTAGCCAAACAACGCGGTGAGCAGCAAAAAGCAGAAGGGCCCCACGCAGATCGCGGAGATGCTGGGAGGCTGAACTTCGGTGCTGGGGCTGCTCAGGGTCGGGGCTTCTCGGACCCCAAAGCACTCACCAGAGGATCTCTCGGCGGTCGTGCTGGAAAGAAGTCGTGCAGTCTTGCAGATGGCCGGTCCCTCGAGGTCTCGTCGCACCCACGGTTCTCAGCTTAGCTGTAGAGGTGGGTAGAGGTCAGAGGTGCCAGGGAAGCCGGTTCTCGTCGAGCTGGGCAGTCGGATTCCGGAGGAAGGACTTGCAGCAGACCGCAGTGTTCTTAAGATGGTGCCTGCGGATGCAGGGTGACTACTCCTTAGTCACAAGGGAGAATCTTGAAGAAGAAATCTTGAAGTCCTTTCGTAGAAAGTCGTGTCTTGATTCCAAAGATGATCTCATTTGGAAGGGGGCCTGCTCCTACCTTTATCCTGAAAAAGGGGGCTGGCACGCGACTAAGTCCTGCCCTATGGGTGGGACTAGGAGGGGGGTGGTTACACCCCTCTCCTTTGGCGGGCTTTCCCCAGCTCAGGGTCTGGTGTGCCCCTGGAACTGGTTCAAGCCGGCCTATGCACAGTGAGCACCGGGGTGCCACTTGCAGTCACCTTCCTCTGAAGCCCTGCCTACCTAGAATACACAAAACCCTGTCTGGGACGGTGCTGGCACCGCCCCTGGCAGGAAACCCTTTGTCCTTGCCTCCTGCTCTGGGAGGACTCCCAGCAGCAGGAGGGCAGACTTGTGTCTCGGTGGCAGCATCCATTTTGTGGAGCTAAGGCTCTGTCTGACTTTAACCGGGGTTATAGGTTACATACATGTCGTGTCCCTCTAGAAGGGTGGAATGCTAACCCCGTCGCCAGAATTGGCGAGGGGTTAGTATTCCAATTCGTATGACACCTTACTCGACATGTTTTGATAAAGCGATACCAGAGTTGGCATATAACCGCGAGGATTATAATGCACTTAAGAGTATATGGTATGCGTTATCATGGAAACGGCTAAGGGATAGATCCCGAAAGCCGCAGACAGGCTCAGCTCATGCCAGAGCACTATCTCACACGATTCCAAGCACTCTGCCTTCAGGATTGTCAAGGCCTGCCATAGGAGTGACTGATAGGAGATCTGTGTGCCCATTTTAGGGTTAGATATAGGTATACTATATCTAAAGCAAAGGGTGATTACACCACCTTGCCCCAGCTGTCGTGCAGCCAGTTGTGTCAGATTTGGATGGCCAGCCAGGGGTGGCATAATACATGCTGCAGCCCCTGGTAGGCCCTGGGTACACCTATGCCCTGGGTACCTAAGGTACACTGTACAGGGACTGATAAGGTGACTCAGTATCCAATTAGATATGTACCTAAGGTACATGGAATCCATTTTAACAGAGAGAGCAGTGGGCCTGGGGTCCTGAATAGCAGGGCCCCAGGTCAACTAAGTCAGAAAACCAGCAAAACACCAGGCAAAAAGTTGGGGGCAACCATAGTCAGGGATCTACCTTCCTACATAACCCCCCCCCCCCCCCCAAACGAAAGGAGATAAGGCTATCCTTGACCAGGTAAGCCTATATTGCCTAAGTGGCCATATAAGGAAGTACCAGCACTGGCATGGTTACCCCCTATCTTATGGTCCACTAAGCAACCCCTCACCCTAAGGGTATCTGAGGGTCTCCACCATAGGGAATCTCTACCTGTGGTGTGTTTTGGCAAAGTAAAAGACTGGTGCTGGGATGGAGTACTGAAGTGAGACTCCACTAATGTTGGGCTCAACTTCCTCCAATCACCATCTACCATGTGTGCCTTTCTTTCCAGGACTGAGTTGCTATGAGCTCTCAGGGTCAACCTCTGGCTACCTAAAGCTGGAGGCTGGGTCCCTCTGTTTGGCTTACTGGAGGGACAGGTCAGGTCTGGGCCCTCAGGTCCCAAGTTTGGCTGTGCCCAACAGTGTCCATCTGTGGGAGGTCCCTAACTAATTTTAAGGGGGATCCCTCAGGAGTTTGTTTTATTTTCACTTGGCTAGGACTACTAGCTTCAGTGCCCTTAATCTGCTGATTGGGGAATTCTTTTGGACAGGGGGCCCTTTGGGGTCCAATACTGGCCTCCCTGACCTCTACAGCCCTGGGCTGACTGAGGCAGGGTAGAGAGGGGCAGGTTACCTGCTCCAGACTGGGTCCCACCTTGGAAGGGTCCACTGACATCAGGGGTTCTGCCAGGCTAGGCCTGACTACCTCTGTGGCAGTTTCCTCACAAGGGGTCAGATCAGTTCCCTGAGGAGGCTGATCCTTTCCTACAGTCTGGTGGGAGGGAGATTTCTCTTCCTCCTCAATGCTCTCTGTCTGAGTGGAGTGATCCATAGTTTCAGGCTTCACAACACTGTCATCTGTCTGAGTTTGAGCTGTGGCCATCACAACTCTCCCAACCTTTTCAGGAGGGGGCTCAGTTTGGGTGTGGGCTGTTACCATTACAGCCTTGGCAACCTGTTCTGGGAAGGAAGTTGTCTGAGATTGGGTTGTGACTGGCACAACCCTCCTGACCTGTTCAGGGAGGACATCTTGGACTGGGGCTGTGGCTATCACTGCCCCACTAGCCTTACCATGGAGGTTTACCATTTTCGAATGGGTTTCTTGCTCTACTTCAGCCCAGGCTGAGAGCTCTAAATCATTCCCCAGTAGGCAATCTACAGGCAAGTTTGGTGACACTGCCACTCTCTTGTGGCCAGTGACACCTCCCCAGCTGAGATTAACCACTGCCATGGGATGATCTCTCTGTACTCCATCAATATTGGTCACCTGGTATGTGGCACCAGGTAAAAGTTGCCTTGAGGGGACTAGACTCTCAGTCACCATGGTGATGCTAGCCCCTGTATCTTTATAGGCCTCAACTTTTATACCATTGATGAGGGGTTCCTGTCTGTACTTGCCCAACGTGTTGGGACAAGTTGTGAAGTTGGCAAACCCCATGCCAGTCTCACAGACAAGAGTATCTAGGTTTGGGAACCTGGTTAGGCCAGAGTCCCCAGGAACTCCCAAAGTAAATGCACCCAAATTCTTGGGGGCACTCCCACCCCCTGGGGGATTACTACTAGTAGTAACAGGAGGTTTGGGAATGTTACTTGGGGGTATGTTTTCCTTATTGTTATTCTTGGGGCAACTGCTGTCAGTTTTCAAATGACCCACCTGTTTACAGGGATAACAATAAGGTTTCTTCTGGTTGTTGGAAGGATTCTGGGACCCACCCCCCTCAGAGGATTTTTGGGGCCCTGATGTGGTTTGATCTTGAGATTTATTCCCACCCTTCTCTTGAGGCTTGGTTGATTCCTTTTTCTGGTCACCACCTTGGTTCTTGGGCCTAATCCTGGTTCTGACCCATTTGTCTGCCCTCTTACCCAATTCTTGTGGAGAGGTCAGATCAGAGTCTACCAGGTGCTGGTGTAATAACTGGTTCTGACAATTATTTAAGACTTGCTCTCTCATAATAAGATTATACAATCCTGTGAAGTCAGTAACCTTGCTACCCAGTAGCCAGCCTTCCAAAGCCTTAGTGGCACAATCAACAAAGTCAGACCAGTCCTGAGACTGAGTTTTCTGGGTGTCTCTGAACAGCAACCTGTACTGCTCAGTGGTTAAGCCAAACCCATCAACCAGTGCATTTTTCAGGACCTGGTAATTGTTAGCATCCTCAACTCTAGTAGTGAGGAGCTTATCTCTACCTTTGCCATCAAAGGAGAGCCACAGTATAGCTGCCCACTGACTCTGGGGAATGCACTGCACAGTGCAGGCCCTCTCCAAAGCAGCCATCCATTTCTGGATGTCATCCCCTTGCTTAAAGGGGGGCACTATCTTTTTCAGCTGTTTAGTATCTAAACCCTTCTCTTTTTCTCTTGAGAGATTGCTACCACCAGTGGGAACTATCCCACTCATCTGCTGCTCTCTAGCAAAGGCAAGCTTCTCTTTGGCCAGGGCAAGTTCTTCCCTTTCAATCCTCAGTTTAGCTTGTCTCATCCTTGCTTCATGCTCTCTTCTCTGAGGGGAAGTCAATCTCCTCTGGGGAGAGTTCCTTCTCCCCTGAGAAGAGGCATTAGAGTGCAGAGATCTAATGGAGTCCCTAGAAGGAGATCTATTTCTCCTAACTCCAAGGTTAGGCCTCATTAGGGTCAGTACTGGGGGTCCCCCAGATCCTTGCCCAAGTAGGTCTAAGTTGGCCCTAGTTAGCCTTCTGACTACCTCAAGACCTTTGTCTACCTCATCCCCAGAGAGTTCCTCTTGATCCTCCTCCTCAACTGCATTGGCAGTGTTGGGGAGGTCTGGATCCCCAGAGGTACCCTCTAAGGCTGGCATATTCCCATCTAGCTGAGAAATCTTTCTCGCATCATAAGTCTCTAAGAGACCTATCAGAAAGGGAATGGTGGGGTTAGACCCCTGTTTCAGTTTCCTGGAGGTACACACTTGTCTCATCTCCTGGAAACTGAGAGCTGCATATCTTGAAGTGACCTGTGGAGGGTCAAAAACCACGAGAGGGGTCTCAGTAGACTCTCCCTGGTTAGACATGCTTTTCTAGTGAGGTGTAAGTGGTGCACTTACCTACACTATATGTTTGCCTACTGATCCCTTGCTAGAGTTGTAGTTTAGGGTGTGCTAGGCCCTAGGAGCTACAACAGCTGGTTCAGTAGAACTCAGAGTATTCTAAGCTAAGTTATATGTACCTTTAGTACTTATGTGATCTTTCACAAGATATTCTTAGGATGTGTGTGGTAAAACAACAGCAAGCTCAAATCCCAACCGCTGCTCACCAATGTGAGAAGTTGGCCTGATATGCAGTGCTCACTATTCTAGTGATCACTATGTATCAGTCCAAACAACCCTTATTGATGATTGGTTGAAAGTCAACCTTATAGACCAGCTATCCTAGTAGCATGGATACGAGCAGTCTAAGGCTAAGACTCTAGAGGGCGTGTTAAGCCAGCTGTTTTACCATCACATTACCCCTTGAACACCCAGTGAAAGGACACCACACAAGTTGTTATGAAAATAAACAGTGTATTTATTTATGACAAGACTACCCTGGCTCTTTATGAGACAGGGAGCTAAGCACACAACAAAACTCTTACGAAAATACTTTAAGTTGCACAATTTACACAAATGCCCGAGGGGCACGAAAAACCATATACTACAAAAGTGGAATGCGAATTACTAGCAGGTAAGTAACGATTCTCAGAGGCTTTAGAACCGCTAGGCCTACAATACTGAACACTCAGGTTAGGAGCAGGAGGCCTAGGGACACCACGTGCAGAGTGGGAACTCTCACGCGTAAGGCGGGAAAAAGCCTATGGAAGCTAGAATTCACAAAGTTACTGTTCTCGGGCGAACCCGACTAGCTGGGACGAAAACAGGAGTGGATCCGAACACTTGGAGTGTTGGACTATGCTGAGGCACCGGAGTGCTGGATTTACCTAGCCCAGGGGCTGCGGCTGCATAGGGTTCAAGTTGCGTCAGAAACCCACGTTGACGGACCAGGAGCCTGAAGAAGAAGTTGCTGGCAGGCGGCCAGTGAAGAAAAGTTCGAAGAGATCCAAGCCTGGATCAGGGAAGAGGAAAACCTGAAAGCAGAGGGGACCAAGTTCTTGAATCACTTGCCAGTGATTAAGTGGGCACCAGGATGGCACCGGGCGAAGTCACCGCAGTCAGGTGAGTGGGCGCTGCTGGGCTCTGCAGTCTCTCGGACCAGGAGGCGTTGTCGGCGACCAGGATGGAGGTGCGAGCTGTCCCACGAAGGTTCTTGCTGTCGACGTCGCTGGACCCAGGATTGGGGCAACAAGTCTTGGCAATTGCAAGGCCCACGCGGTGGACCTAAAATGGCGTCTTGAGTGGACTAGGAGGGTCGAGGGTGCTTCTCTGAAGAAGGGAAGCAAGGGCCAGTCTGGAGCAACCAGACCAACAGCAGTGATGTCGTCGGGCGTCGTTAAGAAGGCCACAAGCCAGCGGGCTAGTAGCCAAACAACGCGGTGAGCAGCAAAAAGCAGAAGGGCCCCACGCAGATCGTGGAGATGCTGGGAGGCTGAACTTCGGTGCTGGGGCTGCTCAGGGTCGGGGCTTCTCGGACCCCAAAGCACTCACCAGAGGATCTCTCGGCGGTCGTGCTGGAAAGAAGTCGTGCAGTCTTGCAGATGGCCGGTCCCTCGAGGTCTCGTCGCACCCACGGTTCTCAGCTTAGCTGCAGAGGTGGGTAGAGGTCAGAGGTGCCAGGGAAGCCGGTTCTCGTCGAGCTGGGCAGTCGGATTCCGGAGGAAGGACTTGCAGCAGACCGCAGTGTTCTTAAGATGGTGCCTGCGGATGCAGGGTGACTACTCCTTAGTCACAAGGGAGAATCTTGAAGAAGAAATCTTGAAGTCCTTTCGTAGAAAGTCGTGTCTTGATTCCAAAGATGATCTAATTTGGAAGGGGGCCTGCTCCTACCTTTATCCTGAAAAAGGGGGCTGGCACGCGACTAAGTCCTGCCCTATGGGTGGGACTAGGAGGGGGGTGGTTACACCCCTCTCCTTTGGCGGGCTTTCCCCAGCTCAGGGTCTGGTGTGCCCCTGGAACTGGTTCAAACCGGCCTATGCACAGTGAGCACCGGGGTGCCACTTGCAGTCACCTTCCTCTGAAGCCCTGCCTACCTAGAATACACAAAACCCTGTCTGGGACGGTGCTGGCACCGCCCCTGGCAGGAAACCCTTTGTCCTTGCCTCCTGCTCTGGGAGGACTCCCAGCAGCAGGAGGGCAGACTTGTGTCTCGGTGGCAGCATCCATTTTGTGGAGCTAAGGCTCTGTCTGACTTTAACCGGGGTTATAGGTTACATACATGTCGTGTCCCTCTAGAAGGGTGGAATGCTAACCCCGTCGCCAGAATTGGCGAGGGGTTAGTATTCCAATTCGTATGACACCTTACTCGACATGTTTTGATAAAGCGATACCAGAGTTGGCATATAACCGCGAGGATTATAATGCACTTAAGAGTATATGGTATGCGTTATCATGGAAACGGCTAAGGGATAGATCCCGAAAGCCGCAGACAGGCTCAGCTCATGCCAGAGCACTATCTCACACGACTCCAAGCACTCTGCCTTCAGGATTGTTAAGGCCTGCCATAGGAGTGACTGATAGGAGATCTGTGTGCCCATTTTAGGGTTAGATATAGGTATACTATATCTAAAGCAAAGGGTGATTACACCACCTTGCCCCAGCTGTCGTGCAGCCAGTTGTGTCAGATTTGGATGGCCAGCCAGGGGTGGCATAATACATGCTGCAGCCCCTGGTAGGCCCTGGGTACACCTATGCCCTGGGTACCTAAGGTACACTGTACAGGGACTGATAAGGTGACTCAGTATCCAATTAGATATGTACCTAAGGTACATGGAATCCATTTTAACAGAGAGAGCAGTGGGCCTGGGGTCCTGAATAGCAGGGCCCCAGGTCAACTAAGTCAGAAAACCAGCAAAACACCAGGCAAAAAGTTGGGGGCAACCATAGTCAGGGATCTACCTTCCTACACCCCCCACCCCCAAAAGAGTACCCAACACACACACCCCCACCCTGCACCCCTGCGTCGATCCAAAGAACCACCCCAACTTGCAGTGTGCCTGTCGCCCCATTAAACTAGTCTACGAAAAGAAAGAAGAACCCCTTAGAGGAGGAAGAGACCCGAACCCTCCCACCCCCGGGTAGACAATATACATGCGCTCAATAGTAGTCAAACCACTGCTGCAAGTCCATAAAGCCGGCCCCCCCGGCGGGGACTCACTCCACCCGTTCCTCCAGTCCACCTTCAGCACCGCCGGAATGTTCAGATCGATCACGCGGCGTCGGTAGAGTATCAAGCCAGTCACTAGCAACCTCCGGGCGATCAAAAAAGAAAATGCGTTCCTCATATTCGACCCTCAAGCGGGCCGGGAACAGCATAGCGTACTTTAGGCCCATATCACGGAGGCGTTGTTTCACACCCGTGAAGCTCATGCGTTGTTTTTGAACTGACTGCGTGAAATCCGGGTAAAAACTGATGGATGCATTGTCAAATTTTGTGGGCCCACCAGTGCGCGAGGCCTGGAGAATAGCATCTCTGTCCCGAAAGTTGAAGATCCTGGCTATAATGGGCCGCGGCGTCGCGCCCAATTTAGGCTTCCCACCTGGGACTCTGTGGGCACGCTCCACAGTGAAGAAGTTACTGAGGCCCTTAGGTGCCAGGTGATTCAGCACGAGGTCCTCAACCAAAAGATCCATAGAAACTGGTTCGGAACGCTCCGGAACGCCAATGATGCGGACGTTGTTTCGTCTGGCACGGCTCTCATAATCATCCAGCCGACGAGCAAACAAGTCGTTAAATTTCCGGAGATTGTGAACTTGAGCCTGAAGGTCCGAAACATCAGTAGTGAGACTCGTTGTTTTAATGTCCAGCGATTTCACCCGCTCATTAGTCTTTGCAAGATCCATTCTGATGAGGTTAACCTCGATAGCCACGGTGTCGATCTTCAAGGCCAGTGTCTCGTACTGCTGGCCCATGGAGGTCTTTACACTGGCAATGGCGCCCATGACGTCTCTCAGCGTCAGGTCATCTGTCGCAGGAAGGTCCTCTCCAGATTCACCCGGGGCTTTACCCAGCCCCCCAGGGGTGCCTTTCAGGCGGGTGAAGCGATCAAGGGTATTAGACTGAGTAGAACCCCCTCGGTTCGTAATCCTAGTGGCCCGCTTCTCGCTCTCAGGTTTACCCGACATGGTGGCAGAGGAATCCTAGCAGACCCTGAGAGGGTACAGCGAAGGCAACCCTCAAGAGATCCGCCGTGTATAGTCGAGAAATACGAGAGACAGGAGATGCGCTGGGGGCGGGCCGCCAAGTGTGGACCAGCAGTACTGGCAGGCAGGAAGCCACGGAGGACAGCGACCAAAAACGAAACTGAAAGTAGCACGAGGGTTGCAATCAAGTCTCAGTGACCGTTGTTGTTCGATTACCACTCGGGCATTCCGGCAACTCGAGACCGTGGGCATCCGCCGGTGTAGGCCATAAAGTTCGAGATGCAGTGAGTCCGGCGTCCGGCGGCCAAATCGACTTTTTGAAAGACAATTTTGTATCAGCAGGGCTTCCTTCAGTCAAACCCGTCGTCTAAATCAGGATATTAAACAGGATAGTCGTAGGAGGTGGAAGGGGTCTCGAGAGCCCTGTGCTCACGCGTCCATCTTGGATCCGCGCGAAGCTCCTCCTCTATCCTACATTTTTTACTCGATATTTTGCTACTTCAATATTTATGTCATCAATATTATTTCAGTGATCCCATGGTTACTTACAGGTGTGTTTCTCTGAGTCTACGACCTCCCTGTCACGGATATATGACGTTACCACGCGTTCTTTTACCACGCAGACCATTACCACGCATTTTTTACAACGCAGGAACCTTTACCACGAATACCTTTACAACGCAATACACTACAACGCAGGTACTATTACAACGCATACCATTACAACGTAAGTATAGGTAAGTAAATAATATGGTAAAATAATGTAATTATTAATAATATTTTTTTTAATTAATAAATTATTATTTTAATATTTAATATTTTAATTATTTATATTAATATTTATTTATTAATTTTGAAATATATATGTTAAAAATACCCCTGTACCCCAAAACCCAAACCCAGCCCTGAAACCTAAAAATACCCCTGAACCCCAAAACCCAAACCCAGCCCTGAAACCTAAAAATACCCCTGTACCCCAAAACCCAAACCCAACCCTGAAACCTAAAAATACCCCTGTACCCCAAAACCCAAACCCAGCCCTGAACCCTAAAAATACCCCTGTACCCCAAAAACTGAAAACTGACCCTGAACCCTAAAAATACCCCTTTACCCAAAAACTGAAAACTGACCCTGAACCCTAAAAATACCCCTTTACCCAAAACTGAAAACTGACCCTGAACCCTAAAAATACCCCTTTACCCAAAAACTGAAAACTAACCCTGAACCCTAAAAATACCCCTTTACCCAAAAACTGAAAACTGACCCTGAACCCTAAAAATACCCCTTTACCCAAAACTGAAAACTGACCCTGAACCCTAAAAATACCCCTTTACCCAAAAACTGAAAACTAACCCTGAACCCTAAAAATACCCATTTACCCAAAACCCAAACCTAAAATATTTTAAATAAAATTATATACTTACCAATACTTACGTTGTAATGGTATGCGTTGTAAAGGTATCTGCGTTGTAAATACCTGCGTTGTAATGGTATGCGTGGTAAAGGGTCCTGCGTTGTAAAAGTTGCGTGGTAAAGGTAGGTCGTGGTAAAAGTTGCGTGGTAAAGGTTGTATACCCCCTGTCACAGTCCTTACTTCTACTAGTGTCAGCTCCTGCCCTCAGCCTTCATCAAGCAAAAACCAAACACACATACAGCTCCCATCCCTTACCTCTAGGTCACACCCACATCCTGTGGGTTATACAAACACTGACTGCATATCCTGAAACCCTGAAATCCAAAGCCAAATTGAAGCCAAACACAGGGAGGAAGGGATGGGAACCAGGACTGTGACGGGAAGGTCGTAGACTCGGAGTAATGAAACTCACCGGTAAGTAACCAGGCATTACCTCCTCGTCCGACCTCCCCATCACAGTCCTTACTTCTATGAGCTGATACCCAAGTAACAAAATCAACTTCATATACAACTGGTGCAGAAACAGAAATATTTAGTACAATATCTACTGATTAACACAACAGTAATTGTGTACAGAACTCAAGACTGCATCACCAAAACTAGTTGAAACATCACCGCCCACTACCAATCAGTAATGCGACACAAAGGTGTGTGGGGAACTTCAAGTGCTGGCCCTGCAAATATCCGCCACAGAAGCACCCTTCAGGCTTGCCCAAGAAGCCGCCACCCATCTTGTAGAGCGACCCTGAACTGAGCCAGGCATTGATTCTCCCAATAACTCATATGCCACAACAATAGTCCATTTCAACCACCTACTGAAAGTAGACCCAGAAGGCTTCAGACATTGTCCTGCTAAACCAAATGTTACAAACAGAAAATCTACCTTATGAAAAGCACTAGTTCCATTCCGATACACACAAATGGTATGACTTACATCCAGTCTGTGCACAAGAACTACATCTTCTGTCTGAGGCTAAAACAAACAACAGTTTAAACCAACTCCTCCGAGCAATGGAAAGGAGAAGACGCCTTAAGAACAAACTTAGGATCTGGCTTCAGAACCACCCTATCTGGATAGCATTTTAAAATGGTTCCAGACACAGCAATGCTCCTAATTCCCAAACTCTTCTTGCAGGGAAGATGGCCACTAGAAAAATCACCTTGAAAGTGAGAAACCTAAGGGAAACTTCTTCCAAAGGTTCAAAAAGCACAAATCCCAAAGCCTGCAACACCAACGGTAAATCCCAACTAGGAGTTTGCAATTTTAACATCGGTTTCTTAAGAAAACAACTCCTAAATAGCCTTGTCACCAATAGAACCAGGATCCCACACTCTAGGTCTCCAAATGCTCTAATAGCTGCCCACTGTGCACGCAAACTGGAAACTGCCAAGCCCAAACCAAAACCATGTTTAAGAAAGGCCAAGATTTAAGCTTGCCCACAGTAAAACTGACCAACATTACCCCGTACACCATCTTTGAAAAGAAACCCAATGCCTGGCATAAGGCTCAAGTGTAGATGGTTTCCTAGATTTCTGAATAAAGAGCGCAACCTCTGGAGAACAACCCAAAGCCACAAGGCTTAGCCTCGCAACAGCCAGCCCGCCAACTGTAATCTGGTTAGACCCTCCTGAGACAGACTGGGAAACCTCAGTGGACACGGACAAAGAGGAGTCCCCCAACATGGTAAAATTGCCAACTGCAACAAGAGAGGGAACTAAGGCCTTCTGTTCCAGCCTGAAACCTCCATAATCAGTGAAGCTTTGTTCCATTTTATTTTGATCAGAACCCTATGAATCAATGCATTTGGAGAAAAAAGCATACATCAACCTCTCCCCCCAGTGAAACGACATTGCATCCACCTTCCAAACCCTGCTCGACTGACTCAAAGAGCAAACTTTGTCCCTCAACGCATTCTCTTGAGTTGTGAATAGACCCACTTTTGGCACGCCAAACCTTTGCATCATGACTCCAAACACTCCTTTCTCTAATGCCAACTCTGACAGGGAAGTAAAAATCCTGCTCAAGCAGCATCTCTGTTTAGCACCCCAGAAAGTTGAACTGGCCTCAGAGACAAGATTCAGTTCTGCCCAGTGGAAAATCTGCAGAGCTAACACATTCAAAGACGCAACTCTGTCACTCTCCTGATGATTTATATAGCATACCACCACTGTATTGTCGGTACCAAACAGCACTTCCTGTTGCAATACCAACAGAAGAAAATGAACCAGTGCCAACTGTCTCGCATTCAATACCCTCCAGCTGGAAGACCTCAGAGGCTCTTGTGCTGATCAGACTCCCTGCACTGAGTCTTGAGCTAATAGTGCCCCCAACCCAGCTCTCTGGCATCCGTTGTCAAGATCACACTCTGCTGGGTCACAAGCGGATAACACTTCTTCAGATTCCCAACATCCAACTTCAATTCATCACATGTGAGATGTCCTGACCCACCGAAATCATCTGCAAAAAAACAGGGTTTCTGGATATGAGGTCAGTGTTTTTATAACCCACAGGACATGGATGTGGCCTAGAGGGAAGGGATGGGAGCTGTATGTGTGTTTCTTTTGCTTGATAAATGCTGCTGATGCTCATAGAAGTAAGGACTGTGACTGGGAGGTCAGATGAGGAGGTAATGTAACTCAATGTAGAATAACATTTTTTTCACTGTTGTGTTCGTGAACAATTCGAGAGCTGTACCTGAGCCTCCTGTGCATTGATGACTTTTCTGTAGCAAAGTTCACCGAGAACAGTGTGGAGGTCGATGTTCTCAATTACGTAGACAATGTCAGGCTGAAAGTACAGAGATAATCTTCTGAGCTCGCTCTGTGAATATTTGGACAACTTCGAATGGAATTCCTGGATGTCGCCTGGGGGAAGAAATCACATTTGTCATGAAGCAGCTAACCATTTTATTATTTAGGAGTTAAATGCGTAACTGCACATTAAACATTTAGTATTACAGCTTATTTATTATACAAGAGACTATTAAAGGAGGTGGGCATTTCATTGTACAGAAGATACTGCAGTAAACGGCAGGCAGCTTTAGTATACAGGGGACAACAACCCCATTACAATCGAAAATACTCACTTCAATATATATGAGTAATGGGACCTAATTAATTAATTAACAAATTCTAATTTAATTAGTCATTCCATTAATTAGGTACAATTTTAGCACTCACATAATTAAACACAAACATGCTCATTAAAATAAAGTCTAAACATTTTGATATGGCACATAGGCCCCGAATACAAGTTGCACGGCACTCACAGTGCTAACTCTGCCCCTGTTAATACTAGTACCAGGCACTAACCCCCCAACGGTATCGTGCAATTACGAGTTGAACTCCATAGAATGGGAACGACTGCGCAGACCAGTTTCTACCAGACATAAAGATGCATGTAATTCCCAAATCTATGGAGTTTATTACTTCCTTTCTCTACTTGCTCTGAGCAGGTTCTAAATCGGAGCAGGGACTTCTATGCGGGGCGGAGGCAGACGGAAGGAAGTGGGGAAGAGTAAAGAGGTGAAACGTGGCTGAAGGGAGCATGGCCTGTTCCCTGCTAACAAAGCATGAGGTCGGGCGGCCCTGGGAGACAAAGCCTAACTTCTAGTGCAGCCAAAGTCCAAAGTATTTTACCAGCCAGTAAATGTATTCCGGTTTCCCTACTCTTGGAATACCAGAAGGGAAAACACTAGGCCATTCGTTAACAGGCAAGGGGAATTTGTCATACGGGAATTCTACTGGCGTTTCCTGCTTGGACAGGGTGCATACCTCTGTCAACCAGAAACCCAGTTCTAACAAAAGCCATATACTTCTGAGTGCCCTGCCAGAAAGACAGGTATTGAAATGTGACTCATAGATGGAGAGACATTCTTTATTGTTAGCTACTTTTGTATATCAGATACATTCCTGCAATAAGATAAGAAACCTAACGAAACAGTTTCCTCTTCCATACATGCTACAGTACCAAGAGATGTAACATTCCTGCACAACTCAAGAGAAAACAACCAAAGATGCTTAAAACTAAACAGTTATTGCAACTAAACTTATCTTTTGCAGATTTCACACCAAGGGAAGTCAAATGGTGTTTGTGCTTATGCTAACATTCACTAATATAGGCCTTAATTTCAAATGTTTGATGCTGTCTGCAGCCATCTTTATTGCAGTGCTTAATTTGAGCCTGTGGTTTACTGTGCTTGGTACTAGCACTTAATTGTCAACACCAGCACACATGACAGCTGCCACATGGTGGAGCTATCTGTCAAATTTTGAGATGAGCAGAAGAATAGCTTATTATTAATGTGGTATGAGTGATAGCTGCCTCCCAAGCCATTCTTATAGCTTTGGGGGCCTGGAATAGTCTCAATTGTCATTAGCAGCGCTGTCAGGGGCAATAGGTGGCGCAAGCTGCAGTGGCCTCCTGATGAGGGACCTGGTAGTTTTTTGTTTCTTTTTACAAATTAAGAACTGCTTTTTAGCATGTGATTCTTTTTATTTCCTTCTTACCCAATGCAAAACAATTTGTGTACTAGCATCTTTGTATGCACTATTTAGACATGATTATCATTTTCTCAGATACAGAATGATTATTCTTTTTTTGGAAGTTCTCAAGGCAGACCCTCACCAAGAATTGATTCGCCTGTATTTTGCAAGGTGTTGTGGGACACACATCCCACTCCCTCCACAAATCTGTCTAGTGCATTGGAGAGTTTCACCAATTGGATCTCTCAGGCAACTGAGTTCCTAACCCCGCCCCATCGGAACAGACGAGCAAGAATCACCCCTTCGAAACCTTGGTATTCTAGTAAGCTTAGGGCATTAAAACAGTCCTGTAAAACATTGGAATGCAGTTGGAGACTGGCATACTGCCCCCTGGCCAAAATAGCGCTAGGGAAGGCCCGGCGCGTATACTATGCCACTATCAGTAAGGCAAAAAGTTGCTTCTATACGGAACGCATCGCTAAGTCTAAAAATAACTCGAAGGACATTTTTGCTATTGTCCAGAGTTATCTAATTCCCTACGCTGAGCGTACTTCCCTTCCTGCCTCCACCGAATGGTGTGAGAAGTTATCAAGTTTTATTGAGAAGATTCAGGCCATCCAGGACAGTCTGGGTACTAATTAGCACGGGCAAGCTAGGTTTGTTAGCTCGATCACTTCTGCTTCCGCCCAGCCAGTTTACCTCCTGACAGGTTTTTCACCTATCTCCCCGCCTGATACACTATGCATTCTTAAATCACTTAAATCAGGTTCTCCAACTGACCCGTGCCAGGCCAGGCTACTTGCTGAGGCAGCGGAGATGGTTAACCCTGAGGTGAATTCCATCATAAATGTATCCCTCCATACTGCCACAGTACCACTAGATTGGAAGCAGGCTAAGGGCCAGATGTAGATAGCCAAATACCGGTCGGTAACGGCCGAAACTCGGTAATTTCGGCAGTTACCGACCGGTATTAGGACATTGAGATGTAGGTCGGCCAAAAATCACAGAATCGGAAAAAATTCCGAATCGGTAGCTTACCGAGTCGGTAAATAATCCGAATCGGTAATATTACAGAATGAGAAAAATTACCGATTCAGAAAATATACCGAGTCGGTAAATGTTCCGAATCGGTGAAATTACCGAATCGGAAAACATACCGAGTCGGTAAATGTTCCGAATCGGTAAAATTACAGAATCAGAAATTAAGAAGTGGAAAAAACAACACCATCGAGATGTAGGTGAGCCATAATTTACCGATTTTCACCAAAAATCGGTATTTATGAATCGGTATTTAACATGGATTGAAAGCAGGTGGTAATCAGGTGCAGCCTATAAAAAAGGCCCCCAAAATGCAACACTGGAACCACTATGGCGGCTTTCTATGTAATAGCAAGACGTCTACGGCTACAGGCAGCAGGTGAGGGGGAATGGAGAAGGGAGGAGCAGGTGTACCGGCAGAGGATTACACTCTTCCAATTGACAGAGCCAGAGATACTGCAAAGATACAGACTGCACCCCGAAACCATCATGGACCTGATCAGGGACCTGCACCCACTCCTGGACCACCCAAGACCAAGGGCCCACGCCATCCCACCCCATGTGCAGGTGCTCTGTAGCATACACCTCCTTGCATCTGGGAGCTACCAGAGTGTTGTTGCTGCGGTAGGTGGGGTGTCCCAGAGCTGCCTGTCGCGTTTATTCAGAAAGTTCCTGGAATCCATGATGCAAAGAATGGAGCATTACATCCACTTCCCAGACACTGATGCGAACTTGCTCAGAACCAAGACTGACTTTTACCTCATGGCAAATTTCCCACACGTGATTGGCTGCATTGATGGGACCCACATCCCCATTTGCCCCCCAGCTGCCACTGAGCACATATACAGGAACAGGAAGTCCTCACACACAATCAATGTACAAGCAATCTGTGATGCCAAGTACATTATCACCGATATAGTGGCCAGATACCCAGGAAGCACCCACGATTCATACATATTCCAAAATAGTGGGATCTATACCCGCCTGACAGCGGGTGAATTTGGGGAAGGATACCTGCTAGGTAAATAAATGGGTGACACTCCCTTGATAGATGAAGCAGACGTATGTCAATGTGTGCCTCTGAGTAATGTATCTTTTTTCTTTCACATTAGGGGATAGTGCATACGCACTCCGTTCCTTCGTCCTGACACCCTACCTCAACCCCACAACCCCCAGCCAGAGACGCTACAATGTGGCACATAAATCCACCCGCAACATCATTGAGCGCACCTTTGGGCTCCTGAAGAGCCGGTTCCGCTGCCTCCACAAAAGTGGGGGGGCACGGCAGTACTCACCTGTAACATGCTGTAAGATTATTGCTACCTGTGCGATGTTGCACAACCTCGCTACTAAGAGGGGCACAGAGGTGGAATTGGAGGACTATGAAGACCATGATGATGAGCAGGCACTACCAGCAGCCAAAACAGTAGGAGGACCAACACCCACAGACGGGAGACAGAGACGGGCAGAAATCACACACAACTACTTCTGAGTAAGTATAGAGACAAAGCACGTGTTGTACTTCAATGCACGTAGTTTATTTTGCACTACGTTGAAATGACATAAGCCACAGAACACACATACTAGTGTTCCCAGCACTACTGTGCGGACGGGGGTTACCTCACCCTCACATGTCCATCTGCATATGGCAGACTCACTGCTTGCGCCCATGAACACCCACGCGTGATGCCTGAGGTTGATTAGGTTCAGAGTCTGCTGTGCCTGCGCCGGCACTCTGGCGTCTGCTGCTCCTCCTTACTTCAGGGACAGGGGTGCTGCTCCTGCTACTAGGGGTATCTGTGTCCCCAACAACTTCTGCTCCTGTGGTGGCTGACTGGATTGTCAGCAGCACTTCAAGTGCTGTAGTGACTCTCCCCATCCCCCGGGATAGATCAGTACAGCAGTGCACCAGCCCCTCCTGCATCGCAACTGAACGGCGACACATCAGTGAAGTCGTAGTTGCTAGTTGGCGCATTCCCCTTTTCTGCTGGTGCGTGCGATGGCTCCCCCTGCGCCTTTGTGCACGGTCCTCTCGTACTTCCTCACACAGTGTCATCACACACTGAGACATGTCCCTGACTCCATCTGCCATGTCCCTCATGCTGTCTGCCATTAATGCTATTCCCTTGTTCATGTCTGTGACATTAGTGTTCAAAAGGCGCATTTGTCTATGCACTGCACTTATTCCTTTCGCCTGCAGGCGCTGCACCTTGACCATTGTGGTCTCAAGGCCTTGGAAGACATCTGCATCACGGCCACTGACGTTTGACTCCTGGACCCTACGACGTCTTGTTCCACCGGATCGCCTGACAGGAGTGGATGAATGACATGGTGCACTTCCTGCCATTGGCTGTCTTGACTCCTCACACTCCCTTTCCTCATCGGAGGATGTTTGTAGGATCCTTTGCGGGGGACCCTCATGCCTCACGGGCCTGAAGATGTCTGAGACATCTGTGTCTGCTGGTGTGTGAGGTTGTTGTGACTCATCTTGTGGTGAGTCAAGGAGCACTGGAGATGCTTCAAGGTGCATGGTGTCGTCTGCCTCTGGTGTCTCTGCTGCTTGTGTGCAGGGTGCTGTAGGTCTTGCAGTGCTGGGCCCTGCAACCCTGCCTTCTTGCTCACTCCTATCCCTTTGGGGATGTGTCTTCTCCCTCACCTGCAGTGACTTGCGTGATGTCTCCCCTGTGGACAGATATGGACAGTGTCTTAGTGGTGCTTTCACCGTGTAAATCACTATTAAATTACATTATTATTTCACTTTGTCCTGCTCCTCCCATGTCTCTGATTGTATTGTGTGGCATGCCTGTCAACATTTCATGTAGACTGATCATATGGCTATTCTTATGACTACCACTCCCATAATGCATTGCAGGTGAATACTAAATAAGCATGGGCGTAAAATCCGTTCCCCTCGCGGATTTTGCGGATTTTCGGTAAATTCGCAATCCGCGAACTCTCGCGAACTTCCCGAAAATTCATAAAATCCGTGCGAAGCGGATTTTTTGCTTGGTCGCACTTGCCAACTAGAATACTATACAATTTCGCGGGAGTAAACACTTGCGAACACATAGATGCGGCGGGCAGCGACAATCTCGCAATTGCGAGATTGCAAAATTTGCAATTTCGCACAAGAAATCCACCAGCAGGCAGCATAAACCTTGAAAATTATGATTTTTATCAGAATAACTCCTCAGGTTGACATTTGCCTGCACTTTTTCTTTGCAAGGAGTCCATTTTGGGGGGTGGGGGTGGGAGGAAGGAAGTGCCCCACAGTCTCCAACTTCCTGTTCCTGTCCACCAGGCTCCTCCCAGTGCTTTCTTCATGTGCTGGTCACTTTGATTTGGATCTTGACCTGGAAGGATTACTTTTTGTGGATGCTGCTGGATATTTGGATTTTTGCAAAACTGAAAGCACTCAGCAGGTGCAAAAGTTCAATCTTATCATTAGTAACCATTCCCTGTGTTGCTTCCTGAGGGCCCCTTCAGAGTTCATTTGCCTACTTGCAACTATTCTATGACCCTGCTCTGACCCTCACAGCAGGCTCAGAGAATAGCTACAAGTATACAACAAAGGTCCTGTTAAAAAAATTACACTGCAACAGAAAGCAATTACAGACAAAACTGAAAGCACTCAGCAGGTGCAAAAGTTCAATCTTATCATTAGTAACCATTCCCTGTAGTGCTTCCTGAGGGGCCCCTTCAGAGTTCAGTTGCCTACTTGCAACTATAGGCCACAAAGGTCCTGTGAAAAAAAAAATGCACTGCAACAGAAAGCAAATTACAGATAAGGAAGCAGGTGCCAGCCAGACTGGAAGTTTAAATTCAGTGACACATTAATCAACCCCAAATTAATTCATGTCAGTTGAAGCAGGGCAGGTGTGCTTGCTTTTTTTCACCCCCATAATCTACAGTGATAAACCAACCAGAGGGTGGCAGTGATGTACCAGAGGGTGGCATGGGTGTACCAGAGGGTGGCAGTGGTGAAACAGAGGGTGCTGTGAACCTGTGATGATGAACCAGATGTAGAAACAACATAGTCGCGGCCGTTGCGAGCCGACAAGTAAGTTCGCAATTGCGAACTGGTACAGAACCCTTGCGAACTGGCAGAAATCCTTGCGAACACAAAAAATCCGCAAATTCGCGAGAGTTCGCGGATTTTGCGGATTGCGAATCCGTAAACACGCAAGTTCGCGGATTGCCAATTCGCAAAAGTCAGTACTGGATTTCCTCAACTCATAGACATATTGGGGGAGGGACACAGGCAGGGGGTGTGGGATGATGGACATGTCCCTTACCTTTCTTAGCTGCAGCTCGGGCTGAGCTGTCTGCATCACCAATCCCCACAACGCACTCTGGCTCCAGTGTGGACTCCACTAGCTCTTCCAGGTCCGTGAGAGCAGGTGCCCTGTTCTTCCCTTCTCCTGTGGCATTGGCCTCCTTGCTTCTTGCAGCCAGTTTCTTCTTTGTAACAATCCTTAGATCGTACCATCGCTTCTTGAGATCGTCCACTTCCCTGGTGGTCACTCCGTAAGGGTGTACTTTGGTCTGGATCCCCAGCCAGGTGTTCCTCTTGACAGCCTCTGGTACCTGCAGGGACTGCTTCCCAAAGATTTTTGGGTAGTGCTTCACGACCTCCTCCACCAGCACCTGCAGTTCACCAGTGCTGAACTTCATCTTCCTCTTCCTCTCTGCACCTTCCCTCTGAGAGTCTTGGGGATCCATTTGTATGTCCTGCAGGGCTCTGCTTCACACCAGCCTGTCTCTGTGCAACTGCTCTCCTGTGTGATCAGGTACACTGCACCTGCATGGGTGTGGCCACTTCCTGGTTGTGGGGTGGGGTGGATGCACAGGATTGGTCTATTGCTCTGTTGGTTGGCTGAGGGGCGGGGTGGAGGCACGTGATTGGTTGATACATCAACTGCCTGATATTTTGTATCCCCGACTCGGTATTTACCGAATTGGTATTTACCGAATAGGTAAATACCGATTCGGTAGATTCAATGCATTCCTATGGGCCACCGGGCCCATAGGATTGCAAGTGAATTACCGAGTCGGTTTTTGCCGTATTGGTAAATGCCAAATCGGTAAATACCGGGTCGTGGTTTCCGAATTTTACCGATTCGGTATTTTTTACCGATTTTTGACCTACATCTCATTTCCCTTTTCTTAAATATCGATTCGGTAAAAATCGGTATTTTAGAGTCGGTAAAAATGAGTTACCTACATCTGGCCCTAAGTGTTTTAAAATGCAAATGTATGTCTTTTAATCTGCATAATTAATTTAAGGGCAATATATTTATGAATGAATTACCCCTCGAGCAAGTAAAGGCATTTAGCTACCTGGGTGTTAACATTCAACATGATTTGCGATGGAACCAAGAGGTAGAGTTGGCAACGCTTAAGCATCGCCAACTGGCTGGAGCATTGAGCTCTGAGCATGCTAAGTCACTAACTAAACCAATTGCCCCTGCTCTTCGTGTTTACGATGCAAAGGTGGTTAGCTCAGCCCTCTACGGCGTAGAGATTTGGGGATTTGAGAATCTAGGTAAAATGACTGCATCTGATAATAGGTTCCTACTAAATCTCATTAACTTACCTCAGAGTACCCCTATGTGTCCTGTTTTTTATGACTTAGGAATGAGGCCAATCAAATTTATTGCTAACTTGCGACCGGTATTATACTGGAGGCGCTTATGGTCAACTCCTGAACTGAGAATGTTTGCTACAGGACTCATGGATATAATTAAAAGTGATACCTTTCATAAAATCAAATGGTATTCTGGCGTTGGGGGGATTCTTGTAGAGCTAGGAATGCAAGAGCTATGGGAGGATCCACTTAATGCTAGGTTTCCACCGAAAAAGTTCCTAAAGGGTATATACTGGGAGATGGTAGCCTCAAAAGTTTTTAGAACTACTGCTCCACTTTCGCTCACAGGGATCTTCCTGGATTTTAAAGATGTGACTACCCTAGAAACATTCTCGGATGATATAACCAAGCCACTGGATAGAAAGCTCTATTTCCAGCTTAGAATTGGTAGTTTACCAATTAGAGCATTCACATCTAGGTGGTCAGACGGTGGAAAGGCCTTTTGTCCCTGTTGTCCGGCCCCCTTGCAATCAATTACCCACATGCTATTTGGGTGCCCTGGGTATTTTGCCCCGCGTAGGGCCTGGTTGCGCCCAATGTGTGAATTATTAGGTACCAGGAGTGGTATGGCAGCTACTAGAATTATTTGCACAAGTACTAACCCTTCTGTATACATAGCAGTGGCAAAGTTCCTAGGGTGGTCTTCGACTATTAGGAGTAAAATAATGAAGGGGTGATTCGGCCATAGTGTGCTTTTGTGGTATACTGTGGATTTTAGCTATCATGAATTGTATGCTTTTTTAAATTTCAAGATAAATTGCATTTTAGATATTATGAATTGTTTGCATTTTTAACTTTGAGATGAATTGTATGTATTTTTATGCTTTTATGACATTTCTCGAATAAAGCTTGTTTGAATTGAATTGAGGAAGCAGGCTAAACTGCTACCGCTTTTAAAAACAGCCCTCCCTTGACCCCCAACACACTTGCTAGCTATAGACCTATATCCCTCCTGCTGGCCACGGCAAAGGTATGCGAGAAAGCAGTTTTTAAACAGCTATCCACCTTTGCTGAGGCTTCTGGCGCCCTCCACCCAGCTCAATCTGGATTCAGGGCATCATATAGCAAGGAGATGGCCTTAGTTGAAATATCGGAGGCAATAAGGGAATGCTTGGATGCAGGCGGCAGAGCAGCCCTGATTTTATTGGACCTCTCTGCTGCCTTTGACACAGGGCCCCATCACCAATTACTTGCTCACCTCTCAAGTATTGGGATCTCTGGCCAGGCCTGTGAGTGGCTCAAATCCTTTCTAGAGGACAGGTCCCAACAGGTATGGCAGCCCCCGTTTTTCTCGTCTTCCAGCCAGGTCACTACGGGAGTTACACAGGGGTCTACTTTGAGTCCCCAGCTTTTTAACATATATGTTACCCCCCTGATCTATCTAGCAGCGGAGCTGGGAGCGAAGATCATAGCTTACGCCGACGATACCAAGCTCCTCTTCACCTGGAAGAAAAATGATCTGACCCCGGACAAAGTGAAAGACTGTCTTTCCGCTGTTTTTAAATGGCTTGCACTGGCGCAGCTGAAGTGCTAGGAAAGGAAGACAAATCAGAGGTTCTCCTGTATGGACCCTTTCCCCCACATTTCAGTGAAGCGATCTGGCCTTCAGAATACCCCTGCCAAACTAGGTCAGCAACCCTGTTAAGAACTTAGGGGTTTGGTTCAGTGAAGACCTCAGGTTTTCTACGCAGATCAAAAAACTGGCGGGAGTGTGCTTTGGTACACTGAAATCCCTCAGAAAGTTTTTTCCCCTACTGCCCCGGCCAGCTAAGGGAATGTGACTTGTGCTCTTATCCTATCATGTATTAACTATGCCAATGCTTTATACATTGGCCTGCCCGGTTATCATTTAAGAAGACTGCAAACCAAACAGAATGCGTCAGCTAGGGTTCTGCTCGGTTTCTCAGGAAGGTCAAGCATGAAGCAACATATACGGGCCCTTCATTGGGATCCAGTGGCCCACCGTGTTCAGTTTAAAGCTCTTACTTTGGCACATAGAGCTTTACACAGAGAGGGGCCACTCTACCTTAGGAGACGCTTCACCTTCTATGTTCCACGTTGACATTTACGCTCCGCTGACCACCGTCGGGCAGTCATCCCCCGCTTCCGCCCCACTCGCATGGGCGGCAGCTCCTTATCTTTTAAGGCGGCTGAAGCCTAATTCCCTTCCGACGGAACTGCGCAACATCCACGATATCAGAATGTTTAAGAAACATCTAAAATCCCTGTTGTTTAACTAATTCCTGGTATGTTTAGCCTCCTCCCCTTCCTTCTACTAGCACTTCGCGCCGGAACACTCTAGAGTATCCGCGCACACTATAAATGCAGTATAACATAACATTTAATTGTAAAATACATTATAAAAGAAGCCATTTTCGGAGTTGGGCTCACTCTCCTATGATCTTTAGGAGGGAACACTGTCGGTCTGACATCTGATTTATGACTATTATTTGAACTAAATTATACTTTGTTCTTCGACATTATCATTTGCATTTTAGTCTGAGCTCTATGCTATTATTTGATTAAAAAACCAACTGACTGATTTCTAATCATTTCTGGAATTACTTAAACCTTTTATAAACATGGTTTTATTTTAATATTTTGACTCTTTTTCATTGCAAAGCCTAATGTACTTTTCCAATTTAAAAAACGAATTTAAATTCAATTTAATTCCAAATTTCTATCCCAGTACAAATTGTATCAATGAAAGTACAAGACAGAGCAATAAAATACATATAATATGAATAATTTAAAACACAGTACATGAATAAAAACACACAGAAAATTAAAATCACAGTCAGCCGACAAAAGTAAATGAAGTGCAGAATACAAGTTTAATTCTTGCAGCAAGCCTAAGTAGTATTCATGGTGCCACGGGCTCTTACAGCCGCTTTCAAAAAGGTGCCCAAGTGAATAGTCTCCTGCTCATCCGCCAATTGAAAAAATATTTTCTGGCCATATCTCATATCTCAAGTTGTTAATGCAATATTTTCTTAAAAAGGGAACCAAAAAGTGCTTTGAGTACATAGCAAAAAAATCACAAAAAATGAAAAATGCAACATTGTTTGCCCAGAATTCCCATCACAGGGTTATGGCATGGACTCAAGGTCCGTATTAAAACTCATTGGAACGCACAGAAGGTATTTCATTGTGTCAGCCCTGTAACAGAACAAAAGACTCTGTTCCCTTCACCCCCTTGCTCCAATCAGATACCCAACGGTATTATCTAGAAGATTATGTTGCCACACTCATGTTTCGTCTCTCCATAAACATTCTTTTAGACGATCCCCGGTCATAAAAGTCCTGCTGTAACAGTTTTTTCTTAATATTTAAATTGTGAGTGGGGTCAGTAAAAACCTGCTGTAAATTAACCAAACTGAGGCTAAGTTCAACACTAGCAAGTCAATTTTTTCATTGTCAGCAAGGGGACAGCATTTCATATTAAATAGAAGAAATCTCCATTAGAGGTACATCTAGACATGTATATAAACATTTCTAAAGACAGTACAATACCAGTCACACCCTTTACAATAATTAGAAACTTAAATCCATATTCCTACTATTGGGAGGCTTCGATTCAAATTATATATTACGCGTTTGCGCAGTCTGATCTATTAGCTTTATATATCTAATGCCAAAGGCCCCCATATAGTGTCCAATTTTGCCAACGAGCGTGTTCCTCTAAACCGAGCTAGGGCTTTCTCCATTTCATACATTTCCCTTACTATTAACCACCATTCACTTGTGGTGGGAAGTTTAGAAGAGATCCAAGGCCTGGCGATTGTAAATCGGGCAGCAACCAGAGAGATTGCAATAAGTCGCTTCAGACCAGAATCTTTTCTTTTTAATCAAGCATGATTTCCATGACTGTGGGGTTGGAATCTATCCCTAATTGTTCCCTCATCCCCTGAGCTATCTTCTGCCAAAAAACTTCTAACGCTGGGCAAGTGGTAATCATATGTATTAATTCTGCAGCATACATCCCACATTTGGGACATTTTTTCCGACCCCCTCCTTGACTCTCCTGAGCCCAGCTAGCAATATTCTCTGGGGTGTATAGAGCATACAGATTGTGGGGAATTGCTGTAGTCTTAAGTTTACAGAATTCATTGATTCTTCTAAAGTTCCCAATGCCAGAGTGATGGTTTTGGAAGTAACCTTTATCCCCAGAGTCCTAGTCCATATTGCCACCAGCTTTTGACACCCATTCTGTCTGAAGTTACTATTATGTTATTTCAATTTTTCAGCGTGCAGGCGATCCCATATTTTCGAATTAGACACTGTTGTTAAGGCTAGGTGTTTTAAAAAAAATCCCTTATTTGAAGATACTTAAATACATGTAGCCAGGAAGATTATAAACAAGCTGCAAGCTCATAAATGCACTAAAACCATTACAATCGTACAAATTGCCCAGATATTGAATCCCGTACCTAGCCCAGCACCTGCTGGCAGTATCGTGAAATACCTCTGGTAGCAAGGCATTACCCCATAATGGCAGATTACACTTAACAGACATAGTTCGCACATTATCTCTGATGGCCTTAAACCTGACCCTTTAAAAGTAATTGGGATGTGGGCGTGGCCAAGATGGCGGCCGAGTGAGACGCTTTTGAGAGGCTTCCCGGCAACTTAGACACATAGCTTAAATTTAGCAGCCCGATACCGGCACCTGAAGCGGTGGGAGATGAGCTGTGGGCTTAAGGGCGCGATCCCAAGAGTTTGCAGTGTGATCATACCTCCAGTGCGGCGGATGCAAGGCGATTGCAGCTGAAGTCGCCTCAGGCCCCGATGACTGATGGAGAGGAGGGGTCTGGCCTGATGGGTCGGCCTTGGGGGTGAATCACTGTTTGAGTCCCCGGTGGCAGCGAAGGAAGGAGGAGTCGAGCTGCTGTCTGGCGATAGGTGACTCCCCCCGAGAGACGGTGAGATCTGCGCTCAGCTGCGACCCGACACGGCCCGGGTGCGTGACTGGCTCCGAGTGGAGTCAGGGCCCCTATCGAGAGTCGAGGAGAGGCGGAGCGACTGAGCCTGAAGCAATTTGGCAGGCTCGGACCCTGAGACAGAGAAGTGGGCCTGCTGCGCTGGTTGACCTGCGTGATCCCCTGCCGGATTCCCTGATGTCCAAGTGGAAAGAGGAATTTAAGCTGCAGCCCAGCCACCGGCAACACACGGCATGCAGGTGAGGCCGGCAAGCTGTTGAGGCCTGGGGGAACTTGCGGCCTCCCCTGGTGTGAGGCTAAGTCGGCTGGCCGGTGCAGAGCCGAGAGAGAACAGTTGCTACTGACCATATCCCCGCCATCGACAGGCACTGCGGCCTTTGGGGATTATTCATCCCACAGTGGGTGCAACAATGGGCGGTACCATCCCAGGGTAGAGGCTTGGTGCAGAGGGAGATAGCCGTGCGACGCAACAGAGAGATCACCTGGGGAGGCTCAATAGTGAAAGCTTGCTATTACTGACTATCCTGGGCCCCTCTGGGTGAATCAGACATCTGTGCTCTAGCTGCAGCGAGACATTGAGGGCAGCGCAAATCGCCTGGTCTGGTGAGCCCTTCCCTGGGGAGCTCAAGGGGTCAAAGTGCAGCTCTATCACCCCTTCCCCTGGACAGAGTCGGTGCATCACTAGAAGGGATCGATCTAAGTGGGAGAAGGGAGAATAGCTGGCCCTTAATTGCAGGGCTGCAACACTTAAAGGGAGGGCTTGTCACCGGGGCCAGACAGGCCATGCATCCATGGAGAGAGGCACTGAGGGGAGGTCATCGGTCCCCCAGAGGGATAGGGGATGCCGGCGCAGACAAACTGCAAGGGACTCCCCTGGTGAGGAGGTTGATGTCTGGACCGGCGTGGCGAGACCTGCGATGCCCAGCGGGGGTGGGTTGGGGGAACCCCGGAGTCTTTGAAGTCGTAGGAAGGCCTCCACCAACTACTATAACCCACGCCGCTCCAGAATGTGGCAGACACTGCCTTCGAGTTCCGCTTGCAGTGCTTGGTGACTCTACCCGCTTTCTCTCACGTTTCACGGATTGACGCCGGGAGGAGGTCCCTAGCAGCTGCTCTTTCCCACAGTTGGCACCGGGGTAGTAGCCTGCGCCACACAATTTGCCTTTCCTTCTCATTAGCATAGACAAGATTGGACTCTAGGAGGCCTTACGCCGACTGTGGCATCCAGCGCGCCTGCTGCACTTTGAGGAGCTGTGAAAAGGAACGTTGACCAGGGCACGCTGCTCCGGCTGCCTTCATTGGCTGCCACCCTTCCTTCAGCAGACATCCTCCATTGCTCCAATGGCTTCTGCCAGGAATAAGAAAGACAGATCCGTTAAAGACATGCTGCTTAAGCAACTTAAAGCAGCCTCCACCATGAGCGCACCAGTGGAAGACGAGGAACTGAAGGGAGATCTGGAAGCTCAAGTTGCTCCTGCAACCCAGGCCTTCATGACCAAGCTTTTCTCATCCCTTCATGAGGACCTGCTCACCGTGCAAAATCAGCTCTCGGCAGACTTGAAGGATGTTAGAAAGGACCTGGACGAGATGGGAGACTGCGTCGCATCCCTTGAGGAGCGAGAAACCAGCATGGATGAAGAACTGGAAATGATGCAGCAAGAGATACTGCGTCTAGGCGAGCAGCACCTTGAGTTGCAAACAGCGACGGAGGATTTGGAGAACTGCTCGTGCCGCATCAATGTGCGCTTTAGAGGAGTGCCATCCTGGGCAGTAGGGGATAACATACATGAATACGTTCTGGCTCTTTTCCAACAAGTTCTGGATGATAAACCCCCTTCAGATATTCAAAAGGAAAAAGTACAGTGTGGGTCTGCCCAAGGGACCAAAAGCACCCCAACCAGATATTCTGGTGTGTGTACACAATTTCCAACTTAAAGAAACCATCCTCCTGAAAGGCCTGAAAGGCCCAGCTATTCCAGTTCAGGGGCCATTAATTGACCTTTTTCCAGGATTTCTTCCTGACCACGCTAGCCAAAAGGAGGGAGTTCCGGGTTGTCACCACCCACTTGCGAGAAAGGGGAATAGCATACTCCTGGGGTCACCCTTATTGCATAATTTTTCGACTTGAGAACAAGTAGTGGCAAATAAGGTCGCTGAAAGAAGCCGTCAAAGTGCTGGGGCTCCCAGGGGATCCTCCCCAGGAGGAAACTTCCAGGTTTGGGAAGACCATGAAAGCTCCTGCCCCACGGTGGTGACAGGTGGGGGGTCCTCCCCCTAGTCACAAACATGACTCAGAAACGATTGTCAGCTAACAAAAGGCAATGATTAGTGCCCTTGCCAACTCGCCTGAACACACTGTCTCTCCTTGAATTTCCTCCGGGGCATCGGACAGCTTGATCGCAGATGGCACCGGGGAACTCCCGACCAACGGACCCCTCCTTCATGGGTGCCAGTCAAGGGACTTTTCCAATTCCAAAACTGAAGATCCACTCGGAGTGACCGACCCATGCTTCCCGTGTTTTTCTCCTGATGAACTGTTGTCTCCTGTTGAGATGGGATTGATTTTTCTTTACTCTTATGGGGAGGGACTTTTTGGGGTAACATTCGGGGCTTCAATATTGCTTTTGTTTATCCTGGCTTTGCTCCCCTTCTCTTCTCCTCACCGATACTTGACAAAGATGCTGTCCTACCTTGGCAAGTGTGTCTGTGGATGGGACTCCCTGGGTGGGCCGGTGGTCACACTCACATATACAAGCCCCCCTACACCCCTACAGATGACTGGTAAATTTCTAAAAATTGTTAGCCTAAATGTCCGGGGTCTGAACCACCCAGTGAAAAGAACAGCAATTCTGTCCCTTCTTGAAAGCTCCTGAGGGGATATACATCTCCTGCAGGAAACTCACCTTTTGCAGCGCGACACGCACACTTGTACGCCGAGACTATGGAGGGAACTGAAAAAAAAGAGACTCATGTTGTCCCGTCTAGACCTTGATAGAGCAGAATATGCACTTGTACTTCTTCGACATACATTTTTTATTAGCAGCGATAAGTGCGGCAAAATGCTAGTGCAAAGACTTAGGGCCAAGACCATGAAGCCAACAATACCCTCCATCAGAACGGCGTACGGGGATTCAGTACACATAGATAGAGATACAGCAAGAGAAGTTCAAACCTTCTATCGTTCACTGTACACGGAGGATGATGCACCCCGAGTGTCCCCTCTCATTTACCGGGACGTTCAGGTCACTAGGCTAACGGATAACATCACGGAACAGTTAAACCAACCTATCCGTACGTACGAGGTGATTGCGGCCATCGCACATCTTCAAAGGAATAAGGCACCATGGCCGGACGGGTTTACGGCCCAATTTTATAAATTATTTCATCCTGAACTGGCTCCACTGCTGACCCGAGTCTTTAACTCTTTCCGGGAAACTAGATCTCTGACGGATTTGATGCTGGAAGCTTCAATATCCGTTATCCTGAAACCAATAAAAGACCCAGCTGACTGTGCCTCCTATTGGCTGATTTCACTCCTAAACTTTGACGCGAAAATATTCGCTGGCCCACTAGCAGCTCGGCTCAACCCGCTGATGGTAGGATTGATTGAGCCGGACCAATCGGGATTCATACCCACCCGGCAGAGCAGGGACAACACAAAAAGGTTATTACACTTTACAGAAGTTATCCACAGATCGGGCACAGAGGCGGTACTCCTCGCCATTGACGCTGAAAAAGCGTTCGACCAAGTGCGGTGGTCCTATCTGTTTGATATGCTACGTCATTTTGGCTTCGGGAGGGGCTTCAACAAATGGGTCTCCTGTATCCATAGTGCCCCCAGAGCTTTTGTGAGGGTACCTGGGGAGTCATAACCAGGGGCACTCAACAGGGCTGTCCCTTGTCCCCACTCCTTTTCGCGCTGTATATGAAGCCTTTCACGCAGGAGCTGCGGGACAATCCTCAAATTTGCGGTATTAAATTCGGGGCGGATACGCACACCATCAGCTTATATGCTGACGATGTGATCCTTTCGCTGACGCAGCTACAAACCTCTTTGCTGCTCTGCTGTCGGAGATAGACCACTTCAGGGAGGTGTCGGGATTCAAAGTTAACCTGGGCAAATCCCAGATCTTTAATCTCTCAGTGGCCCCCACCCAGAGAGACTTGCTTGAGAGAACGTTCCCGCTCTCCTGGACAGATGAGTCTATTACCTATCTTGGCATCTCACTTGCCACCACCGTGCCTAAGACATCGGCAATTAATTACACAGCTCTTGTTACGAAAACGTTGCAGGCTCTGAACAACTGGAGCAGGATGGGTCTCTCCTGGTTTGGTAGGGTGGCTGCGGTGAAGACAACGACATTGCTGTGCATACTGTATATCTTTCAGACCATCCCAGCAGCACCCCCCCCCCCTAAAGTTATAGAGCTCGCTGCAGCTAGCCATCAACAATTTCGTGTGGGGTGGTAAGAAAGCACGACTGTCCAGTGCCCAACTGACACAACACAAGCGGGAAGGCAAGTCGGTCTCCCCCTGATCCATAGATACCTTCAAGCATCTCACCTCAGGTACATACTCGAATGGAATCGTCCCATCTCTGAAAAGTACCGGCATTTATGGACCAAACAGTAGCAGGGATCAATATCTGGAGGGAGATCTGGCTCCCCTGCAAGCATAGAGTGTGGGGGCTGTACTCCTCCCCAGTGATATCACACATGATGAACGTTTGGGACATCGTAGCGAGTGCCAAATCCCTGACCATATTTCCCTCACCAATGACCCCAATCACCAGGAACCCTGATTTTCCACCGGGCCGCAGCTCTGCAATTTTTTATAAATGGCGAGAGCAGGGCTGTAAATGGGTCGGGTCACTTTTTAATTTAAATGGCATAATCCCCTTGACCGACTGAAACAAGACTATGGTCTCCCCCAGGCAGACGCTTTCTCATACCGCCAGTTGCGTCACTGGGTCACCAGGCCCGTTTACCGGGAGGAAGCATTGCGAAAGTTGACGGCCTTTGAAAAATGGGTAGTATGCAAATCAGATGACAAACACCTTATCTCTGAATTGTACTCAATACTGACAAGTCGGGCTGGAGGGGGATGTACTAAAGGCCAGCAGAGATGGTTGGAAGAACTGGGACGATCTCTCTCGGACAAAGAATCGGAAAATATCCACTACAGAGCCACCCATACTGCACGTAGCACCGCAGGGACAGAATCCACGTACAAAGTCCTCTCCTATTGGTATCTCAACCCAGCGTGCATGCACAGTTGGGACAAGAGCAGGTCTGAGAAGTGTTGGCGGGGTTGTGGTCAGACAGGGTCCCTCGTCCATTTGCTTTGGCATTGCCCCAAGCTGGAAAACTTTTGGGCGGCGGTTCTGGATGATATCGACAAAGCCTTTGACACTAGCCTCCCACGCTTTCAAGCCTACACACTCTTAGGACTGTCGAATCCACTAACGTTCCCCCTGCGCTCCATGATAGGGCACCAAATCGCCCTTGCCCTACTGGCTGCACATCAGGTAACTTTGGCTAGATGGGGAACTGCAAATGTCCCGGACCATATTCATTGGCTACATAAATTATGGCTCACCATAGCAATGGAATGCCTGTCACTGGTGGCAGATCACAAGGAGGACACATATAGCAATCTTTGGGCCCCCTTCATTCAGAGACTCTCAGTTGAATTCCAGGAGGTTACCTGTCCACAATATCTAAAGATCTTGAGACTCATCCCCAGCTAATTGGGCCTTTTGATCCGCTAACCAGCAGATTGTTTAAGTAGAAGGCCTCCATGGGCTGTGAGTCGGGGACAACCTTACAGAAGGGATAGCTCTTCCCTACTGTACAGAGAAGAAGGGGAGGGAGAAGGGATGGGGTGGAGGGAGGGAGTTACTCCTTTTTTCCCTTTTTCTCTCTAGCTTTTTTCCCCCATCTGATTTGGGGGTATTCGCAGTTTTTTTTCTTGCTTGTTAAATTGGTCCTAAATGACTCCTGAATGCTGCCTGCCCACTGGGTTATTTGGCATTAAAGCTGTGTACTTCAGGTAAAGTTGATATGCAGCCAGCCCCAGGGTTGTAGGCGTATTGCGGTGTTCATCTCTTGGACCTCACAATAACAAGAATGGTTCCATAAAGTAATTGTGATCATTAATTTTATAAAGAAACATTCGACATTGAGATCTCAAAACCAATCAATGAAAAAAGTTCTGATTTTCGGGATCTAGGAGACTACAAAGACAACTCCTAAAAGCAGCCCAATAATACATTTTAAAATCTGGGAAACCGAGCCCACCCTAATTATATGGGTGTTTTAATAAATCTATCGCCCGTCGTGCGTTTTTGTAGCCCCAGATGAAGCTACCTAACACACCTTCTAGTTTCCTAAAAAAAACATTAGAGACAAGGAGAGGAATTGGCAAAAATAAGAATAAGAACTTGGGGAGTACCTTCATTTTTATAATATGACACCTCCCTACTTTGCCAATTGGGAGCTTATGCCAATTTTTCAGTCACTAATTTATAACAAGGGCTCGTCATTCAGAGCAGGTATACATTCGATCTGCGCCGAGATACGGACCCTAAGGTATGTGACTACAGAGCACACACCCGCTATAGATCTGACTGGCCAAAAATTAAGACTCACTTGCGTCTTTTTAACATTCAGGTTATAGCCCGACAGAAGACCAAATGTGCTTGCTTCCTCTTCAATAAGGCTAATAGCTGTTTCTGGATCAGTGGTGAAAACAGCAATATTGTCCCCGCAAGCGGTAACCTTGAGCTGGCTTTCATCCTGATGTCAGTGGTGCAATTCGTATATTAGAATGTAATGCCTGAATAAATGGCTCGATGTAAAGAGCAAACAACAAGGGGGATAAAGGGCATCCCTGGCTGGTACCTGTTAACATAGGGAAAGATACTGCAGGCAGGTCGCCCCCACACCGCAACTCGTCACCTGCAGACCCGCTGATTGCCCCTTCCTGGTGCCCCTTCTACCGCCGTCTTCCCCCCGCCCCTCACCGCCCCCTACTCAGCCGTCCCGCCACTGCCTCCCTGCGGCCCCACCCCCAGCACTCCCACTGGCCTCCCCGCTCCCACCTCCCAGCTGCTCATCCCTCCCAGGCCTCCTCTAAATACAGGCCGAGCGACAGTGTTTGGAAGCGACCTTTTACCCTGCTTGCAGGCAGGCCACCCCCACACCGCCACTCATCGCCTGCAGACCCGCTGATTGCCGCTTCCTGGTGCCCCTTCTGCCGCCGTCTTTCCCCCTGTCCACCACCGCCCCCTACCCGACCTTCCCGCCGCTGGCTCCCTGCGGCCCCGCCCCCAGCACTCCCATTGGCCTCCCCGCTCTCGACTCCCAGCTGCTCCTCCCTCCCAAGCCTCCTCTTATGCAGGCTGAGAAGCCTAAGGCAAGCCCGTCTGCGCCCATCCGTGCCTGGACCGCGCCCAGCGCCAGAACCCCCAGGACCCTACGAACGCCACAACACCAGACTCCACTACGAAGCCAGCAGCCTCCACGCACTCAACGCTGGCCAGGGCGCCCCGAAACAGACCCACGGGCCCCTCTCCTGCCACACCTGCAGCTTCACCTGCGACAGAACCACCAAACCTCCGAAGACCGGACCCAACCACCTCCGCTGCATACTCCTCAACACCCGCTCCGCATGCAAACACGTCGTCGAGCTCTGGGATCTGCTCGACACCTCCGCCGCAGACGTGGCCTTTCTGACCGAGACCTGGTGGAACGACTCCTCCGCGCCCGTCATCGCCATAGCCATCCCGGACGGTTAAAAGATCACCTGCAGGGATCGCGCCAACAGAATCGGAGGAGGAATAGCCATCGTCCACAAGTCCACCCTCAAAGTCGCCACCCACGCAGATGACACCCTCAACACTGCCGAACACCTGCACTTCCAGATCCACACCGACCCCAACACCACCCTCAGAGGAATACTCATCTCCCGACCCCCCGGACCCCGGGCTCAGTAGGCGACTCCATCGCCGACCTCGCAAGCACCCATGCACTTGCCTCCACAGACTACATCCTCGTCGGGGACATGAACTTCCACCTTGAGAAAAACAACAACGCCAACTCCACCACCCTGATCAACAACCTCGCCAACCTCGGCCTCAGACAACTCGTCACCACACCTACCCACACCGCTGGCCACACGCTTGACCCTATCTTCTCCACAGGCTCTCACGTTGCCTTTGATCACACCACCGAACTCCACTGGACCGACCACCACTGCATCCACTTCACCTTCAAGAAACCAACCACGCACCACCACACCCAACAGCTGCCTCGCCGTTGCTGGAGCAAAGTCACCGAAGACCAGCTACTCACCTCCCTCGTCAAGAACCCACCCACCGACCCCATCAACTCTGACGCCGTAGCCATCAACCTCAGACAGTGAATCGACAACTGCGCCAACACCCCGGCCCCGCTCAAGAAACCCCCCAACAGCCACACCAGCAAGAGAGCCACATGGTTCACCAACGAGCTCCAGGCCTCCAAACGCGCATGCCGAAAACTGGAGAAGACATGGCTCCACGAATGCACACCAGACAACCACGCAGCCCACAAGGACGCTACCCGCAGACATCACCACCTCATCAGATTAGCCAAGAGATCCTCTTTCAAAGACAGCTTGAATAACAACGCACAAGACAGCAAAGAGCTCTTCAGCACCGTAAAAGAACTCTCCAACCCCAGCGCCAACGACATCCCGCCCTCACAAGAACTGTGCGACTCACTGGCCATCTTCTTCCACCGCAAGATGGCTGACATCCACGACAGCTTCAACACCACGACTGCCCGACTACGCCAGACCCCACCTCCCCTGTGAACACCACCAGCGCCAACCACCTGACCTCCTGGTCCAACGTGAACCACGACGAGACACGCAAGGTCATGAACTCCATCCACTCAGGATCTCCGTCTGACCTGTGCCCACACCACGTATTCAACAAAGCAGACGCAGCCATCGCACCCCAACTTTGGATGGTCATCAACATCTCCTTCGAAACAGCGACATTCCCGGAAAGCTGGAAGCACGCCGAAATCAACGCCCTCCTCAAGAAGCCCAAAGCAGACCCCAAGGAACTCAAGAACTTCCGGACCATCTCCCTTCTCCCAATCCCGGCTAAAGTCATTGTGAAAATCGTCAGCATGCAACTGACCCGCCACCTGGAAGACAACAACATACTGGACCCGTCCCAGTCCGGATTCAGACGAAACCACAGCACCGAGACAGCCCTCATCGCCGCCACAGACGACATCAGGCGCCAACTAGACAACGCCGAAACATCAGCCCTCATTCTCCTGGACCTATCGGCCGCCTTCGACACGGTCTGCCATCGCACTCTAAAGACATTCCTCCTAGAAGCCGGAATCCAAGAGAAGGCCCTTGACTGGACCACGTCCTTCCTCACCGGCAGAACCCAGAGCGTCCGCCTCCCATCCTTCCGATTCGAATCCACCAACATTATCTGCGGCGTCCCCCAGGGCTCATCCCTCAGACCGACGCTGTTCAACGTCTACATGGCCCCCCTCTTACTAGTGGCCCACCATCACGACCTCAACATCATCTCCTACGCCGACGACACCCAGCTCATCCTCTCCCTCACCAAGGACCCACACTAGGCCAAAACTTACCTTCACAAGGGAATGGAGGCCGTCGCCGACTGGATGAGGAGCAGCCGTCTGAAGCTGAACTCGGACAAGACGGAGGTCCTCATCCTCGGATCCACCCCCTCAGCCTGGGACGACTCCTGGTGGCCGACCACACTGGGAACAGCACCAAGACCCACCGACCACGCACGCAATCTAGGATTCATCCTCTACTCCTCCCTCTCCATGTCTAAGCAGGTCAACGCCATCTCCTCCTCATGTTACAACACCCTCCGCATGCTCCGCAGGATCTACAAATGGATACCGACGGAAACAAGAAGAACAGTGACACAGCCCCTCGTCAGCAGCAGACTGGACTACGGAAACACACTCTACGCAGGAATCCCAGCCAAACACCTACGACGACTGCAACGCATCCAAAACGCCTCCACCCGACTGATGGTCAACATCCCCCGCCGTAGCCACATCACACCGCACCTGAGAAACCTACACTGGCTCCCCATCAACAAGAGGATCACCTTCAAGCTCCTCACCCACGCACACAAAGCACTCCACAACACCAGACCAGCCTACCTGAACAGCAGACTCAGCTTCCACACCCCCACCCGCCAGCTCCGCTCCGCTCCGCCAGCCTCGCTCTCGTCGCAGTCCCCCGCATCCAACGAATGACCTCCGGCGGTAGGTCCTTCTCCTACCTCGCTGCCAAGACCTGGAACACCCATCCTACCCACATACGGCAGACCCAAGACCTACTCACCTTCAGAAGACTCCTTAAGACCTGGCTCTTCAAACTGTAGCAGCACCCCCCCTCGCTTCAGCGCCTTAGGACCCTCACGGGTAAGTAGCGCGCTCTACAAGTACTTGATTGATTGATTGATTGTAAGCCCGAATAGAGAAGTTCTGCCTGAGGTTTATTATGCAGAGGCTGTACCCATTGACGGAATTTCCTTCTAAACCCAAAAACTGTACGTGTGGCCCACAAATAACTTCAGACCACCCTGTTAAAAGCCTTTTCTGCATCTAAAAGGACCATGCCTCCATTCATTGCTACCTTCTTTGCTAGGTCAAAGGTCCCAACTGCAGTGTTAACATGAGTGGTAGTCTCCATTCCCTGAATAAAACCATGTCGCTGTCTGGATATTAATATGGGCATTATTGGAGCAAGACAAGTAACCAAGATTTTAGCAAAAACCTTTGCGTCTGAATTGATGAGTGAGATAGGTAAATAAGAGCCGCACTGATCTGAAGGTTTGTCTTTTTTTTAAAAAAAGACTATATTTGTCATATAGTCTCTGGTATCTTGCCATTAGAGCCGATATGTTGTATAACTGCCCACATAGGCAAAGCTATAAGACTCTTAAAGGTTCTATAAAACTCTGCAGGTATAGAATCCTCCCCTGCAGCTTTCCCAGAGGAAAGGGAAGATATTGTTTTATTTATTTCATCATGCAAAATTTATTTCTCCAATAAGACCGAATCTCAGGGTTGGTAGACAATAACCTCGGAGGAACTGCTGTAGGTCACGCTCCTCTGGTAATGTAGATTGTGCATATCATTTTTGATAAAACCCAAAAAATTGATCCACAATTGCCTGCGGTGATGTATATAATATTCCATTTGTCCCTTTTATAGCCTTTATCTGAGTTTTAGCCCTGTTGATAGGCGAACCCCTTCCCAATTGTTCCCCATAGTCATATTGTAAAAACTTTTGCTTGTTATAGTTCCCAGCAGTTTTCTCACTTAATGACTGTCTCATAACTGTCCTTGCATTTACCAAAGAAATGTACAGTTGATCTTGGTCACCAGCCCCTTGTTGTACCGCTTCAGCATATTGCATCTCAGCAACAAGTAATGCTTGAGTAGGTACTCTACATAAGGTTTCCTTCTCTTTATTCTGCTGTCAAATGTATTGTTGGGTGACCCCTCTTATGAACGCCTTAATGGCATCCCAGACAATTAAGGGAGAAGCCATCCCTGTATTATCTACTAAAAAAGTCTTCTAATTGTGTATGCATAGTAGCAAGGTACTGTAAGTAAGTAGCATGGAGACAAAAAAGACCTAACTGTCTTATGGACAGCTTTAACCTGAAAGGACAATAAGATTGGATTATGATAGGAAGTGATTCTAGGACATATTTCCATATTTGTAGAATCCATGATATTCTCCGAGACCCATTCCATATCAATTCGAGAATAGAGTATTATGTGTAGCCTGGGATAGTTGGGTAAAGTTGCCGCCAAGCATCTCTTATGCCATGTATCCTCCTTATTTCTAATATTGCAGACGTCACTTTCCCCATTCTAGACGTAGCTGCTCTGTTCATTGAGTCAATGGAATAGTTCATGAATAGTCCATGACACACTTGAAGTCCCCCATGATCAAACATTCACCCTGCCAATCTAGCAACTCAATATCCATATTAGGACCATGTACAGCACAGAAAATATATTTCCTTCCTTTTATCTCAAGATGTGCTAATGCCCATCTCCCCTGTCGGTCAGCTAGGGTCTTATGGTTCCATGTTTTAGCTTCTTATCCACTAGTATGGTTGTGCCCCTTAAAGAGGTACTCTGGGTTGTACATGCAATTGTCTGATACCCTAAGTGTTTAAGAAGACCGCAATCTTTATAAGCTAAGTTTGTCTCTGTGTGTGAAACAATCTGAGGTCCGTACATTTCCAATTCCTCCCGGACAAGTTGTCTCCTAATTCCATCATTAAGACCTGCCACGTTCCAGGCCATACATCTACTCTTCAACATAAGTGTTATTCACGGCTCTGACACTCCCATATAGCATATTCTTTCTGCCCTCCCTCCTGTTGTGTCTATTCACTCTGTTTTGAGTACTGCATTATCTACTCCCATCTAGTGCCTCCTTTACCCAGTGTTTCCGTACACCCCTGCTGACATTTTCTTTTGACCCTTCCCCCACCCCACCCAAACCATCCACCCTTCTCTTCGCCCCCCCCACCCTGTATTGTATAGGAGGAATCTTCCCCTTTGTACGCTGCTGATGAATTGGTAGCTGCAGGGACACAATGCACTCCTGTAAGCCCCCGCACACCACAATTACCCTGTGCATCAATTCACTAAAGAAAAGGAAGGAAGAGAAGAGTGGAAAAAACAAACAATAAGGAAATAGGAGAAGATTCAAAGAGTCAGTAGTATTAATTACCCTTGATGTAGGAGTAGGCCTGTGCCTTTAAAAGTCCAGTTTCTTAAATTTTTGTCCCTGCTGCCTCTGCTTGCCATTTAGTTAGTGTCTGCTTGGCCTCCTATTCAGTAAGAAAGAAGTATGATTGTCCTCCTTTGATGGCTTTTAATAGTGCAGGCTCTTGTAAGTAGACTTGCGGACCTTCAGCCTTCAACAGGTCTATAAACTGCACCTGCAAGCCAGGGAATCTCAATGCGTTTTTCTCTATAGGCAATCTAGAAAAATATCCCTGGTTACACATGCGATCTAATTTTTCCCGATCGCCAACCATAATAGGGGTGGTTGGGCTTTACTGTTGTCCTCGTAATATGGAATGTACAATTCTATATGGCGAATAAAGGTTGGAGAAGAAATTGGTACCATAAGAGCCTTTCTGCATAACCTATTTTCTTCTGTCTAGACGATGTTGCAGTTCTGAATACCACAGACTTTTGCACCATACGTGGCTGTAGTCAGGCATTGGGGTTTATAAATGTGCAGACCCTAGGTTGTGCTACGCTAAATAAAGCGGCAATAGTTTTTGATAATTTTTGTCTACAGTGTGCAATTTGTGGGGCCCACGGACCGGTAGCAACAAATGTTAGATCTAAATAGGAAAAAGTGCTGGTATGTGTCAAAATATTATTACCTGCAGAAAGGGAAGACAAACAGTATTTCTTAGGGCCCCAGGCCATAATTAAAGATGTTTTAAAAATCTGTTTGCACATCTAAGGTCAACAAGACCATGGACTAACCGCCATAAGGCTTTCGGGTGTATGGCCATCAAAAAAGCATCATCAGCATACAAAAGTGACTAATGCAAAGCAGTTAATTATTGGAACCTCCGGGGTCGTGTTCTTCAAAAGCGGATGGAGATTATTAATATATATAATAATCAAAAGAGATTTCAACACATACCCCTGTGTCACTCTTGGAAGACATCTATTGACAACTAGACCTCACCCTCTGCAGTAATTCTGACCCTAGCCTTTATGTCTGTATGCAGGTAAGCAAGAAAATGCACCAATGTTTGTCCAACCCCTGTGCTAGAAGAATGGACCAAATCTTCGAACGGTTCACACAACCGAACGCTGAGGTCAGATCCATAAAAAACAGATATATAGGCAACTGTTGTGGAATTGTATATTTCCCAATAATCAAAGAAAAGTTTAAGCATTATTCAATGGTTCCAACCCGGCGCCTAAACCATATTTACATGGATATAAAACAGACTTTACCTCTGCCCACTCACTGATTCAACTGTATAAGCCCCTCCCAAGGATCTTAACTGTAGTAGGGAAATTGGTCTATAACAATTAGGCTGTGTGTAATCACCCTTTTTAATAATTGGCACAATAATGCAAGTTAACCATGTACCAGGTAATGGTGAGTGGGATCAGACCATAAAAACACATTCACCAGCAGAGGTGTCCAAAACGTGGGGGTGTGCTTAAAAAGATCAATTGAGACACCATCCGGTCCGGATGTTTTTCCACCAAAACTTTGACTGATGGCATCTTTCACCTTCTTTAGGTAGACAGAGAACTCTCCAGGAGTACGCTTCAAATCTGAGGCGATCGGATCATCAATAGCAGCATGAATATTGGAGAAGTGTCCCTCCCAGGTGGTACTGGCAATATGGCACATTATAAGAGTTGCAATTTGGTTCATTCAGAATGATTTAGTGCTCTTCATGGCTGGAAGAATGCAAGTGAGTCCTACCAATTTTGCAGTAATTCTTGCTTTCTTCTAGCGATAGGTTCTTTATACTCCTTGCGACATAATGCAACTACCACATGTCCCTGGAACTAGCTGTTAGTGCCCTTCGTAATTTACAATTGGCCTCAGAACAAGCATGAATAAGCCACCTGGGATTAGAGGGGAGTTCCTGTAGAGGATATAATAACTTACTCCTAATATTTGAACATAATTGGGGGAAGACCAGAACCACCTGATGCTCCATATCAATCTCAGCTAAGCAGGCTTCAACCAGAGCTATATTCGCACTAATTATAATATGAAAAGGCTGTGCTGGGTCACCAGCTCTCTATTTCAATCTGATCTACCGGCTCCACACTCCACTCTTAATGTATCCTTATGGGGGGAGGGCAAGTATTACCTCAAGCAGATTATGATCCCTGTAAGTGGAGGGCAACACTTTCCCCAGTAAAACAAAATCAACCTGGTTAGGCATAAGAAAGAAATAATCTATTGTGGATGCGCAACCTCTGCCTCTATATGTGAGTATCATTTGCCTTTTCTCAGATGCAGAATTCAAGACCATTAAAAAAAGACATCTGCGTAGCCATCCCACTTCAGGGGTTCAGCAGCTCCGCCCCCGGAATCCTGACAACAGACGCCAGTGAGAAGGGATTGGGAGAAATCCTGTCGCAACGCACCGCGGATGGCACAGAAGTCACCATTGGCTTCGCATCCCGCTCCCTCGCTTCCAACGAAGAGAAGCTTAGCGTCATAGAAAAAGAGATGCTGGCGGCCATCTGGGCCATGGAGCAATTCCGACAATACCTCTGGGGCTCCAAGTTCACGCTCCGCACGGACAACAAGCCGTCAATCAAAGTCTCACGTCCAGCGGGAATGCCAAAGCCACCCCGTGCATAGCAACAATGACACTCCTGCTCCTGGATTTCGTCTACGACGTGGAATTACTGCCAGGCCACAAGAACAAAGTAGCAGACTTTCTCAGCAGGTCGGCCGCAATGGAGGAAGCCCCACACTCTGACTGTTGGGATTAATACCAAGTGGCACTCACAGCCGATCAGGAAACCACCATAGGGGCGCAAGAGTGGAAGACGGCCTATGAACGGGACCCAGATCTCTCTAAAGTGAAGACCTTCGTCACGCAGGGCTGGCCCGAGAAAAAACACTTGAAGGGTGATCTCAGGAAGTACTGGGAGGTGCGCGAGGGGTTATCCCTCAGTGACGATGCCACGTTCCTCCTCAGAGGTGACAAAGTCCTCCCCCCGAAGGATGTGCTGGACCGCCTCCTCACCATACTACATGAAGGCCATCTAGGCATTGTCAAATCCAAACTAAGAGTGAAGCAGTCATACTGGTGTCCGGCAGTGGACAACTCTGTGGAACGATTCGTGCGAGCCTGTCAACACTGCGCTAATGCCGACAAAGCATACACAATGCTGAGACCCCCGATGGGGGAATTCAACACGCCCAAAAACCCATGGGAAGAATTGTCGGTAGACATCTTGGGCCCCATTCTGGACTCATGGGGAGTACCCAAATATGTGATCGTCCTCGTTGACAGATACTCCAAGTGGCCGGAAGTGGAGATCTGCAAAAAAGTGGACACCGATGCCGTCTTCTTGAGGGAAGGTATTCCAAAAGTCCTCACCAGCAACAATGGCCCCCAGTTCACCTCGGAAAAGTGGACAGCATTCCTCCAGAGAAATGGCATCCAGAACAAACACACCGGTGTATCATCCGGCTGGCAAAGGCCAAGCCGAACAGTTCAACTGAGTCCTCATGGGCTCAGCCCAGGCAGCCATCGGCACGGGCATGAACTGGATACGGAAATCAGAAACACAGTGTAGGTCTATCGCATCACTCCTACCCTCACAGGGTACAGCCCGTTCTGGATCCTGCGTGGCAGGGAGCCATTCATTAGGACAACTTGGGGTGGATGGACTTGAAACTCCAGAGCCGCTGGTCACCTGCAGTAGTGAAAAGCAACAATCAGAAAGCCCAAAATATATACAAGGCCAATTCCAACAAGACTCACAGAGTGTGAGTGGTCTCTTTAGCCAGAGGGGAATGGGTAAGAGTGAAACTTGGCCACTTTGGCAAGAAAGGTGACAGCAAATTCAGCCCACCCCTCGAAGTCCAAGAACTGTACTCCTGCTCAGCACTACTAAGCGACGGCAAAGTATGGTCACACAGCACAATGGTGAAGTGCAACAAGGTCCTACAGTGGCAAGCAAATGGCTCCTCCTCCATGACATCCTCTCAAGGGATGACGATAGACCTGGACGATGACGTTGCTACCAACAATTACAAGGCTGGTGTCCTGGGAAGGGGGACAGGGGGCAGCACCGAATACACTGGAGAAAGAAACAACGCCGCCCCAGCACAATGCACACTGCCCCAAATGCTGATCACGTGGAAACACCTGAGATAGGGCAAGGGGAGTCCACCTCACAGAACAACTGCCAGGAAAGAAGATCACACGAGGAGCAGCCCTCCTACACACAAACCCGCACAGGTAGAAGAGTGGTGCGACCAAGAAGATACAACGATTTTACCACAAAGAGCTCCAAGAGGCCCATACCATCTTCACCCCAAGCTGACAACGCAGAAACCAGGGAATCCACTGGTGAGTGGTCACCACGCAGAGACTGTGCACAAACAATGCTCACGCACAACCCACCGATAAGCAGTTCTTGTAGTTGGGACAATAGTTCTTATGCCTGTTGCATTGTTATTAAAGGGGTGAGATATGTGGTGTTTGCAGTCTAGTGCTCCACACACACGTGACCGGTGCCTTGCCTCATAGGATCACGAGAGGCGGCGCAGAACTTGGGGTAGAGAATAATGTATGGACGCTTAATCTCCCTCTGCTAAATAAAGAGTCACCAAAGTTACCTTCTTGCCCGAGTCGTCTTTCCCCCGGGACTCGCCCTATCATCACCACAGTGAGGAAGCGAGAAACTGTCAAAGGGGGGAGCGGGGGATGGGGCGCTGAAGCAGAGCCAGGAAAGGAGCTGCAGTGTGGAGCTGAGGGCCAAGGTCTGGGGCCTTGGGGTCCGATGTCAGTGGGGCAGCAGGAGCGTATCAGCCTTGTTGCTCCGGCTCCAGTGTGCATAATTTCAGCTTCAGTCTCATCTGTGTGGGCCACTGCAATGCATCCAGCATCAGCTGCCACAGCTTGCCACCCACACTCTCAGCATTGTCTGCCATGTGCCGGCTCATCTCACCCCTTGTCGTCCCTGGCTGTCATTTTTTTGCTGCTGGGAGCATGCCTGCTCAATTCCCCACAGAAATTCTCGCACTGCCTTCAGGCTGCTCTTCCTGGCTGCTCCCTTGCCATCCGGATGCCCGGTTTAGGTGTTAGGTAGGGAAGGGTAAAAAGGTCACCAGCAGCTTATGAGCAGGCGGTACCTCCCAGTGGTACCCCCCAGGTCACACTGCAGCACATCAATTTTCAGACTTCAGGGGGAGGAGAGGAGGAGAGGTGGCAGTGGGGCAAACATTAATCAAGAAAGGGTACAGTGTGTCAAAAGGGGCGACCACAGTGAACGCGGCCCCTACAGTAGAGTAGCTGCAGGAGGTAGCCCTCTGTCTGCGAAAGTAGCTGGGCCAGGTGCAACTTGCAGCTGTGGGCAGCCTGCTGCTCCTCTCTGCCTGCCATTGCAGTTCCAACCTACCACTGCTTCATGCTGCATTGCAACACCCTACTGCATGCACTGCAACACTTCGTACCAGTGTGCTCAGTTAATAACTGTTGATACGGCAACCACTGCTGGGCAGAACCTCAAGCATAAACCCCATGGTTCTGCAGGGATCACACAAGTCGCAAGCAAGTAGCAGTGCAAAGGCATTCCCCATGGTTCCCCCTGGAGGAGTCTTCGGCTGCTGGCTTCCCATTTTTAGGCAACAAGAAAGTCTGCTGGAAACCAGAGAAGAGTGGCTGCACATTGAACACAAACCCTACTCAACTGATCAATACTCAGTGATCTTACTCATAGGAATGAGATCAGGCAGAACCAGGTGAAGCACACTACTGAGTCCCGGGAAGATGCAACACCCAGCAACTAACATGACAGGAAGTAGCTGCACCAGCAGTGCTGCATTAGGAGAGATAACTGCAAGAATGGAACATACAATAAATCAACCATCTCCAAAGATTTTTAATTTAATCAAAAAGAGTTATTCACATTAGAATGTCATGAAGAGTCCTGAACTCTTCACAAATCTAGCATTAGTCCTGAATTTTCCACAACCAGTAAAAGTGTCTCTGTAATCAGCATCTGAAGATGAGTGTGAAGGTGACGGATATGATGGTTAATGCGGCCAATGTGGCAATGCGGATGGAGCCACCTCAGAGCAGTTTACTACATTACTACACTAAAGAAGACCATCATTGCTACCAGCGTTATGGGCCCCAAAAGTCCCTGTTATGGTAGCAACACTGAAATTGATACAAAAAAACTGAATTAAAGGTGAATGTTAGTAGTGGAATGGGCCATGACTGAGAAACACCCTGAGAGCCAGCCCTAACTTGTTCTATAGGAACCAAGACGAACACAGACTGTCCAGTTTGCTGCATTTTGTCTCTGGTTGGCCCGACTCCTAAATGCAATACAAGCTATAGTCAATGCTGTTAATTACCACTCCAACAACTTGGACACACAGGTGGATGTGCTTAATAAACCTGCCGTATATGTATCAGGAATAGACAAAAAACGTACACAACTCAACAACTTAATAATACAGGTGCAATCCGATAATGTTAGTGAACCAGCCCCCTGTGCCTGCTCTCTGACAATGGATACAATGATTACATTGCCTGAAATCATATGTTGTCTATTGACAGTGGTATAGCTAATATCTAAAATACAGAGGAGGGGCAACAGGTAATAGAGCAGGTAATAACCCCCATTGAAATAGAACTAGTTGAAGAAGAATCCACCACAGGTTAACTACGTATTCCTTGTCCCGTAACCCTTGTGTGCGATGGACATTGTAGTAGTCGCAGAAGGATCAATATTGAAATATCGAGGGACAGAATATAGAATACCTATCTACAAACAGGTAAGTACTAAAATATCGATTCCAAAATATAGAATGTTAAAATATAGTTAACTAAAATATTGAATTTTTTAAATGTATTAAAAATAATAGAAATGTAATTAAATAATGAACATAATTAAATGAAACATAATTGAAATAATGTAAAAAAGCTTAAAAAGTAAAAATAATAAAGGAAATGTAAACTTTTTTTAATATAAATGTACTTCATGATATTATAAAATAATTATTAATTTTAATTATAAAATATTTAGAACACTAATAAAAATATATTGACATAAATATATAAATAAACACATTATATAAATATAAAAATAATTAAAATATAATAATTAAATTAATTAAAATAAAATAAAATGGAAATTAATGAGTGCAACAGTAGTGAAAACGTTGGATAGCATAGGGGTAAAAATTACTATTCCCACTCCAGAGAGTGCAACAGTAGGGAAAACATTGCATAGCGTAGGGGAAAAATTTACTATTCCCACTCCAAAGAGTGCAACAGTAGGGAAAGTATTGGATAGCGGGAGGGTAAAAATTACTATTCCCACTCCAGAGAGTGCAACAGTAGGGAAAACGTTGGAAAGCGTAGGGGTAAAAATTACTATTCCCACTCCAGTGAGTGCAACAATAGAGAAAGCGTTGGATAGCGTAGGGGTAAAAATTACTATTCCCACTCCAGTGAGTGCAACAGTAGGGAAAGTATTGGATAGCGTAGGGGCAAAAATTACTATTCCCACTCCAGAGAGTGCAACAGTAGGGAAAGCTTTGGATAGCGTACGGGTAAAAATTACTATTCCCACTCCAGAGAGTGCAACAGTAGGGAAAGCGTTGGATAGCGTAGGGGTAAAAATTACTATTCCCACTCCAAACAGTGCTGTCGCAGGGATTCCATTCTCATACAGAACTGTGCATAGAGACTTAGAACCTCAGTGAATTAGGGTGTGCCAAAACTCACGTTAGTATCCAAAATCCCCTACCAGACTAGCAACAGTGTCTCATTGGTTCTTACAAATTCCCAATGTTTAGACAAACCAGAATATGGACTTAGAACACCTCAGGTAACGTGGAACACATGAACACTCTTTTGTTATACAATCATTTCAATGCAGAACAAGGATTAAATGAGGACGTGCACATTTGAAATGTTTATTTTCTAATGCAGTGTTCTCAAGCGCAGTATCTTAGCTAATACAAGCAAACATATTATAAGAAACAAAGTAATCAGCATAGTTACTAGTCCATAGAATAAAAAGGGTGAAAGCATGTTAAAATGTTAGAGGGAAGAAGGCTAAACGACACCTAATTCTCACCCTCCCTTGCTAGTATATTATATTATATCTAAGAAGGTCACTTTGGGTTTTAGCAGGGTGGCCCCATACCTCAGATCCTAGTGGTAAGGGATCACATCATCTTCCACCAGCTCTCTGCATGCAAAGCACCATCAAGTGTGTGTGTATGCTCTGTGCAGTGCAATATAAAATGCGCCTAAAGCCAGAATTTGGCCGCAGCTGCATGTATGTTATGTCTAGAACGTGTGAAGATCAGACCTCACAAAAACCACTGTGTTGAGATATCCTTGAAGGCCTCGGCACTCACTGTACAGACACAGCTCACTAAGCAAAGCTGATATCAAAGCAACAACATATTATTCTCGTGTGAAGCAAAACATTCTACTAGCTCAAAGCTAAAGCAGCAATTATGTGTCGTGTGCAGAAGCAGCAGAAAGGTAAAATGGCATTTAAACTCCTAATAAGCTCATGCTAACTTAACACAGTGTGTAGGCAAAGCATATCTATATGACACCCTCCCTTGATCCGAGCACGGATAAGATAGGATAAGATAAGGGGCACATTTTGTAAATGCAGAGTTCAAGAACAATAGTCAGTTTAAATTTGAGTAAGTGAAAAAAAAAAAAATTGTCACCCAAAAAAACAAACTCTCATAATCATGACAGTTTAGTGTTCATTGGAATCAAAGTCAATAGGTCTGGGGCTCCCACATTTTTTTTTCATAGCTCCTAAAAAAAATAATAAAAAATGCTCAATGTCAATTAAGGCATCGACAGACCTCAGCCTAGCATCGAATATGCAAAATAAGCAGCAACAGCTTCCAAAAGGAAGTCACTGTTCGCATCTGAAAATAATTCAGTCATCCAATTTAGTAGCGGGAAAGAACATACATGCTCTCCAATTACCGGAGCCTCTAGCACCATCAGAGGACAACTCGGTGGGTTCTCGATGAAGCTGTGTGTCTTGCCCCGCTGCGAATATATTCCAACGACCCATTATTCCATGCATCGCTGCAAAGGCCATAATCCCTCCGTCAGAACAAAGCAATTCATGAGCTACTAAGGGACTCATGAGCTGGTTATAATCCACTTCATGAGACACCACATTGCAGAGAAACAAATCCAGGGCCCCGTCGAAATCGCAACTCAGGCAATGAAATACAGGCTGGACACATGCAAAATAGGAAGATCGAAACGATAATCCATACGCTGCACTTAAGGTGGCGAGCTGCAGCGCTCCATAGTATTCAAGCATCCTGTTGCGAAACAGTGCCAGCCGCGACAGCTCATTTTGGAACACAGGATGTGCATCCATTTTGAATAAAGCAAAACAGCAAAAGAACGCCTGCAGCCAGCGCCAGTAAAACAGGAAATCCACCAAATAAGCTGGAAAAGATCGAATGGAAGAAAGCAGGAATGACCCCAAATATATTTTGAAATAAAGTCACAAGACTGCTGCTAACTACTTTAAAAAAGTGTGCCAGCCCCGTTGTGGAGGATGCATTAAAGATTGTGTGAATCAGTTCACCCAAACGCAATGGTAGGTCAGTATTTAATAAAGCATGCACCTCTGTGCGGGTGTTAGCTACGTGACGGACAAATGTTTCACGAGCAGATGTGAGAGCAACTTCTTTTTGGGACAATAGAGCTCTTATGTGACTCATCTTATTGAACTCTGCTTTCAAGGTCGGAATCCTCGGCCAGATGGAAACATCCAGTTGCCCATGGGTGGGTGGATACATCACATTCTTACAGCAAACCACACGCTCACTGACGGTAACGACATAAGCGATGCCTCTTATTAACCCACAGCAATCCTCATTGTTTAATAGTAAATAACTCCCATTTGCCAGTAATGTGAATGTGGGAACGATAGCGGGCACGGGATACCTTTCAAAACACAGGCCGAATAAGGCTCGTTTTGATTACAAGAGCCGTGTAATTGGATATGTCTACACATTAATGAGTGATCCGGTGTTTCAGTGCATTCGTCACCTTTCAGATAAACTTCCTTGCCTAAGGCATCTATATGTAAAAGGAAGCGACCAGGCTTCATGGGGATAGGAGCTACCAAGAGGCTTGTACCTACCAATGGCAAAATACTTCATACAATTTTTAAATTCGAAAAGAGCAAATGATAGAGTTATTAATCTGTGGATAAGCCACGTTACAGTAGTGGCCTCCGCCACAGAAAATGGTAAAGATTCCAAATGTTCAATATGTAACATAGAAAAAGAAGCATCCTTCATTGAAAGTAAACGTTGCTTATGGGTCAATTTAAACAGGGCAAATAGAGAAGAGGTATTCATGTAATGCCATGGAACTTTACCGGCCTTGAGTGTCTGCAGGGTCCAAGCAAACTGCATAACAGAACGCAATTGATTTTGACCATGGTATAACACCAACATTTCATCTTGCACAATATGAACAACAGATGACACAATATTATCCAATGTGTAAATGCGTGAAGAAAGCGAGTTAATGCTCTTATCTACCACTGCTAACACTTTTTCTAAATTAGCCTGATCTATAGCCCTAAGGCGGGTAGCCACCTCAATCTGGGATGTTTTCCAGAGTTTGTTATAAACAGCATATATCCATCTTTTAGATCTACCTTTAGCCGGGCCTTTTATGAAATCATTCAGATCAACATTGTCAGTCAGTTTAGATAAATGCAGTTTAACTGACGCCAAGGTAGAATGTTTGAGCCAATTTTGACATAATTTGCCTACAGAATAGGTAGTTACAGAATGGTCACTTTCAAAACGGGGATCTACCCCGACCTGTGTAAAGCGTTGAGCCAAACCCAGAAAACGATGTTGGCACGAGTCAGCACTTCTGTGCCAGAGCAACCAGCCATTGGAATCCAAACTGGATATGTTAAAGGACAAATTTAGCAACAGAGTTTGCAACTCTCTGATCGAACATTTTGTAGTATTACCCCAACCTGAATATTCTTCCAAATCAGGGAAGGAAGGAGCATTTAACTTTTTTGAAGTAGCCAATCCAAAGCATGTTGTCTGTGAAATGGTGGAATTCAAAAACAACATATGATTTGGGATGAGACATGCACGGTGCAAAGCCTCAGTGCCTTGTACCTGCCAACTTTTAGAACCCCAACCAGATTTAAGGTCAACTGTTTCCTTCCACAACTCGTAGCCTCCAACTGCTAACTGGTCTAGAAAGGACTTCGAGTACAATAATTTAGTATCGGTACCTCTAACCTTGGACATGGACTTTTCTGTCATCTTAAAATAAAAAGACGTGGGATTAGACTGATTAAAATCAGTAAAATAAGTGTACTTTTTCAAAAAGGTACTCAAACTGCCTTGCATAGGAGCCGGACAATGTTCCCATTGTGTATAATTCACAGTGCTCCTCCTGGAATTAGTTTTATGCAGGTAGTGCTTACCAAAATATTGATAACAAAATAAATCACCATAATTAGCAGATTCTAAATACAAATCTTCAGCATCAAAGGCAGCATAATATTTCAAATCAGAAAACAATGCTTCTACGGCCTGAACATCCCAATCATCAGAACGTATGTTTTGTTTAACTACATCCCCCATGTTAACTCGAAGCACATTAGGGACATTGATAACCTCAGTGGGGCCATGGATTTGAAATTTAACAGCATCCCATACAATCCCATCCAGTACAGGCCAAGCAGTGATGTTAACAAAAGCCAAGTCTCTCTTCAGTCTGTGTGCAGTATGCGAGGAGGAATGGGGTGCCAATGTTCCATTGAGATGTCGAATGCATGTTCTCTCTTCGACATAGTGTCCAGTGACGTTTCGGAAAAAATAAAATACAAAACCAATTGACATAAAAAGGTAAATCGAAAAAAGCACCAGACAAATATATGTCCAAGGGGGAATCGAAAAATGTTTTTTAAATAATCTTGCATAAACAGTAATCCGTGATGGCTTTGTTGAGGTGTGTGAAACAGTGTCAAATGAAAATCTGGATTCTGTGGCCAAGCGAGTTTGTAAATCAGGCATTGATAAGTCAGTTGGGTAAGTATAGTCAGTGTCATCAAGTTGAGTACCAGGCAAGTTACTCAATAAAGGACTAGAAATTGCAGGCATCTCGAGGGCTACCTCAGGCTCAGGATTCGAAGCCGTGGCCAAGGCAGAATTTCTCACAATCGAAAGACATGAGACTGCCGGTGTCATACTAAGAAGAATCAGCCACTCTGTGTATCTTGACATTGTCAATGGAGATATACCTGTTATCCTTACGACCAGGAAGCGGTGGTAAAATGACTGTTCTTGTGCCCTTCACACCAAGCACTGGAACCGGAGCTCGATAAGAGGGACCAAATTATTTTTTATTCTCGATCTTCTCTCGAACCAGTTCTCCAACTTGGGGTAGCCAGCTAACTACCGGGATCTGCAATGCATCATCTGAGGTGGATGGCAAATGTTCCTTTGCAAGACTGTCTCTCGTCTCTTGTAGATTCTGTAAAACATTGCAATGTTCATCTACGTCAAAGGAGGCAGCAACAGCCACCGAGTCTAGACCGTCAAGGTCAGGTACATACATCTTGATACCAAAGAGCATTTCCTTATGGGGTCCGCCCACCCAGAGACCTTCTAGGGAGATTATTAAGAGCACGATGCACGTCATTGAGGTGGGCCAGCCAGTTCCTGCCAGTGCCTATAACTCGAGCTGTCAATGATTGCTTTAAGTCAGGGTTCATTCGTTCCACAACTCTATTACCCTCAGGTCTGTATGGAGACGAAAACTTGACTTGGACCCCCAACGAAGCCATGGCATCCTTATACGCCTTAGAGGCGAAAGCAGGACCCTGATCCGATTGGATGGTACCACAGGCAAAAATCCCTATAAAGACACGCAAATCCCTAATGACAGTCCGTGAATCAGCGCTGCGGTGAGGCCATACCCACACAAAGCGTGTGCATGAATCAACTGCTACTAAGATAAACTTATACGCAGTATCAGAAGAAAAAGGACCGCAGTGATCTAAATAAATACAACCAAGTGGTTTATTAGAAATTAGCAACTGTGTTTGGGGAGGACGGGCAGCAGTTGAAGGCTTAATCTGCTGGCAAATGTCACATTGAAGGACATAATCACCCGTCTGTTTGTAAGTCTCCGCCACCAAAAACGCTGTTGTAACTGAGCCACATTGGCTGAAACGCCTGCATGCGCAGACCCAACTCCTTCATGGGCCGCTGTGATCAATGTATTTCTGCGATCCGAGTTGGGAATCAATCTCTCCCCAACGTCAGGTATTTTCACTTAAGGAACCTTATCGGGACTTAAGTGGTATGAATACTTCGAAGGGAACCCCTTAGGATATTTACCTCCCTTCTCAGTGGCAGCAACAGCTGCCAAGATATCATGATCAATCTTACTTTTGGACCATGTAACTGCTGCAACTAAATATGTCGATACTGCTGATTTTGCAGCCTCATCGGCAAGCAAATTGCCAACAGCATGGACTCCCACGTGTTGATGACCAAGAGTATGAATTACAAACACGAGTGGCAACTGCTCTTTAAGCTCAGCCACTCAGACCCAGATCATTTTATGTTTTATTGTGCTACCCTTGGAATCACAAAAATCATTCTGAATCCAAAAGAACAAGTTCTCATTGTAAGACTGGAGACAGTAGTAAGAATCACTTACAATAAGAGTCGTCACACTAGGATCAGCGTACTCCAATGCAAGCATCAGAGCACGAAGCTCTGCTAATTGTGCAGCGCAGTCCCCTAAAGTCTGCGTGTGCACGACCCTGGACTTGAACTCATCGTTCACCATGGCACCTACCACAATGGTGCAAACGGAAACGTATGCGTGTTTAGACCCATGCGCAACCTGCACCGAACTATCAGTGTATATGATGCAATGGAAATCCTCCAAAGGCCGCATAGCCAAAGGTGCAGGATGAACAAATTCATATTGCAAAAACTCCTGCGACTGTAAGGAGGCATCAAAAATAAACGTAACATCCGGAGATGTCAATGATGCTTCCCATTGTATCCACCGAGGGTGCAAAGCTTTAGAATTTGATACACTGGCTTTCGTCACTGCCTCTAATGCAGGAAACGGTGTAACAACCAACATGCGTTTTCCCTGTGACAGAGCACGTTCTTTAAGAATCGCCATCTGCACTGCTGTTAAAACTTTCTCCACAGTGGAAAATGGCATTTCAGCCGAATTGTACAAGTGTGACTTGTAGGCAATAGGTACTGTGTCTCCTTCGTTAAAAGTAAGGTATGTGAAACCCACCGCCCCAGGGATGATTCTTATCACCAGGTTGGTGTGGTTATCACGAGTCAGTAAATATTTAGATTCGAGCAGATCAGCCTGCAAAGATTGCAGAATGGCTGAGTGTTCTGGCAGCCAGCATGATTTGGTAAAAGTAGGTTGTATCAAAGCATACAAAGGCTTGATACACTGGGCACATTCAGGAATGTATGTCCTCCCGAAATTCAAAAATCCCAGCAAAGACTGTAATTTTTTCAGCTTTGTCGGAGCGCGCAGTTGTGCGCATTTCTCCAAGAAGTGAGGAGCCAATCCTCGGCCTTCATTGTTGAGCTCGTAGTCCAGGAACAACACTGTGTACTCTGCAATGTGCGACTTTGCAAAGTTGAATTTGTAACCAAAGTCCGCAAAGCTACAAATTATACGGTCTACTCGACACAGATGCTCCCAAAGTTCGTCGTCCGTGAGATAAATATCATCCACATACGAACAAGCATCTGGGTCTACTCTCTCCAAGAGAGAGACTATGCGGGCAGCAAAAACCCAGGACTATTCTTATAGCCCATTGGTAAACGTTTGAACTGTTTTTGTTCGCCGCCGCATGTAAAACTGGTCCATTGGGAACTTAGACCATCCAAATGGTGGGCATAAAAACCGTTTGATATGTCAAGCGTGGTTTTAAACCGCTTACGGGCCAGACTATCCACTAATGCAGAGCTGTGAGTATTCTGTACTGCACAGGTACGGCAATGCGAGTTCAAATGCCGGGAATCTAATACCAAACAATATGATCCGTCAGGCCTGGTCACAGTAAAAAGAGGGTTATTCATCAGTGACACACATGTTTCAATTACTCCTTGATATTCCAATTGCTCAAGGATTTCCGCAACGGAAGCCTTAGCTTCGCGCCTAATGGGATATTGAGGTTGAGGCTGTGGCATAGACCACAAAGGAATCTCGTGGTGTGGGGAAAATTTATCCCAACCACAGTGTGTACGGTACAGAGCCGGCGCTAGGGCTTTAGCCCACTCTTCGGCAAAATTCAGTGCACGCTCCTTCGAGACAGTGTGCGCGAAACTAAGGAGGATTCCTCCGGATCACTGACATAATATCGACGACACAAATATCGAGATACACAAATATCGAGTCAAAAATATCGATTGACAAAATATCGACTCCCTATCTTCAAACAGGTAAGTACCAAAATATCGACTCCAAAATATCGACTTACAAAAATATAGACTGTCAAAATATCGATTTTTTAAAATGTCTTAAAATTAAGTTAAAACTAATATAGTAATACATATATTTAATATAAACTTAGAAATAATTATTAAAAAAATATAATTTTAATAAATAATTTATATAATTAAAAAAATTATATCACCAAAAATTACACACACACATATATATATATATATATATATATATATATATATATATATATATATATATATATATATATATATATATTTAAACATATTATTAAATAAACATATATAACATTTTAGAAAATGTTTAAAATTTATTGTTACAACTATAGTGAGTTCAACATTAGCAAAAGTGTTGGATAGCGTAGAGGTAAAATTTACTACTCCCACTCCAGTGGGTGCAACAGTAGGGAAAGCGCTGGATAGCGTAGAGGTTAAAATTACTATTCCCACTCCAGGGATGTATGACGTTACAACGCATACTTTTACAACGCCTACCATTACAACAAAACTTTTACAACGCAAAAACTTTTACAACGCATACATTTACAACGCAAGATTTTACAACGCATATACCTTTACAACGCATACCATTACAACATAAGTATTGGTAAGTATATAATAATTTTTTGAATATAAATTAATAAAAAATATTATAATATAATTTAATATAATTTAATTTTATTAAATAAATGTAATTTAAATGTAATTTTACTTTATTTTTACAAAGTACCCCTGTACCCCAAAAACCCAAAACTGACCCTGAACCCTAAAAATACCCCTTTACCCATAAACTGAAAACTGACCCTGAACCCTAAAAATACCCCTTTACCCGAAAACTGAAAACTGACCCTGAACCCTAAAAATACCCCTTTACCCAAAAACTGAAAACTGACCCTGAACCCTAAAAATACCCCTTTACCTACAAACTGAAAACTGACCCTGAACCCTAAAAATACCCCTTTACCCCAAAAACTGAAAACTGACCCTGAACCCTAAAAATACCCCTTTACCCAAAAACTGAAAACTGACCCTGAACCCTAAAAATACCCCTTTACCTACAAACTGAAAACTGACCCTGAACCCTAAAAATACCCCTTTACCCCAAAAACTGAAAACTGACCCTGAACCCTAAAAATACCCCTTTACCCAAAAACTGAAAACTGACCCTGAACCCTAAAAATACCCCTTTACCCAAAAACTGAAAACTGACCCTGAACCCTAAAAATACCCCTTTACCCAAAAACTGAAAACTGACCCTGAACCCTAAAAATACCCCTTTACCCAAAAACTGAAAACTGACCCTGAACCCTAAAATTAAAATATTTATCAATTAATCAATTATAATTAATTACCAATTATATTTTAATTAATTACCAATTAATAATTAATTAACAATTAATTTTTAAAAAATATCAATAAATAAATTAACATATTTAATTAATTATAATTAAATTACTTCCCACCCTATTCCCCTATAAACCCACAACCCGCTACAGAAAATAAATTACTAAAATTAAAATTTTTATCAATTAATCAATTATAATTAATTACCAATTATATTTTAATTAATTACCAATTAATAATTAATTAACAATTAATTCTAAATTATTATCAATAAATAAATTAACATATTTAATTAATTATAATTAAATTACTTCCCACCCTATTCCCCTATAAACCCACAACCCGCTACAGAAAATAAATTACTAAAATTAAAATATTTATCAATTAATCAATTATAATTAATTACCAATTATATTTTAATTAATTACCAATTAATAATTAATTAACAATTAATTCTAAATATATATCAATAAATAAATTAACATATTTAATTAATTATAATTAAATTACTTCCCACCCTATTCCCCTATAAACCCACAACCCGCTACAGAAAATAAATTACTAAAATTAAAATATTTATCAATTAATCAATTATAATTAATTACCAAATATATTTTAATTAATTACCAATTAATAATTAATTAACAATTAATTCTAAATATATATCAATAAATAAATTAACATATTTAATTAATTAGAATTAAATTACTTCCCACCCTATTCCCCTATAAACCCACAACCCGCTACAGACTTATATTACACAAAAAATAAAAATTATTATTAACTTACCTTAAATTCGATATTTTTGTTGTCTATATTATGTCTAGTCGATATTATGTCCATTCTATATTTTTGATTCGATATTATGTCCATTCTATTCGATATTAATTTTCTCTAGTCGATATTTTTGTTGTCTATATTATGTCTAGTCGATATTATGTCCATTCTATATTTTTTACTCGATATTCTGTCCAGTCGAAATAATTGACTCGATATTATGACTGTACACCGATTCCTCCCCTCTTGGAGCCGTGAGCACAAAAGGTGGGGGCCAGTCAGCCTCCGCTAACAAAATGTCATAGGTAGTCGTAATATTTTCCCAAAATACCCCTTTTATGGTACGTTGTATGTTACTTTCAATGAACAGGACTATTTCATAAAGTCTATCAGGGGGAGCTACTCTCGAGTCAGCTGTCTCCACAACAACAACGGTCAGTCGCTGTCACCTTCAGTAGTGGACGCAGGGCCCCTTGCACTATGGTAATCTCCGCCGCGCTGTCCAGCAAGGTCAGAGCCCATCTCTGATTCCGAAGCTGCGTTCTCACTATCTGTGGCATATCTCGCTGTTAAAGCGTCTACTTTCTTTTTCTGAAACTGGGGTCTTTTCGGTGTAGATTCGTCCTGCTTGCCTTTACCATCTTTCGGGCCGGGCTGGTCGCGTCCCTGCTGGCCACCCCGACCCCTGCCGCCACCTCCACCACCGGTCGATGAGGCCGATGAGTCCTGAAAAGAACAAGGAGAGCGTTGATCAGAAACCTGAAAACGATCAGGTGATTTTAGCGAAACGCGATCGCGCAAGTCATAAATACATTCCGGGGGCGCAGGCAATGGAGACGCAGGACGAGACTTCTGTCTCTATTGTTGTCGTTTACCCTGTTTTTGTTTTTTCAGCCAATTTTGTTTTTTGGTCTTGGGCTGTTCGTCAGTTTCAGACTTCTGCGCTTGGGCTTGTTTTTTCTCTTTAGTAGAAAATGGCTTGAGACCCACTATATTGCGGCCCACTGTCTTATAAGCCGCCACAATAATTCTTGCTAACTGTCGGGGTTTCTCGACATCGGGAATCGCCTGCAAAGCATTGAACACCTGAAAGTTCACCACATCTCCCTTGACATTCGCAAGAATGAGATCGGAAACCACATCAAAGGAGCCACATAGGCACATACCCAATTCAACCGCAGCCTCAGGCCCATGCTCATCCTGAACACGTTTAAGGACCATCTGCAGGACAGTCATAGACGGAGTGCCGTAGCACCTCGCATATACTGCCGCAAAGGTCTTAGCCCATGTCTCACAGTCACCAATCTCTGGGGTCAAGTCTTTTGGCATGCTAATTGTCAGAATCCTGTGTTTTTCACCAGGAGTCGTGTTAGGAAATACCGCTTCCAGCTGGTCAAACTTTTCGGCAAGCCAGAAAGGAAAATCATCCTTATCCTGGGGGCTCTTGCCCATCACAGCGTTGACCATTACAGGACTAAGCTTCATTCCGCCCTGTCCTGCAGGAAGCGCCGCACCACCTGGGCCCCCACGCGGGAGATTACGGGTTATGTATTGCACTAACAACCTAATCACGCTAATTGCGACTACATGTAGCCGTCTTAAGTCAGCAACGTTACACACTCCATGCTGAGGATGAGGTGTAAATCCAGCCAAAACAGGCCAAGTTGCGCCCGGAATGGACAAAGGACCTAACCTCGGAGCTGTCAAAGAGTGGGGTAGGGCGCCATCAAACCAAACGCGGTGCTGCCAAGCATCAATAGGAACTTCCTGTGCCCTATATGGAGCATATTCCTGCGGCACAGCAGTGGCAGTGTACGTGTCAAACACAGTAGTATTTGCGTTCACAGCTGGGAAGGTCACCCACGAGTAAAAGATTTCGTACGGGTAAGCCACCTCTGCACTCACCACCATTATTACGGCCATGCCATCCACGGGGACATAATAAGTCTGCAAATGATTGCGCACCGCAATGCGACTATGTTGCAGAATGTCCACCGCAGCCATAGTGACACAGAAAGAAAGAGGTACAAAGAAAACTCTGTAGCACAACTGGGTAGTAATTCAAGGAAATTGTTTTGAAAGAATCAAGCTTGAAAAGACCTATATAACATAGGTAGGTGTGTCCGACACCACCGTTAACCGTAAACAATAGTGAAGGGGTTAAGGACTGAACATTGCACTACTCAAGAGTCATGTAATAAGACCACCAACGGTTGGGCGCCACGTCGCAGAGATTCTGTTCTCATACAGAACTGTGCATAGAGACTTGGAACCTCAGTGAATTAGGGTGTGCCAAAACTCACCTTAGTACCCAAAATCCCCTACCAGACTAGCAACAGTGTCTCATTGGTTCTTACAAACTCCCAATGTTTAGACAAACCAGAACATGGACTTAGAACACCTCAGGTAACATGGAACACATGAACACTCTTTCGTTATACAATCATTTCAATGCAGAACAAGGATTAAATGAGGACGCGTGCACATTTGAAATTTTTATTTTCTAATGCAGTGTTCTCAAGCGCAGTATCTTAGCTAATACAAGCAAACATATTATAAAGAACAAAGTAATCAGCATAGTTACTAGTCCATGGAATACAAAGGGTGAAAGCATGGTAAAATGCTAGGGAGAAGAAGGCTAAAGGACACCTAATTCTCACCCTCCCTTGCTAGTATATTATATTATATCTAAGAAGGTCTCTGTGGGTTTTAGCAGGGCGGCCCCATACCTCAGATCCTAGTGGTAAGGGATCACATCATCTTCCACCAGCTCTCTGCATGCGAAGCACCATCAAGTGTGTGTGTACGCTCTGTGCAGTGCAAAATAAAACGCGCCTAAAGCCAGAATTTGGCTGCAGCTGCATGTATGTTATGTCTAGAACCTGCGAAGATCAGACCTCACAACAACCACTGTGTTGAGATATCCTTGAAGGCCTCGGCACTCACTGTACAGACACAGCTCACTAAGCAAAGCTGATATCAGAGCAACAACATATTATTCTCCTGTGAAGCAAAACATTCTACTAGCTCAAAGCTAAAGCAACAATTATGTGTCGTGTGCAGAAGCAGCAGAAAGGGAAAATGGCGTTTAAACTCCTAATAAGCTCATACTAACTTAACACAGTGTGTAGGCAAAGCATATCTATATAACAGTGCAACATTAGGGAAAGCATTGGATAGCTGGGGGGGTATAAATTACTATTCCCACTCCAGAGAGAGCAACAGAAGGGAAAACATTGGATAGTGTAGGGGTAAAAATTACTATTCCCACTCCAGAGAGTGCAACAGTAGGGAAATACATTATTTAATATTAAAATAAGATTACATCAATTATCAATACCAATAAAAAAATAATTAAAACTAATGACCAAATAATAACAATTAATTACCAACTAAAAACATTATTACCAATTAATAAATTAATTACCAATAAATAATTAATTATCAATTAATTATCAATACATATGAATAAAAATAAATATTAACTTTATTACAATTAAATTACTTCCCACCCAATTCCCCTATAAACCCACAACCCACTCCTAATCACAAAAAAATAAAACATAATTATCAACTAATAAATTAATAAAAATGAATTACCAATTTATACAAATTAATTTTCCAATTAATAAAGATTAATTACCAATTAATAAGTAATTATCAATTAATTAATTATCAATACATATAAATAAAATGTAATATTGAATTTACTATAATTAAATTACTTCCCACCCTATTCCCCTATAAACCCACAACCCGCTCCTAATAATAAAAAATACAATTAACAGAAATATCAATTAATCAATTAATAAAAATGAATTACCAATTTATAAAATGTCATTACTAATTAATAATTAATTATCAATCAATTAATTTTCAATACATATAAATAAAAAATTATATTTAATTTAATATAATTAAATGACTTCCCACCCTATTCCCCTCTAAACCCACAACCCACTACGGAATTAAATCACGCAAAAATTCATAACATTCATTACTTTTAAAAAAATAAACATACATTAGTAAAATAATACATAATTTTAACACATATACTACCATACATAACACACAAAAAAATCGATATTATGGGAATCTATATTATAAAATTCGATATTGTGGAATTCGATATTTCCTACCCCAATTTCGATATTCTGTCCTACCTATATTTTGATAATTCGATATACTGTCCATTCTATATTTTTGATTCAATATTCTGTCCATTCGATATTTTGGAATCGATATTTAGGGTGTTTACCATTGCAGAAATCCATCAACCTAGGACCACTGACCTTCCCACCATGTTACCTGCTGCTGAGCCATCTGCCCTCATACGCAATGAAAGCCAAGCAGCATCCCTTGTGAAGCAAGACCATCAAGAAGGGGATCAAAGTATTTGTAATAAGCAAGACCCAGCAAAGGGCTCTAAAACAATAATTGACCAACTTGTTCGACACTTATCGAAGGTAAGGGACCCTCACCTGAAAATAGTTGGGTCCCCTATAAAGGAGCATCCTGGACACGAGCTTCTGAGAAGTGGCTTTCATATTTGGATTACACCATAGCTTGTCTGTCCTTATTTGTGCGCATATTACTATACAGAATTGAAAATCGACTTGAGAGTGATCATCTCCCCCAGGTTGTAACCTTATCCACCACAATAGCCAAACCCCAGATCACCAAAGTTCTGCTCGCAGAAGCGTACACAAAACATTTAAAAAGGCTCCAGTGGAATGAAACAAGTATATCAGCCGTTCACGAACAGAGTGTAGCAGTATTTGCCTTGAATACAAAAGACGGAGGACAGATTGGCAACTGGGACACCTTTACAGAACATACAGGGCCATATGTAGGTGGGGCAACACTGGTCGGTAACGGTGAAATTCTGTAAATTTCACCGTTACCAACCGGTATTTAGGGATTTGAGATGTAGGAGGCAGGTTTCAAGGATTCAGTAATTTACTGAATTGGTAATTTAAGGAATCGGTAAATTACCGAATTCTTAAAATACTGAATCAGTAAATTACAGAATCCTTAAATCCTATGTAGGAGGCACTCAATTGAGTGCATTTTTGCATTCAGGATTCGGTATTTACCACCAACTATAAGTTGGTGGTAAATACCGAATAACTTTGAAAAAGCAATTTTTTTATTTTTTCTCAGTGCCATGTGGCAGACATACGTGCCCTTAGGGCATGTGTGTGCGCCACATATGCACACATGCACGATTCAGGGGTGCAACAGGGTGTCAATGAGACACCCTGCCACCCTTGAATATGTTCCCCCTATTGCCGACTCGGTATTTACCAAATCGGTAATAGTGAATGGCTTCCTATTCATTTCTATGGGCCTCCAGGCCCATAGGAATGAATGGGAATTACCGAATCGGTAAATACCGATCGGTAATACTGAATATTACCGATTCGGTAAAATTTACCGAAATGTTACCTACATACAATTTACCGATTCTTAAATCCCGAATCGGTAAAATTTGGTATTTAAGAATCGGTAAATAGAGATTACCTACATATGGCCCACAGTTTTTAAATTTCCACAGAAGCATAGAGCTACCGGCTGCCCTCGGGATAGAAACCATCAGAAGAGATTCCTTCCGGGAATCATGCATATTAAATATCAGTAAAACAGGCTCCTTCGCTCATTGCGAGGCAACCCCTGCAACAATGAGCTAATAGCTGCTGTGAAGTTGCACAGAAAAAAGTTTAGGAAATAATTGGGCTACATTCGAGGTCCAATTTTGAAGATTACAGGGCCAAGCTAGTTCACACCGGTAAATCAAAGATTTCTGCAAAGTGTTGGCAGATGGTAATCCAGAAACAACGAAGACTGTACAGAGAAAATAATGCACACATCACTGAAAAGGCAGGGTAAGGTACCTAACCACTCTCTTAGGTGTAAAAGAAGAGTACTTGGTGGGCCTGCTGTTGGAAGATCTGAAGTCCTGGTCAACAGGTAAGGAGCTAATCTCCGTGAACCAGACAGTATTTCAACAAAAACAAGGCTGTATCTCTAAGCTGCTGGCACTTTCCATGCCCCTGGCCCAAGCTGACCATGCACAGGCTCTACTTACATCTGCTTCATTGTTTTTTTCTTTGTCAAACTTGTTTTTATTGAAAGTTTGCAAAGTAGCAATCAAAAAGCATAGTTGTACATCCTCTATGGAATCGGATATCGCTTTCAGTTATCTATTACCAGATACAGATTCTGTAGAGTGCACGGATTCTTGTCTCAAGCATTTCTATTGTCATGTATTACCTGCACATCTATATTATTGAACAATACAACAGATAAAGAGGATAACAATAACAAGAACATACCCGCTCCATCTATTGTTGGATATTCTACCCAGTCCCTCCTCCCACTCCGGCTCTTTTCCTATTGGAGTATGGCTTCTGTATTTCTCTCGTTTTAGCATTGGGAATAGGGGGACCCAGGGTCGAGCGATAATGGGAAAAGAGGGTACGAGTAAATCATAACGGGGGAAAGTGAAAACCTTGGAGTGTGCGGGGTCTCGGGGGTCCGGAATGTCTAGACGTGGCTTGCGGTAGTTGTGAGTGTACTTGGGGTGTCAGGTTAAAATTGGAACAAGTGGAGCGCCCTGACACTTGTGGGGCAGGTGGTCAGTGGGAAACCGCCGGACAAAAATACCACCAATGGGTCCCATGCAAAATCAAAATTTTTAAATTCATCCCTGTAAATGTCACTCAGGCGCTCCATAGTTAATGCCTGCTACAACCGTTCGTGCCATTGGGTAATGGTTGGGGAGTCTTTCTTTTTCCAGGCGGCCGTTATCGCCGTCTTGGCCGCTCCTAGGCATAGCCGTATAATGGCTTGGTCTGCTTTAGTTTGGTATATCAGGGACAGGTCTCTCAGGCCTAACAATGTGTATTCTAAGGAGTCTGGTGTGGGATAACCTATTAGTGCTTTAATTTCTGTCCAAAAGGGGCGTGTTGACGGACAATCCCACCATATATGGCGGAAATCACCCAGTAAGCCACAGCCTCTCCAACAAAGCTTCGAAGTGTTAGGAAATATTTTCTTCAGTTTTTTCGGATACAAGTACCAGTCACACATTATCTTGTAGTGGGCTTCGCCTTTATTGAGGGAGTGACATTGGCATTTTATATCTTTCCATAGGCCTTTCCACTGGGTGTCTGAAATACCGTGGCTCAATTTGCGTTCCCAAAACTCCAGATACCGTGGACGCCTAGACGGCAGTGTGTGCAATAATAGGTAGTATAAAAAGGAGATTGCCCCTTTCACTGAGCTGGCACTTTTCACATAGCATTCCAACAATGTGGGTTCTCTGGTAGCCCCTTC